>NC_083601.1:70008180-70634540 GCF_029168945.1 Cannabis sativa
AGACTATGTCTATTTGTGAATTTTTCACTAAGTAAGGGCGAAATTGTAAAGAAAGAGTTTATAGGGACATATTTGTTAATTATGATACTTTGTATTTAATAATTATTTATAGTTATTAAATAGTTAGAATTGGCATTTAAATGGTTGAATTTGAAAATTGGCGTTTTTGAGAAAATCAGGTGCAGAAAAGGTAAAACTGCAAAATTGCAAAAAGTGAGGCCCAAATCCACTAGTATAGGGCCTGCCACTTTTGTAGGAAATTTAAACTGATATTTTCATTATTTTAATGCCAAATAATTCAAACCTAACCCTAGTGGAATGCTATAAATAGATAGTGAAGGCTTCAGGAAAATTACACTAAATTTTCTACACTTCTGATTCAGAAAAACTGAGCCTTCTCTCTCCCTCTCTGGCTGACCACTCCCTCTCTTCTTCTTCAATATTTCAAAATCCTTAGTGATTAGAGTAGTGCCCACACACATCAAGCAATACCTCAATCATAGTGAGGAAGATCGTGAAGAAAGATCATCAGCAAAGGAGTTTCAGCATCAAAGATTCAGAGAAACAGATCCAGGTTCAGATATTGATAATGCTCTGCTACAGAAAGGAATCAAGGGCTAGATATCTGAACGGAAGGAGTCATTATATTCCGCTGCACCCAATGTAAGGTTTCTTAAACTTTATATGTGTTTAATTTATCGTTTTAGAAAGTTCTTATTTAGGATGTTAATAAACATACTTGTGAGTAGATCTAAGATCCTGGTAAAATAATTTCCAATAACTGGTATCAGAGCCATAGTAATTGATTTACTTGCAAGAAATTTGGACTTTAAAACGATTGTTTGTATGTTCTTTGGATGGTATCATGTTGTATTGAGTGTTATTTGATGATTGATTGATGTTTGTAAATTTTCGTGAAAAATAATTGCGATTTTGTTTCTGGAATTATTTTTATTGGATAGTATGGGAAAAAGTAAGCAAGTTAGCCTTTTACAGAACTCAATTTCGATTTTATTTGAATTAGTTATGAATTTTTGAAGATTCGAAAAAAATCGGAGCTGTGCTGAAATTTTCCTGCGATCGCAAATCTGTCCGTACAGTTCACAATTTTTTCGTTTTTCTTCGATTTTTCATGCTTTTTCATGGAATTAACTTCCGATTTTTGGTATAGTTTTGTATTTATACTATTACTATTCCTAATTCAATTCTGATTATCTTTTTGAATTAATTTAATATTTTTTAAATTTAATTCAAGATATTAGTGTAATTTGAATTTGAATAGAATTAGTATTTATCTTCTTACTTAAAAATCTATCTAATTTTAAAATTTGATTATATCTTATCTTATTTTAAATTTAAAAATAAGATATTTATAATCATGTAATTTTTAAATGATATAAGATATTTTGCTATTTTTTTTAAATTTTGTTATTTTATTTATTTAAATTACATTTAAAATTTGAAAAAGATATTTGTTTATCTTTTCTAATTTTTTATTTAATTTTTCTTTATAAAATAACATTTAAAATTTAAAAGTATTAAGCAAATTTTTGAAATGATATTTAGGTTGGTTGAAAACTAATTTTTCAAAAAATTGTAGGTTTAATTTTAAATTTAATTTTTTTTAAAAAATTTCGAATTTTTTCAAATTTTTTTTTTAAATTTTCGAATTTTTATTATTTAATTAATTATTTTCAAAATTAAATATTTAATTTAAAATTAAATAAATCCTACCTCCAACTATCCAACTAACCTTGTTGCAGGAGTACGTGTTTTAGCTTATGTGTAAGTTTTCAAAACCTATTATTACTTGATTGCAAATAGCCATGGTTACTTTTTGCCAGATCTAATGATCTGATGGCTCCCTTGGTCAAGTTAATAATTTGTAACAGGTATATTTACAATCTTCTTTCATCTGTGTATGACCTAGCAACATGATAGGACCCATCCAAAGTGTGCCTGTGTGAGCCTATGTGTTTAATTTGATTATAGATACATATAGGTTGTTGTTGCTAAAATAAATTATCATAGTTCTTGATAGAATTTATTTAGGCCCATTTAGTTATTGGGCTTATTCAATTAATAACAATTGTTCTTATTAAGGTTAAATTCTTCTCTTTTGGGCCTTGTGTGAGAGTTGGGAGCCATAGAAGTGGGTACGACATACTGAACCCAGCACCCCCTCACACGACCCACCCCAATTGGGAAGGCCCATTTGCCTGATTTGAACAACTGTACTAGGTTAATTACACTAGTTTAACCTAATAAAATTGATTAGCAACATAATTAATTTCATTTATTTTGAAATTAATTTAAGAAAATTATAGTTTAAAGAATTCCTTATTCTAAGCTAAACTATATGTATTTTCTTGTATTTAATTAAATATAGAATTATAACCATCTAGATTTTTTCTGGAACTTAATTTAAATTTTTCATTAAATATTCTTATTTAAGTTGATATTTAGTTATCTACAACTAACCAACTTAAATCTGAATATCTTTTGAATTTCAAATTTCAAAATTAAGTTGAGGAATTTTAGGCATTGGTTATTAAGATTCTTTAGATATTTTTTAAGTTAATATCTTTTCAAATATTAACTTGAAATGGAATATTTTCAAATTAAGTGGTTACAACTTAATTTTTGATATTTAATTAAATTTAAATTTGAAAATATTTAAGTTCTAGATTTTTTCTAGTACAACTTAAATTAGATATTTTTTTTCAAATTTTGTGGAAAAGATACTTAGTCAAATAAGATATTTTCTAGATAGTTATTTCTAGACTACTTATTATTTCTAATATTTAAAAGGAAAATATTATACATTGTGAAATTAATTATTTATATAATTAATTTTGGTACAATTTATTTTAAGTATATTTTTCCTAGTATTAAACTAGAGACTAATAATTGAGCCTTCTCTACACTTAATTATTTATTTCTTGAATTTAATACATTTAATTAATTTGAAAATTGAATATCTAAGTTGATTTTTATCATCATACTTAAATATTTCTTTTTCATGACATTTAGTTAAATAGAAAATTATTTTTAGTTGAAATTTATTTTTTCAACTAAATTTAAATAATTTTCAAAATATATTTTTTCTTTATTTTATTAATCAATTTTCGAAATTGCATTTCTTAAATGCTAGAATTTCGAATTTTATCTTGAAAAATAGATTAAGTTGTAAATTAATTATTTATTTTAATTAATTCTTGGATCAACTTAAATCAATGATTTTTTTCATTTATTGATTAATTTAAAATAAATTGAATTAAAGTATATTATTAGAAATTGAATTAATTAGTCAAAGGAAAATCTAGATAGATGATATTTTTGCTTGAAGTATTTTTATAGTGTATTTAATTAAATAGAAAATTAATATTTAAGTTGATTTTCATCATCATACTTAAATATTTGAAATTTTTCTTATATATTTAATTAAATAGGAAAATTATAATTTTTGTTGTAAATTAATTTTATTAATTAATTTTGGGCAAACATTAAATTAGAATAATTTTTCCAGGATTAATTTTTTATTTTAACATGCATTTTCGAAAATTGTATTCTTAAATACTTTAATTTTTCGAAATGCAATATATATTTATAGAAAATTAAATTTGAGTTGTAAATTAATTTATATTAATTTTGTAACAACTTAAATTGAATATTTTTCTAAATATTTATCTGAAATTATTACTAAGATGGAAATAATTCATGTTATTTTCATATCCATCTAAGTATAATTTATAAATATTAAATTAAAATTTATATTTAGAATTTTTCATTCTAAATTGGAAATTTTAAATAAATATATATTTAAAAATAAATAAATTAAATAAAGAGAATCAAAGAAAATACAACTCACTTTAAATAATGAGCTTGATTATTATTAAGATATTCGATCTCCATTGTTGGTCTTACAAAAGTTAAATGTTTTCAATATAACCTTGAGACGCTAGACTTCGTCCCCCTATGGATGGTTATTCGTTGAGCGCATTTAACACCTTAAGATTTCATTTGATAAGTGTTTTGTAAGTTTTCGTCTCTATTAGACTCTCCCCTACGGTGACTACTTAGAGATAAACTTATGATACAAGAAACAATGGTGGAAGCTCATAAAATGAGAATAACCTTGACTCTCGCCTACCGGGACAACGTTGGATTCTTATTTTGAGCGAATAAAAGGTTGCTAGATTTTTTTTTTATTTTAGATGAGCTGACAACTCTATTCAATAAATGATACTTTGACTCTCGCCCACCGGGACACTGTATCAGTTTGTTGAAAACCTTGGAAATTATTTAGGGTTGTACGTTTTAGTATTTTCACTTGTCATTCCTACTTGCTATATGCTTATAATTTCTGAATTGTGTATGAATTTATATTGAACCATGTTATTTTCTGTTATTAAGTTGTAGTTTAATTTCGAATCTTCATTGTTGGTCTAACATGTTTGTTTTTCTAATGAGATAAATCCCTAATGGATTTTCACCATTAGACATACATAATAGTGTTAGATCTCGAAAGATAAATATTGTATATGTGACATCAAGCTGTTCATCAATTGATGACACCTAAGACTAGTATTTTTACGATATGAAACAAGAAGATTACATAAATAAGATTACTTTGTCTTTCGCTAATCGAAGCATCGTTGGATTTTTATTTATAAACGAAATTATCCTAATTCCTCTTAGCTTATTCATTTCGAATTAGCTCAATAATATATCATTGGATGAATGGTCTATAAATCATTTCATGTCATTATATTTTCTCTTAAGAAATTAAATGATGCATATGATTATAATCCCGAAATTCTATTCCCAATTGATATAAATCCTCAATCTTAGAAATCTCCTACTTGTATGGGCAAATCTGACTTAGAGTTTGTATTAGTAGTGGTGGTCCAAGAAAGAATTACTCATTATATTTGGTTGAATTTAAGTCTTTGACTTTAATTTTAGAATCCAAACAGAAATTTTCTTATATTTCTAATTCCAGAATACAATACAGTTACACTTTCTCAAGTGTTTAATATCTATCTTCTATTAATGGATTAAAATTGTATGGAATATGAGTTAGGTATTCTGTGACCAGGATCCACTTGCAGTATTCTAAGAACTCTTTGATGTAACTAAACCTATGTCATCCATAGACACTACCACATTTTTTTTAATCTATGGCATTTGTATCTTGTTCATAGTGGATTTGACAAGATCAATCTCTGCAAAGAGTTCATATGCCTATATCCACTGAAAGTAGTTCATCTCATTCGCAGATGGATGTACATTCAAGGGTGGATATGAGTTTTTCGTTGTATTCTTAAAACGATAACTCTAGATTATACCTTTTAGCAAAGAAATTTGAAATGTTTGAAAAATTTCATTAATTTCTAGCAATGGTTAAAACCATTAAGGTAAGTGGTTAAAGATCTTGCGAACTGATAGGGGTGGAGAAATAGTTAGTAGATATGCACTTCAAAGATCATTAAATTGATTTTTGAATTATATCCAAATTACCTCCCCAGAAATTTCGAGTTGCATGTTGACTAATAGTTACTAGTCGTTGCCTAATTCCTTCTATGGTAATACAATTTCAGAATGATGTAATGGTTGTATACTTAATGTAAATTATTACTAGATTCATGGATGACCTAATCAAAATCTTAAGAAAAGCTAGAACTGTTAACCATGGTTTGTTAGCTATTCTAAGTGATTAGGGGTGGACCATCCCATTGTCAATAGATAAGAAAGTGTTTGTTCAAACAAATACTACTTTTCTAAGAAAATGACTAAGTCTGAAAAACAAGTAGCAAATAAAGGAGATATTTTTCTTGTTTCCAAAAGTGTTCTATCATCTTATATAACATATGATGATCCCACTGCCTCTGTTGTCTTGTCACAACCAAAGAGGTTAATACCATGTAGTTTTCTTAGACATAATTCACGGTACCTTGTCGTTGTGGGAGAGTTTCTAGGAACTCACCTTCTTATGACTTGGGAGACACTAGTGATTAAAATCCATTGTGAGTTTAAACAAGTAATGGATTGTCAAGATAAGAAACTAAGAAGAAAGCCAATAGAACTATGGTTTAATCCATTCACATGGAATAACCTAAAGTTTTCTATTACAAGGACATAAAAGGAAATTTTAGTTAATAAGTCTATTCTATGGACTTAACAAAACTTCCTGTTCCTAGTCTTATAGGTTTGAGTTTATCTAAACCTATGGCTTGTGGTATACTTGGTAATTACTTACTCTAATGCAAGCAACTTACTTTAGTAAGATGCTGAAGCATTTTCTTTCTAATGGCAATCTATAGAAGCTTCACAACTTCTTAGTCATAGATTTTATTTATCTAAGGAAAAGTCTCAACTATTCCAGAAAAGATAAAGCCATGAAAGAATTTCTTATATCAACAGTGAGAGGTCTTAGATATGCTTTTGTATGCCTTAGACCAGACACCTGCTGTTGAGTGGGAGTAATGAGTAGGTATCAGATTAATCCAGGAGAAGAACATTGGAAGACAATCAAGTAAATCTTAAGATTAAGAAGAGGAACTATATGTTAGTCTATAAGAGTGTCTTTAAAACTCTTGGACTACACAATATCAGATTTCAAAATTTGCCTATGTGCTAGTAAATCTTTCTGATAAGATGGTGATTACTCTGGGGGTGGAATAGTTATTTTGGAGAAGTGTAAAAAAACCTATCTGAAGTCTCTAGGTCTACCAGAGAGGGACTGAATGTTTAGGTTGCAGGAAAGGTACTTATTCAGTCTAAGGAAAGTTCTATACATTTTTGGCATCATTCCAAATTGCCTTAAACTACTAGTGTTAATTTCCTGATTAACCAAAAGTAGTTGCCAAAGATATAGAATCCAGTATCCCAAGAGAGTAGACATATAGAGAGGAATTTCACATTATCAATGATTTTGTGATTAAGGAAGAGTAATGGTGGAGAAAAGGTTGTGGTTAATTCAACCTTTCAGATCCTATTACGAGGAGTTTACTACTACTACTACACTTGATTTGTATATCAAGGTGTTGAGATTATTTGAAACGCACTTTTTGTTTTATATTAGTGCAAGTGGGAGTTTGTTGGGTTTTATGCCCTAAATAAAACTCATTTCAATATAATCAGATTTACTTATTAATATAGATCAGAAATAACATTTAATGTTGCATGGTTCACATGATTTATTTCATGATTATATGTACATAATGTATAAATTCATCTGAAACCCTTTTCACATACTTGATCCTGTTTATTGTGCCGTCAACACATTGGAAAGTAAACATGACTATGTGAATAAAGTTTCCTAGATTTATCAGACACAGGGTTTTACTGATATGATAATCTACAACAGAGTTTACTTGCATTTGGAGAAGTGCTATGTTCTTTCCAGAGCATTGGTTAAAGTAAAGCTCAGGTTGGATGCATGGAGTATGCATCAGAAGGGACCGATATTGAACTTTGACTTAGATTTATTAAACTTACCGTAATATCTATTCAAGTCAATATCGCCTAGTTGATCCTAGATCAAATGATCTTAATCCTGTTATGATTAGGCTCAATCTTGAAAGGCTATTCGTGTTCTTTGATTTGTTAGTTAAGCCTACTTTTAGGTCAGGGTGATACGTACATTTTGGGAACACGGTAGTGCAATTGAGTGGGAGCGCTAGCATAAACATGGAATCTATAGCTTCTATCTGGCGAATAGTAAGCAAAGGATGATCTCCTTCGAGCTTGACCAAAAGAAAATAAATGGTGGAGATCTCATTTCACATAAGCTGAAATATCATTTATACGGGGTCAAGTGTTTTAAGGATAAAATACATAGTAGGGTGTTACGGTAATTTAATCCCTTTACTGTGTAGATCATTCATATAGAGGATAATTGATCACATTAGGATTATAACAATGGATAACTAATGATGTGTCTATATGGTGGAACATATAGAGCATTCTATATACTGAGAGTGAAATTCTAAGTTCTATGCGTGGATTCAACGAAGAATTAATAAGTTAGTGAATTTTAGTGCTAAATTCTTGATCTACTTATTGGAAGCTCGGTTATATAGACCCATGGTCCCCCCACTAGTTGAGATAATATTGCTTGTAAGACTCATGTAATTGGTTTTATTAATCAATTATAATTCTCAAATTAGACTATGTCTATTTGTGAATTTTTCACTAAGTAAGGGCGAAATTGTAAAGAAAGAGTTTATAGGGGCATATTTGATAATTATGATACTTTATATGGTTCAATTAATAAATATGATAAATGACAATATTATTTAATAATTATTTATAGTTATTAAATAGTTAGAATTGGCATTTAAATGGTTGAATTTGAAAATTGGCGTTTTTGAGAAAATCAGGTGCAGAAAAGGTAAAACAGCAAAATTGCAAAAAATGAGGCCAAAATCCACTAGTATAGGGCCTGCCACTTTTGTAGGAAATTTAAACTGATATTTTCATTATTTTAATGCCAAATAATTCAAACCTAACCCTAGTGGAATGCTATAAATAGATAGTGAAGGCTTCAGGAAAATTACACTAAATTTTCTACACTTCTGATTCAGAAAAACTGAGCCTTCTCTCTCCCTATCTGGCTGACCACTCCCTCTCTTCTTCTTCAATATTTCGAAATCCTTAGTGATTAGAGTAGTGCCCACACACATCAAGCAATACCTCAATCATAGTGAGGAAGATCGTGAAGAAAGATCATCAGCAAAGGAGTTTCAGCATCAAAGATTCAGAGAAAGAGATCCAGGTTCAGATATTGATAATGCTCTGCTACAGAAAGGAATCAAGGCCTAGATATCTGAACGGAAGGAGTCATTATATTCCGCTGCACCCAATGTAAGGTTTCTTAAACTTTATATGTGTTTAATTTATCGTTTTAGAAAGTTCTTATTTAGGATGTTAATAAACATACTTGTGAGTAGATCTAAGATCCTGGTAAAATAATTTCCAATATGGCAATCTATAGAAGCTTCTCGACTTGTAGACATAGATTTTATTTATCTAAGGAAAAGTTTCTACTATTCCAGAAAAGATAAACCCATAAAGGAATTTCTTAAATCAACAGTGAGAGGTTTCAGATATGCTTTAGTATGCCTTTGACCAGACACCTGCTGTTGAGTGGGAGTAATGAGTAGGTATCAGATTAATCCAGGAAAGGAACACTGGAAAACAGTCAAGTGAATCTTAAGATTTAGAAGACGAACTATATGTTAGTCGATAAGGGTGTATTTAATACTCTTAGACTACACCAAATAAGATTTCTAGACTTGCCTTAGTGCTAGAAAGTCTGCTGATGAGATGGTTATTACTCTGGGGGTGGACTAGTGATTTTTGGAGAAGTGTAAAAACCTATCTGAACTCTCTAAGTCTACCAGAGAGAGACTGAATGTTAAAGTTTCAGGAAAGATACTTATTCAGTCAAAGGAAAGTTCTATACATTTTTGGCATTGCTCCAACATTTATTAACTACTAGTATTACTTTCTGATTAACGCAAAGGTAGTTGCCAAAAGTAAAGAATCAAGTATCCCTAGAGGAGTAGACATATAGAGAGGAATTTCACAATATCAAGTATTTTGTGATTAAGGAAGTAATCGTGGAGAAAAGGTTGTATTAATACAACCTGTCAGATCCTATTACAGAGAGTATACTACATACTACACTTGATTTGTATATCAAGGTGTTGAGATTATTTGAAATGAACTTTTTGTTTTATATTAGTGCAAGTGGGAGTTTGTTGGGTTTTGTGCTATAAATAAAACCCATTTCAATATAATCAGGTTTACTAGTTAATAATCATCAGAAATAACATTTTATGTTGCATGGTTCACATGACTTATTTCATGATTATAAATTCTATTAACTCCAGAACATATGTATTTGCTAATGATGATAGTTTTGTCAGCACAGTGGAATATAATTTTGCATATATGTTCGAAAGTTTAATTCCCTGATTTGTCAGTTCACTGGAGTTAGACTGGCATGATAATCACTGATAGGTAAGATTACACCTTGGATAAGTGTTATGTCCTTTCCAGGGCATTGGCAAAGTTTACCAGTATCGGATGTATGGAGTATACATCAGAAGGGATCGATATTGAACTTTGATTAGATATGTTAAAGTTACCGTAATATCTATTCAATTCAATATCACCTAGTTGATCCTAGATCCAATGATCTTAATCCTGATATGGTTAGGTTCGATATCAAGAGTATTATACATGTTCTTTGATTTGTTAGTTAAGCCTACTTTTGGGTCAGGGTGATACGCACATTTTGGGAACATGGTAGTGCAATTGAGTGGGAGCGCTAATCATAGATATGGAATCTATAGCTTCTATAGGTGTTTACAATTGAAACGATGATTTCCTTCGAGCTTGCTAAATAGAGATAAATGATAGAACGTTCATTTTAGTGACAATATTAGTTCAATAAAATATCATTTATAGGTGGCAAGTGTTTTAAGGATAAAATACATTGAAAGGGTGTAACGGTAATTTTATCCCTATGCAATGTAGATTATCTATAGAGGATCATTGATTATTGGGATTATAACAATAGATAATTTATAGCGTATCTATATCGTGGAACATATAGAGCGTTCTATATGACTGAGAGTGCAATTCTAAGTTCTATGCGTGGATGCAACAAGGAATTAATAAGTTAGTGGATTTACTTGGTAAATTCTGGGTCTGCTTATTGGAAGCTCGGTTATATAGGCCCATGGTCCCCATACTAGTTGAGACCATACTACTTGTAAGACTCAGTTAATTGATTTTAAGTAATGAATTATAATTCTAAAATTAGACTATGTCTAGCTTATGAATTATTCACTAAGCAAGGGCAAAATTGTGAAGAAAAGAGATTCTAGGTCTTATTTATTAGGTCTAATTAATAAATATATGAAATGAGAATATTATTTAATAATTAACTTTTAGTTATTAAATAATTGGAATTGGCATTTATTAAGTGGTTAAATTGAAAATTGGCGTTTTTGAGAAAAGGAGATGGAAAAATGACAAAATGACAAAATTGCAAAGTGGGGCCCAATCCACATCCTATGGCCGGCCAGTTAGTGTGAATTTGACCATTTATTTTTCTATTATTTTAATGCAAAATAATTCTAACCTAAACCTAGGTAGGTACCGATAAATAGATAGTGATGGCTCACAGTTAAAGTTTGATGAAATTTAACTTTCAGAAATTTTCCTAAGCCTTCTTTCTCTTTAGGCCGAAACCACCTTCCCTCTCTTTTCTTCTTCAAATTTTTTTCAGCCTTGAGTGATAGAGTGAGTGCCCACACACATCAAGTGGTATCTCAATCATAGTGTGTAAGACTGTGAAGAATCCAATCAACAAGAAGGAGAATCGGACTCAAGAAGGAGAGAAAGAGATCCAAGTTTAGATCTTGATAATGCTCTGCTACATAAAGGAATCAAGGGCTAGAGATCTGAATGGAAGGAGTCATTATATTCCGCTGCACCCAATTTAAGGTTTTCTTAAACCCTTATGTGTTTATTTCATTGTTTTAGAATTCATATTAGGATGTTAAAGAAACATACTTGTTAGTAAATCTAGATCCTGGTAAAATATTTCCAACAACGTGCACTTGCGTGTGAAAAATATCACAATAGGAACTGCACAGACTTAATAAATTTGCAAAATTCATAGCATTCAGGAAGACAAGCATATAATTAGCAGGCGATTTCCTCCAATTCATGTTACGGTATTCAAACAAACACAAATCACGATGTATTTTAAGATCCTCCAAATCAAATCTTGCTTTGTCTGTATCCTTGGACATGCCTTTTATACTTAAAAGAGTTCCAAGTACACTATCTCACACATTTTTCTCGATATGTATTACGTCGAGATTATATCTGAGAGACATCTCCTTCCAATACCCTAGCTCAAAAAATATACTCTTCTCTGACTAATTTAACTCAGCTACAGAACGTTTACGTTTGACTCTGCCAATTGCTTATGTTTTCTAGGCAAATGATATTGTATCTGCTCCAGCTGAGCTAAAACATCGTCCCACGACAATTCTGGAGGACGTGGTCTTTTCTTAATTTTTCCATCATATTTTTTACTTCTCTGCCTTGGATTGTCCATTTCATGAAACTGTCTATGCCCAACATAACCAATCTTGTTGCGCAATCTAATGGAAAATGTGTGTTCATTATAGGTGGGGCACGCCTTGTACCCATTGGTGCTCCAACCAGACATCATTGCATACGCTGGGAAGTCATTAATGGTCCACAAAATAGCAGCATGCATTGTAAACACAGTCCCATTGTAATTATCTCGAACTTGGACACCTGAATCCCACAACTCTTTCAACTCTTCAATCAACGGTCTCACGTAAACATCCATGTCTTTTTCAGGGGCAGTGCACCCTTGAATCAATAGAGATAACATCAACGACTCAGCTTTAATGCAGTTCCAAGGGGGTAAGTTATACGAGACTAAGATAACATGCCACATACTGTAAGAGTTACTCATGTTACCAAATGGCTCTACCCCGTCAGTGGCAAAACCAAACCTCACATTTTTGGGTTCAAGTGCGAAGGATGGCTGGCGTTTGTCAAACTACTTCCACTCTTCTGCATATGCAGGGTGCCTAAGCATGCCATCCTCTTTGGGTCTCTTAGAGTAGTTCCATCGCATGTCCTCAGCCGAGTGTCTTGAACTGTATAACCTCTTCAGTCTTAGAGTTAAGGGAAAGTACCGCAAAAATTTTCGAGCAACATTTTCCCGTCTCCCTTTTTCTTTTTCTAACGACTCTCGCGAAAAATCTTTTTTCTCATTCTCTTTCCAAAATAAGGTATAGTGATACTTGTATACATCAATGGATTCTTAACCTAAACTAATGTTAAACAATTTCATATTTGACTCATAATGGGACTTGGGGTAATTTTGTACCCTCTGGAAATAACTCAATCAATTTTGAGAGTATCATATCAAAAGAATGGTTACTCCACTTATTGAGAACTTTCCAGTGCATTAGCTTCACCAAAGCATTAAGCGCTAATTTTTTTGCAACTCGGGTACAATTCAGTTTCCATATCATTGAACAAATCGTCGTACTTACCAAAGACCATTCGGTAGGGACTCGGCCCGAAGGAAGTAGTGGTAGAACTTGTATTGTAAAAACTAGGATCTTCTCTTAAAATATCAACCATCACATTCGCAATTTCTTCTTCATCGTTGTCTACTATTTCTATAGCTGGTTATGTGAACGGCTCCCATTCAGGTTTGTAATATACATATAGTGCAATCTATTCTCTTAAGATTGCTTCTTTTTCTAAAAATTTTTGCAGCACCTCTCCACAGTTCTGATTAGTAAGCAAATTATTAACAAGTCTTCCGACTTAAAAGAACGTGCAACGAGACGACGTATCAAAATCTTTAACAAAGAACAAATCAAATGAGTAATAGATCACACTATAGGTATACAACAAGCCCAAACTATCCATGCAGACATAAAAAGTCCAGGATAATTTGGAGAAGCGTATTTAAGAGTCCTTGCTGACTCAGCCTCTCCAAACGGGTCTAAGGAAAAATATACACGTGAAAGAAAATTATTACTTAGTGATAATACAAACACAAATGTTCTATCCTATCTTTGGTTTATAACCAAAGAGATCAAATAAAGATAAGAATTTGATTTTTTGCTATCTTACAATATCTTATTCAATCTTATAATGTCTTATGCTATCTTATAATGTCTTATGCTATTTTATGTACCACCTATAAACTTTTATTGCTAATTTTTAATTTTGCAATTAGTTTAAATTAATAATTTAATTTTTTTAATGTTTAATTTATATTTTATTAAAATTAACACTTATTTTCTAATTTTAAAATTTCAAATTTGTTAAAGTTTGACTATTATTTTGAATCCAATTCTTTTAATTAAATGATTAACTTTTAAATTATAATTTTTTAACTTAATAAATTTCTCTATTAGTGATATGGTAACTATTTTTTATAAAATATCATTTTAATTTTTCAATTTGTTGAATTTAATTTTTTTTTTTTTTATCATTTTAAAGTTTCTAATTATTTAAAATCAATAAATTTATTTTTCACATTCTAATGTTACCAACTTATTTAAATAATTTTTTTAATTAAAATATAAAATAATTTACTTATCAATATTTTAAATTAAATTTAATTAATATAAAAATTAAATAATTATAATATTTACTGCTGACTTCGCTTTTAGCCAACGACAATGAGTCTTTTTAATAAGCGATAAACGATATGTCGTATTGAGAATATATATAAGAAAGCAATAATAAGACACATGAATTTTATAGAGGTTCAGCCCCGAGCAGTTCGGTAATAGCCTAATCCTTGTTATTTGTATTGACGTAAGAACAAGGAAGAAGTTTCCTCTTCTTATAGCTCTTACAACAGTATCTCTGAATGTATAATTCTTAGATAATATAGCCTTAGCTTAACTGCGTATCGGCTTATAATTTTTCGGTCCCTTGCCCAGTGAACATTCCTCACTATTTATAGTACTGGGAAACTTGAGGAGGAAGAGTTTCCTCTCTCGTTACAATGCGCATAAAGAGAAAGATCGTGTGATCAATGCTTTATGCAAGGATCGTGGGATTGAGGCTGAATACACTGATAGTGGGATCGTGTGTATGCCACATCCACGTAAGTTGATCCCTAAGTTGTAGGGATTGAGCTGATGACTCATGACGCGAAAGCTGAATTCGCCAATTGTTGATCGCCCTGCACGGCTCGTTGGATATTTCATTCTAGATGTGCCAGCGAGGCGTCCTGCTCGGCCTATCGTTCTGAGCAAATGCTCCAAGTGGAGTCCACGTGTCACCATTCTCGTGATGCTACATCAGAGTGCCAAATTTGGGATAACATTTGACCCTCAAGTCTGTACGAGACCTCTGAGGTTGTGTGTAGACTTATTCTAAGCTAGCTCTGCCTTTGGATGGGGACACGTGTCGAGCATGATCGTTCGAGACTCGATGTGAAGCTGACTGGGCGTCCTTTCGATTTTCGGCTAATTAATGCTCTGACGGTTGACGGTTGCACTTGATTACTTTTGATTTCCGATATTCGCTTTTGAGGCGGGAAGTCGAGGCGTCTAAGGTTCCTTTCGATGCAGTTCCTCCTTTGCCTATAAATACTCATCGTACTAGCACATAACCCATTTTATCACCCTTCGTTGTTAAGTAAACTCCAAAGCGAAAAGAGAGTTTTCTGGCTTCAAAGTTGTCGAAGTGCCTTCAGACGATTGCTGGTTTGCTTGAACTCAAACATTCAAATCTTTGAGTAAGTTTCTGATTCCCTTTATGCTTTTCTTTGCATGTTTACGCTTTGAATGCAACTATGCTGTAGAAAGAATGCTTAGGAAACCCTAGGGTTAGAAACTTCTTCGACTCTTCTTTACCATGTCTTCATGTGGGCTTTCAGCCGTAGAGCTTATTTTTGAACCGCATTGTGTCTGTCTTCCATCTTGCTTATTCTAAGCTTCATGAACATTTTTGCCCTAACTCAAGAAAACTTTCTGACTTCTTGAGTTTTGACTTTTCTTTAAACATAGTCGTTCTTTAATCTGTAGAGTATTCTTAGTCGACATATTTGCTTGTTTTTCATTTGATACTCCGTCCAACACTCATCTTGTGTGTTGTCTTTTGTAGATGAACCTAGGTGAGTCTTGCGAACTCGGGCATCAGATCGACCAGGATTTGCTTCAACTTCTGCACGAGCTTCATCCTCGTCTTCGTGCTAGTCCTCCTTCTAGCAAAGGAAACTCTTCTGACCTCGTACCCAGCCATAGGATGATGGCTCGTACGAAGAAAACCACGCGTCTGGCCGACGCTTCTGATCCTCAAGTGGCTCGGCTTGCCACTCTGCCCGACGCCGAACAGGATTCGGCCGTCCCGATGGAGGAGGACCGTGAGGGGGACACTGAGGTCCAAGAGGTTGAGGAGCTGGACAAGTGTTGGAAATATTTTACCAGGATCTAGATTTACTATCATGTATGTTTTATTAACAATCTAATATGAATTCTAAAACAATGAAATAAACACATATAAAGTTTAGTAAGCCTTACATTTGGTGCAGCGGAATATAATGACTCCTTCCATTCAGATCCCTAGCCCTTGATTCCTTTCTGTAGCTAAGCATAATACAGATCTGAATCTAGATCTCTTTCTCTCCTTCCTTTGATGTTCATTCTCCTTCTTGTTGTTAGGATTCTTCACAGTCTTACACACTATAATTGAGATACCACTTGATGTGTGTGGGCACTACTCTATCACTCAAGGTATTTTGAAATTGAAGAGAAGAAGAAGAAGAGAGGGGCGACTATGACTTTTCTCTGAAAGGAACAATATGCAAGTCATAGTTTCTTGAAGGCAACACTTTCTATTTATAGAATGCCATCTAGGTTTAGGTTAGAATTGTATGGCATTAAAATAATGAAAAATATAAATGGTAAAATGCGATACAAAGTGGCCGGCCATATAAGGGAAATGGGCCTCACTTTGTAACTTTCCCATTTTGTTATTTTTCAATCTCATTTTCTCAATAATGCCAATTTTTTAATTTAACAATTTAAATGCAAATTCTAATTATTTAATAACTAAAAATTAATTATTAAATAATATTGTCATTTAATATATTTATTAATTAGACATATAATGTCTCTTAATTAATCAATAAAACCCAGAATCTCTTTTCTTTACAATTTCTCCCTTGCTTAGTGAAAATTCATAAACTAGACATAGTCTAACTTTAGAATTATATTTGATTAATTAAAATCAATTAATTGAGTCTTACAAGCAGTATGGTCTCAACTAGTATGGGGACCATGTGTTGGGTTTTATGCCCTAAATAAAACTCATTTCAATATAATCAGATTTACTTATTAATATAGATCAGAAATAACATTTAATGTTGCATAGTTCACATGACTTATTTCATGATTATATGTATATAATGTATAAATTCATCTGAAACCCTTTTCACATACTTCATCCTGTTTATTGTGCCGTCAACACATTGGAAAGTAAACATGACTATGTGAATAAAGTTTCCTAGATTTATCAGACATAGGGTTTTACTCATATGATAATCTACAACAGAGTTTACTTGCATTTGGAGAAGTGCTATGTTCTTTCCAGAGCATTGGTTAAAGTAAAGCTCAGGTTGGATGCATGGAGTATACATCGGAAGGGACCGATATTGAACTTTGACTTAGATTTATTAAACTTACCGTAATATCTATTCAAGTCAATATCGCCTAGTTGATCCTAGATTAAATGTTCTTAATCCGGTTATGATTAGACTCAATCTTGAAAGGCTATTCGTGTTCTTTGATTTGTTAGTTAAGCCTACTTTTAGGTCAGGGTGATACGTATATTTTGGGAACACGGTAGTGCAATTGAGTGGGAGCGCTAGCATAAACATGGAATCTATCGCTTCTATCTGGCGAATAGTAAGCAAAGGATGATCTCCTTCGAGCTTGACCAAACGAATATAAATGGTGGAGTACTCATTTCACATAAGCTGCAATATCATTTATACGGGGTTAAGTGTTTTAAGGAATAAATACATTGTAGGGTGTAACGGTAATCTAATCCATTTACAGTGTAGATCATTCATATGGAGGATCATTGATCAAATTAGGATTATAACAATGGATAACTAATGATGTGTCTATATGGTGGAACATATAGAGCATTCTATATACTGAGAGTGCAATTCTAAGTTCTATACGTGGATTCAACGAAGAATTAATAAGTTAGTGAATTTTAGTAATAAATTCTTGATCTACTTATTGGAAGCTCAGTTATATAGACCCATGATCCCCGCACTAGTTGAGATAATATTGCTTGTAAGACTCATGTAATTGGTTTTGATTAATCAATTATAATTCACAAATTAGACTATGTCTATTTGTGAATTTTTCACTAAGTAAGGGCGAAATTGTAAAGAAAGAGTTTTAGGGGCATATTTGTTAATTATGATACTTTGTATGGTTCAATTAATAAATAGGATAAATGACAATATTATTTAATAATTATTTACAGTTATTAAATAGTTAGAATTGGCATTTAAATGGTTGAATTAGAAAATTGGCGTTTTTGAGAAAATCAGACGCAGAAAAGATAAAACTGCAAAATTGCAAAAAGTGAGGCCCAAATCCACTATGCATGGCCGGCCACTTTTGTAGGCAATTTAAACTAATATTTTCATTATTTTAATGCCAAATAATTCAAACCTAATCCTAGTGGAATGCTATAAATAGATAGTGAAGGCTTCAGGAAAATTACACTTTTCTTCTGACACTTCTGATTCAGAAAAACCTGAGCCTTCTCTCTCCCTATCTGGCCGACCACTCCCTCTCTCTTTCTTCCCTCTCAAATTTCGAAATTCTTAGTGTATGAGTAGTGCCCACACACAGCAAGTGATACCTCAACCATAGTGAGGAAGATCGTGAAGAAAGACTTTCAGCAAGAAGGAGTTTCAGCATCAAAGATTCAGAGAAAGAGATCCAGGTTCAAATATTGATAATGCTCTGCTACAGAAAGCAATCAAGGGCTAGATATCTGAACGGAAGGAGTCATTATATTCCGCTGCACCCAATGTAAGGTTTCCTAAACTTTATATGTGTTTATTTCATCGTTTTAGAAAGTTCATAGTTATGGTGTTAATAAACATACTTGTGAGTAGATCTAAGATCCTGGTAAAATAATTTCCAACAGCATGGGCCTATATAAACCGAGCTTCCAATAAGTCGAACCGAATTAACCAAGTAAATTCCCTAACTTATTAATTCCTTATTGAATCCACACTTAGAACTTGGAATCACACTCTTAGTCATATAGAACGCTCTATATGTTCCACGATATAGATACGCTATTAGTTATTCATTGTTATAATCCGAATTTGATCAATGACCCTCTAATAGATGATCTACATTGAATAGACACTAAATTACCGTTACACCTTCAATATGTATTTTATCCTTAAAACACTTAGCTCCGTATAAATGATATTTCAGCGAAGTGAAATGAGATCTCCACAATTTATCTCTGTTTAGCCAAGCTCGAAGGATATCATCGTTTCACTTCTAAATTCCTATAGAAGTTATAGACTCCATGTTTATGTTAGCGCTCCCACTCAATTATACTATCATGTTCCCAAAATGTACATATCACCCTGACCCAAAAGTAGGCTTAACTAACAAATCAAAGAACATGTATAATACTCTTGAGATCGAACCTAACCATATCAGGATTAAGATCATTTGATCTAGGATCAACGGGTGATATTGAATTGAATAGATATTACGGTAAATTTTAATATATCTAATCAAAGTTCAATATCGGTCCCTTCCGATGTATACTCCATACATCCGATACTGGTAAACTTTGCCAATGCCCTGGAAAGGACATAACACTTATCCAAGGTGTGAGAATACCTATCCCCGATTATCATGTTAGTCTAAATCCACTGAATTGACAAATCAAGGATTAAACTTTCGAACATATAATTAAGATTATATTCGATTGTGCTGACAACACTATAATCATTAACAAATTCATATGTTCTGGACTTAAATAGAATTCATACATTATATGTATATAATCATGAAATAAATCATGTGAACCATGCAACATAAAATGTTATGTCTGATCTTTATTAATAAGTAAATCTGATTATATTGAAATGTGTTTTATTTAGGGCACAAAACCCAACAGACTCCCACTTGCACTAATATAAAACAAAATGTTCATTTCAATTAATCTAAACATCTTGATATACAAATCAAGTGTAGTAGTAGTATACTCCTCGTAATAGGATCTGACAGGTTGAATTAACCACAAACTTTTCTCCACCATTACTCTTCCTTAATCAAAAAATCCTTGATATTGTGAAATTCCTCTCTATATGTCTACTCTCTTAGGATACTGGATTCTATACTTTTGGCAACTACTTTTTGGTTAATCAGGAAATAACACTAGTAGTTCAGACAAGTTGGAACAGTGCCACTAGTCCACCCCCAGACTAAACCCTGCATCTTTAACATTCAGTTTCTCTCTGGTAGACCTAGAGACTTCAGATAGGTTTTTTATACTTCTCCAAAATCACTAGTCCACCCCCAGAGTAATCACCATCTTATCAGCAGACCTTCTAGCACAAAGGCAAGTCTCGAAATCTGATGTGGTGTAGTCTAAGAGTTTTAAACTCACCTTTATTGCCTAACATATAGTTCCTCTTCTTAATCTTAAGATTTACTTGATTGTCTTCCAATGTTCCTCTCCTGGATTAATCTGATACCTACTCATTACTCCCACTCAACAACAGGTGTCTGGTCTAAGGCATACTAAAGCATATCTGAGACCTCTCACTATTGATTTAAGAAATTCTTTGATGGCTTTATCTTTTCTAGAATAGTCGAGACTTTTCCTTAGATAAATAAAATCTATGTCTAGAAGTTGTGAAGCTTCTATAGATTGCCATTGGAAAGAAAATGCTTCATCATCTTACTAAAGTAAGTTGCTTGCATTAGAGTAAGTAATTACCAGGTATACCATGAGCCATAGGTTTAGATAAACTCAAAACTACAATACTAGGAATAGGAAGTTTAGTTAAGTCCATTGAATAGACTTATTAACGAAAATTTCCTTTCAAGTCCTTGTAATAGAAAACTTTTAGGTTACTCCATGTGAATGGATTAAACCATAGTTCTCTTGGCTTTTCTTCTTAGTTTCTTATCTTTACAATCCATTACTTGTTTAAACTCACAGTGGATTTTAATCACTAGTGTCTTCCAAGTCCTAAGAAGGTGAGTTCCTAGAAACCCTCCCACTATGACAAGGTACCGTGACTTGTGTCTAAGAAAACTAAATGGTATTGACCTCTTTCGTTGTGTCAAGACAACAGAGGCAGTGTGATCATCATATGCCAAATAAGATGATAGAACACTTTTGGAATCAAAAAAAAAATATCTCCTTTATTTGCTACTTTATTTTCTAACTTAGTAATTTTCTTAAAAAATTAGTATTTGTTTAAACAAACACTTTCTTATCTATTGACAATGGGATGTTCCACCCCTAATCACTTAGAATAGCTAACAAACATGCAAACCAGGGTTAACAGTTCTAGCTTTTCTTAAGATTTCGATTAGGTCATTCATGAATCTAGTAATGATTTACATTAAGTATACAACCATTGCATCATTCTGAAATTGTATTACCATAGAAGGATTTAGGCAACGACTAGTAACTAATCATCAATATGCAAATCGAAATTTCTGGGGAGGTAAGTTTGGATACAATTCAAAAATCAACTTCATGATCTTTGAACTGCATATCTACTAACTATTTCTCCACCCCTATCAGTTCGCAAGATTTTTAACAACTTACCTTAATGGTTTATCACCATTGCAAGAAATTCATGAAATTTTTCAAACATTTCAAATTTCTTTGCAAAATGTAAAATCTAGAGTGATCGTTTTAAGAATATAACGAAAAACTCATATCCATCGTTGAATGTACATCCATCTGCGAATGAGATGAACTTATTTTCAGTGGATATGGGCATATTAACTCTTTGCAAAGAATGATCTTGTCAAAACCACTATGAACAAGATACAAATGCCATAGATTTATAAAATATGGTTGTAGTCTTTTGATGATTTAGGTTTAGTCGAGAGTCAAGGCTATTCTATCTTATGAGCTTTCACCATTGTTTCATACTTTTGTAAGTCAAATACAGTCGCCACCATTAGGGTGATCAATACTATATAAAACACTTACAAATAATATTATCTTTCGAGATTCTACGGCGTTAAATTGCTAATGAACATTCGTCCATTAGGGAGGATTACTCACTAAAACAAGAACTATGTAGAACTAACAATGGAGATCGAATGTCCTAATAATAATAAAGCTCATTATTTAAAGAAAGTTGTATTTTCTTTGAAACTTATTTTAATCTATTTATTTTAAAAATATATTTATTTAATTAAAATTTCTTATTTAGGATGAAAAAATCTAAATATAATTTTTAATGTAATATTTATAAATTATACTTAGATGGATATGAAAATAACATGAATTATTTCCATCTTAGTAATAATTTCCAATAAATATTTAGAAAATTATTCAATTTAAGTTGCTTTAAAATTAATTTAAATTAATTTACAATTCAAATTTAATTTTCTATAAATACATATTGAATTTCGAAAAATTGAAGTATATAAGAATACTACTTTCGAAAAATGCTTTAAAATAAAATAAAAATAAATCCTGGAAAAATTATTCTAATTTTATGTTGGCCCAAAATTAATAAAAATTAATTTACAACAAAAATATAATTTTCGTATTTAAGTAAATATTTAAGAAAAATTTCAAATATTTAAGTATCATGATTAAGAATCAACTTAAATATTAATTTTCTATTTAATTAAATATTATTAGAAAAATACTTCAAGCAAAATAGATAATATCTATCTAGACTTTCATTGACTAATTAATTCAATTTCTAATTATAATATATTTTAGTTCATATATTTTAATTAATCATTAAATGAAAAAATCATTGATTTAAGTTGGTCCAAAATTAAAATAAATAATTTTCCACTTTAATCTATTTTCAAATAAAATTCGAAATTTCTGCATTAAAGAAATGCAATTTTGAAATTGTGGGAAAAAGATAATAAAATAAAATATATTTTGAAAAATTATTCAAATTTCAGTTATTCAGAAATGAGATTTCAAACTTAAAATAATTTTCTATTTAATTAAATAACATGAAAATAATAATATATAAGTATCATGATGAAAATCAACTTAGATATTCAATTTCAATTTAAATAATTGTATTGCATTGAAGAAATAAATAATTAAGTATAGAGAAGGCTTAATTATTAATTTCTAGTTTAATACTAGAAAAATATTCTTAACTTGAATTGTACAAAAATTAATTATTAAACAATTAATTTCACAATCAATGATATTTTCCTATATAATATTAGAAATAATAACTAGTATAGAAATAACTATCTAGAATATATATATCATTAACTAAGTGTTTTTCAAAAATTAACTTTAAAATATTAAAATGAAAAATAAGTTTCATATATTTTAAAAGTTAATTATGTTGCTAATTCAATTTTAATTAGGTTAGACTAACATAATTAACCTAATACAATTATTTAAATAAGGGAAATGGGCCTTCACAATTGGGGTAGTTCATGTGAGGGGGAGTTGGGTTCAGCATGTCGTACCCACTTCTATTGGCCCCTAACTCTCACACAAGGTCGAAAAGAGAGGACTTTAACCTTTAAATAAATAATTGTTATTCATTGAATAAGCCCAAATCGAATTGGGCCTAAGTAAAATTACTTATGTAAAATTTTATTTTAGCAACCTAGTCCATTTAATTAGTAAAAACTTAAATGGGCTTCCTATATGCATCTAAGCCCAATAGCAAACATATAGGCTCACACAGGTCAAATGATTTGGATGGGCCCTATCATGTTACTAGGTTTATACAGATCAAAGAAGTACAAAATTTACCTATTACAAATAATTTATAAGATCTCTTGACAATTGGACTATGATTAAAATCAGATCATTGGATCTGTCAACAAGTTAATCATAGCAAGTTAGATCAAATAAATATTAGGTTTGTTAAAAAAATGTTTTGAATAAACAATATAAATAAATAAACAAACATTGTCCATGTAACAGATGTGAGATAAGATATGAATATAATTAAATTATTATTCTTAAACTAACCAACTAAATTTTGAAGAATTTAGGGTTGTTAAAAACAAACCTCAAAAATCTCAAAAATTAGAAACTAATTTTAAAATATCTAGGTTTATTTGAATCAAATTAAATTAAATATCAAATAAGATCAATGATTTGAAAAAAATAATCTTCAATATCACTTTCAAATCTTACAATTTAATTAAAATAAACCAATTTTATAATAGATATGGTTAGATAGTTATTATTTTAGGAACAAAATAATAAATAAATAATGATTACCATAATTATATGTCAAAATATCTCAAATTAAGAAATATTCAAATTTCTACAAAAATATCTAAGTTATTTAAATATTTAATTCATAAATTTCCAATAAAAAATGATATATATAGAAAAATATCATTTTTAAACTTATAATTTATAAATAATTAAATATTTAACAAAATAACAAACTTTTGAATTTGAAAATATTATGGTTAAAATATCTAGGTTAATTTCAAATTTATTAATTGTTTAATTTGTCATATAAGATAATTTTAATGTCATATTTTAAATAAAAAGATAAAGTTATCTTTTAATTTAAAATATGTTAAATATCAAAATATCTAATCTTATAATTAAATAATATATAAATAAAAGAAATTAACAAATTTTTAAATCTGACCATAATTGGAAATATTTCAAATTGGAAAAATCAAATTTTGGGAAACAATCCCATAAAAAATTGGATTTTTGGGGAAAAACCCACAAAAATCGTAATTTGGGTGCAGTCTGCCCAGGAGGCTGCACGTGCAGCCCAGGAAGGCTGCGAGGAGCCTCGGGCGCGCGCGGATAGAGAGCACCCAGCCGAGGTTTCTCGGCATCAGCAGGGTGCTCATGGGCAGATCTACAGGATGCTCGTGAGCTTCAGAGACGATTTTCCACACATTCGCGCGCGTATCACCATGTCTGAAGGACTGGTGTGCGTGCGATTGAGGCATGTGCACTCGATTTTTGCAAAAACAGAAAAAATATTTTCCATAAAAAAATTGCTTAATTTTTCACAAGGAATCTAAATAAAATATTTTCAAAAACAGAAAAAATATTTTTCATGGTAAAAGATTCTGTACAACACATACATTCATCAATTAACACATAAACCACATGAAACCATCCAAATCAACAAAAAAAATCGTTTTAATTCATATTTCATGAAAGTAGATCATTACCATGGCTCTGGTGCCAGTTGTTGGAAATATTTTACCAGGATTTAGATTTACTACCATGTATGTTTTATTAACAACCTTATATGAATTCTAAAACAATGAAATAAACACATATAAAGTTTAGTAAACCTTACATTGGGTGCAGCGGAATATATTGACTCCTTCCATTCAGATCTCTAGCCCTTGATTCCTTTTTGTAGCAGAGCATAATCAAGATCTGAATCTGGATCTCTTTCTCTCCTTCCTTTGATGCTGATTCTCCTTCTTGCTGTTAGGATTCTTCACAGTCTTACACACTATGATTGAGATACCACTTGATGTGTGTGGGAACTACTCTATCACTCAAGGTATTTCGAAATTGAAAGGGGGAGCTTTGGCTTTTCCTTGAAAGGAACAATATGCAAGTCATAGTATCCTGAAGCCAACACTTTCCATTTATAGAATGCCATCTAGGTTTAGGTTAGAATTGTATGACATTAAAATAATGAAAAATATAAATGGTAAAATGTTATACAAAGTGGGGGGCATATAAGGGAAATGGGCGTCACTTTGCAACTTTCTCATTTTGTCATTTTTCAATCCCATTTTCTCAAAAATGCCAATTTTCTAATTTAACCATTTAAATGCCAATTCTAATTATTTAATAACTAAAAGTTAATCATTAAATAATATTGTCATTTAATATATTTATTAATTAGACATATAAAGTCTCTTAATTAATAAATAAAACCTAGAATCTCTTTTCTTTAGAATTTCGCCCTTGCTTAGTGAAAATTCACAAACTAGACATACTCTAACTTTAGAATTATAATTGATTAATTAAAATCAATTAACTGAGTCTTACAAGCAGTATGGTCTCAACTAGTATGGGGACCATGGGCCTATATAAAAGCTTCCAATAAGTCGAACCAAATTTACCAAGTAAATTCCCTAACTTATTAATTCCTTATTGAATCCACACTTAGAACTTGGAATTGCACTCTCAGTCATATAGAATGCTCTATATGTTTCGCTATATAGATACGCTATTAGTTATCCGTTGTTATAATCCTAATTTGATCAATGACCCTCTAATAGATGATCTACATTGAATAGGCACAAAATTACCGTTACACCTTCAATGTATTTTATCTTTAAAACACTTAGCTCCGTATAAATCATATTTTAGCGAGGTGAAATGAGATCTCCACCATTTATCTCCGTTTATCCAAGCTCGAAGGATATCATCGTTTCACATCTAAATTCCTATAGAAGTTATAGACTCCATATTTATGTTAGCGCTCCCACTCAATTATACTATCATGTTCCCAAAATGTACGTATCACCCTGACCCAAAAGTAGGCTTAGCTAACAAATCAAAGAACATTTATATTACTCTTGAGATCAAACATAACCATATCAGGATTAAGATCATTTGTTCTAGGATCAACGTGTGATATTGAATTGAATAGATATTATGGTAAATTTTAATATATCTAATCAAAGCTCAATATCAGTCCCTTCCGATGTATACTCCATTCATCCGATACTGGTAAACTTTGCCAATGCCCTGGAAAGGACATAACACTTATCCAAGGTGTAAGAATACCTATCGCTAATTATCATGTCAGTCTAAATCCAGTGAACTGACAAATCAAGGAATAAACTTTCGAACATATAATTAAGATTATATTCCACTGTGCTGACAACACTATAATCATTAACGAATTCATATGTTCTGGACTTAAATAGAATTCATACATTATATGTATATAATAATGAAATAAATCATGTGAACCATGCAACATGAAATGTTATTTCTGATCTTTATTAATAAGTATATCTGATTATATTGAAATGGGTTTTATTTAGGGCCCAAAAACCAACAGCAAGGGGCGCTAATCCCGTTGCACAAGTACTTCAGGAATGTAGCAGACTTCTTTGGCCTCTGCCCGGCCAAAATTACTCCAAAGGGCATTAAGTATTTGTCCACTCTCTTCGTCGTCTACGTTTGCCAAAGATGGGATGCTCCTTCCCCCACGAGGTTTCCTGGTTCTTCGACCTGAAGTCTACCCCCAAGCAAGGCAGGTCGGGTTACTTCTACTTCTCTCAGCCAGGCTTCAAGTGGTTGAGCGGCACGAATGACAAGGCCATCAGCAAAATAGGGCATTTTGTTGATGAGTACTTCATGGTGAAGGATCCGAGTATCACCCAGTTTCAGTTTCAGTAGATTCTGAAATATCACCATCCTCCCCTCACCCTTGCTCTTAGGGATAGAGCTCAAAAACTTGCCCCGTTGCCGGAGGAAGACAGGAGTATCATCCAGTTGACCTTCGATGATAATTTGGTGAAGTATGGGCTTTACCCTCAGGACTTTTATCCTAAGTCCGTGGCGGGGAAGAAGAGGAAGTCCGGTGCTGGCCGACCTGAACAAGCTCATCAAGAGGATGAGCTCATTCAACTTAAGCGAGAGGCTAAGTTGAAGGGAGGTGTCAGGGCCAAGCAGTACACTCATGAGCCTTTCGATTTTGAGGATGAGGCTGAGGCTAAGGCTGAGCAGGTGACCCCATTGAAGAGGATGAAGAAACTCCCGGCCACGCCCAGGCCTGTTGAACATGCAATTCGCATAAGGGAGCCCATTTCACCTGTTCGGCCATCTCACCGCTTTGCTTGAAAACGGAAGGCTGTCGTGTCTGAAATAAAATCGATGTCAAGTGATGATGGACTTCTGATTCTCCTTGTGGGCGGTCACTTTGCATTTTTCTTTATTTTTGAGCTTCTTGACTTTCATGCCTTGTGTTTTCTGATGGCTGTTTTCTAACCACACTATTTTTATTCTGTGCAGACATGTCTCGGCAGATGCTCGATGCTCTAAGGAAGAGAATGGGCGGAAGCTCTAGCGCCACTCCTTCGGCTAAAAAATCTAAGGGTGGTGAGGGGTCCTCAGAGAAGAGACCTTCTGGAGAGGTCATTGACCTTTC
The DNA here is from genome assembly GCF_029168945.1 of Cannabis sativa. Taxonomy (NCBI): domain Eukaryota; kingdom Viridiplantae; phylum Streptophyta; class Magnoliopsida; order Rosales; family Cannabaceae; genus Cannabis; species Cannabis sativa. Next base: position 70,036,151 of record NC_083601.1, read on the forward strand.
TGAGGAGCTGACTGCTGCAAACCCTTCTACCCCCAAATCTGCTAAGTCCGGGGAGTCTGGACCACAAACGGCTGGGTCTGAACTGGTCAGGAATGTTCTTGAGCGGGTGCAGGCACCAACTCCACCTTTGCCCGTGCTGCTAGATGCCAAAAAGGGCAAGGAGATGCTGGCCCACTATATGAACCGGCTCGTTCCTGAGGTCAGTGAGCAACTGGCTGGTGCTGATAGTGACTCATCTCTAGATGTGTTGGTGGGCGGAGTCCTGAAGGAGCTCACCAGGGTAAGTCTTTTTTGATACTTCCCTTTAATTTTCCACACTTAGCTCCATATGCTGACTTTTTTCCTTTGTACAGGCCGGTTTGAAGTTGGCTTACACTTACTCCCGCGCTAAATCTGTTACTTCCAAGAGTGCGGCTCTGTCCGACACCTTGAGGGCGGAGGCAGACTTGGCCAAAAAGGAAGCCGAGGAGGCCAGGGCAGAAACTGGAGCTGTTCGGCTGGAGTTTGGAGAAGCCAAGAAGAAGTTGTTTGCTGCTGAGAAGAAGATCTCTGTGCTGACAAAGGATCTCGAAGCTGCTGATCGCTTTGAGGAGACCATCGAGATCTTAGCTGCTGAAGTTAACAGTCTTCAGGATGAGAGGACTTCTCTACGGCAAGTTCTTCTTCGGATGAAGGAGAGGCGGACAGGTTGAAGGAGAAGGTCAATGCCTTGGAGAAAGCCGGCCTCAAGCTCTTCTTCGATTTCTGTAAGGCTAATCTCTAGGCCAATTTTGACTACTTGGGCGAGGCTAAGGAAATGTACCTTGAATACTGCGCGGCCCAAGTTGCTTATGGTGGGAATGAGGCGGCTGCTTCAACCTCCGGCCAAGCCTCTGGCCAGGCTGCTGATGCTTCTCATGTTCAATTAACATATCCTCCTGCTCCAGTTGGCTCAGAAGAACCGAACCAAGAGCCTGGGACTCCAGCTGTTTAAACACTTCTTTTTATGTCCCTTTTTATATATATATTATATGCGGTCTCAAGGCCTTTTTTAAGACATCATGACCGACCAAGCGGTCTTTAAACTTGGAATTATTTTTCATTTTTTGGACAACGGGCTGACCGGGCAACTTTTAATCCCGGTACTACGTGCCATTACCATCCTTAATGAATTTCATTCTCTATTTATAATTGTTGTGCAATTGTGATTATTTTATTTTTACCAAATGTTTTGTACAGGTATAGGTGCCCCCCAAGTGATCGAGCAGACGTATGACTCTTGGTCACTTGTCTTTTGCAAATATATTGCTTATCTGTTCGGTGTTTTGGGTTCGAATAAACCTTTTGTACGCACTTTAGGTAAATTATAATCATGCTGATTTTTTCCACTCAATAGAATTGGAAATACTATCTTTATTCATTTATTGATCGAAAATGTATTTGTTACCGTAGTAACTTACATCAGAGCTAGTGATCTAATCTGATCTTTTAGCTTAACATGACATAAAATAAATAAGAAACTGTACTTTAAAGTGGTCTTGCCGACCTGAGTACTTTGTTTCTGAAACCTTTGCGCGTAGTCCGCCCAGAAGGCCATTCCCTTAGAAGCGAATGTTCATTTAGTACTTTAAAGTGGTCTACCCGATCTGAGTACTTTGAAGTGGTCTAGCGGACCTGAGTACTTTGAAGGGGTGTAGCCGATCTAAGTACTTTATTGGTAGTATTTCCTTAAATGTTCTCCATTCTAGTACCGTGGTACTAGAATGAGTTGCATTTTTTGTCATACTTACCCAATTTGTATGGTCCGGAATCGAGAACTTCGACCACCTGGTATGGTCCTTCCCAGTTAGGTCCTAGTACACATGACGTGTTGTCTTTGGTGTTTAGGAATTGTTGGAAATTATTTTACCAGGATCTAGATTTACTAACAAGTATGTTGGATTAACAACCTAATATGAATTCTAAAACAATCAAAATAAACACATATAAAGTTAGAAAACCTTACAGTGGGTGCAGCGGAATAATATGGCTCCTTCCGTTCAGATCTCTAGCCCTTGATTCCTTTCTGTAGCAGAGCATCACCAAGATCTGAACCTGGATCTTCTTTTCTCCTTCTTTGATGCAGAAATTCCATAGTCTTCCATACTATGATTGAGATACCACTTGATGTGTGTGGGCACTACTCATCTCACAAGGATTTCGAAAATTCTCTCTCTTTTCTCTCTCAATTTCGTGGCTTTTTTTTCATCCAAGAGAAGAGAGCAAGGTTCCTTTATATAGGGAAAAAGGAGAGCACAACTTTCCAAATAAAACAGTTTCCTTAATTACTGTGTAATCAATTAACTGCCTTATTTAGTGTGATCTACAACTTTCCTATTATAGCTAGGCTTTGATTAGCAATTACATGGCAATTAAAAAATAAAAATAATAATTGGGAAATACAAAGGAGTGCTCGACCATAGAGGGAAATGGGCCTCACTTGGATTTTGTAGTTTCCTCAATTTTATTTCTATTTCTCCAAAAATGCAATTTTTCCAATTCTAATCATTTAAATGCCAAAACTAATTATTTAATAACTAAAATAGATTATTAAATAATATTGTCATTTAAAATAATTATTAATTAGACATACAAAGTCTCTTAATTAATAATTAAACCTAGAAACCCTTTTCTTTACGATTTCATCCTTAAACTGTGAGAATTCATAAAGTAGACATAGTCTAACTTTTAGAATTATAATTGATTAATTAAAATCAATTAACTGAGTCTTACAAGCAGTATGGCCTCAACTAGTATGGGGACCATGGGTCTATATAACCGAGCTTCCAATAAGTCGAACCGAATTTACCAAGTAAATTCCCTAACTTATTAATTCCTCATTGAATCCACACTTAGAACTTGGAATTGCACTCTCAGTCATATAGAAACGCTCTATATGTTCCACGATATAGACACGTCATTAGTTATCCATTGTTATAACCCTAATGTGATCAATGATCCTTTATATAGATGATTTACACTGTACAGGATTAAATTACCGTAACACCCTACAATGTATTTTATCCTTAAAACACTTAACCCTGTGTAAATGATATTTCACCTAAGTGAAATGAGATCTCCACCATTTATCTTCGTTTGGTTAAGCTCGAAGGAAATCATCCTTTACTTCTGTTTGCCAAATAGAAGCTATAGATTCCATATTTATGTTAGCGCTCCCCCACTCAATTGTATTACCGTGTTCCCAAAATGTACGTATTACCCTGATACAAAACTAGGCTTAACTAACAAATCAAAGAACACGAGTAATACTCTTGAAATTGAGCCTAACCATATCAGGATTTCGATCATGTGATCTAGGATCAACTTATGATATTGAATTGAATAGATATTTACGGTAAGTTTCAAAATCTAATTCAAAGTTCAATATCGGTCCATTCCAATGCATACTCCATGCATCCGATACTGGTAAACTTTGCCAATGTCCTGGAAAGGACATAACACTTTTCCAAGGTGTAAGAATACCTATCGCTGATTATACCATGTCAGTCTAAATCCAGTGTTCTGACAAATCAGGGAATCTACTTTTGAACATACAATAAAGATTACATTCCACTGTGCTGACAACACTATAATCTTTAACCAACTCATATGTTCTGGACTTAAAAAGAATTCATACATTATATACACATATAATCATGAAATAAATCATGTGAACCATGCAACATAAAATGTTATTTCTGATCTTTATTAATAAGTAAATCTGATTATATGAAATGAGTTTTATTTAGGGCATAAAACCCAACAGGAATACCCTTCTTAGGACCATATCTCCCATGAAGAATTTCCGAGCTTTCACTTGTTTGTTGAAATACCAAACTACTTTTTGTTGATGAGCTACCAACTTTAAGTTTGAAGTTGCTCGTTTTTCTTCGATTTCATCAATTGATTTTGCAAGGAGTATGCGATTAGTACCTTGATCGTACGTCAATCTTCTGTGGGAAGGTGGCTCGAGTTCGAGGGGCAGCATAGCTTCATAACCGTATGCCATTGCAAATGGTGTCTGACCGGTTGCTGTTTTTTTCGTTGTACGGTATGACCATAGAACTTCGGGGAGTTCTTCTGGCCAGTTTCCTTTGGCATCTTCGAGTTTCTTTTTTAGTGTATCCATCAAGGTTTTGTTGACTGCTTCAACTTGACCGTTTGCTTGACGATGTGCCACTGCGGAGAAACTTTTGATGATACCATGGTTCGCACAGAAATGAGTGAAAGATTGGCTGTTGAACTGCTTGCCATTGTCTGAGCCTATTTTGTACGGTAGTCCGAACCGGCATATGATGTTCTTCACTATAAAGTTTTGAACCTTCTTTGATGTGATGGTTGCGAGTGGTTCGGCTTCAGTCCACTTAGTAAAGTAGTCGACTGCTCCAACTGCGTACTACACCCCGCTTTTACCTTTAGGTAACTATCCGATTAGGTCAATTCCCCAGATGGCAAAGGGCCACGGACTTTGCATCTGTGTCAGCTCGTTGGGCGAAGCTCTTGGCATTTTTGAAAATCTCTGGCATTTGTCGCACTTCTTGACATAGGCTCTCGAATCTTCAATCATCGTTGGCCAGAAGTAGCCTTGCCTTAAAATTTTCTTTGATAAGCTCTGTCCGGCTCCATGATTTCCACAAAATCCGTCGTGAACTTCAAATAGAAGTCATGCAGCTTCATCTAGTGTGACACATCTGAGTAATGGCATTGAGAATCCTCTTCTGTACATGACCCCTTCTACTATGATGTACCGTGCTGCTTTTCTTCTCATTTTCCGAGCTTCATTTCGGTTATCTGGGAGTTCCCCAGAGTTGAGATAGTCTGCTATTGGCGTCATCCAGTTTGGAGATGTGTCGATCATTTCGATTTCTTCCGTGCCAGTGATGCTAGGCTCTTCAAGGAACTGGATAGGGACCAGGTTTGCCTTGTCACTTATATTGCTGCTCCCCAATGGAGCTAACGCATCTTCCATTGTATGTACTTCTCTTGGAATTTGTGTGAGGATGTAGCTTTTGAATTGTGCGAGCAGATCATGTATTTTTCTTAGATATGCTATCATTTTTTCTCCCCGAGCCTCGTCTTCGCTGGATACATGATTTACCACCAGCTATGAATCATTGCAGATCTCAATGTGTTCGGCCTTCATTTCCTTCGCTAGTTTAAGTCCATCGATTAGGGCTTCGTATTCAGCTTCGTTGTTAGAGGCTTTGAATCCGAATTTGACTGCTCCGTGCAGGTGTTGCCCCCCAGGTGTGACAAGGGAAATTCCTGCACCAGATAGTTGATTTGTTGCCGACCCATCCACATGTAGCTTCAAGGTCAGTTTGTCTCCAATATTACTTGGCTGTGGTATTGGCTTGAGATCGCTTTCTGGTATGCTTTCTATTTTGCCTGTTCATTTCACCATAAAGTTGGCCAACGCTTGGCCTTTGATAGCTGTTCGGGGTTGGAAATTAATTTCGTACTGACCCAATTCTACCGCCCACCTGAGTAACCGTCCAGAGGCATCTGGCTTCTGTAGTATTTGTCGTAGTGATTGGTCGGAATACACCCAAACAAGATGAGCTTGAAAGTAAAGCGTCTACTTTCTTGTTGCTAGAATGAGGCAGCAGGTGAGCTTTTCTATCAACGGATATCGGCCTTCGGCCTCAACGAGTCTTTTACTGATGTAATAGACTGGATGTTGCACGCTGTCCTCTTCTCTGATCAGTACGGCACTCACGGCATGCTCCGTTACTGCTAGGTATATCCCAAGTTCCTCACCATCCAGAGGTTTAGAAAGGACGGGAGGTTTTGCGAGCTGTGCCTTTAGATCTTAAAAACCTCTTTCACATTCTTCTATCCACTCAAACTTTTGTTTCCTTGCATGATGTTAAAGAATGGAACACATTTATCCGTTGATTTTGACACGAATCTGCTAAGTGCGGCGATTCGACTAGTTAGGCTTTGCACCTCTTTGGTTTTTGTTGGTGAGTTCATATCCAGGAGGGCTTCAATTTTTTCTGGATTGGCTTCAATTCCTCGAGCATTGACGATGAAGCCTAGAAACTTTCCCGAGCTGACTCTAAAGGAGCATTTTAAGGGATTTAGTTTCATGTTGTATTTCCTGAGGACTTTAAAACATTCGTCCAGGTCGTCTATGTGCCCCCCAACCTTTCAGGATTTGACGAGCATATCATCCACGTACACTTCCATATTTCTGCCGATTTAATCTTTAAACATCTTATTGACCAATCTTTGGTATATAGCTCCGGCGTTTTTAAGACCAAACAGCATGACTTTGTAGCAGTAGAGACCCATGTCTGTCTGGAAACTTGTATGTTCTTGGCCTGGCGGATGCATTTTGATTTGGTTGTAGCCCGAATAAGCATCCATGAAGCTTAATATTTCGTGCCCAGCTGTTGGATCGACGAGCTGATCAATTCTTGGAAGTGGAAAATAGTCTTTCGGGCATGCTTTCTTGAGGTCTGTGAAATCAATACAGACTCGCCATTTCTTGTTCCACTTAGGTACGAGTACGGGGTTCGCGATCCAAGCCGGGTAAAAAGCTTCTATGATGAAGTTGTTGTTGCGTAGCTTTTCAACTTCATCTTTCAAGGCTACTGCTCGTTCTTTATCCAACAATCTTCATTTTTGCTGAACTAGCCGAATGTTAGGATTAATATTCAGGACGTGTGAAATAATGAAAGGATCGATTCCGACCATATCTGCATGTGACTAGGCAAAAACATCTAGGTTTGCTCTCAGAAATTTTATCAACTCTGATTTTACTTCGAGCAACAAACCCTTTCCAATTTTTAGCTTTCTAGCCGGGATAGCTGGATCGATCACGATCTCTTCTAACTCTTCCACATGTCCAACATTGCTGCTTGGGTCCCCAAGTCGAGGATCCACATCTGTTGGAATTTATTTTACCAGGATCTTAGATCTACTCACAAGTATGTTGTTTAACACTCTAAATATGAACTTTCTAAAACGATAAATAAACACATATCAAGTTAAGAAAATCTTACATTGGTTGTAGCAGAATAATGTCTCCTTCCACTCAGATCTCTAACCCTTGTATCCTTTCTGTCGCAGAGTATTATCAAGATCTGAGCCTGAATGACCTTCTCTTTGTGTGTGATCCTTCACAGTCTTCCAGTCTATGATTGAGGTACCACTTGCTGTGTGTGGGCACTACTCTATCACTAAGGGTCGAAATTTAGAAGAGGAAAAGAGAGAGAGGTTGGTTCGGCTATAGAGAGAGAGGGAAGGCTCAGTTTTCTGAAAAAGTAATTTTTCTGACAGAATGCTTGAAAACTTGTTAAAACTTGTTATTTGACTGAGCCATCACTTTCTATTTATAGGAAACTACTAGGTTTAGGTTAGTAATTATTTGCCATTAAAATAATGAAAATATTAATTTGAAAAAGCTATCCAAGTGGCCGGCCATAGGTGTTAATGGGCCTTACTTGGATTTTGCAGTTTTCACAATTTTTTATTTCAATTTTCTCAAAAATGCCAATTTTCCAATTCTAACCCTTTAAATGCCAAAACTAATTATTTAATAACTAAAATAGTTTATTAAATAATATTGTCATTTAATTTAATTATTAATTAGACATATAAAGTCTATTAATAAATAAATAAACCTAGAATCTCTTTTCTTTACAATTTCCCCCTTGCTTAGTGAAAATTGACAAATTAGACATAGTCTAACTTTAAAATGATAATTGATTAATCACAAATCAATTATTGAGTCTTACAAGCAGTATAGTCTCAACTAGAATGGGGACCATGGATCTATATGCTGAGCTTCCAATAAGTGAACCACATTTACTAAGTAAATCCCTACTTATTAATTCTTCGTTGAATCCACTCTTAGAAATTCAAATTGCACTCACAGACTTATATAGAGCATATTATATGTTCCACAATATAGATATGCTATCTCATTTAACCATTGTTATAATCTTATTGTGATCAAAGATCCTCTATATAGATGATTTACATAGAGATGGGATAATTATACCGTTCTCACCCCTCAACGTATTTTGCCCCTTAAAACACTTAACTACCTGTAAATGATGTTTAGTGATCTAAGAATTAGTCACTTAAACAAGAGCTCATCCATTTACTTCTATTTAGCTAAGCTCGAAGAGAATCATCACTTAACTTCTATACACCAGTAGAAGCTATAGATTCCATATTTGTGTTCAGCACTCCCACTCAATCATACTATCATGTTCCCAAAATATACGTATCACCCTGACCCAAAAGTAGGCTTAACTAATAAATCAAAGAACATGAATAGCACTCCAGAGTTGAGCCTGAGCATATCAGGATTTAGATTCTTTTAATCTTAAGATCAACTACTGATATTGACTTGGAAAGATATAACGGTAAGTTTATAATATCTTAACTAAGTTAAATATCGGTCCAGTCCAATGTATACTCCATACATTCGAAACTAATATACTTTACTAATGTCCTGAAAAGAACATAACACTTACTCCAAGTGTAAGTACACATCATCGCTGATTATCACATTAGTGTAAATCCAAAACACTTATGAAACAGGGACTTAGTCTTTTGATTCATATAATCACAATCACATTCCACTGTGTTGACGATACTGTAATTGTGAATAAATATATGATCTGGACTTAACAGATTTTGTGTGTAAATGTAATAAACATATTAAACCATTAGCATGTAAAATTCATGCAAACATAAATCACTTCAAATTTCTTCTGTTGATAACTAATCAGATTGTAAAGGGTTTTATTTAGGGCACAAAACCCAACAACATCTTCATCCTCGCCTTGGGAACTTGGGAATGTTTTTTCCCTTGTCTGGGCTCTAGCTGGAGGATATTTCCTTCTTAGAGCAGATTGCTGATTCTCTCTAAGACACCCTAAGTCATACAAGACTGGTCGGCCAAGCATTACGTTAAAGGCTGAAAGAACATCCAATATTAGGAACTGCGCCATGATAGTTATTCTCATCGGAGCTTTTCCAACTGTGAGGGGTAGCCGGATTTGTCCTAGAGGTGCAACTGCTTGACCGGAGAAACCATAAACAGGCTGGAGGCATGGAGTTAGATCCTTGAGCTAGAGCCCCATTTTCTCGTAAGCAGTCTTGAACAAAATGTTTGAAGAAGCTCCATTATAGATCATGGTTCTAGCCACCATTTTGTTTGATATCTGGACTTCCACGACCAGTGGGTTGTTGTGCGGGAATCTGATCAGGACAACATCTTTATCATTGAAAGTTATGGTTGGCTCTCCTGCGCGTGGAACTTTGTACTTCCTCTCTTCCACGGCCAGGATGACTTCTTCTTTCTCGTACTGAGCTGTTCGGGCATATCTCTCTCGAGCTTTACCCGTATCTCCAGCGATGTGTGGGCCTCCGATAATGACTTGCAAGTGTCCATCTATCGGTGCAGGTAATAGATCCTGGTTGTTCTGACCTTGGTTGGCCTTGACATCTTTTTGTAAGTGCGGGTTGTTTTTCTTGATCAGATATTCTATTTCCCACTTCAGGTTGTAGCATTCGTTGGTGTCGTGGCCGTAGTGTCCGTGGAACCGACAAAATTTTGTCATGTCCCTATTGTTGGTATCTTTCTTCATGGGCCCAGGCTTCTTCTACGGAATTAACGACTGAGTTTCCATGTACACACTCTCTATATCTTCAGTTAGGATAGTGAATGCAGTGTGTTTGGCATGATCACAGGGAGTCTGTCCGGACTTTTTGGTGTATTTTCCTTTCTTCCCGTTTCCTTGCTTGTGGTTGTTGCTTGAACGCTTGCCACTTGAATTGCTAGAATAATTGGGAAGTTGGGCAGATTTTCCAGTGGAAGGAGCCTTCGTTTTGCCCGACTTTTGCTCACCTTCTGTTCGTTGAATGGCTTCCTTGAGGTTGATGAAGCCTACGGCTTGGTCAAGGAAATCACTCATTGAGTCGACCGATCCGTTTTTCCTTATATCCTTCCATAGTTTGCCAAGGAGTTCAATGCCCTCGAGTATCGTGGATAACTTTCCATCCTCGTTTACCCGCGACACCTTGGTCGCTTCCGTCATGAATCTGCTGATGTATGCCCGGAGTGGTTCGCCTAGTGGCTGTTTTACTTCGATCAAATCTCCCAGATGCAATGGGAGTTGACGTGAGGAAGAGAATTGTCCATGCGATTCCGAAGAGAAGGTTTTCCGTGAACTAAACTTTCCAGGAGCCAACTTGAAATACCATTGCTGTGCGGCTTCCGACCAAGTGGCAGGGAATATTCTACAGCATATGTGCCCTCTCACTCCCTGTAACTCCATTTTCATCTCAAAATACTTGAGATGGGAGAGAGGATCTTCTCTCCCAGTATACATCTTCCATGTTGGCATTTTGAACTTGTGGGGCAGTGGCAGGAGATTGATCATTGTTACGCTGTCAGGCCATGCCATGAAACATATTCTTCAATTCGTCAAGCTGGGCCTGTACGGTAGGGCTGACTTGATTGGCGTTCTGGTCGGTTTGGATTACGTCAGCGTCTTTCTGAGCGGGGATTTGAGTATGGGCTCCAGGCTCCACAATTGTTGTAGTATTCTGCTCGTTTATTCCCTTTCTTCTCTTTACATCATTCCTAAAGTCCTGGGTCGTTCCCAGCCTATTGAACACAGAAGAGCCTGGATGCCTTAGCAATTGATTCGCTTGGTTGAAAGGCGGAATGGTTCCATTATTCTGATTGGATCCATCAAGTATGGCTCCTCCTGATGAATTCCCGGACAAGCTCTGCCCGCCTACCTCTTGGCCAACAAGGGAAACTCGTGACCAGGGATTGGACGGCTGACCATTGGTTGTCTGGGAGGCATTCATCGTCAGGTCATCCTCCGTTTCTCCCAGGGGAATGACGCTCAGCGTTTGTTGGCCTACAATTTGGTAGGCTCTTCATATCAGCACAGTAGCTTGCCGACTACGATCTTTGATCTCTGCATGGTGAGCCCTTAATGCCTACATCTCTTTGTCTCTCCATTCAGCGAACATACGCCTCTGTTCATCAAACGCGAGATTTACTGCGGCACGCAGTTCCTCCTGATCATGATGCAGAGTATTGCTATGACCCTGTATGAGTCCGAGCAGCAAAGAGATTTTGCAATTCGGTTGCGTCTCCGATTGTCGTTTGGGCGTTGATTCCTGGTGGAATAGCCTTGTTATGAACGCCCTGGCTGTGTGCGGAACTGTTATTCCCAGTCTCTTGCACACCAGGCGCAGTTTCAGTATCAGCAGTTGTCCCACTATTCACCATGCTTCCCGTCTGTGAGTTTGCTGGGTCAAACAGGCCTCTACGAGTTTCCACCATCTTGTCGAATGTCGAAAAGAGCGATCTACTATTCTACACTCAATGAAAGCAGCAAACTGTTGACGTCCCTTTTAGCCAACGACAATGAGTCTTTTTAATAAGCGATAAACGTGTTTGAAATATTTTACCAGGTCTAGATTTACTACCAAGTATGTTTCGTTAACATCCTAATATGAAATCTAAAACAATGAAATAAACACATATAAAATTTAGTAAACCTTACATTTGGTGCAGCGGAATATAATGAATCCTTCCATTCCGATCTCTAGCCCTTGATTCCTTTCTGTAGCAGAGCATTATCAAGATCTGAATCTGGATTTCTTTCTCTCCTTCCTTTGATGCTGAATCTCCTTCTTGTTGTTTGGATTCTCCTACAGTCTTACACACTATGATTGAGATACCACTTGATGTGTGTGGGCACTACTCTATCACTCAAGGATTTCGAAATTCAAAGAGAAGAAAAGAGAGAGGAAAGTGGGGCATTGCTTTTTCTGAAAGAAACAAATGTGCAAAGTCATGAGTTTCCTAAAGCCAATACTTTCTCTTTATAGAATGCCATCTAGGTTTAGGTTACAGTTGTATGGCATTAAAATAATAGAAAAATAAATGGTAAAAGCTTGTGCATAGTGGGCGGCCATATAAGGAAATTGGGCCTCACTTTGCAACTTTCCCATTTTGTTATTTTTCATTCCCATTTTCTCAAAAGTGCCAATTTTCCAATTTAACCATTTAAATGCCAATTCTAATTATTTAATAACTTAAAAAAAATAATTAAATAATATTGTCATTTAATATATTTATTAATTTAGACATATAAAGTATCTTAATTAATAAATAAACCTAGAATCTCTTTTCTTTACAATTTCGCCCTTACTTAGTGAAAATGCATAAAGTAGACATAGTCTAACTTTAGAATTATAATTGATAAATTAAAATCAATTAACTGAGTCTTACAAGGAGTATGGTCTCAACTAGTATGGGGACCATGGGCCTGTATTTCCGAGCTTCCAATAAGTCGAACCGAATTTACCAGGTAAATCAACACTTAGAACTTCGAATTGCACTCTCAGTCATATAGAACGCTCTATATGTTCCACGATATAGATACGTCATTAGTTATCCGTTGTTATAATTCTAATTCGATATATGACCCTCTAATAGATGATCTACATTGAATAGGCACTAAGTTACCGTTACACCTTCAATGTATTTTATCCTTAAAACACTTAGCTCCGTATAAATGATATTTCAGCGAAGTGAAATGAGATCTCCACCATTTATCTCTGTTTAGCCAAGCTCGAAGGATATCATCGTTTCACTTCTAAGTTCCTATAGAAGTTATAGACTCCATATTTATGTTAGCGCTCCCACTCAATTATAGTATCATGTTCCCAAAATGTACGTATCACCCTGACCCAAAAGTAGGCTTAACTAACAAATCAAAGAACATGTATAGTACTCTTGAGATCGAGCCTAATCATATCAGGATTAAGATCATTTGATCTAGGATCAACGAGTGATATTGAATTGAATAGATATTACGGTAAATTTTAATATATCTAATCAAAGTTCAATATCGGTCCCTTCCGATGTATACTCCATACATCCGATACTGGTAAACTTTGCCAATGTCCTGGAAAGGACATAACACTTTTCCAAGGTGTAAGAATACCTATCGTTGATTATACCATGTCAATCTAAATCATGTGTTCTGACAAATTAGGGAATAAACTTTCGAACATATAATTAAGATTATATTCCACTGTGCTAACAACACTATAATCTTTAACAAATTCATATGTTCTGGACTTAAATAGAATTCATACAATATATATATATAATCATGAAATAAATCATGTGAACCATGCAACATAAAATATTATTTTTGATCTTTATTAATAAGCAAATCTGATTATATTGAAATGGGTTTTATTTAGGGCACAAAACCCAACAAACTCCCACTTGCACTAATATAAAACAAAATGTGCATTTTAAATAATCTCAACACCTTGATATACAAATCAAGTGTAGTAGTAGTAAACTCCTCGTAATAGGATCTGACAGGTTGAATTAAACACAACCTCTTCTCCACCATTACTCTTACTTAATCACAAAATCCTTGATAATGTGAAATTCCTCTCTATATGTCTACTCTAATGGGATAATAGATTCTATACTTTTGGCAACATCTTCTGGTTAATCAGGAAAATAACACTAGTAGTTAAGACAAGTTGGAACGGTGCCACAAATGTATAGAACTTTCCTTAGACTGAATAAGTACCTTTCCTACAACTTTAACATTCAATCTCTCTCTGGTAGACTTAGAGACTTCAGATAGGTTTTTACACTTCTCCAAAATCACTACTCCACCCCAGAGTATCTGATTAATCAAGGTAGACTTAAGATTTACTTGATTATCTTCCAATGTTCTTCTCCTGGATTAATCTGATACCTACTCATTACTCCCACTCAACAGCAGGTGTCTGGTCTAAGGCATACTAAAGCATATTTGAGACCTTTCACTATTGATTTAAGAAATTCTTTTATGGCTTTATCTTTTCTGGAATAGTTGAGACTTTTCCTTAGATAAATAAAATCTATGCCTAGAAGTTGTGAAGCTTCTATAGATCGCCATTGGAAAGAAAATGCTTCAGCATCTTACTAATGTAAATTGCTTGCATTAGAGTAAGTAAGTACCAGGTATACCATGAGCCATAGGTTTAGATAAACTTAAACCTATAATACTAGGAACCTAAAGTTTTGCTAAGTCCATTGAATAGACTTATTAACGAAATTTCCTTTTATGTCCATGTAATAGAAAACTTTAGGTTACTCCATGTGAATGGATTAAATCATAGTTCTCTTGGCTTTTCTTCTTAGTTTCTTATCTTGACAATCCATTACTTGTTTAAACTTACAATGGATTTTAATCACTAGTGCCTTCCAAGTCATAAGAAGGTGAGTTCTTAGAAACCCTCCCACTACGACAAGGTACTGTGAATTATGTCTAAGAAAACTAAATGGTATTAACCTCTTTGGTTGTGTCAAGACAACTGAGGCAGTGGGATCATCATATGTAGAATAGGATGATAGAACACTTTTGGAATCAAAAAAAAAAATTATCTCCTTTATTTGATACTTTATTTTCAGACTTAGTCATTTTCTTAGAAAAGTAGTATTTGTTTAAACAAACACTTTCTTATCTATTGACTATGAGATGGTCCACCCCTAATCACTTAGAATAGCTAACAAACATGCAAACCATGGTTAACAGTTCTAGCTTTTCTTAAGATTTCGATTAGGTCATCCATGAATCTAGTAATGATTTACATTTAGTATACAACCATTGCATCATTCTGAAATTATATTACAATAGAAGGATTTAGGCAGCAACTAGTAACTAATCATCAATATGCAAATCGAATTTCTGTAGAGGTAAGTTTGGATATAATTCAAAAAAGCAATTTAATGATCTTTGAACTGCATATCTACTAACTATTTCTCCACCCCTATCAGTTTGCAAGATCTTTAACCACTTACCTTGATGGTTTTTCACCATTGCTAGAAATTCATAAAAATTTTCAAACATTTCAAATTTCTTTTGCATAAGGTAAAATCTAGAGTAATCGTTTTAAGAATACAACGAAAACTCATATCCACCCCTGAATGTACATCCATCTGCGAATCAGATAAACTTAATTTCAGTGGATATCGGCATATTAACTCTTTGCAGAGAATGATCTTGTCAAAACCACTATGAACAAGATACAAATGTCATAGATTTATAAAAATGGTTGTACTCTTTTGATGACTTAGGTTTAGTTATATCAAAGAGTTCTTAGAATTGTGCAAGTGGATTCTGGTCACAGAATACTAAACTCATACAGTTTGAATCCATTGAAAGAAAATGGTTATTAACACTTGTGAAAGTGTAACTGTATAATGAGTAATTCTTTCTTGGACCACCACTACTAATTTAACTCTATGATTGATTTGCCCATACAAGTAGGAGATTTCTAAGATTGAGGATTTATATCAATTCGTGATAGAATTTTGGGAATATAATCAAATGCGTCATTTAATTTCTTAAGAGAAAATAGAATGACATGAAATCATTTATAGACCATTCATCTAATGATATGTTATAGAGCTAACTCGAAATGAATTAGCTAAGAGGAATTAGGATAATTTCGTTTTTAAATAAGAATCCGACGATGCTTCTAGAGTCAAAGTAATCTTATTAATACAATCTTGTTGTTTTATATTTTAAATACTAGTCTAAGGTGTCATCAATTGATGAACAACTAGATGTCACATTTACAATATTTATCTTTCGAGATCTAACACTATTATGTTTGTCTAATGGTGAAAATCCATTAGGGATTTATCTCATTAGAAGAACAAACCAAGTTAGACCAACAATGAAGATTCGAAATTAAACTACAATTTAATAACAGAAAATAACATGGTTCAATATAAATTCATACACCATTCAGAAATTATCAAACATAAAGCAAGTAGGAATGACAAGTGAAAATACTAAAACATACAATCCTAAATAATTTCCAAGGTCATCAACAAACTGATATCAGTGTCCCGTTTTGGCGAGAGTCAGTGATACCATCCATTGAATAGAGTTGTCAGCTCATCTAAAATGATAAACATTCTAGTAACCTTTTACTCGATCAAGATTGGAATCCAGCGTTATCCCGTTTAGGCGAGAGTCAAGGCTATTCTATCTTATGAGCTTCCACCATTGTTTCATACTCTTGCAAGTCTTATACAGTCGCCACCATTAGGGTGATCAATACTATATAAAAAAACTTACAAAATTACTTATCTTTCGAGATTAAACGGCGCTAACTTGCTAATGAACGTTCCTCCATTAGGGAGGATTACTCACTAAAACAATAGCTATGTAAAACCAACAATGGAGATCGAATATCCTAATAATAATAAAGCTCATTATTTAATGAAAGTTGTATTTTCTTCTAATATTTATTTTAACCAATTTATTTTAAATATATATTTATTTAATTAAAATTTCCAATTTAGAATAAAAAATTCTAAATATAAATTTTAATTTAATATTTATAAATTATACTTAGATGGATATGAAAATAACGTGAATTATTTCAATCTTAGTAATAATTTCCAATAAATATTGAGAAAATTATTCAATTTAAGTTGTTTCAAAATTAATTTAAATTAATTTACAACTCAAATTTAATTTTCTATAAATATATATTGCATTTCAAAAAATGAAGTGTATAAGAATACTACTTTTGAAAATGCTTTAAAATAAAATAAAAATAAATCTTGGAAAAATTATCTTAATTTTATGTCGGCCCAAAATTAATTAATAAAATTAATTTACAACGAAAATATAAGTTTCCTATTTAATAAAATATTTAAGAAAAATTTCAAATATTTAAGTTTCATTATTAAGAATCATCTTCAATATTAATTTTCTATTTAATTAAATATCACTAGAAAAATACTTCAAGCAAAACAGATAATAACTATCTTGACTTTCATTGACTAATTAATTCAATTTCTAATAATGATATATTTTAGTTCATTTTTTTTAATTAATCAAATGAAAAAAATCATTGATTTAAGTTGGTCCAAAATTAAATAAATAATTTTCAACATTAATCTATTTTTCAAATAAAATTTGAAATTTCTGCATTAAAGAAATGCAATTTCGAAATTGTGGGAAAAAGATTAATAAAATAAAATAAAATATATTTTGAAAATTATTCAGATTTAAGTTATTATGAAATAAGATTCCAAACTTTAATTAAATAACATGAAAATAACAATATTTAAGTATCATGATGAAAATAAACTTAGATATTGAAATTTTCAATTTAATTAAATGTATTAAATTCAAGAAATAAATAATTAAGTATAGAGGAAACTTAATTATTAATTCTACTTTAATACTAGGAAAACATACTAAACTTAGATTGTAACAAAATTAATTATTAAACAAATAATTTCACAATCAATGATATTTTCCTAATTACATATTAGAAAATAATTAGTACTAGAAATAACTATCTAGAATATATATCATTAACTAAGTGTTTTTCTAAAATTAACTTTAAAATATTAAAATGAAAAATAAATTTTATATAAGTTAAAAGTTAATTATGTTGCTAATTCAATTTTAATTAGGCTAGACTAATATAATTAACCTAATACAATTATTTAAATAAGGCAAATGGGCCTTCACAATTTGGGTAGTTCATGTGAGGGGGAGCTGGGTTCAGTATGTCGTACCCACTTCTATTGGCCTCCAACTCTCACACAAGGCCCGGAAGAGAGGAATTTAACCTTAAAATAAAAAATTATTATTCATTGAATAAGCCCAAATCTAATTGGGCCTAAATAAAATTACTTATATCAAATTTTATTTTAGCAACCTAGTCCATTTACTTAGTAAAAACTTAAATGAGCTTCCTATATGCATCTAAGCCCAATAGCAAACATATAGGCTCACACAGGTCAAATGGTTTGGATGGGCCCTATCATGTTACTAGGTTTACACAGATGAAAAAAGTACAAAATTTACCTGTTACAAATTATTTATAAGATCTATTGACAATTGGACTATGATTAAAATCAGATCATTGGATCTGTCAACAGGTTAATCATAGCAATTTAGATCAAATAAATAATTAAGATTATATTCCATTGTGCTGACAACACTACAATCTTTAACAAATTCATATGTTCTAGACTTAAATAGAATTCATACATTATATATATATATATAATCATGAAATAAATCATGTGAACCATGCAACATAAAATGTTATTTCTAATCTTTATTAATAAGCAAATCTGATTATATTGAAATGAGTTTTATTTAGGGCACAAAACCCAACAAAATGATATGTCGTATTGAGAATATATATAAGAAAGCAATAATAAGACATAAGAATTTTATAGAGGTTCAAATTTCCCGAGCAAAGCGGTTCTAATAGCCTAATCGTCATTATTTGTATTGACTTAAGAACAAGGAAGAAGTTTCCTTTTCTTATAGCTCTTACAACAGTATCTCTGAATATATAATTCTTAGATAACATAGCCTTAGCTTAACTGCGTATCCGCTTATAATTTTCGGGTCCCTTGCCCAGTGAACATTCCTCACTATTTATAGGGCTGGGAAACTTGAGGAGGAAGAGTTTCCTCTCTCGTTACCATGCGCATAAACAGAAAGATCGTGAGATCAATGCTTAATGCAAGAATCATGGGATTGAGGCTGAATACACTGATAGTGGGATCGTGTGTATGCGACATCCACATAAGTTGATCCCTGAGTTGTAGGGATTGAGCTGATGACTCATGACGTGAAAGCTGAATTCGCCAAGTGTTGATCACCCTGCACGGCTCGTTGGATATTTCATTGTGGATGTGCCAGCGAGGCGTCCTGCTCGGCCTATCTTTCCGTGCAGATGCTCCAAGTGGAGTCCACGTGTCACCATTCTCGTGATGCCACGTCAGAGTGCCAAACTTGGGATAACATTTACATTTTTTAAATTTAACTTATTATGATACATATAATATTAGTGATATTCAAACTATTTTTTTATAACAAAATTTAATTTTAATATAAATTTAAAGTGAATAATAACCAAATTGAAAATCTTATGCTACCAAAAATTCAACAGCGTAACATTGATCATTCCCAAATGTTTAAAACCTACACAAAAATCAGAGACACAATACCAAAACAGTTTAAATATTAATTTTTGTCACGCATTGGGCCACAGTATATTTTTCACAGAACCTACTTCACTATGAATGAATATATAAGATATTCAAACTTAACTAATAGGGATTTTTGGGTAAACTCTATTTTTCTACTATAAAGTGTCATACCCAAAATTTAGCTACACTTTAGAGGATGACACGTCTAAAGTAGTGTAATTTGAACCACCTGGTATAATAAATTTATACTATGTAAGGAAAGTTATAACTCATTAAATAAAGGATTAATAGAAAATATTCTTAACTCGCTGACTGTATAGTCTTAAGCGAGACAATGATACAAAACTATTAAAACCTATATTGACGAGGTAGAAGCTTTCCTCGAAGTACACAAGTTGGTGTCGAAGAATACAAATCCAAGGAGGTGATTCATTTATGTTGAAGGAATAAATGAAGTTATGCAAAGCAACCTCGGGCTACATATAGTGAGATGTCCACCTCGCTATTCATGAGAAACTTGACGAAGCGAATCAACACTTAGCATATTTTCCACATTACAATAGCTAATGATAACAACTAGTAAATCTGCAAGATGTGATTGTCCAATTTGCAAGGCCTTATGGTCAAAGAGCAGTTCTTAAGGTTGCTCAGTACACTGGTGCTCATGCCATTGCTGGAAGGCATGTAATTGTCTAAATCAACTTTAACCATTTATAGGTTAAGCGAGAGGCTACTGAGATCAGCATTGACCATCCTAAAGGATAAGAATAGCCACGGTTATGCATTTACTTATTGTTATCCCCCACGTGGTCAAAATGAAACGTGGGAATTACCATGTTTCATTAAATGGATACTATTTGAATTTAAATGTAAAATAACTGCCAACCTATAATCCTTTAAATAGGGATAGAATCCCACAAAGAAGGGGACAAAAAATCTTTGAAAGAAATACAGAAATACTATCAATTGTATATTGTATTAAATAGTCAGAAATATCTTGAATAAGATGGACTCGGGGAGTATGCAGATTTAACTGTAAAACCATGTAAAAATATCGAGTGTTCTTATTATACTTATTATACTTTATTAATTTCATATAATTCATGTGTTAAATTTATTACGAAAAAGGCTAATTATTGGTTTACAAAAATATGGGTTAATAGTTTGGTACTTTCATTGAGAGCCTACGTGATAAAACTCAGAATAAATCCCTCCTTATATACAAACAATCTATCTATGGCTGTTGACACTCAAAATGATGGAAGTCATCCTGATGAGACCTTACATCATCCTGGGAAAGAACCAATGGATTCTCAAAGACCACCCACTTTTAGAAAACCACGTTTGGGGTAAGGCACGTGGCTGGGGTGATGCTAACCCGCCACAGGCTGCCCAAGCTTCCCAAGATTGGGAAAATAGGTTTGCAAAAATTCAAGCCATGATTAATGAACAAGATGAAGAGATTCGGTAGTTAAGACAGCAGGGTGCTCTTGCATTCCCTGCTCCAGAAATACCAATAGCTCCTACCCTTGTTGTGCAGGCAGAACCTGTAGTTACAGTGAACCGAATGGAACCCTTGTATGAAAGGTTTCGTAAGCAAGAACCTCCAGTGTGGCCTGTGCCAGAATCTTAAACTTTATGGGCGTCACTAGCAATGATAGAGTAGCCTGTGCCACATTCCAATTTCAAGAGGACGCTCTGGTATGGTGGGACATGGTGTCCCTGACTTAGGATGTTACTACGATGACCTTGGAAAAGTTCTATGAACTGTTTAACATGAAGTATTATAATGAGGCAGTTAGAATTCACTCAAGTCACCCAGAAAGAAAACATGAGTGTTACTGAATACACGACTCAATTTGACTGTTTGGTGAGATTGGCCTCGAGAATCGTGCCAACTGAATGCGAAGATCAAACATGACTTAATGATCATTACTGATGATAGCACAACCTATGTGGATATGGTGGGTAAGACACTACGAGCTGAGGGCGCACTGGAGTGCACCCTAGAGTCTCGAGGGACTCCAGTTGTTGGTGGGGCTCCTACTCCTCCTACTTGAGGTTTTAGTAGGGGAGGTAGTGGCTCGCCCACTGATCAGAAAAGAAAGGCACCTACTGCATCCAGCGACTCAGGTCAGAATAAGAGGTTTTGGGGGAACCAGGGTCGAGGCAACCATCAAGGTGGCTCCGAAACCCGATACACTTACCTAGAGTGCCCTAGTTGTAAAAAGCATCATCTAGGGGAGTGTAGCGGGCAGGGGTGCTTTTAGTGTTGTATGTCAGGTCATTACAAGATGGATTGACCCCAACTCAAGATTGAAGCATCGAAGACTGCGGTGAAACGCACTCCAGCAAGGGTGTTTGCGATAACTTAGGTTGATGCTAAAGTTAGCCCTTCAGTGGTAACAAGTCGGCTCTCGTTCAACAACTCTTATTTCTCTGTATTGTTTCACTCTGGGGCCACTCATTCTTATGTGGCAGCCAAAATTTTTAGTAAATTGGGTAGACCCCACGATATGTATGAATCAGGGTTTGGAACCCTACTGCCTGGTAAAGAATTAGTTGTCTCCAAAAGGTGGATTAGGTCTATGCCGATGAGAATTGAGGATAGGGAGTTGAGTGGTGACTTAGATCCCAATAAATTCAGTACTAATAGCCAAGAAATTGATACAAGAGGGATGTCTAGGGTTTCTGGCCGTGGTATTGGATACCACTCGGCCTGACTCTATTCGGTCAGAAGATATCAAGGTGGTTCGGGAATTTCTAGATAAAGCTGAAACTTCAAGCTTAAATTTGACTAAAATCTGTTCAAATTTTGGGAAAACTCAAAACATGGAAGCTTTAGATTTCTTTTTCTTCTTTCCAACGCATCTTGAATCAACACATTTGGAGTTTGTATGTGAAAGTTATGTACATTTTAAATTTGCTTCAGTAGTTGCGACCACCACTTTCCATGGTCGCGACCCTTTTTCAAGGTCGCGACTAGGAGGCCAGACAACAAGTTTATTTTTGTATTTTGCCTATGGTTGCGACTTGGTTTTAAGTAGTCGCGACCAGGGGCGAAACACGGGATTTTTGGCCAATTTTTGACTTTTTTAGAGGTAGCAACCCTAATTTCTATTTAAGGGGCTCGTGTTTTAGAACAAAGGGAGGTAAAAATTGGACCCAAAAGTGAAAGAAGGAGGCAAAGAAAGCAATGGTGGCGATCCGGAATGCAATCACCAACTAGTTCTTTCTTAAACTCTTGATTTCTATGTTAATTTCCGTTTTAGTTTTGATTATAGATGTTATTATGGATTTTATGAACTAGACTCCTATTTGGGGAGATGATGAATGTTGATTGAAATTACTTTTGGTTAATGATAATTGTTATTTCTCCTTTCTTGATTGTGAATTTATGCATATTCGTGTTTAATTACATCACTACTAAAAAATTGGCTTTCAGTGACACTCTTTAGTGACACGCTCATTTGCGCGAGTCACTGAAAGGTTAGAAGTAATTTTTAGTGACATGCACAATTAGTCTCTAAAATTCGATGTTAGTGTCTTATAATTTGTGTCACTAAAAATGTGAAGTGTCACTAAAGACTAACAGCCATAATTAATTTTATGAATTTTTTTATTAAAAATATTCACCTATAGAGTCACTCCAAGAGAGACTGGAAAAATATGTACCAACACGCATTGCGCGTAAGCCACTTCACACTGGTACAGTGGCAATTTATTTATATTTTTAAAATAATATTTATTTATTCATTTATATTAAATTAAAGGGAAAGAAAATAAAAATAAAAAAATAATAATTTTAGTTTTAGGGTCGGTGGTTATTTTTATGGGTTTTGTTATTATATAAATAATATAATTAAATCAAACATAATATAATAAATAATAAATAAATAAGATTAAGATATGAAACCCTAAACATCTCATTCTCTCTCACCCTCTCTTACTGCCTCCTTTCTCTCTCTGAAAATATCTCAGCTCTCAACGTGAACGGTCGTTCCTTCCTCTCCCTCTATCTCTTCGTCTTCTCTTTCGTCTTCTCCTTCTGCGCCTCTATTGACCCCAGTTGAACGGTGAACGACGAATGGCAAACGGCGAACGACGAACAACAAAAACCAAATATATAGTTTCGTTCTCTGCTTTTTGCTCTCGTGTAGCGATTAATCTTTGCCGGACATCGCAATGGTAATTTTCTTTGCCGTTTTCGTTTGCTTCAAGAAAATCTAATATCTTTAATTATTCTCCAGAAATTTATGATTCCATTTTTTTGTTTTATTTTTGATTTGCAATTGCAGGCGCCGAAGAAGGAAAAGACTGGTCCACCGTCATCCAAACCCGCTAAGTCAGGGGGAGGCAAGCAGAAAAAGAAGGTATTGTTATGGTTTTAAGGTTTGAAGCTTTTCTTAGCTGATTATTGGGCTTAGTGCTTCTGGCTTGCTAGGATCTAGTGTTTAAGTTGTTGCATATATTCTGCTTGAAGTGTATTATGCCAATAAATGCCTAATTTTATTAAATGTTAGATTCATTAAGATTGTAGCAGATTGTTAAACTAGAAATTTTTTTTTTTCAAACATCTAAGCGAGTCTTTGATTTAGGGATTTTTTTTAAGTGACTTAAAAATGAATGTTTTGAGGGAATGATCAAGCATAGGTAAACTTATCAGAATAAGTTATCATCTTGATCATCTTCCTTTCTTCTTCTCATTTTGTGTTTGTTTGTTTTTTTTTTTGGTTAAAATTTATATTTATACCCATTGTGATTAACTCATATTTTTCTTTGCAAACTGACAGTGATGGTGGCGATTTAAGGTGGTTCTGGCCGAGATTGAAGAGCCATTGGATTTGAGAATTTTGTTTGTTTTTTTTTGTTGTATTATTCATACCAATTTCTAAGTTTGTAGTCATATTTTTTTTTTGCTGTTATTGTATTTTGTTTATGTATTTTTTTTTAATAACTTATTTTGTGTTACTGCTATTAATTTTAATATAATTATTTTTGTGTATTCTTTTGGATATTAATTTAGATGTATTTATATTATTTTAATAAAATCTGTATGTATTTATATAATTTGTAATTTAAATTGATAATTATACTCATTTAAATTTTTAATACAGATTTGTATTAAATTAAATTGAATATTATTTTTTTAAAAAAAAAATAGTTAATATAGTGACACTTATTGTGTGTCATATCTCTAAAATTATTAATCAAAAAGAAAAAAAAAAGGATACAGTGACACTTCATGTGTGTGGTTGTTACCTTTTCAGTCTGACAAAACCTAACTCTATACGCCTATAGTGACATGCAGAAAGTGAATGCAAAAGGTTTCAGTGACACGTGTGAAGTGTAACTAAAAATAGTCTTTCCAGTCACCCTCATTAGTGACGCGCGTTAAAGTGTCAATATACACTTTTAGAGTTACTCAATGTGTGTCACTAAAACTCGATTTTTTAGTAGTGCATGTTTAAGATTGCTCACCTTCTACATGCTCTGTGATCCCAATTCAAAATCTGAAAAGTGGGAATTGGGAATGCTAAAATTGGATAAACTAGGTTTTGATGTGAAACGAAAGTATTTGCATAGCCTTTGTGACATTTAGATTATTGCTTCATGCTGATTATATGTTAATCTATCTCAAAGATGATTAGATTGTTAGGTTTTATGCCCTAAATAAAACTCAATTTCAATGTAATCTATTTTATTCAAGATCAATAAAGAAACAGAAGTATTTTTCATTCATTTGTGTATGTTTTGGTTCACTTTATCAATTGCTTGTCTATTTGATTTATAAATTCATCTTAAACCCTTTTCACATACTTGATCCTGTTTATTGTGTTGTCATCACATTGGAAAGTAAACATGACTATGTGAATAAAGTTTCCTAGATTTATCAGACACAGGTTTTACTGATATGAATATCTACAACAAGAGTTTACTTGCATTTGGAGAAATGCTATGTTCTTTCCAGAACATTGGTTAAAGTAAAGCTCAGGTTGGATGCATGGAGTATGCATCGGAAGGGACCGATATTGCACTTTGACTTAGATTTAATTAAACTTACCGTAAAATCTATTCAAGTCAATATCACCAAGTTGATCCTAGATCAAATGTTCTTAATCCTGTTATGATTAGGCTCAATCTTGAAAGGCTATTAGTGTTCTTTGATTTGTTAGTTAAGCCTACTTTTAGGTCAGGGTGATACGTACATTTTGGGAACACGGTAGTGCAATTGAGTGGGAGCGCTAGCATAAACATGGAATCTATAGCTTCTATCTGGCGAATAGTAAGTGTAACACCCTTACTAGCATAGGCGTATTACGTGATTTTTAAACATACTGTGCAACTCATTGCTAATTCACGAGGTTTATAGAAATCGTGATTAATTAAAATTTTTGCTTTTTAATTAAACTTATAAAATATTTATACAAAAATACTCGGGATCCCGATTACAAACCATTTTACAAAAGTTCACTGACTATACAAAATACTTGTCGCCTAGCGACTAATTACAAAAATAGCCTTGCTATCCCGAGGATCGTACGCTACAGGCCTAACCGCCCCGACATGTACAATCTTCACCGGCTCGCTCTCACGGTCCTTTAGCCTTAGCCTTGCCCTTACCTACACATAAACATAGTACTGTGAGTCGACACACTCAGTATGAAAAGCTTAATCAAATAACATACATAAATCCCGAGTTATGATCAGACGCCCATACCCCTGACCATAACCCTAACTGACGTGTCCCACACAATACTGAGTCCTGAACGTTCATAAGACGGTACTATTGACAAGTAACAGCTTATACTCGGTACACTGGTCATACTCCAGCTGCTAGTCATACTCTAGCCTGTACTGATGTGTTACAGTATCAGCCTATACTCGGCACACTGGTCATACTCCAGTTGCTAGTCATACTCTAGCCTGTGCCGATGTGATACGTCAAATAGTACAGAACCACCAACCCAAGTATCAGCCTATACTCGGTACACTGGTCATACTCCAGTTGCTAGTCCTACTCTAGCCTGTACCGATGTGATATAGTGTCAGCCTATACTCGGTACACTGGTCATACTCCAGCTGCTAATCATACTCTAGCCTGTACCGATGTGACACAGTCGGATGGTACGAAGCCAACATACATATCTAATGTAATCTAACAGGCTTCCTACATGCACGCTAAATATGTAATACATATGCATACTGCTATACTAATCTTACCTCAATTCCGAATTCAGGTGTGCCGGTCAACCTGGCTGGAACGAACTGCGCGTCGGTTTACAGGCTCCTAAACCATAACAATCACAACACTATAAGTGATACGCTAAATCACTTCCCGGGGACTTAAACTAGGAACTAAAAGTTTCCTTATCGATAAAAAGCATGGCAATACCCCAAATAACATAAAAATGAGGAAATCTAGGGTTCCTGAAAATCACCCAACCGGCAGACCGGTTGCCCAACCGGTATTCAAGTTCTGTGAATTTTCAGAACCCCATCCGGAATTCTGGATGCACAACCGGAATTTCGGTTCCTCGCAGAAAACAATCAAAAACTCATACATTGCTCAAATCAATTCCAAACCATACAAAAACTTCCAGACCTGTTCTAAATACCCTAAAGAACAAATCCAAAGCACTAAAACAGCCCAGAACACACAGATACTAAAAATGCCATGTGAGCTCCAAGCTTTGAGTTTCAAACTCAAACTTGGCTAAAGCTCACCTACAAGCATCAAACACTGACTAAAATTACATATTCATGCATAACAAAGCTGCAGAAAACAATCTCTAACTCATGCAACAACTACAGCCACCAATTTCAAAAATTTCTCTTTGAAACTTAAGTTTTTGAATAGAAAATTCATAACTTTAAACAACCTAACTATCATGCACTACCAGCAGCTCAATTCAACTCAAATAATCATGCTTTAAACTTCAGAAACAACATCAAAAACACAGCAGCAATATCAACTCAACTAAGCATGCAAAACATCATCTTTTTCATCAAAATTCAAGAAACTTAAAGAGTAAGATACAAGGGTCTTACCAAGCACTTGAAGAACACTTAGATTGAAAGAAAAAGAGCTTGAAAATCAAAGGAATCCCAGCCCTAGCACACCATACCAGCCAAGAGAGAGAGAGAGAGGAAAAGAGCTTTGTAAATTTCAAATTTTTTTCTAAGTTTTGAAATCTTGAATAATGAGAGAAAGCATGCAAACATAGCAGTTATTTCAGCCAACAATTAATGTAATAAAACACATATTTTCCAATTACTAAGTCCACTAAAGGACAAAATAACAATGGGGCAAAATGACCAATTTGCCCCTCCACTAAAATAGAATAAAGAGCACTAAAGGGGTATTTTGGGAAATTCTAAATTCCCGACCAATCCCGACATTCCCAATGTCTAAATAACTGTCCCCAAAATACTAACATACTACGATGTGATTTAACTGAGCCAAACACCGAGTTCCATGTTACTGGGCACCGGAAATGCAAAATTATGAAAATCACTAAATGACATAATTAAAATGCATTTCAGAATTCAACAATAACAGTATAAATAATTATTTAAATATCTATAAATAATTTTCCATAATTAAACATGATTAACTGCTAATTTCCAAATTAAACTATGCGGTCTTTACAGTAAGCAAAGGATGATCTCCTTCGAGCTTGACCAAACGAACATAAATGGTGGAGTACTCATTTCACATAAGCTGAAATATCATTTATACGGGGTCAAGTGTTTTAAGGATAAAATACAAAGTAGGGTGTTACGGTAATCTAATCCCTTTACAGTGTAGATCATTCATATAGAGGATCATTGATCACATTAGGATTATAACATTGGATAACTAATGATGCGTCTATATGGTGGAACATATAGAGCATTCTATATACTGAGAGTGCAATTCTAAGTTCTATGAGTGGATTCAACGAAGAATTAATAAGTTAGTGAATTTTAATGCTAAATTCTTGATCTACTTATTGGAAGCTCGGTTATATAGACCCATAGTCCCCGCACTAGTTGAGATAATATTGTTTGTAAGACTCATGTAATTGGTTTTGATTAATCAATTATAATTCACAAATTAGACTATGTCTATTTGTGAAATTTTCACTAAGTAAGGGCGAAATTGTAAAGAAAGAGTTGTTAGGGGCATATTTGTTAATTATGATACATTGTATGGTTCAATTAATAAATATGATAAATGACAATATTATTTAATAATTATTTATAGTTATTAAATAGTTAGAATTGGCATTTAAATGGTTGAATTGGAAAATTGGCATTTTTGAGAAAATCAGATACAAAAGTGTTAAAATTGCAAAATTGCAAAAAGCAAGGCCCAAATCCATCAAGCCATGGTCGGCCACTTTTGTAGGCATTTTAAACTGATATTTTAATTATTTTAATGCCAAATCATTCAAACCTAACCGTAGTGGAATGCTATAAATAGATAGTGAAGGCTTCAGGAAAAATTACACTTCTGAATCAGAAAACCTGAGCCTTTCTCTCTCTACCTTGGCCACCACCCTCTGTCTCTCTTCTTCCTTCATATTTCGAAATTACCTTAGTGATTAGAGTAGTGCCCACACACAGCAAGCAATGCCTCAATCATAGTGAGGAAGATCGTGAAGAAAGATCATCAGCAAAAGAGTTTCAGCATCAAGGATTCAGAGAAATAAATCCAGGTTCAGATCTTGATAATACTTTGCTACAGAAAGGATACAAGGGTTAGAGATCTGAACGGAAGGAGTCATTTAATTTTGCTGCACCCAATGTAAGGTTTCTTAAACTTTATACGTGTTTATTTCATTGTTTTAGAAAGTTCATATTTAGGGTGTTAATAAACATACTTGTGAGTAGATCTAAGATCCTTGTAAAATAAATTCCAACATAGATAACATGTGATTTAGCACCTAAAAGATCTGAGAAAGAGTTAGGTTAATTTTATAATCTGTCATTCACATAAAGAAAGAGGAATATTAGTTAGCATTAACATTTGGGTAATTAAATCAACATGATTCTTTTCCCTAATTTCTCATCCTTGATTAAACACCTTTATTGCTTTCTTTAATTTTCTAGTTTTTTTTATTTATTTCAAAATCTATTAAAATTATTTATCTACCAAATAGAATCATCAGTCTAATTTAGTGGTATTCAAATCAATTCCCTCTGACTCGACCTCACCTGCATGAATTTACTACTTGATTATGTGCACTTTCGTGTTGTTCATAATTTTTGTAACAAGTTTTTTGCGCCGTTGCTGGGAAATTGTTTAAAGATTTATATTACATAAGATTATATTAAATTCTACTTTGGTTTATTTTTCTTGCTAATTGCTAACCTGTTTCTTTCGATATTGTCTTTGTCTATTTCATGAATTCAAGGTGTATGCGTCGTCAAGGACAAGGAGTCATATTGCTAGTTGATCCTCAAATCAAGAAGACTTGCAGGAGAAACAGAAGAAACAAGAGGCCAGAAAGAGTTTTAGCAACTACTGAAACACAAGAAATCATGGCTAAGAATGCTAATGGCGGTAACAATGGAGGTAACAACAGTAATAATTGAGGTGTCGTTGAAGATCAAGCAAATGGCCGAAGTCTGAGAGATTACATTCTCCCAACTCTTACGGAGGTGTCGTTGAAGATCAACCATGCTTGAAATCATGAAGTATCGAGCTTTGTTGTTAGCATTCTGCCAACGCTCGAACTTCTCTTTAACAACTTTAGTTGCATTGTCACCTGACTATTCAGGAGACGGCTCACTGAACACAAACAGGGCACTTTCACCTATGAGAGCAATATTAATGTTCTCTTTCCCTTTAGGAATGTTTGATCCAGTTAGCTTACTTTTAGTCAACAATGATAACATGGGATTGGACATGGCTATACAGGATACTACAAAAATGATAAATAGAAATCAATTATGGTTTAACACAAAATCTTATTCATAAATTATTAGCACATAGCAAGTAGGAATGACAAGAGAAAATACTAAAACATACAATCCTAAATAATTTCCAAGGTTTTCAACAAACTGATATCAGTGTCCCGTTTAGGCGAGCGTCAAAGCTATCATCCATTGAATAGAATTGTCAGCTCATCTAAAATAATAACTATTCTAGCAACCTTTTATTCGATTGAAAAGAGAATCTGACGTTGTCCCGTTTAGGCGAGAGTCAAGGTCATTCCTATTTCATGAGCTTCCACCATTGTTTCATATGTTTGTAAGTCATATACAGTTGTCACCATTTGGGTGATCAATACTTATATAAAAAACTTACAAATATACTTATCTTTCTAGATTCTACGGCGCTAACTTGCTAATGAACATTCCTCCATTAGGGAGGATTACTCACTAAAACAATAGCCATGTAAAACCAGCAATGGAGATTGAATATCTTAATCATAATAAAGCTCATTATTTAAAATGTATTTTCTTCTATTATTTATTTATTTTAAATATATATTTATTTAATTTAAATTTCAAATTTTGAATAAAATTCTAAATAAAATTTAATTTAATATTTATAAAATTATACTTATATGGTTATGAAAATAAAATGAATTATTTCCATCTTAGTATTAATTTTCCAATAAATATTAAGAAAATTATTTAATTTAAGTTGTATTAATTTAAATTAATTTGCAAAGGAGTTTCAGCATCAAGGATTCAGAGAAAGAAAGCGAGGTTCAGATCTTGATAATACTCTGCTACATAAAGGATACAAGGGTTAGAGATCTTAACGGAAGGAGTCATTTAATTCCGCTGCACCCAATGTAAGGTTTCTTAAACTTTATACGTGTTTATTTCATCGTTTTCGAAAGTTCATATTTAGGGTGTTAATAAACATACTTGTGAGTAGATCTAAGATCCTGATAAAATAAATTCCAACAAATTTCCTCAGAGCCATGGTAATTGATTTACTTGCAAGCAATTTGGACTTTAAAACGATTGTTTGTTTGTTTTTGGATGGTATCATGTTGTATTGAGTGTTATTTGATGATTGATTGTTGTTTGTGAATTTTCGTTAAAAATAATTGAATACCTGTTTCTGGAATTATTTTTATTAGATATTATGGAAAAAATTAAGCAAGTTACTTTTTTACAGAACTCAATTTCGATTTAATTTGAATTACTTATGATTTTTTGAAGATTCGAAAAAATCAGAGTTGTGCTGAAACTTGCATGCGCGCGCGGAAATCATGCACGAAATGATTCCGCCGCACAAACTCGCCCATGACACACCCATGCGCGCGCGGATGGGTATGCACAGCATCCCGTCCGTACAGCTCGCAATTTTTTCGTTTTTCTTCGTTTTTTCATGCTTTTTCATGGAATTAACTTCCGATTTTTTGTGTAGTTCTGTATTTATACTATTACTATTCCTAATTCAATTTTAATTATCATTATGAATTAATTTAATATTTTTTTAAATTTAATTCAAGATATTAGTGTAATTTGAATTTAAAAATAGTTAGTTTCTATCTTATTTGCTTAATAATCTATCTTATTTTTAAATTTGATTATATCTTATCTTATTTTTAAATTTAAGGTCAGATTATAAATATATTATATTAAATCTTTAAATTATTTGACCTTATTTAAATTTAAAATACGATAACTATAATCATGTAATTTTAAAAAGATGTAAGATATTTTGCTAACTTTTAAATTTTGTTATTTTATTTATTTAAATTACATTTAAAATCTAAAAAAGATATTCATTTGTCTTTTTTAATTTTTTATTTAATTTTTATTTATAAAATAATATTTAAATTTTAAAAGTAGTTAGCAAATTTTGAAATTGTAAAGCCCGCTTAGTTAATTTGGAAATTATCAGTTAATTGTGATTAATTATGAAATTATTTATAGCTATTTAAATAATTTATTACTGTTATTTATGGAATTCAGAAATGCATGATTATGTTATCAGTAGGTTGTATATTTTGCATTTCCGGTGTCCGGTATTTTGGAACTCGGCGTTTGGCTCAGTAGAAATCACAACTTAGGATGTTATTAGTTTGGGACGGGTTTTAGACATTGGGAATGTCGGGAATGGCCGGGAATTTAGAATTTCCCAAAAATACCCCTTTAGTATGATTTATGTGATTTTATGGTGGAGGGGCAAAATGGTCTTTTTGTCCCAATGACTTTTGTCTTTTAGTGACTTTTTATTTGGAAATTAAATGTTTATTTTATGTGTTTAATTGGCTGAAGTAAAGTGGTATATTTGGCTTGAAAATCATTTTTCCTTTATTTCCACACTTAGTCAAATTAGAAAGAAAAGTCCAAATTCACACACTCTCATTTCTCTCTCATTTTCGGCCAAGCTTAGGGAGCAGCTAGGGCTGGATTTCCTTGGTGAATTCAAGTTATTTTAGCAAAATCTAAGTAATCCTAGACAAGGTAAACCTTGCTCTAGCTTCTCTACATGTTCTTTGAAATTTTGGATGAGTTTTAATGTGATGCATGCTTGATTCTTTGATTTTGTTGCTGCTGAAATATTGTTGTTGTTTTTGAGATTTAAGTATGTTGATTTGTCATTATTTAGGTTGTTAGTAATGAATGTTAAGTGCTTTGTTCAAATTTGGAAGTTTTAGCTCAAAATATGGTTTTCGAAGAGAATTGATTGAATCTGTTGCTGGGTTGTTGTTGATGTTTTTATTTGATTTCAGAAGCTAGTTTAAGCATGTTTAAGTAGAATTAACCAGGTTTGATTGCATGTTTGTGGGATTTGCTCAAGTTTGAGTTTAGAACTCAAAGCTTGAGCTTTAATGGTGATTTTTGTTTCTGTGATTTCTGGGTTAGTTTGTTGCCTTAGATTTGTTCTTTGGGGTATTTAGAGCAGGTCTGGAAGGTTTGGAACCATTTGGGTTTGATTTGGTTGAGTTAGGAATTTTTGAAAAATTCCTGCGAGGAACCGGAATTCCGGTTGTGCAACCGGAATTCCGGATGGGTGTCCAGTAATTCCCAGAACCGGAATTCCGGTTGGGCAACCGGTCTACCGGTTGGGGAATTTTCAGAAACCCTAGTTTTCCTCGTTTTTATGTTTTAGGGGGTATTGCCATGCTTTTTATCGATAGGGAAACTTTTAGTTCCTAGTTTTAGTCCCCGAGAAGTGATTTAGCGTGTCACTTATAGCGTTGTGATTTTTATGGTTTAGGAGCCAGTAATCCGCCGCTCAGCTTCAGTTCCAGTCAGGTTGACCGGCACACCTGAAATCGGAATCCAGGTAAGATTAGTATAACAGTATGCATATGTAGATTACATGTTTAGCGTGCATGTAGGAAGCCTGCTAGATTACATTAGTTATGTATATAGGCTTCGAACCATCCAACCTGTCACGTCGGTACGGTGGAGTATGACCGACGGCGGAGTATGACCGGTTCGACCGATCAGGCTGACATTTGGTTGGTGGTTCCGTGCTATTGACCTATCCCGTCGGTACAGGCTGGAGTATGACCAGCAGCCGGAGTATGACCGGTTCGACCGATCAGGAGGATACTTGTCAATAGTATCGTCCCTATGAACGTTCAAAACTCAGTACCATGTTGGACATGGCAGTAGTGGCTCAGTACCATGTTGGACATGGCAGTAGCGGGACTCAGTATCGTGTTGGACACGGCAGTTAGAATTATGTATGATATTATTATGCTTTTCTTACTGAGTCTGTCGACTCACAGTTTACGTTTATGTGTAGGTAAAGGCAAGGCTATAGCTGATGGACCGTGAGCGAGCTTATGAGGTTGTACATGTCGGGGCGGTTAGGCCTGGAGCGTACGATCCTCGGGACAGCAAGGCTGAATTTTTGTAACTGGTCGTTAGACGACTTTATTTTATGTAACAGTTAAACAGTTAAAACTTTTGTAAATGATTTTATAAATCGGGATCCCGAGCCTTTTGTAATATTATTTTACAAGTTTAATCAAAAAGCAAAATTTTAATTAATCACGTTTTTCCATAAACCTCGTTGATTAGCAACGAGCTGCACAGTACGTTTAAAAATCACGTAATACGCCTAAGGTAGTTAGGGTGTTACAATTTGGTATCAGAGCCGCCAGGTTGTCTTCCGAAGATCGTCACGACATGTACAATCATCATCAGCAGTTAGCTCGGTTCACGGTTCAGTAAGCCTTTATTGCTTTAGTAGTTTATTTTATTCAGTTATGAAAAGAAAAGCTTGTTCGGAAGCATGTTAGTAGCCTGATAGTAGAATAGGCGCATGTTTCGTTTTTAATTTCCAAATTAAGCGGCATTAGTAAGCTGTCCTTGAATACGACCTGATATGCCAACTCTTGGTTTCGCAGGCGGTTCTAACTAGATGGACGCCAGGCGGACTACCAGGAGTCAGGGCAACTCCGTAGGGTCGAATCAAGGTCAGGGAGCTCAGTTTCCCCCACCTGCTAGGGGCCGAGGTAGAGGTCCCCGAGGCAGGGCTCGTGGCCGGGGTGATGAGAACCCGCCACAGGCTGCCCAGGCTCCCCCAGCCGATCAGGGAGCCCCGAACTGGGAGTTACGGTTTGCGGAGATGCAAGCCCGGATCGAAGAGCAAGACCTCGAGATTCAGAGGTTGAGACAGCAGGGTGCTCCTGCAGTTCCTGTGCCCATAGTTCCAGTGGCACCTGCCCCTGCTGCCCAGGCCGAGATAGTGGTGGCGGCCCATAGATTGGAACCATTGTATGAGCGGTTCCGGAAGCAAGCACCTCCGGTATTCCTGGGAGGTCCGGACGTAATGAAAGCCGAGCAATGGCTGACGGTGATCACCAAGATACTGAATTTCATGGGTGTCACCGGTAACGACAGAGTGGTGTGCGCCACATTTCAGTTCCAGGAGGACGCCCTGGTATGGTGGGACATGGTGTCTCAGATCCATGACGTCACCACCATGACCTGGGAAAGGTTCCAGGAACTCTTTAATGCGAAATACTACAATGAGGCGGTCAGAAGCGCCAAGAGGAAAGAGTTCGTTCACCTGACCCAGCGGGAGAACATGAGCGTCACTGAGTATACTACTCAGTTTGATCGGTTGGCGAGGTTAGCCTCGGGAATTGCGCCGACCGATTTCAGCAAGAAGGAGAAGTATCTAGACGGGTTGAATCCCAAGATCAGGCATGACCTGATGATCACCACCGACGACAGCACCACCTATGCTCAGATGGTGGAGAAGGCACTGTGAGCTGAGGGCGCAGTGGGGTGTATGTCAGAATCAGCCAGTACTCCGGTGAGTGGCGGAGCTCCTACCCCTCCTGCATCAGGCTTTAGCAAGGGGAGTAGTGGTTCGGCCATTGATCAGAGGAAGAGAGCACCCACTGCTTCCGGTGGCTCGAGTCAGAACAAGAGGTTCCGGGGGAACCAGAACAGAGGGAGTCGTCCTGGTGGTACTGAGACCCGATTCTCCTATCCCGAGTGCCCTAGCTGCAAGAGGCACCATCGGGGTGAGTGCAAAGGTCAGGGATGCTTTCATTGTGGCATGCCCGGACACTTCAAGAGGGAATGTCCCCAGCTCCGACCAGAGGCACCGAGAGCTCCAGCGATACCCACTCCAGCCAGGGTATTCGCTATCACGCAGGCTGATGCAGATGCCAGCCCATCAGTAGTCACAGGTCAGCTTTCTATTAACAACTCGCTATATTCAGTGCTGTTTGATTCTGGGGCTACACATTCTTATGTGGCGGCCAGAGTCTTTAGTAAATTGGGTAGACCCTTTGATAGATATGAATCAGGGTTTGGAACCCTGTTACCTGGCGGAGAATTGGTTATCTCCAATAGGTGGATTAGGTCTATGCCGATCAGGATAGATGGTAGAGAGTTAAGCGCTGATCTGATAGAGATGAGTTTAGTCGAATTCGATATTATTTTAGGAATGGATTTCCTATCTAAATATTCGGCGAGCATTGATTGTAAAAGGAAGATGGTGGTCTTCCAACCGGAAAGTGAAGAACCGTTTGTATTTGTGGGTTCAGTTCAGGGATCTCGGATCCCGGTGATCTCGGCTATGTCAGCGAGAGAATTGTTGCACGGCGGGTGCTTAGGGTTTCTGGCCGTGGTGGTGGACACCACTCGGCCAGACACCATTCGGCCAGAGGACATCAGAGTGGTTCGGGAATTTTTGGACGTTTTTCCCGAAGAACTTCCAGGGTTACCACCTCAGCGGGAGATTGATTTCGTGATTGACTTGGCACCAGGGGTGGAACCGGTTTCCAAAGCCTCGTATAGGATGGCTCCAGCTGAACTTAAGGAATTAAAGATTCAGCTCCAAGGGTTGCTTGACATAGGGTTCATTCGGCCCAGTGTGTCACCCTGGGGAGCCCCGGTTTTGTTCGTCAAGAAGAAGGATGGATCTATGAGGATGTGCATCGATTACAGGGAGTTGAACAAGCTGACGGTGAAGAATAAATACCCATTACCTAGGATCGATGACTTGTTCGATCATCTTCAGGGGAAGACGGTCTTTTCTAAGATTGATCTCCGTTCGGGTTATCATCAGTTGAGAATCCGAGAGGAGGACATTCCAAAGACGGCTTTCCGCACTAGGTATGGACATTACGAGTTTCTGGTTATGTCATTCGGACTAACCAATGCTCCTGCAGCATTCATGGACCTGATGAATAGAGTATTCAAAGATTTCCTCGATATCTGTGTGATTGTGTTTATCGACGACATCCTCGTGTACTCTCAATCAGAAGAGGAGCATGAGTTACATCTTCAGATGGTACTGCAACGACTTCGAGAACATAAGCTTTACGCCAAGTTCAAGAAATGTGAGTTCTGGTTGTCTCAGGTGTCCTTCCTAGGGCACATTGTGAGTAAAGATGGGATCAAGGTGGATCCCGGGAAGATTGAATCTGTCAGGGATTGGCCGAGACCGAAGACAGTGACAGAGATCAGAAGCTTCTTGGGATTAGCTGGGTACTACCGTAGGTTCGTGGAGGGGTTCTCCAAAATTTCAATGCCCCTAACCGAGCTTACAAAGAAGAATCAGCGGTTTATTTGGTCAGATAAGTGCGAACCTAGCTTTCAGGAGCTGAAACAGAAGTTGATTACTGCTCCGGTGCTAGCTTTGCCTTCGGACAAGGAGAAGTTCATAGGCTATTGTGACGCATCCAAACAGGGTTTGGGGTGTGTATTGATGCAAGCCGACCGGGTTATTGCTTATGCCTCCCGTCAATTAAAGGATTATGAACAGCGATACCCGACTCATGATTTAGAATTGGCCGCAGTGGTTTTTGCACTGAAGATTTGGCGGCATTACCTTTATGGGGAGAAGTGTGAGATCTATACCGACCATAAAAGTCTCAAGTATTTCTTTACTCAGAAAGATTTGAACATGAGACAAAGGCGTCGGTTGGAATTAGTGAAGGATTATGATTGTGAGATCCTCTATCATCTCGGAAAAGCAAATGTAGTGGCTGATGCCCTGAGCAGAAAGGGTCCCGGGCAAGTAGCTAATATGATTCAGATCTCACCTCAGCTAGCAGAGGATATGGTGAGATCCAGCATTGAGTTTGTGGTAGGTCAGCTTCACAACTTGACGCTGCAATCTGATCTATTGGAAAGAATAAAAGTCGCTCAGATGACAGATCCGGAGTTAGTGAAGATCCGAGAAGAGGTATTGGCTGGTCAAGCCAAAGACTTTTCAGTGTCAGATAGTGGGATGCTTTTGCATAAAGCCAGGGTTTGTGTTCCGAACAGTGTGGAACTGAGAAATGAGATTTTTGAGGAGGCTCATTCTACCCCGTATTCTCTGCATCCCGGCACTACCAAGATGTACCAAGATTTGAAACCGTACTTCTGGTGGAGCGGTATGAAGAAGAATTTGGTAGAATTCGTATCGAGATGCCTCACGTGTCAGCAGATTAAGGCTGAACATCAGAGACCAGCAGGGTTGTTGCAGCCTTTAACCCTACCAGAATGGAAATGGGAAGATATCACGATGGATTTTGTGGTCGGGTTACCTAGAACCACGGGTTTGTATGATTCCATCTGGGTAGTGGTGGACCGATTTACGAAATCTGCTCATTTTCTGCCGGTTAGAACAACGTTCACAGTGGATCAGTTGGCAGAACTGTACGTCAGAGAGATAGTAAGACTTCACGGGGTACCGAAGTCTATAGTTTCGGACAGGGATCCGAAATTCACCTCCAAATTTTGGCAAAGTTTGCAACGGGAAATGGGTACAAAGCTATAATTTAGTACAACATTCCATCCTCAGACAGATGGTCAGTCCGAAAGGACAATTCAGATATTGGAGGATATGTTGAGAGCCTGTGTTATGGACTTTGAAGGCTCATGGAGTAAGTATCTACCGTTGATAGAATTTTCTTACAACAACAGTTATCAGAGTACGATAGGGATGGCTCCCTATGAACTGTTGTACGGTAGGAAATGTAGATCCCCTATCCACTGGGATGAGACAGGGGAGAGGAAATACTTAGGTCCTGAGTCAGTACAGCGGACCAATGAGGCAATAGAGAAGATAAAAGCTAGAATGCTTGCCTCACAGAAGCGGACGAAGAGTTACGCAGATCCGAAACGCAGAGATGTTGAGTTCCAAGTAGGGGAACATGTGTTTTTACGGGTATCTCCGATGAAGGGGATTAAACGTTTCGGGAAAAGAGGCAAGTTATGCCCTAGATTTACTGGACCTTTCGAGATTCTCGAGAAGATAGGTCAAGTGGCATATCGGTTAGCATTGCCTCCAGCCTTATCAGCAGTTCACAACGTATTCCATGTCTCAATGTTGAGAAAATACGTTTCAGACCCCTCTCATATACTCAGTTATGAGAGTCTTCAGCTTCAACCAGATATGACATATGAGGAACAACCAGTGCAGATCCTGGATAGAAAGGATAAAGTCCTTCGGAATAAGACCATAGCATTGGTCAAGGTTCTCTGGAGAAACAGTAAGGTGGAAGAAGCCACCTGGGAGCTAGAGTCAGATATGAGAGCTCAATATCCAGAGTTATTCAGGTTAGATTTCGGGGACGAAATCCTTTTAAGGGGGGAATAGTTGTAAAGCCCGCTTAGTTAATTTGGAAATTATCAGTTGATTGTGATTAATTATGAAATTATTTATAGCTATTTAAATAATTTATTACTGTTATTTATGGAATTCAGAAATGCATGATTATGTTATCAGTAGTTTGTATATTTTGCATTTCCGGTGTCCGGTATTTTGGAACTCGGCGTTTGGCTCGGTAGAAATTACAACTTAGCATGTTATTAGTTTGGGACGGGTTTTAGACATTGGGAATGTCGGGAATGGCCGGGAATTTAGAATTTCCCAAAAATACCCCTTTAGTATGATTTATGTGATTTTATGGTGGAGGGGCAAAATGGTCTTTTTGCCCCAATGACTTTTGTCTTTTAGTGACTTTTTATTTGGAAATTAAATGTTTATTTTATGTGTTTAATTGGCTGAAGTAAAGTGGTATATTTGGCTTGAAAATCATTTTTCCTTTATTTCCACACTTAGTCAAATTAGAAAGAAAAGTCCAAATTCACACACTCTCATTTCTCTCTCATTTTCGGCCAAGCTTAGGGAGCAGCTAGGGCTGGATTTCCTTGGTGAATTCAAGTTATTTTAGCAAAATCTAAGTAATCCTAGACAAGGTAAACCTTGCTCTAGCTTCTCTACATGTTCTTTGAAATTTTGGATGAGTTTTAATGTGATGCATGCTTGATTCTTTGATTTTGTTGCTGCTGAAATATTGTTGTTGTTTCTGAGATTTAAGTATGTTGATTTGTGATTATTTAGGTTGTTAGTAATGAATGTTAAGTGCTTTGTTCAAATTTGGAAGTTTTAGCTCAAAATATGGTTTTCAAAGAGAATTGATTGAATCTGTTGCTGGGTTGTTGTTGATGTTTTTATTTGATTTCAGAAGCTAGTTTAAGCATGTTTAAGTATAATTAACCAGGTTTGATTGCAAGTTTATGGGATTTGCTCAAGTTTGAGTTTAGAACTCAAAGCTTGAGCTTTAATGGTGATTTTTGTTTCTGTGATTTCTGGGTTAGTTTGTTGCCTTAGATTTGTTCTTTGGGGTATTTAGAGCAGGTCTGGAAGGTTTGGAACCATTTGGGTTTGATTTGGTTGAGTTAGGAATTTTTGAAAAATTCCTGCGAGGAACCGGAATTCCAGTTGTGCAACCAGAATTCCGGATGGGTGTCCAGTAATTCCCAGAACCGGAATTCCGGTTGGGCAACCGGTCTACCGGTTGGGGAATTTTCAGAAACCCTAGTTTTCCTCGTTTTTATGTTTTAGGGGGTATTGCCATGCTTTTTATCGATAGGGAAACTTTTAGTTCCTAGTTTTAGTCCCCGAGAAGTGATTTAGCGTGTCACTTATAGCGTTGTGATTTTTATGGTTTAGGAGCCGATAATCCGCCGCTCGGCTTCGGTTCTGTCGGGTTGACCTAAGCACACCTGAAATCGGAATCCAGGTAAGATTAGTATAACAGTATGCATATGTAGATTACATGTTTAGCGTGCATGTAGGAAGCCTGCTAGATTACATTAGTTATGTATATAGGCTTCGAACCATCCAACCCTGTCACGTCGGTACAGGCTGGAGTATGACCAGCAGCCGGAGTATGACCGGTTCGACCGATCAGGCTGACATTTGGTTGGTGGTTCCGTGCTATTGACCTATCCCGTCGGTACAGGCTGGAGTATGACCAGCAGCCGGAGTATGACCGGTTCGACCGATCAGGAGGATACTTGTCAATAGTACCGTCCCTATGAACGTTCAAAACTCAGTACCATGTTGGACATGGCAGTAGTGGCTCAGTACCATGTTGGACATGGCAGTAGCGGGACTCAGTATCGTGTTGGACACGGCAGTTAGAATTATGTATGATATTATTATGCTTTTCTTACTGAGTCTGTCGACTCATAGTTTACGCTTATGTGTAGGTAAAGGCAAGGCTATAGCTGATGGACCGTGAGCGAGCTTATGAGGTTGTACATGTCAGGGCGGTTAGGCCTGGAGCGTACGATCCTCGGGACAGCAAGGCTGAATTTTTGTAACTGGTCGTTAGACGACTTTATTTTATGTAACAGTTAAACAGTTAAAACTTTTGTAAATGATTTTATAAATCGGGATCCCGAGCCTTTTGTAATATTATTTTACAAGTTTAATCAAAAAGCAAAATTTTAATTAATCACGTTTTTCCATAAACCTCGTTGATTAGCAACGAGCTGCACAGTACGTTTAAAAATCACGTAATACGCCTAAGGTAGTTAGGGTGTTACAGAAATGATATTTAGGTTGGTTGAACCTAATTTTTCAAATTGTAGGTTAAATTTTAAATTTAAATTTTAATTTAATTTTGAAATTTTTTTTATTTCAATTTTTTTTTTAAAATTTTCGATTTTTTTTTTAATTAATTATTTATTTCGAAATTAATTATTTAATTTAAAATTAAATAAATCCTACATCCAACTATCCATCTAACCTTGTTGCAGGAGTATGTGTTTTAGCTTGTGTGTAAGTTTTCAAAACCTATTATTACTTGATTGCAAATAGCCATGGTTACTTTTTTGCCAGATCTAATGATCTGATGGCTCCCTTGGTCAAGTTAATAATTTGTAACAGGTATATTTACAATCTTCTTTCATCTGTGTATGACCTAGCAACATGATAGGACCCATCCAAAGTGTGCCTGTGTGAGCCTATGTGTTTAATTTCATTATAGATGCATATAGGTTGCTGTTCCTAAATAAAATGTCATAGTTCTTGGTAGATTTTATTTAGGCCCATTTAGTTTTTGGGCTTAGTCAATTAATAACAGTTGTTCATTTTAAGGTTAAATTCCTCTCTTTTGGGCCTTGTGTGAGAGTTCGGAGCCATAGAAGTGGGTACG
This sequence comes from Cannabis sativa, assembly GCF_029168945.1. Taxonomy (NCBI): domain Eukaryota; kingdom Viridiplantae; phylum Streptophyta; class Magnoliopsida; order Rosales; family Cannabaceae; genus Cannabis; species Cannabis sativa. Next base: position 70,078,097 of record NC_083601.1, read on the forward strand.
ACATACTGAACCCAGCACCCCCTCACATGAACCACCCCAATTGTGAAGGCCCATTTGCTTGATTTGAATAATTGTACTAGGTTAATTACACTAGTTTAACCTAATAAAATTGATTAGCAACATAATTAATTTCATTTATTTTGCAATTAATTTAAGAAAACCATAGTTTAAAGAATTTTATATTCTAAGCTAAACTATATGTATTTTCTTGTATTTAATTAAATATAGAATTATAACCATCTAGATTCTTTCTGAAGCTTAATTTAAATTTGTCATTAAATACTCCTATTTAAGTTGATATTTAGTTATCTACAACTAACCAACTTAAATCTGAATATCTTTTGGATTTAAAATTTCAAAATTAAGTTAAGGAATTTTAAGCATTGGTTATTAAGATTCTTTAGATATTTTTTTTTAAGTTAATATCTTTTCGAATATTAACTTAAAATGGAACATTTTAGATATTTTTTAGGTTAATATCTTTTTGAATATTAACTTAAAATGGAATATTTTCAAATTAAGTGGTGAAACCTTAATTTTAATTTAATTAAATCTGATTTGAAAGATATTTAAGTTGATTTTTTAGATTCTTCTAAAACAACTTAAACAAGATATTTTCAAATTTGTTCCATTTAATATTTGAATTTATTTTTCAAATTTAATTAATAATGGAAAATTAATCAAAGTTGATTTTTTATTTAAACCAACTTTGATTTGTAATTTTTCATTATTATATTATGGAACTTGTTCGATATTTATTTAAATTTATTTTTCAAATTAAATAATAATTGAAAATTAATTAAAGTTTATTTTTTATTTGAACCAACTTTAGTTTGTAATTTTTCATTATTATAATATCGAATTAAAATGATTATACAAAATACATATAATATTTTTTAAATAATTAGCTTTTAATCAAGAGACATTCGATCTCCATTGTGGGTTTTGCACCGCGTTTGTTTTAGTGAGTAATCCTCCCTAATGGAGGAACGTTCATTAGCAATTTCGCACCGTTTAACCTCGCATGATAAGTAGTTTGTAAGTGTTTTGTATGGTATGGATCACCCTAATGGTGGCGACCATACTTGACTTGCAAATTATGAAACAATGGTGGAAGCTCATAAGATAGAACTGCCTTGACTCTCGCCTAAACGGGACAACACTGAATTCCAATCTTGATCGAATAAAAGGTTGCTAGAATGGTTATCATTTTAGATGAGCTGACAACTCTATTCAATGGATGATGCTTTGACTCTCGCCTAAACGGGACACTGTATCAGTTTGTTGAAATACCTTGGAAAATAAACTATGTTAGATTTAGTATTTCTATAACATATGTCATTACTTGTTATTTTCTGAACTGTGTATGAATTTATGAGCCAAAACCTTACTTCTGTTTTATTGATGTGTTGTAGTGTCATTATGAATAACTCTCACCCCGATCCTCTCCTAGTTAATATCTTAGCAAAAGAACTTTATAGTGTGAAAATGCATCCTGGTAGTTGCATTAACTCGCACCTGTTTATGATGAATCCGAAGTTCCAAAAGGCAAATTGTGACAGTCAGTAGTCCCGTGATCCGTAAGGGGAAACACCGGGTAAGCTGTGCAATCCCACACCGCCTGGGGAAGGTCAAGTGGGATGATTCTTAGACTGTGTAGGTATGGGACTACACAGTTGAAGAGAGCTTAAATGGATTGATTGGTACTACTTATGTCAACAAGGTGCATCTTGTTTTTCGGTAGCCCATCACGAAAGAACTCCACAGTTAAGCGTGCTTGACTTGGAACAATTTTAAGATGGGTGACCGCCTGGGAAGTTTTCCCAGGAAGCGTGCGAGTGAGGACAAAGCAAGCTGGAAACACTCGTGTTGGTCTGTAGGGTCAGTCGTCATTCCATGAAGCAGCCAGAGTGGCGTACTCGTGTATAAGAGCCATGATTCCGTGGGTGTAAGGACCCAATGGAGGCCTGAAGCGGGGACGTTACAAATTGTATCAGAGCCTTGACCTAGTCGGAAGTGTGGTCGACGAGGACGTCGGACCCCGTAAGGGGGGTGATTGTGAAAGTCAGTAGTCCCGTGATCCGTAAGGGGAAACACTGGGTAAGCTGTGCAATCCCACACTGCCTGGGGAAGGTCAAGTGGGATGATTCTGAGACTGTGTAGGTATGGGACTACACAGTTGAAGAGAGCTTAAATGGATTGATTGGTACTACCTATGTCAACAAGGTGCATCTTGTTTTTCGGTAGCCCATCACGAAAGAACTCCAGAGTTAAGCGTGCTTGACTTGGAGCAATTTTAGGATGGGTGACCTCCTGGGAAATTTTCCCAGGAAGCGTGCGAGTGAGGACAAAGCACGCTGGAAACACTCGTGTTGGTCTGTAGGGTCAGTCGTCATTCCATGAAGCAGCCAGAGTGGCGTACTCGTGTATAAGAGCCATGATTCCGTGGGTGTAAGGACCCAATTGAGGCTTGAAGCGGGGACGTTACACAAATCTACTAGGAATTGATTTATCAAGAGAACAATGGGTTCAACTCATCCTTAATAGTCGTCCTCCGGAGTATAATGAATTTGTTATCTCTTACATGATCAACAATTCTAACTCCACCGACATGGACAAGCTCGAAGCAGAATTACGAGCCCATGAACGGAATTTGATTGCAATGGGTTCCCCTGGGTTTGCAATCCATAATCGAAGGAAAAGGACTAGGTATGAAGGATCTAGCAAAGCTGCTTCTTCAAGTACAATTATCAGACATGATCTTCTATGTTCGAATTGTAATGAAAAGGCACATCGTGAAGAACGATGTCCCAGGCTTCTAAACAATTCAAACGAAGGTAATGCTTTTGTCTTTGAATCATGTGTTTTAGAGAACGACAAATCCATCTGGATTGTTGATTCTGGGTCTACTAACCATGTATGTTCTTCACTGCAGTTGCTTGAAACTTGGGAAAATCTGCTTCCAGGAGAGTTAAAGCTTAAAGTTGGCAATGGCGAATTAGTGTCGGTCAAAGCTAGAGGAAAAGCCCGCATCAAGTTTCAACAAAGATTTTTAATTTTAGAAAATGTTTTATTTATTCCAAACTTTAGTAGAAACTTGATTACTGTCTTATGTTTGCAAACACAATCTTATATATTAAATTTTTTGAGTACAAATTGTACAATTTCTCGTAATGGATTTCAAATATGTGTTGCTATAATGGAAAAAGGGATTTATGTTTTAAGACCGAGTACTCAAATCGCACTAAATAGTGAACTTTTCAGTGTAGCTAGACCTAGAAACCTCAAAAGAAAAGAGATTGATAATGATGATCAAACTTATCTATGGCATTTACGTTTAGGTCATATAGGCTTTGATAGACTCAAGAGGCTCACCAAAGACGGTCCATTGAAAAATGTCGTGTTAGGTGAACTGCCAGTATACGAGTCCTGTCTAGAAGGAAAAATGACTAAACGTTCTTTCTCTGCAAAGGGAGAGCGTGCCAAAATCCCTCTAGGGTTAGTGCATTCCGATGTCTGCGGACCTTTGAATGTCAAAGCCCGAGGTGGTTATGAGTATTTTGTCACTTTCATTGACGATTTCTCTAGATACAGTTTTCTTTACGTAATGCAAAAGAAATCTGAAACGTTTGAAAAGTTTCAGGAGTTTCATGCTTTGGGCCAAAACCAATTAGGTAAATCATTAAAGATCTTGCGAACTCATAGGGGTGGAGAATATATGGATATGCAGTTCAAAGATCATTTAATTGAACTTGGAATTGAATCCCAATACACTACCCCAAGCACTCCACAACAAAATGGAGTTGCAGAAAGAAGAAATCGCACTCTTTTGGAAATGGTTAGATCTATGCTGAGTTATTCAACTCTGTCTACGTCCTTCTGGATATATGCTATACAGATGGCAAATGACATTTTAAATGTTGTTCCATCTAAAGCAGTCCCTGAGACACCCGTCGAACTTTGGAATGGTCGTACACCTAGTTTACGCCATTACAGAATTTGGGGGTTCCCTGCTCATGTCTTAAGAAAGAAAGAAGGCAAACTTGAATCACGTACCGAAGTATGCATGTTTGTCGGAAATTCTAAAGAGACTAGGGGTGGACTATTTATAGTCACAAGGATAACAAAGTGTTTGTTTCTACGAATGCTACTTTCCTTGAAGAGAACTATATTAAAGACTACAAACCGAGAAGTAAAGTTGTTCTAGAGGAATTGCTATCAGATATAAGTCCTTCCAATGTTCCGTCCTCTTCCACTCGTGAAGATGACAATCCCACTCCCTCAGTTGAACAAACTAAGAAATCTACTACTAAAGTTTCTGTTCAGAAGACCACCGTACCTCGTCGTAGTGGGAGGGTTTCAACAAAACCTGCTCGTTATGGCTTGGATGGTGAAATGAATATGGTCGTAGGTGATGGTATTGATGAAGATCCATTAACCTATAAACAGGCAATGGCTAGTCCGCAACGGAAATGATGGTCAGCCGACATGGATTCAGAAATGGATTCCATGAAAAAGAACAAAGTCTGGGAATATGTAGACGCACCTGACGACTATCATCCGATAGGATGCAAGTGGGTTTACAAGAAGAAAAGAGGAGCTGGAGGCGAAGTCGAAACTTTTAAAGCTAGACTTCTAGCCAAGGGTTATACCCAAAGAGAAGGCGTGGACTATGAGGAAACTTTTAGTCCTGTTGCCATGCTCAAATCCATCCGAATTCTTCTCTCCATAGCATCTGCTTTTGATTATGAAATCTGGCAAATGGATGTCAAGACTGCCTTCCTTAATGGGGTACTTGAAGAAACCATCTATATGGAGCAACCAGAAGGTTATGTTCTTCCTGGGCATGAAAAGAAAGTTTGCAAATTAAATAGGTCTATCTATGGACTTAAGCAAGCTTCTCGCTCATGGAACAAAAGGTTTGATGAAATCATCAAGACCTACGGCTTTCTTCAGAATGAAGATGAACCTTGTGTTTACCAAATCAAGGAAGACCAAATAGTAGTATTCCTAGTCCTTTATGTTGATGACATTTTGATTATTGGAAACAATGTCAGGAAAATGACTCACATCAAGGAATGGCTCAACACTCAATTCGATATGAAAGATTTGGGTGAAGCAGCCTATGTTCTTGGTATTCAGATTATTAGAAACCGGGAGAACAGATCTCTTGCTCTCTCTCAAACAACCTATATAGACAAAGTCTTAGAGAGATTCTCCATGAACAACACCAATGGGGCAAACATGCCTTCTAGATATGGTATTCGTCTATCTAAGGAACAGTCTCCGACTGATCCTCAAGAGATAGAGGACATGGCGAAAATTCCCTATGCCTCTGCAGTTGGAAGTCTAATGTATGCAATGTTATGCACTAGACCTGACATCTGTTATGCTGTTGGAATCGCGAGCAGGTATCAGTCTAATCCAGGACATGAACATTGGAATGCAGTTAAGTGTATTCTGAAATACTTGAAGAGTACAAGGAATCTTGTGTTAGTCTACAAGGGTGGTGCTTTAAATCCCATAGGCTACACTGATTCAGATTTTCAGGCAAGTCTTAAAGACAGGAAATCTACATCTGGGATGGTGTTTACTCTTGGGGGTGGAGCAGTGGTTTCGAGAAGTGTTAAACAAACCGCGATATCGGACTCAACTATGGAAGTTGAATACATAGTTGCAGCCGAAGCTGCTAAAGAACTTGTTTGGCTAAGAAAGTTCTTCACCAGTATAGTTGTTGTTCCTGGAATGGAAAAGCCTCTGGTCTTACTTTGTGATAACAATGGAGCAATAGCAAACAGTAAAGAGCCTCGAAGCAACAAGAGAAGCAAACACATTGAAAGGAATTATCACATTATCAGAGAATACGTGGCAAGAGGGGATGTACTAGTTGAGAAAGTTGACACAAAGGACAACCTAGCTGATCCATTTACCAAAGTCCTGGCCGTGACAGCCTTTGAAAAGCACCGTCAGAATTTAGGACTAATTGATATGTACTAATTAGTTTTATATTAGTGCAAGTGGGAGTATGTTAGGTTTTATGCCCTAAATAAAACTCCATTTCAATGTAATCTATTTTATTCAACATCAATAAAGAAACAGAAGTATTTTTCATTCATTTGTGTATGTTTTGGTTCACTTTATCACTTGCCTGTCTATATGATTTATAAATTCATCTTAAACCCTTTTCACATACTTGATCCTGTTTATTGTGTTGTCATCACATTGGAAAGTAAACATGACTATGTGAATAAAGTTTCCTAGATTTATCAAACACAGGGTTTTACTGATATGATAATCTACAACAAGAGTTTACTTGCATTTGGAGAAATGCTATGTTCTTTCCAGAACATTGGTTAAAGTAAAGCTCAGGTTGGATGCATGGAGTATGCATCGGAAGGGACCTATATTGAACTTTGACTGAGATTTAATTAAACTTACCGTAAAATCTATTCAAGTCAATATCGCCAAGTTGATCCTAGATCAAATGTTCTTAATCATGTTATGATTAGGCTCAATCTTGAAAGGCTATTCGTGTTCTTTGATTTGTTAGTTAAGCCTACTTTTAGGTCAGGGTGATACGTACATTTTGGGAACACGGTAGTGCAATTGAGTGGGAGCGCTAGCATAAACATGGAATCTATTGTTTCTATCTGGCGAATAGTAAGCAAAGGATGATCTCCTTCGAGCTTGACCAAACGAACATAAATGGTGGAGTACTCATTTCACATAAGCTGAAATATCATTTATACGGGGTCAAGTGTTTTAAGGAGAAAATACATAGTAGGGTGTTTCGGTAATATAATCCCTTTACAGTGTAGTTCATTCATATAGAGGATCATTGATCACATTAGGATTATAACAATGGATAACTAATGATGTGTCTATATGGTGGAACATATAGAGCATTCTATATACTGAGAGTGCAATTCTAAGTTCTATGCGTGGATTCAACGAAGAATTAATAAGTTAGTGAATTTTAGTGCTAAATTCTTGATCTACTTATTGGAAGCTCGGTTATATAGACCCATGGTCCCCGCACTAGTTGAGATAATATTGTTTGTAAGACTCATGTAATTGGTTTTGATTAATCAATTATAATTCACAAATTAGACTATGTCTATTTGTGAAATTTTCACTAAGTAAGGGCGAAATTGTAAAGAAAGAGTTGTTAGGGGCATATTTGTTAATTATGATACTTTGTATGGTTCAATTAATAAATATGATAAATGACAATATTATTTAATAATTATTTATAGTTATTAAATAGTTAGAATTGGCATTTAAATGGTGGAATGGGAAAATTGGCATTTTTGAGAAAATCAGATACAAAAGTGTTAAAATTGCAAAATTGCAAAAAGCAAGGCCCAAATCCATCAAGCCATGGCCGGCCACTTTTGTAGGCATTTTAAACTGATATTTTCATCATTTTAATGACAAATAATTCAAACCTAACCCTAGTGGAATGCTATAAATACATAGTGAAGGCTTCGGGAAAATTACACTTCTAAATCAGAAAACCTGAGCCTTTCTCTCTCTACCTTGGCCACCACCCTCTCTCTCTCTTCTTCCTTCATATTTCGAAATTACCTTAGTGATTAGAGTAGTGCCCACACACAACAAGCAATACCTCAATCATAGTTAGGAAGACCGTGAAGAAAGATCATCAGCAAAGGAGTTTCAGCATCAAGGATTCAGAGAAATAAATCCAGGTTCAGATCTTGATAATACTCTGCTACAGAAAGGATACAAGGGTTAGAGATCTGAACGGAAGGAGTCATTTAATTCCGCTGCACCCAATGTAAGGTTTCTTAAACTTTATACGTGTTTATTTCATCGTTTTAGATAGTTCATATTTAGGGTGTTAATAAACATACTTGTGAGTAGATCTAAGATCCTGGTAAAATAAATTCCAACATAGATAACATGTGATTTAGCACCTAAAAGATCTGAAAAGAGTTAGGTTAATTTTATAATCTGTCATTCACAGAAAGAAAGAGGAATATTAATTAGCATTAACATTTGGGTAATTAAATTAACATGATTCTTTTCCCTAATTTCTCATCCTTGATGAAACACCTTTATTGCTTTCTTTAATTTTCTAGTTTTTTTTTTTTATTTAAAAATCTATTAAAATTATTTATCTACCAAATAGAATCATAAGTCTAATTTAGTGGTATTCAAATCAATTCCCTGTGGTTCGACCTCACCTGCGTGAATTTATTACTTGATTATGTGCACTTGCGTGTTGTTCATAATTTTTGTAACAAGTTTTTTGCGCTGTTGCTAGGGAATTGTTTAAAGATTGATATTACATAAGATTGTATTAAATTCTACATTGGTTTATTTTTCTTGCTAATTGCTCACCTGTTTCTTTCGATATTGTCTTTGTCTATTTCATGAATTCAAGGTGTATGCGTCGTCAAGGACAAGGAGTCATATTGCCAGTTGATCCTCAAATCAAGAAGACTTGCAGGAGAAACAGAAGAAACAAGAGGCAAGAAAGAGTTTTAGCAACTACTGAAACACAAGAAATCATTGCTGAGAATGCTAATGGCGGTAACAATGGAGGTAACAACAGTAATAATTGAGGTGTCGTTGAAGATCAAGCAAATGGCCGAAGTCTGAGAGATTACATTCTCCCAACTCTTACGGAGGTGTCGTTGAAGATCAACCATGGTATCGAGCTTTGTTGTTAGCATTCTGCCAACGCTCGAACTTCTCTTTAACAGCTTTAGTTGCATTGTCACCCGGCTATTCAGGAGACGGCTCACTGAACACAAACAGGGCACTTTCACCTATGAGAGCAATATTAATGTTCTCTTTCCCTTTAGGAAAGTTTGATCCACTTAGCTTATTTTCAGTCAACAGTGATAACATGGGATTGGACATGGCTATACAGGATACTACAAAAATGATAAATAGAAATCAATTATAGTTTAACACAAAATCTTATCCGGAAATTATTAGCGCATAGCAAGTAGGAATGGCAAGAAAAAATACTAAAACAAACAATCCTAAATAATTTCCAAGGTTTTCAACAAACTGATATCAGTGTCCTGTTTAGGCGAGCCTCAAAGCTATCATCCATTGAATAGAGTTGTCAGCTCATCTAAAATAATAACCATTCTAGCAACCTTATATTCAATTGAAAAGAGAATCCGACGTTGTCCCGTTTAGGCGAGAGTCAAGGCCATTCCTATTTCATGAGCTTCCACCATTGTTTCATACGTTTGTAAGTCATATACAGTTGTCACCATTAGGGTGATCAATACTTATATAAAAAACTTACAAAAATACTTATCTTTCTCGATTCTACGGCGCTAACTTGCTAATGAACGTTCCTCCATTAGGGAGGATTACTCAATAAAACAATAGCTATGTAAAACCAATAATGGAGATCGAATATCTTAATCATAATAAAGCTCATTATTTAAAATGTATTTTCTTCAATTATTTATTTATTTTAAATATATATTTATTTAATTTAAATTTCAAATTTTGAATAAAATTCTAAATAAAATTTAATTTAATATTTATAAAATTATACTTAGATGGTTATGAAAATAAAATGAATTATTTCCATCTTAGTATTAATTTTCCAATAAATATTAAGAAAATTATTTAATTTAATTTGTATTAATTTAAATTAATTTGCAACTCAAATTTAAATTTTCTATAAGAATATATATTGTATTTCGAAAAATTAAAGTATAAAATTATACAATTTTCGAAATACTTAAAAAAATAATTTAATCTTTACTAGAAAAAATACTTCAAGCAAAACTATTATCTATCTAGATTTTCTTTGACCAATTAATTCAATTTCTAATAATAATACATTTTAGTTCATTTATTTTAAATTAATCATTAAATGAAAAAATCATTGATTTAAGTTGGTTCCAAAATTTATTAAAATAATTAATTTACAATTTTAATCTATTTTTCAAGATAAGTTCAAAATCATCTAGCATAATCAAATGCAATTTCGAAAATTGATTAATAAAATAAATAAAATATATTTTGAAAATTATTCAAATTTAAGTTGTTATAAAATTTCCAACTTAAAATAATTTTCTATTTAATTAAATATCATGAAAAGAACAATATTTAAGTATCATGATGAAAATCAACTTAGATATTTAATTTTCAATTTAATTAAATGTATTAAATTCAAGAAATAAATAATGAAGTATAGTGAAGGCTTAATTATTAATTCTAGTTTAAGACTAGGAAAAATATTCTTAACTTGAATGGTACCAAAATTAATTATTAAACAATTAATTTCACAATCATTGATATTTTTCTATTATAATATTAGAAATATTAACTGGTATAGAAATAACTATCTAGAAAATATCTCAATTTAACTAAGTATCTTTTCAAAAATTTAAAAAATATCTAATTTAAGTTGTTATAGAAAGAATCTAAAATAACCAACTTAAATATTTCCAAATAAATTTAATGAAATATCAAAATTAAGTTGTAACCACCTAATTTAAGAATATTCCATTTTAAGTTTAACAACTTAAAAAATATCTCTAGAATCTTCAATAACCAACTCCTAGAATTCCTAAACTTAATTTTAAATTCAAAAGATATTCAAATTTCAGTTGATATTAAAATTAGTTAGAAATAACTAATTTATAACTTAAATAAGAATATTTAATGAAATAATAAGCTTCAGAAACAATCTTGTTAGTTAAAATTCTTTATTTAATTAAATACAAGAAAAATACAAATAGATTATCTAGAAATAATATCCTAAACTAAGAGTGTTTTTCTTAAAATTAACTTTAAAATATTAAAATGAAAACAAATTTCATATATTTTAAAAGTTAATTACGTTGCTAATCAATTTTTATTAGGTTAAACTAATTTAATTAACCTAGTACAGTTATTCAAATCAAGCAAATGGGCCTTCACAATTGGGGTAGTTCATGTGAGGTGGAGCTGGGTCCAGTATGTCGTACCCACTTCTATTGGCCCCCATCTCTCCTACAAGGCCCAAAAGAGAGGAATTTAACCTTAAAATAAATAACTGTAATTAATTTAATAGGTCCAAAAACTAAATGGACCTAAATAAAATCTATCAGGGTGTGACATTTTATTTAGCAACAACCTATATGCATTTATAATAAAATAAACATATAGGCTCACACAGGCACACAGATTTGGATGGACCCTATCATGTTACTAGGTCATACACAGATGAAAGAAGAATGTAGAATTTACCTGTTACAAATTATTTACTTGACCTATTGACAATTGAACCATGGGTTAAAATCAGATCATTGGATCTGTCAACAAGTTAACCATGGCAGTTTAGATCAAGCAATAATAGGTTTTATAAAACTTACACATAAGCTAAAACACAAACTCCTGCAACAAGTTGAATTTGGATAGTTGGAAGTAGGATTTATTTAATTTTAAATGATAAATTAAATTTCGAAAATAATTAAATAATAAAAAAAATATTTTCAGATTTTTAAAAGAAATAAATAATATTTAAAATTAAACCTACAATTTTTGAAAAATTAGGTTTAAACTAACCTAAATATCATTTCAAAAAAAAATTGCTAACCACCTTTTAAATTTCATGTTATTTTATAAATTAAATATTCAATAAAATAAAAAAAAATAAATAAATATCCTTTTCTGATTTTATAATTTAATTTAAATAATAAAAAAATAATAAAATTTAAAAGTTAGCAAAATATCTTATTTCTATTCAAAAAATCATGATTATAGTAATCTTATTTTAAATTTAAATTAGGTCAAATTATTTAAAAATAGAATAATTTAAAAAAAAATTAATATCTAGCCTTAAATTTAAAAAATAAGATAAAATAATCAAATTTAAAAATAAGATAAAAATTAAACAAAAAGATAGATTTTTACCTATTTTCAAATTCAAATTACACTAATATCTAAAATTAATTTTAAAAAAATTCAAATTAATTTATTTCTGATAATTATATTTGAAATATGAAAAGTAAAAATCAAAATACAAAACTACACAAAAAATCGGAAGTTAATTCTATGAAACAGCATGAAAAATCGAAGAAAACGAAAAAAATTGCCAGTGATACGGACAGTATGCATTGTATACTGTCCGCGCGCGCTCATAGTGGTGATCACCGAGAAAACTCGGCGCAAGGCTCCCTTGCATGATTTCCGCCCGCGAATAAGGGGTTTATGACACCCCTGGGTGTGTCACTCGGACAATGACATGTCCGAACACGCACCTGACCGAGGGACACTCGGTTCCGCGCGTGGGCTTGAGTGATCCACCTATCTTTTTTCAAATCTTCAAAAAATCATAACTAATTCAAATAAAATCGAAATTGAGTTCTGTAAAAAAGTAAATTGCTTAATTTTTTCCAAACTATCCAATAAAAATAATTGCAGAAACAAAAATTCAATAATTTTTTCACGAAAAATTCATAAACATCAATCAATCATCATATAACACATAGATCAACATGAAACAATCCAAATCACATACAACTCGTTTTAAGTCCAAATTTGTTGCAAGAAAATCAATTACCACGGCTCTGATCCCAGTTGTTGGAATTTATTTTACCAGGATCTTAGATCTACTCACAAATATGTTATTTAACATCCTAAATATGAACTTTCTAAAACGATAATAAACACATATAAAGTTAAGGAAACCTTACATTGGTTGCAGCGGAATAATATGTCTCCTTCCACTCAAATCTCTAACCCTTGTATCCTTTCTGTTGCAGAGTATTATCAAGATCTGAGTTCGAATGTGCTTCTCTTTAATTTGGATTCTTCACGATCTTCCAGACTATGATTGAGGTACCACTAGCTGTGTGTGGGCACTACTCTTTCACTAGGGTAATTCGAAATTGTGAAGGGGAAAAGAGAAAGAAGAGGGTTGGCTATAGAGAGAGAAGGAGATGGCTCAATTTTGTGAAAAAAGGCAATTTCCTAAATTACTGAATAACTGCTTATTTTGGTGTGAGCCATCACTTTCTATTTATAGGCAACTACTAGGTTTAGGTTAGTAATTAATTGGCATTAAAATAATAAAAATAATAATAGGAAAAAGCTATTCAAGTGGCCGGCCATGGTCTTAATGGGTCTCACTTGGATTTTACAGTTTTCACAATTTTTATTTCTATTTTCTGAAAAACGCAAATTTTCCAATTCTAACCACTTAAATGCCGAAACTATTTATTTAATAACTAAAATAGATTATTAAATAATATTGTCATTTAACATAATTATTAATTAGACATATAGAGTCTCTTAATTAATAAATAAACCTAGAATCTTTTTTCTTTACAATTTCGCCCCTGCTTAGTGAAAATTCACAAACTAGACATAGTCTAAGTTTAGAACTACAATTGATTAAACATAAATCAATTATTTAGTCTTACAAGCTGTATGGTCTCAACTGTTGGAATTATATTTATCCAGGATCTTAGATCTACTCACAAGTATGTTGATTTAACAACCTAATATTGAACTTCTAAAACGATGAACTAAACACATAAAAGTTAAGAATAACTTACAGTGATGGCAGCGGAATTAATGTCTCCTTCCACTCAGATCTCTAACCCTTGATTCCTGTCTGTAGCAGAGTATAATCAAGATCTGAGCCCGAAAGTTCTTCAGTTGGATGTGATCCTTATCAGTCTTCCAAACTATGATGAGGTACTGAGTGATGTGTGTGAGCACTTCTCTCTCACTAGGAATTTCGAAATTCTATCTTGTTTTCCTCTCTTGATTTCGTGTGACACAATGCAAAGCAAAAGCTTTTCCAAGCATACCAAGAGTAGAGAGAGGGGGCGGCTATAAATAGGAAAAGGGAAGAACACAACTTTCCAAATAAACATTTTCCTCTTTTACTGTGTAATTGAATAACTGCCTTATTTAGTGTGATCCACCACTTTCCGATTTAGGCTAGGCTTTGATTAGCAATTATATGGCAATTTAAATTGAAAATAATAATTGGGAAACATGCAAAGGGTGGCCGGCCATGGTGTGTATGGGCCTCACTGGAATTTTGCAGTTTCCTCAATTTTATTTCTATTTCTCCAAAATTGCCATTTTTTTCAATTCTAATCTTTTAAATGCCAAAACTAATTATTTAATAACTAAAATAGATTATTAAATAATATTACCATTTAAAATAATTATTAATTAGACATGCAAAGTCTCTTAATTAATAATTAAACCTAGAAACCCTCCTATTTACAATTTCATCCTTAAACTGTGAGAATTCACAAATTAGACATAGTCTAACTTTTAGAATTATAATTGATTAATCATAAATCAATTACGGAGTCTTACAAACAGTATAGTCTCAACTAGAATGGAGACCATGGATCTATATGCTGAGCTTCCAATAAGTTGAACCGATTTACCAAGTAAATCCCTAACTTATTAATTCCTCATTCAATCCACTCTTAGAACTTGGAATTGCACTCTCAGACTTATATAGAGCATATCATATGTTTCACGATATCAATATGCTGTCTCATTTAACAATTGTTATAATCTTAATGTGATTTAGAGATCCTCTATATAGATGATTTACAACGAGATGGGACCAATTTACCGTTTACACCCCTCAATGTATTTTGCCCCTTTGAACACTTAGTTACCTGTAAATGATGTTTTAGTGATCGGATATACAGTCACTGAAACAAGAGCTCATCCATTTACTTCTATTTAACTAAGCTCAAAAGGAATCATCACTTGACTTCTATACACCAGTAGAAGCTATAGATTTCCATATTTATGTTCAGCACTCCCACTCAGTTATGCTATCATGTTCCCAAAATATATGTATTATCCTGTTCCAAAGGTAGGCTTAACTAATAAATCAAAGAACAAGAATAGCACTCCTGAGATTGAGCCTAAGCATATCAGGATTTAGATTCTCTTAATCTAAGATCAACTTCTGACATTGACTTGGAAAGATACAACGGTAAGTTTACAATATCTTTGACCAAGTTCAATATCGGTCCAGTCCAATGCATACTCCATACATTCGAAACCAGTATACTTTGCCAATGTTCTGGAAAGAACATAACACTTACTCCAAGTGTAAGTATACTTCATCGCTGATTATCACATCAGTGTAAATCCAAAACACTGATGGACAGGGACCAAATCTTTTGAATCATATAATCACAATCACATTCCACTGTATTGACAATACTGTAATTGTGAATAACTATATGTTCTAGATTTAACTGATTTTGTGCATATATCAAGTATATATATTAAACCATAAACATGTAACATACATGTAATCATAATTCACTTCAAAAATTCTAAATTGATAACTAATCAGATTGTAATGGGTTTTAATTCGGGCATAAAACCCAACAAACTCCCACTTGCACTAACATAAAACAAGTTGAGCATTACAATCAATCTTTTGCCTTGATCCTCTGATCAAGTGTAGTATATTTGAATCCACCCATATATCTGGAACCAGGTTCATAAAACTTATGAAACCTCCTTAACTATATGCTTTACTCATCAACGGATACTGAAATCCATACTGCCCATTAAGTACATCTGAACAAACAGAAGACATATCTCTCAAATTTTAAAATTTGGAATTGAGATAATGCAGTGTAGAATTTTCTTCAGTAAAATAACTTTCTGGTAATTTCAAATTTACAAAGTTATATCTTCTCTGATGAAGCTTGAATTATTATAGATGGGCTTTTACACTCTTCTATAATGATTCCTCCACCCCCAGAGTAACCACCATCTCACAATTCTTGATGAGTTGGTGTGGATATTGGGATCACTAATGCATAGATCCTTAATAACATATAGGTCACTTTTATAAATCTTTCTTCATTGTCCCCTAATGTTCCTCATTTGATTACATCTCAGATGGCTCCCACTCAATAGCAGATGTCTGGTTAGAAACTTTTAACCTTTTACTATTGTTTCTGGGAACATCTCATTGTGACTTATTATCTTAAACTGAAACTGTAAGTTTCTCTAAGACTAGGTCAACAACATAGCAGTCTAGTATTTGAAGTGTAAACTACTTGCTAGAGATTTAAGCAATCAAATCAAGATACCATAAAATGTTATGAGGAATAGACATCTTGAATCAAGTCTTTTGAATAGACTATGCAAGAATTCTTCTATCTTACTCTCATAATTCTGATAAGTTATTTCTATCCATGTGAATGGTTAGACTTGTTTTTATCAGAGGTGTTCTTAAGTTCCTATCATAATTATCAACCAAACGAAGATGGGTAAAGAATTTATATTCTCCCACTCAACTAAGGTAATGTGATACATTATCAAAGAACTTTAATGGTATCAATAACTATTACAACAGTAAATCTAAACTGGAACATATAATCAAGATCAAGGATTTATTCTGATAATAGCTAATTTATTATATTATTTCCATGTTTAAAATTATGTGTCACAAAGGGTACTGTAGAATAAAGTCCACCCCTAAGTTTATAGAGATTATGATCCACCCCTAAAGGTTGTAAATCTCTAAGTGTGATAGAGAGTCTGTGGAGTCGAATATAATCCATAGTTCATTTGATATAAAAGATCGTTTGAACTGCATATTATTCTTAACTTTTCTCCACCCCTATCAGATCAAAAGATCTTTTTATTAATCAAATTCTCAAATAATTGTTTTGGAACTAACAATTATTCATAAACATAGAAATAATTTCTAGTGTTTATGTAGTAATAACTCTGTAAGGAGTTTAAATACCTTTAGAATTTGTATGAATAATAAAAACACATACACATACAAACATAATAAATATAACAATTGGTAATAGATAAGATAAAGTACTGAAACTCAACTCATAAATTGCAATTTATTTGAAAAAGATACTTTATTATAAACCAAAAAATTGTTTGCAATATTATGAGAACCAAACAGGGAATAAGATCCCAAAACTTGAACTCCAAATTGTTTGAAAAACTAAACAATTAATTCAAAAATTGAGCTTCTTCTTTATCGTAGACGATCTCCATCCACCATCCAGCTTTCTAATCCAACTCGCTAAGACAGTATCCGAGTTTAAGAAGCTTGAGCTATAAGAAGAATAATAAACAAGGTTAGTAGTCCAGAATTAATAATCCAAAAGGATAATAATACACTAAAAACACATCAGTTTATAAAGAAAATACCTTGTTTCTTTGCGAGATACTTAGGACATTGGGATTTCCAATGGCCTTTCTCATTGCAGTAGAAACACTTTCCTTTTAGTGTATCACCAGAAGCTCCAGCCTTTTTGTTCTTAGCTGCCTTCGCAGCTTGAGCTCGCTCCTTGGCATTTTTCCACTTCTTCTTATGATTAAATTTGGAAGTAGAAGCAACATGTGCCTCAGGATTACTCGTCTTATTACCATTTCCAGAATTCTGAGGTTTATTCCCTCTTTTCTTGGGACCTCCAATCAAATTTTCATATGTCTGAAGGTCATTGACTAAAGTATGAAAGTCTTGTTCCTTCTTATTCATGACATAATTTGATGTGTAGGGCAGAAAATCTGGAGTCAGACTATTCAAGATGAGACTCACTTGAGTAGTCTGATCCATTTCAGCACCATGATTCTGGGCTTCCTGGAAATAACTATCCATCTGGAGAAGGTGATCACGCACATTCTGATGGGGTTCCATCTGTGCGTTGATGAATTTCTTAATCGCGTCAAAACGAGACTGGATAGATGCCATACCGAATAGCTCAGTTAACTGCGTCATGATTTCTGCAGCCGTGACAGTGTTTGCAAACCTTGTTTTCAAGGTGTCAACCATGCTGGAAAGCATGAAGTAACTAGCTTTATTGTTAGCATTCTGCCAACGCTCGAACTTCTCTTTCACAGTTTTGGTTGCATTGTCACCTGGCTGCTCAGGGGACGGCTTAGTCAACACAAACGAGGCACTTTCACCTATGAGGGCAATGTTAATGTTCTCTCTCCACTTTGGGAAGTTAGACCCATTTAGCTTATTTTCAGTTAAGAGTGACAACATGGGATTCAACATTGCAATTCAGGATACTACAAGATAACACATAGATATGAATTATGGTTTAACACAAAATCTTATTCAGAAATTATTAGAACATAGCAGGTAGGAATGACTAGAGAAAATACAAAAAAAATTCAAGCCTAAATAATTTCGAACGTTTTCAACAAACTGATATCAGTGTCCCGTTTAGGCGAGAGTCAAAGCTATCATCTATTGAATAGAGTTCTCAGCTCATCTAAAATGACAAACATTCTAGCAACCTTTTATTCGATCGAAAAGAGAATCCGACGTTGTCCCGTTTAGGCGAGAGTCAAGGTAATTCCTATTTCATGAGCTTCTACCATTGTTTCATACGTTTGTAAGTCTTATACAGTAGCCACCATTAGGGTGATCAATACCAATATAAAACACTTACAAACATACTTATCTTTCGAGATTAAACGGTGCTAACTTGCTAATGAACGTTCCTCCATTAGGGAGGATTACTCACTAAAACAATAGCTATGTAAAACAAACAATGGAGATCGAATATCTTAAAATAATAAAGCTCATTATTTAAAATTGCATTTTCTTCTATTATTTATTTATTTTAAATCTATATATATTTATTAAATTTTAAATTTAGAATAGAATCTAAATAAAATTTAATTTAATATTTGTAAAATTAAACTTAGATGGTTAAGAAAACAAAATGAATTATTTCCATCTTAGTATTAATTTTTTCAACAAGTATTAAGAAAATTACTTAATTTAAGTTGTATTAATTTAAATTAATTTGCAACTCAACACATGAAAGTTAAGAATAACTTACAGTGATGGCAACGGAATTAATGTCTCCTTCCACTCAGATCTCTAACCCTTGATTCCTGTCTGTAGCAGAGTATAATTAAGATCTGAGCCCGAAAGTTCTTCAGTTGGATGTGATCCTTCACAGTCTTCCAAACTATGATGAGGTACTGAGTGCTGTGTGTGAGCACTTCTCTCTCACTAGGAATTTCGAAATTCTCTCTTGTTTTTCTCTTTTGATTTCGTGTGACACAATGCAAAGCAAAAGCTTTTCCAAGCATACCAAGAGTAGAGAGAGGGGGCGGCTATAAATAGGAAATGGGAAGAACACAACTTTCCAAATAAACAGTTTCCTCTTTTACTGTGTAATTGAATAACTGCCTTATTTAGTGTGATCCACCACTTTCCTATTTAGGCTAGGGTTTGATTAGCAATTATATGGCAATTTAAATTGAAAATAATAATTGGGAAACATGCAATGGGTGGCCGGCCATGGTGTGTATGGGCCTCACTAGAATTTTGCAGTTTCCTCAATTTTATTTCTATTTCTCCAAAATTGCCATTTTTTTCAATTCTAATCTTTTAAATGCCAAAACTAATTATTTAATAACTAAAATAGATTATTAAATAATATTACCATTTAAAATAATTATTAATTAAGAGACTTTGCTTGTCTAATTAATAATTAAACCTAGAAACCCTCCTATTTACAATTTCATCCTTAAATTGTGAGAATTCACAAATTAGACATAGTCTAACTTTTAGAATTATAATTGATTAATCATAAATCAATTACAGAGTCTTACAAACAGTATAGTCTCAACTAGAATGGGGACCATGGATCTATATGTTGAGCTTCCAATAAGTTGAACCGATTTACCAAGTAAATCCCTAACTTATTAATTCCTCGTTCAATCCACTCTTAGAACTTGGAATTGCACTCTCAGACTTATATAGAGCATATCATATGTTTCACGATATCAATATGCTATCTCATTTTACCATTGTTATAATCTTAATGTGATTTAGAGATCCTCTATATAGATGATTTACATCGAGGTGGGACCAATTTACCGTTTACACCCCTCAATGTATTTTGCCCCTTTGAACACTTAGTTACCTGTAAATGATGTTTTACTGATCTGATATATAGTCACCGAAACGTGAGCTCATCTATTTACTTCTATTTAACTAAGCTCAAAAGGAATCATCACTTTACTTCTATACACCAGTAGAAGCTATAGATTTCCATATTTATGTTCAGCACTCCCACTCAGTTATGCTATCATGTTCCCAAAATATATGTATTATCCTGACCCAAAGGTAGGCTTAACTAATAAATCAAAGAACAAGAATAGCATTCCTGAGATTGAGCCTAAGCATATCAGGATTTAGATTCTCTTAATCTAAGATCAACTTCTGCATTGACTTGGAAAGATACAACGGTAAGTTAACAATATCTTTGACCAAGTTCAATATCGGTCCAGTCCAATGCATACTCCATACATTCGAAACCAGTATACTTTGCCAATGTTCTGGAAAGAACATAACACTTACTCCAAGTGTAAGTATACTTCATCGTTGATTATCACATCAGTGTAAATCCAAAAGACTGATGAACAGGGACCAAATCTTTTGAATCATATAATCACAATCACATTCCACTGTATTGACAATACTGTAATTGTGAATAACTATATGTTCTGGATTTAACTGATTTTGTGCATATATCAAGTATATATATTAAACCATAAACATGTAACATACATATAATCATAATTCACTTCAAAAATTCTAAATTGATAACTAATCAGATTGTAATGGGTTTTAATTAAGGCATAAAACCCAACATCAACTAGAATGGGGACCATGGATCTATATTACTGAGCTTCCAATAAGCCAAACCGAATTTACCAAGTAAATTCCCTAACTTATTAATTCCTTGTTGAATCCACTCATAGAACTTGGAATTGCACTCTCAGACTTATATGGAGTGTTCTATATGTAAAACCACGATATAGATACGCTATCTCATTTAACCATCGTTATCATCTTAATTTGATCAAAGATCCTTTATATAGATGATTTACACCGAGAAGGGATAAATTTACGGTTTCACCCCTCAATGTATTTGGCCCCTTAAAACACTTAGCTACCTCCAAATGATGTTTTAGTGATCTAAGATATAGTCACTCAAACAAGAGCTCATCCATTTAATTCTATTTAGCTAAGCTCGAAGGGAATCATCACTTGACTTCTATACACCAGTAGAAGCTATAGATTCCATATTTATGGTCAGCGCTCCCACTCAGTCATACTATCATGTTCCCAAAATATACGTATCACCCTGACCCAAAAGTAGGCTTAACTAATAAATCAAAGAACAAGAATAACAGTCCTGAGATTGAGCCTATGCATATCAGGATTTAGATTGTTTTAATCTAAGATCAACTAGTGATATTGACTTGGAAAGACACAACGGTAAGTTTATAACATCTTGACTAATTTCAATATAGGTCCAGTCCAATGTATACTCCATACATTTGAAACTAGTATACTTTACCAATGTACTGGAAAGAACATAACACTTACTCCAAGTGTAAGTATACTTCATCGCTGATTATCACATTAGTGTAAATCCAAAACACTGATGAAACATGGACTTAGTCTTTTGAATCATATAATCACAATCACATTCCACTTTGTTGACAATACTGTAATTGTGAATAAATATATGTTCTGGACTTAACTGATTTTGTGCATATATTAAATATATATATATATATATTAAACCATAAGCATGAAAAATACATGTTAACATAAATCACTTCAAATTTCTTAAATTGATAACTAACCAGATTGTAATGGGTTTTATTTAGGGCACAAAAACCAACAAGTCTTGCATCATGCCGCCCGCCGTAGATGCCAACAACTTCGAAATTAAGCCTGCAATACTCCAAATGGTGCAGTCTTCAGTCTTGTTTGGTCGACTTCCTCTTAAGACCCTAATTTGCACTTGTCAAACTTCATGGAGTTATATCAGACTTTCAAGGTCAATTGAGTTAGTGATGATGCCATCTGCTTGAGATTTTTTCCATTCTCACTGAGAGAGCGAGCCAAGAGTTGGTTGATCTCCTTGCCACCGAATTCTATAGCAACATGGACAAATTTGGCAATGAAGTTTCTATCTAAGTTCTTTCCTCCTGCAAAGTTTGTTAAGCTGCGAGGGGAAATTAATAAGTTTTTGTCAACTGGACAATGAATCTTTCTATGACGCTTGGGAGAGGTTCAAGGATCTCATCAGAAAATGTCCACATCATGGGATCGAAAAGTGGATGTTGGTTCATAATTTCTACAATGGGCTAATTGGTAATACCAAAACAATTATAGACGCCGCAGCTGGTCAAAGAAATGGTCATGAATAACCAACAATGGCCAACTGAAAGAAGCCAAACGAAGAAGGTGGCTGGTAAGCATGAGGTAGATACCATCAACAAACTGACAACCCAGGTTGAGGCCCTGACAAAACTGATAGTTGTGCATGCAAAATAGGCTCAAGTTGTTTGTGAGCTTTTTGGGGGCCCTCACCCATATGAGGAATGCCCAGTAGATGTGAACATTTTGCCAATGGATCAAGCGAAAGCCATTGGGAACTATTCTAAAAACTATAATTATGGGTACAACCAACAGGGGTTCTACCAGCAGAGAAATCAGCCCCAACAAAACCAACAACAACTGTAACAACAAAGTCCTAGTGGAGGCTTAAGTATCCAAGCTGACTTATTGCTCCAATTCATGATGGAGACTAAAGCCTCTATTAAAACTCTAGAAACTCAGATGAAACAATTGGCTACTCAGGTGGCAAAACAAGCTCAAGGAAATTCACCTAGCACTATTGAGGCAAAAGGAAAAGAGCAATGTACAGCAATTTTCTTAAGGAGTGGAAAGAGTTATAAGGGACCTAGTGGCAAGCAACTAGTTGAAGATGGGGTTAGGGATCAACAGGCACAGACACAGGCACCAAAGGAAAAGAGCACTACTGAGGGTCTTGCACCGAAAGAAGCTTCGCCTCCGATCAACATAGATCACCATATTAAAATTCGTTACCCTCAAAGACTCCGCAAGAACAACCTCGACAAGCAGTTTTCAAAATTTCTTGAAATATTCAGGAAACTGCACATTAACATTCCATTTACGGAGTCCTTGGAGCAAATGCCAACTTACCTAAAGTTCATGAAAGAAATTTTAGCTAAGAAAAGGAAGTTGGAAGAATTCGAGACAGTGGCACTCATTGACGAGTACCGTTTCAATATTCCATGCTCTATAGGGGGTTCTGTGGAAACTAAAGCTCTATGTGATCTGGGAGCAAGCATTAATATAATTCCCTTATCTATCTTCAAAAGGCTAGGATTGGGAAGAGCAAAGCCCACAACTGTGACTTTACAACTGGGGGATCATTCTTTTAGTCATCCTCGTGGGATAATTGAAGATGTACTGGTGAAGGTTGTGTTGGGTTTTATGCCCTAAATAAAACTCATTTCAATATAATCAGATTTACTTATTAATATAGATCAGAAATAACATTTAATGTTGCATGGTTCACATGATTTATTTCATGATTATATGTACATAATGTATAAATTCATCTGAAACCCTTTTCACATACATGATCCTGTTTATTGTGCCGTCAACACATTGGAAAGTAAACATGACTATGTGAATAAAGTTTCCTAGATTTATCAGACACAGGGTTTTACTGATATGATAATCTACAACAGAGTTTACTTGCATTTGGAGAAGTGCTATGTTCTTTCCAGAATATTCGTTAAAGTAAAGCTCAGGTTGGATGCATGGAGTATGCATCGGAAGGGACCGATATTGAACTTTGACTTAGATTTAATTAAACTTACCGTAAAATCTATTCAAGTAAATATCGCCTAGTTGATCCTAGATCAAATGATCTTAATCCTGTTATAATTAGGCTCAACCTTGAAAGGCTATTCGTGTTCTTTGATTTGTTAGTTAAGCCTACTTTTAGGTCAGGGTGATACGTACTTTTTAGGAACACGGTAGTGCAATTGAGTGGGAGCGCTAGCATAAACATGGAATCTATTGCTTCTATCTGGCGAATAGTAAGCAAAGGATGATCTCCTTTGAGCTTGACCAAACGAAAATAAATGGTGGAGATCTCATTTCACATAAGCTGAAATATCATTTATACGGGGTCAAGTGTTTTAAGGATAAAATACATAGTAGGGTGTTACGGTAATTTAATCCCTTTACTCTGTAGATCATTCATATAGAGGATAATTGATCACATTAGGATTATAACAATGGATAACTTATGATGTGTCTATATGGTGGAACATATAGAGCATTCTATATACTGAGAGTACAATTCTAAGTTCTATGCGTGGATTCAACGAAGAATTAATAAGTTAGTGAATTTTAGTACTAAATTCTTGATCTACTTATTGGAAGCTCGGTTATATAGACCCATGGTCCCCCCACTAGTTGAGATAATACTGTTTGTAAGACTCATGTAATTGGTTTTGATTAATCAATTATAATTCTCAAATTAGACTATGTCTATTTGTGAAATTTTCACTAAGTAAGGGCGAAATTGTCAAGAAAGAGTTTATAGGGGCATATTTGTCAATTATGATACTTTGTATGGTTCAATTAATAAATATGATAAATGACAATATTATTTAATAATTATTTATAATTGTTAAATAGTTAGAATTGGCATTGAAATGGTTGAATTAGGAAATTTGCATTTTTGAGAAAATCAGATACAAAAGGTGTTAAAATTGCAAAATTGCAAAAAGCAAGGCCCAATCCACTAAGTGCATGGCCGGCCACCTTTGTAGGTATTTTAAGTTGATTTTTTCATTATTTTAATGCCATATAATTCAAATCTAACCCTAGTGGAATGCTATAAATAGATAGTGAAGGCTTCAGGAAAATTACAGACTTTTTCCTGACACTTTCTGAATCAGAAAAACCTAAGCCTTCTCTCTCCCTATCTGGCTGACCATTCCCTCTCTTCTTCTTCAATATTTCGAAATCCTTAGTGATTAGAGTAGTGCCCACACACATCAAGCAATACCTCAATCATAGTGAGGAAGATCGTGAAGAAAGATCATCAGCAAAGGAGTTTCAGCATCAAAGATTCAGAGAAAGAGATCCAGGTTCAGATATTGATAATGCTCTGCTACAGAAAGGAATCAAGGGCTAGATATCTGAACGGAAGGAGTCATATTATTCCGCTGCACCCAATGTAAGGTTTCCTAAACTTTATATGTGTTTATTTCATCGTTTTAGAAGGTTCATATTTAGGATGTTAATAAACATACTTGTGAGTAGATCTAAGATCCTGGTAAAATAATTTCCAACAACTGGCCTCAGAGCCATGGTAATTGATTTACTTGCAAGAAATTTGGACTTTAAAACGAATGTTTGTATGTTCTTTGGATGGTATCATGTTGTATTGAGTGTTATTTGATGATTGATTGATGTTTGTAAATTTTCGTGAAAAATAATTGCGATTTTGTTTCTGGAATTATTTTATTGGATAGTATGGGAAAAATTAAGAAAGTTAGCCTTTTACAGAACTTAATTTGGATTTTATTTGAATTAGGTATGATTTTTTGAAGATTTGAAAAAATCGGGGCTGTGCTCATATTTTCCTGCGATCGCAAATCTGTCCATACATTTCACAATTTTTTCTTTTTTCTTCGATTTTTCATGCTTTTTCATGGAATACTTCCAATTTTTTTGTATAGTTTTGTATTTATACTATTACTATTCCTAATTCAATTCTAATTATCTTTTTGAATTAATTTAATATTTTTTAAATTTAATTCAAGATATTAGTGTAATTTGAATTTGAATAGAATTAGTATCTATCTTCTTGCTTAGAAATCTATCTTATTTTAAAATTTGATTATATCTTATCTTATTTTAAATTTAAAAATAAGATATTTATAATCATGTAATTTTTAAATGATATAAGATATTTTTGCTAATTTTTTAAATTTTGTTATTTTATTTATTTAAATTACATTTAAAATTTGAAAAAGATATTTATTTATCTTTTCTAATTTTTTATTTAATTTTTATTTATAAAATAACATTTAAAATTTAAAAGTAGTTAGCAAATTTTTGAAATGATATTTAGGTTGGTTAAAACCTAATTTTTCAAAAATTGTAGGTTTAATTTTAAATTTAAATTTTTTAAAAATTTCGAATTTTTCAAATTTTTTTTTAAATTTATCGATTTTTTTTTTATTATTTAATTAATTATTTCGAAATTAAATATTTAATTTAAAATTAAATAAATCCTACATCCAACTATCCAACTAACCTTGTTGCAGGAGTATGTGTTTTAGCTTGTTTGTAAGTTTTCAAAACCTATTATTACTTGATTGCAAATAGCCATGGTTACTTTTTGCAAGATCTAATGATCTGATGGCTCCCTTGGTCAAGTTAATAATTTGCAACAGGTATATTTACAATCTTCTTTCATCTGTGTATGACCTAGCAACATGATAGGACCCATCCAAAGTGTGCCTGTGTGAGCCTATGTGTTTAATTTGATTATAGATACATATAGGTTGTTGTTGCTAAAATAAATTATCATAGTTCTTGATAGAATTTATTTATTCCCATTTAGTTTTTGGGCATATTCAATTAATAACAGTTGTTCTTATTAAGGTTAAATTCCTCTCTTTTGGGCCTTGTGTGAGAGTTGGGAGCCATAGAAATGGGACGACATACTGAACCCAGCACCCCCTCACATGAACCACCCCAATTGTGAAGGCCCATTTGCCTGATTTGAACAACTGTACTAGGTTAATTACACTAGTTTAACCTAATAAAATTGATTAGCAACATAATTAATTTCATTTATTTTGAAATTAATTTAAGAAAAATTATAGTGTAAAGAATTTTTGTTCTAAGCTAAACTATATGTATTTTCTTGTATTTAATTAAATATAGAATTATAACCATCTAGATTCTTTCTGGAACTTAATTTAAATTTTTCATTAAATATTCTTATTTAAGTTGATATTTAGTTATCTACAACTAACCAACTTAAATCTGAATATCTTTTGAATTTCAAATTTCAAAATTAAGTTGAGGAATTTTAGGCATTGGTTATTAAGATTCTTTAGATATTTTTTGAGTTAATATCTTTTCGAATATTAACTTAAAATGGAATATTTTTGAATTAAGTGGTTACAACTTAATTTTTGATATTTAATTAAATTTAAATTTGAAAATATTTAAGTTCTAGATTTTTTCTAGTACAACTTAAATTAGATATTTTTTTCAAATTTTGTGGAAAAGATACTTAGTCAAATAAGATATTTTCTAGATAGTTATTTCTAGGCTACTTATTATTTCTAATATTAAATAGGAAAATATTATACATTGTGAAATTAATTATTTAAATAATTAATTTTGGTACAATTTATTTTAAGTTTATTTTTTCCTAGTATTAAACTAGAGTGTAAAGCCCGCTTAGTTAATTTGGAAATTAGCAGTTGTTTATGTTTAATTATGAAATTATTTATAGCTATTTAAATAATTTATTACTGTTATTCATGGAATTCAGAAATGCATGATTATGTCATCTGTAGCTTTTATATTTCGCATTTCCGGTGTCCGGTATTTTGGAACTCGGCGTTTGGCTCAGTAGAATTCACAACTTAGTATGTTAGTATTTTGGGGACGGGTTTTAGACATTGGGAATGTCGGGAATGGCCGGGAATTTAGAATGTCCCAAAAATACCCCTTTAGTATGAATTATGTGATTTTATGATGGAGGGGCAAAATGGTCTTTTTGCCCCAATGACTTTTTGTCTTTAGTGACTTTTTATTTGAAAAATTAAATGTTTATTTCATGGTTTATTTGGCTGAAATGAATAGTACTTAGTTATTTTAATTCCTTTTCATTTTCTCAAAATTCTAAGTTTAGAAAAAAAAAGAAAGAATTTTTCAAGCAAACACTCTCTTTTCTCTCTCTCTTTTCGGCTGAACCTTTGGGTGCTTGGAGCTAGATTTTTGTGGTGATTCAAGCTAGTTTTGCAAAGCTCTAGTGAATTCTTGTTTGTGGTAGGTGTCTTCTAGCTTTCTCCTCTTTTATTTTAGGAAAAGTTTGGTTTATTGTTGATGCATGCATGCTTTTGTGGCTGTTCTTGTTGCTGTGTTTGGTTATTATTTTCTGAAGTTCAAAGCATGATTATTTGATGTTAATTGAGTTGTTTGAAGCATGAGTAGCTAGGTTGTTCAAAGTTTGAGTTTTCTTTGAAAAAATGTGGTTTTTGGAGGAAAATAGTGTGATTATGTTTCTGTGTTGTTGCTGTAATTTCTGTTAGTTTTCAGAGGTGATATTATGCTTGATTATGTAGAATTAAGTGGGTTTGATTGCATGTTTAGGTGTTTTTGCTCAAGTTTGAGTTTAGAACTCAAGCTTGAGCTCCAATGGCAAATTTTGTATCTGTGGTTTCTGGGTAGGTTTGATGCCTTGGATATGTTATTTGGGACATATAGAACAGGTCTGGAAAGTTTGGGACCAATTGGGGTTGAATTGGTTGAGTTATGAATTTTTATGGTTCTTTGCTCGCGAGGACCGATTCGGTTGTGCATCCGGAATTCGGATGGGGGTCTGAATTTCCCAGAACCGGAATTCCGGTTGGGCAACCGGTCTTCCGGTTGGGGGATTTTTCAGAACCCTAGTTTTCCTCGTTTTTAGGTTTTTAGGGGTATTGCCATGTTTTTTATCGATAGGGAAACTTTTAGTTCCAAGTTATAGTCCCCGGGAGGTGATTTAGCGTGTCACTTATAGCGTTGTGATTTTTATGGTTTAGGAGCCAGTAATCCGCCGTTCAGCTTCAGTTCCAGTCAGGTTGACCGGCACACCTGAAATCGGAATCCGTAAGATTAGTATAACGATATGCATATGTAGATTACATGTTTAGCGTGCATGTAGGAAGCCTGCTAGATTACATTAGTCATGTATTTAGGCTTCAAACCATCCAACCCTGTCACGTCGGTACAGGCTGGAGTATGACCAGCAGCCGGAGTATGACCGGTTCGACCGATCAGGCTGACACTTGGTTGGTGGTTCAGTACTATTGACCTATCCCGTCGGTACAGGCTGGAGTATGACCAGCAGCCGGAGTATGACCGGTTCGACCGATCAGGAGGATACTTGTCAATAGTACCGTCCCCTGAACGTTCAAAACTCAGTACCATGTTGGACATGGCAGTAGTAGCTCAGTACCATGTTGGACATGGCAGTAGCGGGACTCAGTATCGTGTTGGACACGGCAGTTAGTTATGTATGATATTATTATGCTTTTCTTACTGAGTCTGTCGACTCACAGTTTATGTTCGTGTGTAGGTAAAGGCAAGGCTGTAGCTGATGGACCGTGAGCGAGCTTATGAGATTGTACATGTCGGGGCGGTTAGGCCTGGAGCGTACGATCCTCGGGACAGCAA
This sequence comes from Cannabis sativa, assembly GCF_029168945.1. Lineage (NCBI taxonomy): Eukaryota > Viridiplantae > Streptophyta > Magnoliopsida > Rosales > Cannabaceae > Cannabis > Cannabis sativa. The sequence continues at coordinate 70,107,405 of NC_083601.1, forward strand.
GGCTGAGATTTTTGTAACTGTCGTTAGACGACTTTCATTTTGATGTAAAAGTTAAACAGTTTAAACGTTTGTAAATGATTTTATAAATCGGGATCCCGAGACTTTTGTAAAATGGTTTATAAGTTTAATGAAAAAGCAAAATTTTAATTAATCACGTTTTTCCATAAACCTCGTTGATTAGCAACGAGCTGCACAGTACGTTTAAAAATCACGTAATACGCCTAAAATAGTTAGGGTGTTACAATTTGGTATCAGAGCCGCCAGGTTGTCTTCTGAAGATCGTCACGACATGTACAATCATCATCAGCAGTTAGCTCGGTTCACGGTTCAGTAAGCCTTTATTGCTTTAGTAGTTTATTTTATTCAGGTATGAAAAAAAAAAAGAAAAGCCTGTTAGGAAGCATGTTAGTAGCCTGATAGTAGAATAGGCGCATGTTTCATTTCTAATTTCCAAATTAAGCGGCATTAGTAAGCTCGCCTTGAATACGACCTGATATGCCAACTCTTGGTTTCGCAGGCGGTTCTAACTAGATGGACGCCCGGCGGACTACCAGGAGTCAGGGCAACTCCGTAGGGTCGAATCAGGGACAGGGAGCTCAGTTTCCCCCACCTGCTAGGGGCCGAGGCAGAGGTCCCCGAGGCAGGGCTCGTGGCCGGGGTGATGAGAACCCGCCACAGGCTGCCCAGGCTCCCCCAGCCGATCAGGGAGCCCCGAATTGGGAGTTACGGTTTGCGGAGATGCAAGCCCAGATCGAAGAGCAAGACCTCGAGATTCAGAGGTTGACACAGCAGGGTGCTCCTGCAGTTACAGTGCCCGTAGTTCCAGTGGCACCTGCCCCTGCTGCCCAGGCCGAGATAGTGGTGGCGGCCCATAGATTGGAACCATTGTATGAGCGGTTCCGGAAGCAAGCACCTCCGGTATTCCTGGGAGGTCCAGATGTATCGAAAGCCGAGCAGTGGGCGACGGTGATTACCGAATCCGAATTTCATGGGTGTCACCGGTAATGACAGAGTGGTGTGCGCCACATTTCAGTTCCAGGAGGACGCCCTGGTATGGTGGGACATGGTGTCTCAGATCCATGACGTCACCACCATTACTTGGGAAAGGTTCCAAGAACTCTTCAACGCGAAATACTATAATGAGGCGGTCAGAAGCGCCAAGAGGAAAGAGTTCGTTCACCTGACCCAGCGGGAGAACATGAGCGTCACTGAGTATACTACTCAGTTTGACCGGTTGGCGAGGTTAGCCTCTGGAATTGTGCCGACCGACTTCGGCGGGGAAGGAGAAGTATCCGGACGGGTTGAATCCCAAGATCGGGCATGACACGATGATTACCACCGACGACGGCACCACCTATGCTCGGATGGTGGAGAAGGCACCGCGGGCGAGGGCGCGGTGGGGTGCATGTCAGAGTCAGCTAGTACTCCGATTAGTGGCGGAGCTCCTACCCCTCCCCGCATCGAGCCATATAGCAGGGGGAGTAGTGGTTCGGCCATTGATCGGAGGAAGAGGGCACCCACCGCTTCCGGCGGCTCGAGTCGAACAAGAGGTTCGGGGGAACCGAACGAGGGAGTCGTCCTGGTGGTAATGAGACCCGATTCTCCTATCCCGAGTGCCCTAGCTGCAAGAGGCATCATCGGGGTGAGTGCAAGGGGCAGGGATGCTTTCATTGTGGCATGCCGGACACTTCAAGAGGGAATGTCCCCGGCTCGGCCGGAGGCACCGAGAGCTCCGGCGATACCCACTCCGGCCGGGGTGTTCGCTATCACGCAAGCCGATGCGGATGCCGGCCCATCGGTTGTTACGGAGTCGGCTTTTTATTAACAACTCGCTTTATTCGGTCTTTGTTTGATTCAGGGGCTACACATTCTTATGTGGCGGCCGGTCTTTAGTAAGTTGGGTAGACCCTTTGATAGATATGAATCGGGGTTTGGAACCCCGTTACACAGCGGAGAATTGGTTATCTCCAATAGGTGGATTAGGTCTATGCCAATCGGGATAGATGGTAGAGAGTTAAGCGCCGATCCGATAGAGATGAGCTTAGTCGAATTCGATATTATTTTAGGAATGGATTTCCTATCTAAATATTCGGCGAGCATTGATGTAAGAGGAAGATGGTGGTCTTCCAACCGGAAAGTGAAGAACCGTTTGTATTTGTGGGTTCGGTTCGGGGATCTCGGATCCGGTGATCTCGGCTATGTCGGCGAGAGAATTATTGCACGGTGGGTGCTTAGGGTTTCTGGCCGTGGTGGTGGACACCACTCGGCCAGACACCATTCGGCCAGAGGACATCAGGGTGGTTCGGGAATTTTTGGACGTTTTTCCCGAAGAACTTCCAGGGTTACCACCTCAGCGGGAGATTGACTTCGTGATTGACTTGGCACCAGGGGTGGATCCGGTTTCCAAAGCCCGTATAGGATGGCTCCGAGTGAACTTAAGGAATTAAATATTCATCTCCAAGGGTTGCTTGACATAGGGTTCATTCGGCCCGGTGTGTCACCACAGGGAGCCCGGTTTTGTTCGTCAAGAAGAAGGATGGATCTATGAGGATGTGCATCGACTACGAGAGAGTTGAACAAGTGACGGTGAAGAATAAATATCCATTACCTAGGATCGATGACTTGTTCGATCAGCTTCAGGGGACGACGGTCTTTTCTAAGATTGATCTCCGTTCGGGTTATCATCAGTTGAGGATCCGAGAGGAGGACATTCCAAAGACGGCTTTCCGCACTAGGTCTGGACACTACGAGTTTACGGTTATGTCATTCGGACTAACCAACGCTCTGCGGCATTCATGGACCTGATGAATAGAGTATTCAAGGATTTCCTCGATATCTGTGTGATTGTGTTTATCGACGACATCCTCGTGTACTCTCAGTCAGAAGAGGAGCATGAGTTACATCTTCAGATGGTACTACAACGACTTCGAGAACATAGACTTTACGCCAAGTTCAAGAAATGTGAGTTCTGGTTGTCTCAGGTGTCCTTCCTAGGGCACATTGTGAGTAAAGACGGGATCAAGGTGGATCCCGGGAAGATTGAATCCGTCAGGGATTTGCCGAGACCGAAGACAGTGACAGAGATCAGAAGCTTCTTGGGATTAGCTGGGTACTACCGTAGGTTCGTGGAGGGGTTCTCCAAAATTTCAATGCCCCTAACCGAGCTTACAAAGAAGAATCAGCGATTTATCTGGTCAGATAAATGCGAAGCTAGTTTTCAGGAGCTGAAACAGAGGTTGATTACTGCTCCGGTACTAGCTTTGCCTTCGGACAAGGAGAAGTTCGTAGTCTATTGTGACGCATCCAAACAGGGTTTGGGGTGCGTATTGATGCAAGCCGATCGGGTTATCGCTTATGCCTCCCGTCAGTTAAAGGATTATGAACAGCGATACCCGACTCATGATTTAGAATTGGCCGCAGTGGTTTTTGCACTGAAGATTTGGCGGCATTACCTTTATGGGGAGAAGTGCGAGATCTATACCGACCATAAAAGTCTCAAGTATTTCTTTACTCAGAAAGATTTGAACATGAGACAAAGGCGTTGGTTGGAGTTAGTGAAGGATTATGATTGCGAGATCCTCTATCATCCCGGAAAAGCCAATGTAGTGGCCGATGCCCTGAGCAGAAAGGGTCCCGGGCAAGTAGCTAGCATGGTTCAGATCTCACCTCAGCTAGCAGAGGATATGGTTAGATCCAGCATTGAGTTTGTGGTAGGTCAGCTTCACAACTTAACGCTGCAATCTGATCTGTTAGAAAGAATAAAGGTTGCTCAGACGACAGATCCGGAGTTAGTGAAGATCCGAGATGAGGTATTGGCTGGTCAAGCCAAAGACTTTTCAGTGTCAGATAGTGGGATGCTTTTGTATAAAGCCAGGGTTTGTGTTCCGAACAGTGTGGAATTGAGAAACGAGATCTTTGAGGAGGCTCATTCTACCCCGTATTCTCTGCATCCCGGCACCACCAAGATGTACCAAGATTTGAAACCGTACTTCTGGTGGAACGGTATGAAGAAGAATTTGGTAGAATTCGTATCGAGATGCCTCACGTGTCAGCAGATCAAGGCTGAACATCAGAGACCAGCAGGGTTGTTGCAGCCTCTAACCCTACCAGAATGGAAATGGGAGGATATTACGATGGATTTTGTGGTCGGGTTACCTAGGACCACGGGTATGTATGATTCCATCTGGGTGGTGGTGGATCGATTTACGAAATCTGCTCATTTTCTGCCGGTTAGAACAACGTTTACAGTGGATCAGTTGGCAGAGTTATATGTCAGGGAGATAGTGAGACTTCACGGGGTACCGAAGTCTATAGTTTCGGACAGGGATCCGAAATTCACCTCCAAATTTTGGCAAAGTTTGCAACGGGCAATGGGTACGAAGCTAAAATTCAGTACAGCATTCCATCCTCAGACAGATGGTCAGTCCGAAAGGACAATTCAGATATTGGAGGATATGTTGAGAGCCTGTGTTATGGACTTTGAGGGTTCATGGAGTAAATACCTACCGTTAATAGAGTTTTCATACAACAACAGTTATCAGAGTACGATAGGGATGGCACCCTATGAACTGTTGTACGGTAGGAAGTGTAGATCCCCTATCCACTGGGATGAGACAGGGGAGAGGAAATACCTAGGTCCAGAGTCAGTTCAGAGAAGATAAAAGCTAGAATGCTTGCCTCACAGAGCAGACGAAAGAGTTACGCAGATCCGAAACGCAGGGATGTCGAGTTCCAAGTAGGGGAACATGTGTTTTTGCGAGTATCTCCGATGAAGGGGATTAAACGTTTCGGGAAAAGAGGCAAGTTATGCCCTAGATTTACAGGACCTTTCGAGATTCTCGAGAAGATAGGTCAAGTGGCATACCGGTTAGCATTACCTCCAGCCTTATCAGCAGTGCACAACGTATTTCATGTCTCTATGTTGAGAAAATACGTTTCAGACCCCTCTCATATACTCAGTTATGAGAGCCTTCAGCTTCAGCCAGACATGTCATATGAGGAACAGCCAGTGCAGATCCTGGATAGAAAGGATAAAGTCCTTCGGAATAAGACCATAGCATTGGTCAAGGTTCTCTGGAGAAACAGTAAGGTGGAAGAAGCCACCTGGGAGCTAGAGTCAGATATGAGAGCTCAATATCCAGAGTTATTCAGGTTAGATTTCGGGGACGAAATCCTTTTAAGGGGGGAATAGTTGTAAAGCCCGCTTAGTTAATTTGGAAATTAGCAGTTGTTTATGTTTAATTATGAAATTATTTATAGCTATTTAAATAATTTATTACTGTTATTCATGGAATTCAGAAATGCATGATTATGTCATCTGTAGCTTTTATATTTCGCATTTCCGGTGTCCGGTATTTTGGAACTCGGCGTTTGGCTCAGTAGAAATCACAACTTAGTATGTTAGTATTTTGGGGACGGGTTTTAGACATTGGGAATGTCGGGAATGGCCGGGAATTTAGAATGTCCCAAAAATACCCCTTTAGTATGAATTATGTGATTTTATGATGGAGGGGCAAAATGGTCTTTTTGCCCCAATGACTTTTTGTCTTTAGTGACTTTTTATTTGAAAAATTAAATGTTTATTTCATGGTTTATTTGGCTGAAATGAATAGTACTTAGTTATTTTAATTCCTTTTCATTTTCTCAAAATTCTAAGTTTAGAAAAAAAAAAAGAAAGAATTTTTAAAGCAAACACTCTCTTTTCTCTCTCTCTTTTCGGCTGAACCTTTGGGTGCTTGGAGCTGGATTTTTGTGGTGATTCAAGCTAGTTTTGCAAAGCTCTAGTGAATTCTTGTTTGTGGTAGGTGTCTTCTAGCTTTCTCCTCTTTTATTTTAGGAAAAGTTTGGTTTATTGTTGATGCATGCATGCTTTTGTGGCTGTTCTTGTTGCTGTGTTTGGTTATTATTTTCTGAAGTTCAAAGCATGATTATTTGATGTTAATTGAGTTGTTTGAAGCATGAGTAGCTAGGTTGTTCAAAGTTTGAGTTTTCTTTGAAAAAATGTGGTTTTTGGAGGAAAATAGTGTGATTATGTTTCTGTGTTGTTGCTGTAATTTCTGTTAGTTTTCAGAGGTGATATTATGCTTGATTATGTAGAATTAAGTGGGTTTGATTGCATGTTTAGGTGTTTTTGCTCAAGTTTGAGTTTAGAACTCAAGCTTGAGCTCCAATGGCAAATTTTGTATCTGTGGTTTCTGGGTAGGTTTGATGCCTTGGATATGTTATTTGGGACATATAGAACAGGTCTGGAAAGTTTGGGACCAATTGGGGTTGAATTGGTCGAGTTATGAATTTTTATGGTTGCTGCCTGCGAGGAACCGGAATTCCGGTTGTGCATCCGGAATTCCGGATGGGGGTCCTGAATTTCCCAGAACCGGAATTTCGGTTGGGCAACCGGTCTTCCGGTTGGGGGATTTTTCAGAACCCTAGTTTTCCTCGTTTTTAGGTTTTTAGGGGTATTGCCATGTTTTTTATCGATAGGGAAACTTTTAGTTCCAAGTTTTAGTCCCCGGGAGGTGATTTAGCGTGTCACTTATAGCGTTGTGATTTTTATGGTTTAGGAGCCGCAATCCGCCGTTCGACTTCGGGTTCCCAACACAAAGTTGACCGGCACACCTGAAATCGGAATCCAGGTAAGATTAGTATAACAGTATGCATATGTAGATTACATGTTTAGCGTGCATGTAGGAAGCCTGCTAGATTACATTAGTCATGTATTTAGGCTTCGAACCATCCAACCCTGTCACGTCGGTACAGGCTGGAGTATGACCAGCAGCCGGAGTATGACCGGTTCGACCGATCAGGCTGACACTTGGTTGGTGGTTCGAAGATTATCGACCCATCCCGTCGCAGATAGCCGGAGTATGACCAGCAGCCGGAGTATGACCGGTTCGACCGATCAGGAGGATACTTGTCAATAGTACCGTCCCCTGAACGTTCAAAACTCAGTACCATGTTGGACATGGCAGTAGTAGCTCAGTACCATGTTGGACATGGCAGTAGCGGGACTCAGTATCGTGTTGGACACGGCAGTTAGTTATGTATGATATTATTATGCTTTTCTTGCGAGTACGTCGACTCACAGGTTATGTTCGTGTGTAGGTAAAGGCAAGGCATGGGCGATGGACCGTGAGCGAGCTTATGAGATTGTACATGTCGGGGCGGTTAGGCCTGGAGCGTACGATCCTCGGGACAGCAAGGCTGAGATTTTTGTAACTGTCGTTAGACGACTTTCATTTTGATGTAAAAGTTAAACAGTTTAAACGTTTGTAAATGATTTTATAAATCGGGATCCCGAGACTTTTGTAAAATGGTTTATAAGTTTAATGAAAAAGCAAAATTTTAATTAATCACGTTTTTCCATAAACCTCGTTGATTAGCAACGAGCTGCACAGTACGTTTAAAAATCACGTAATACGCCTAAAATAGTTAGGGTGTTACATAGAGATTAATAATTAAGCCTTCTCTACACTTAATTATTTATTTCTTGAATTTAATACATTTAATTAATTTGAAAATTAAATATCTAAGTTGATTTTTATCATCATACATAAATATTTCTTTTTCATGATATTTAATTAAATAGAAAATTATTTTTAGTTGAAATTTATTTTTTCAACTAAATTTAAATAATTTTCAAAATATATTTTTCTTTATTTTATTAATCAATTTTTGAAATTGCATTTCTTAAATGCTAGAATTTCGAATTTTACCTTGAAAAATAGATTAAGTTGTAAATTAATTAATTAATTCTTGGATCAACTTAAATCAATGATTTTTTCATTTATTGATTAATTTAAAATAAATTGAATTAAAGTATATTATTAGAAATTGAATTAATTAGTCAAAGGAAAATCTAGATAGATGATATTTTTGCTTGAAGTATTTTTCTAGTGTATTTAATTAAATAGAAAATTAATATTTAAGTTGATTTTCATCATCATACTTAAATATTTGAAATCTTTCTTATATATATTTAATTAAATAGGAAAATTATATTTTTTGTTGTAAATTAATTTTATTAATTAATTTTGGGCCAACATTAAATTAGAATAATTTTTCCAGGATTTATTTTTTTATTTTAATATGCATTTTTCGAAAATTGTATTCTTATATACTTTAATTTTTCGAAATGCAATATATATTTATAGAAAATTAAATTTGAGTTGTAAATTAATTTAAATTAATTTTATAACAACTTAAATTGAATATTTTTCTAAATATTTATTGGAAATTATTACTAAGATGGAAATAATTCATGTTATTTTCATATCCATCTAAGTAAAATTTATAAATATTAAATTAAAATTTATATTTGGAATTTTTCATTCTAAATTGGAAATTTTAATTAAATAAATATATATTTAAAATAAATAGAATAAATAAAGAGAATCAAAGAAAATACAACTCACTTTAAATAATGAGCTTGATTATTATTAAGATATTCGATCTCCATTGTGGGTTTTACACCGCGTTTGTTTTAGTGAGTAATCCTCCCTAATGGAGGAACGTTCATTAGCAATTTCGCACCGTTTAACCTCGCATGATAAGTAGTTTGTAAGTGTTTTGTATGGTATGGATCACCCTAATGGTGGCGACCATACTTGACTTACAAATTATGAAACAATGGTGGAAGCTCATAAGATAGAATTGCCTTGACTCTCGCCTAAACGGGACAACGCTGAATTCCAATCTTGATCGAATAAAAGGTTGCTAGAATGGTTATCATTTTAGATGAGCTGACAACTCTATTCAATGGATGATGCTTTGACTCTCGCCTAAACGGTACACTGTATCAGTTTGTTGAAAAACCTTGGAAATTATTTAGGATTGTATGTTTTAGTATTTTCACTTGTCATTCCTACTTGCTATATGCTTATAATTTCTGAATTGTGTATGAATTTATATTGAACCATGTTATTTTTTGTTATTAAGTTGTAGTTTAATTTCGAATCTTCATTGTTGGTCTAACATGTTTGTTTTTCTAATGAGATAAATCCCTAATGGATTTTCACCATTAGACATACATAATAGTGTTAGATCTCGAAAGATAAATATTGTATATGCAATATCTAGCTGTTCATCAATTGATGACACCTTAGACTAGTATTTTTACGATATGAAATAAGAAGATTACATAAATAAGATTACTTTGTCTTTCGCTAATCGAAGCATCGTTGGATTCTTATTTATAAACGAAATTATCCTAATTCCTCTTAGCTTATTCATTTCGAATTAGCTCCATAATATATCATTGGATGAATGGTCTATAAATCATTTCATGTTATTATATTTTCTCTTAAGAAATTAAATGACGCATATGATTATAATCCCGAAATTCTATTCCCAATTGATATAAATTCTCAATCTTAGAAATCTTCTACTTGTATGGGCAAATCTGACTTAGAGTTTGTATTAGTAGTGGTGGTCCAAGATAGAATTACTCATTATATTTTGTATAAATTTAAGTCTTTGACTTTAATTTTAGATTCCAAACAGAAATTTTCTTATATTTCTAATTCCATAATACAATACAGTTACACTTTCTCAAGTGTTCAACATTCATCTTCTATTAATGGATTAAAACTGTATGGAATATGAGTTAGGTATTCTGTGACCAGGATCCACTTGCAGTATTCTAAGAACTCTTTGATGTAACTAAACCTATGTCATCAAAAGACACTACCACATTTTTTTTTTAATCTATGGCATTTGTATCTTGTTCATAGTGGATTTGACAAGATCAATCTCTGCAAAGAGTTAATATGCCTATATCCACTGAAAGTAGTTCATCTCATTCGCAGATCAATGTACATTCAGGGGTGGATATGAGTTTTTCGTTGTATTCTTCAAACGATAACTCTAGATTATACCTTTTAGCAAGAAATTTGAAATGTTTGAAAAATTTCATTAATTTCTAGCAATGGTTAAAACCATTAAGGTAACTGGTTAAAGATCTTGCGAACTGATAGGGGTGGAGAAATAGTTAGTAGATATGCAGTTCAGAGATCATTAAATTGATTTTTGAATTATATCCAAACTTACCTCCCCAGAAATTTCGAGTTGCATGTTGATGATTAGTTACTAGTCGTTGCCTAATTCCTTCTATGGTAATACAATTTCAGAATGATGTAATGGTTGTATACTTAATGTAAAACATTACTAGATTCATGGATGACCTAATCAAAAATCTTAAGAAAAGATAGAATTGTTAACCATGGTTTGTTAGCTTTTCTAAGTGATTAGGGGTGGACCATCCCATTGTCAATAGATAAGAAAGTGTTTGTTCAAACAAATACTACTTTTCTAAGATAATGACTAAGTCTGAAAACAAGTAGCAAATAAAGGAGATATTTAATTCTTGATTCCAAAAGTGTTCTATCATCTTATATAACATATGATGATCCCACTGCCTCTGTTGTCTTGTCACAACCGAAGAGATCAATATCATTTAGTTTTCTTAGACATAATTCACGGTGCCTTGTCGTAGTGGGAGAGTTTCTAGGAACTCACCTTCTTATGACTTGGGAGACACTAGTGATTAATATCCATTGTGAGTTTAAACAAGTAATGGATTGTTAAGATAAGAAACTAAGAAGAAAGCCAATAGAACTATGGTTTAATCCATTCACATGGAGTAACCTAAAGTTTTCTATGACAAGGACAGAAAAGGAAATTTTCGTTTATAAGTCCATTCAATGGACTTAACAAAACTTCCTGTTCCTAGTATTATAGGTTTGAGTTTATCTAAACCTATGGCTTGTGGTATACCTGGTAATTACTTACTCTAATGCAAGCAACTTATTTTAGTAAGATGCTGAAGCATTTTCTTTCTAATGGAAATCTATAGAAGCTTCACAACTTCTAAGGTATAGATTTTATTTATCTAAGGAAAAGTTTCAACTATCCCAGAAAAGATAAAGCCATGAAAGAATTTCTTAAATCAACAGTGAGAGGTCTTAGATATGCTTTTGTATGCCTTAGACCAGACACCTGCTGTTGAGTGGGAGTAATGAGTAGGTATCAGATTAATCCAGGAGAAGAACATTGGAAGACAATCAAGTAAATCTTAAGATTAAGAAGAGGAAATATATGTTAGTCTATAAGGGTATGTTTAAAACTCATAGACTACAACATATCAGATTTCGAAATTTTCCTTTGTGCTAGTAAATCTTTCTCATAAGATGGTGGTTACTCTGGGGGTGGAATAGTGATTTTGGAGAAGTGTAAAAACCTATCTGAAGTCTCTAGGTCTACCAGAGAGGGACTGAATGTTAAGGTTGCAGGAAAGGTACTTATTCAGTCTAAGGAAAGTTCTATACATTTTTGGCATCATTCCAAATTGCCTTAAACTACAGTGTTAATTTCCTGATTAACCAAATGTAGTTGCCAAAGATATAGAATCCAGTATCCCAAGAGAGTAGACATATAGAGAGGAATTTCACATTATCAATGATTTTGTGATTAAAGGAAGAGTAATGGTGGAGAAAAGGTTGTGGTTAATTCAACCTTTCAGATCCTATTACGAGGAGTTTACTACTACTACACTTGATTTGTATATCAAGGTATTGAGATTATTTGAAACGCACTTTTTGTTTTATATTAGTGCAAGTGGGAGTTTGTTGGGTTTTATGCTCTAAATAAAACTCATTTCAATATAATCAGATTTACTTATTAATATAGATCAGAAATAACATTTAATGTTGCATGGTTCACATGATTTATTTCATGATTATATGTACATAATGTATAAATTCATCTGAAACCCTTTTCACATACTTGATCCTGTTTATAGTGCCGTCAACACGTTGGAAAGTAAACATGACTATGTGAATAAAGTTTCCTAGATTTATCAGACACAGGGTTTTACTAATATGATAATCTACAACAGAGTTTACTTGCATTTGGAGAATGCTATGTTCTTTCCAGAATATTCGTTAAAGTAAAGCTCAGGTTGGATGCATGGAGTATGCATCGGAAGGGACCGATATTGAACTTTGACTTAGATTTAATTAAACTTACCGTAAAATCTATTCAAGTCAATATCGCCTAGTTGATCCTAGATCAAATGTTCTTAATCCTGTTATGATTAGGCTCAATCTTGAAAGGCTATTCGTGTTCTTTGATTTGTTAGGTAAGCCTACTTTTAGGTCAGGGTGATACGTACATTTTTGGAACACGGTAGTGCAATTGAGTGGGAGCGCTAGCATAAACATGGAATCTAGAGCTTCTATCTGGCGAATAGTAAGCAAAGGATGATCTCCTTCGAGCTTGACCAAATGAACATAAATGGTGGAGTACTCATTTCACATAAGCTGAAATATCATTTATACGGGGTCAAGTGTTTTAAGGATAAAATACATAGTAGGGTGTTACGGTAATCTAATCCCTTTACAGTGTAGATCATTCATATCGAGGATCATTGATCACATTAGGATTATAACAATGGATAACTAATGATGCGTCTATATGGTGGAACATATAGAGAATTCTATATATTGAGAGTGCAATTCTAAGTTCTATGCGTGGATTCAACCATTTTTAGCACTAAAATTCACTAACTTATTAATTCTTCGTTGAATCCACGCATAGAACTTAGAATTGTACTCTCAGTATATAGAATGGTCTATATGTTCCACCATATAGACACATCATAAGTTATCCATTGTTATAATCCTAATGTGATCAATTATCCTCTATATGAATGATCGACACAGTAAAGGGATTAAATTACCGTAACACCCTACTATGTATTTTATCCTTAAAACACTTGACCCCGTATAAATGATATTTCAGCTTATGTGAAATGAGATCTCCACCATTTATTTTCGTTTGGTCAAGCTCGAAGGAGATCATCCTTTGCTTACTATTCGCCAGATAGAAGCTCTAGATTCCATGTTTATGGTAGCGCTCCCACTCAATTGCACTACCGTGTTCCAAAAATGTACGTATCACCCTGACCTAAAAGTAGGCTTACCTAACAAATCAAAGAACACGAATAGCCTTTCAAGATTGAGCCTAATCATAACAAGATTAAGAACATTTGATCTAGGATCAACTTGGCGATATTGACTTGAATAGATTTTACGGTAAGTTTAATTAAATCTAAGTCAAAGTTCAATATCGGTCCCTTCCGATGCATACTCCATGCATCCAACCTGACCTTTACTTTAACCAATGTTCTGGAAAGAACATAGCATTTCTCCAAATGCAAGTAAACTCTTGTTGTAGATTATCATATCAGTAAAACCCTGTGTCTGATAAATCTAGGAAATTTTATTCACATAGTCAAGTTTACTTTCCAATGTGATGACAACACAATAAACATGACCAAGTACGTGAAAAGGGTTTAAGATGAATTTATAAATCAAATAGACAAGCAATTGATAAAGTGAACCAAAACATATACAAATGAATGAAAAATTCTTCTGTTTCTTTATTGATGTTGAATAAAATAGATTACATTGAAATGGAGTTTTATTTAGGGCATAAAACCTAACACATAGCCCTATAAATAGTGATGCATACTCACTGGGCAAAGGGTCGAAAACGTTCTGGTAGAGAGATACTATCTAAGAATTCATATTCAGAGATACCTTTGTAAGAGCTATAAGAAAAGGAAACTTTCTCCTTGTTCTTGAGTCAATACAAATAACGAGGACTAGGCTATTACGGAACTATTTAGGGCTGAACCTCTATAAAATTCTTGTGTATTTACGTTGCTTTACTATATCTCTATCACTATAAATTACTTATCGCTTACTAAATAAGACTCCATGTCGTTGGCTAAAATCGAGGTCAACATTTTGGTGTTTCATTGAGAGATGGATCAAGAATCGCTCTTCGTTCAAAATCTAACCACAAGAATGATGGTGGGACAGACTCGTAGGGGACTAGTTGATTCAACTAATCCACAGGCAGTGGATCCTGCATTACAGAACCCAAGAAATGCAAGGGTTCCCCCAGTTGTTAATTTTGATAAGCCGTCAAACGTAGGTCATGGTGTGACGACTCCTGTAGATGAAATCGCGCCTGGTGTGCAAGAGGCTGGGAATACCAGTTAAGCACCCAGCTAGGGCATTCATAACACAGTCCTCCCACCTAGTACCAACGTTCGAGCGACCATTGGAAATGATACGGAGATATAAAACCTCTGCGCTACTCTTGGACTCATGCAAGGTCATACCAATACCCTACATCATGATCAGGAGGAACTCCACGCTGCAGTAAATCTCGCGTTTGAGGAACAAAGACGCATGTTTGTTGAGTGGAGAGACAAAGAGATGGAAGCGTTAAGGGCTCATCATACTGACATTGAAAATCGTAGTCGGCAAGCTACTATACTGATATGAAAAGCCTACCAAACTGTAGGACAGCAACCTCCGAGTGTCATCCCCTGGGTGAGACGAACAAAGATCCAGCGATGAATACTTCCCAGACTATAAATGGTCAGCCGCCAAATGCCTTGTGGGCCTAGCGGTAGGCGGGCAGACCTTGTCTAGTAATTCATCAGGAGAGGTCATACCTGATAGTTCCAACTAGGTTAACGGTGCCATTGTCAACCAAGCAAATCAATCGCTGAGACAGCCAAGCGCTTCCGTATTTGATAGGTTGGGGATAACTCATGACCTAAGAAGCAATCTGAACAGAATGAGAGGATGTCGACGATCAGATTGTCACGACGATCTGGGTATCCTGCGAGGAAACAAGCAATTCGAGTGGACGGAGGAATGTGAAAAAGCTTTCCAAGAGCTAAAAGCACAACTTGCAAAACCTCCCGTACTCTCAAAATCTCTGGACGGAGAAGAGCTTGGAATATACTTAGCTGTCACGGAGCATGTTGTGAGTGTCGTGCTAATCAGAGAAGAGAATAGCATACATCACCCAGTCTATTACATCAGTAAACGAGTCATTGAGGTCGAAGGTGTAACGTCCCCGCTACAAGCCTCCATTGGGTCCTTACACCCACGGAATGAATGGCTCTTATACACGAGTACGCCACTCTAGCTGCTTCCTGGATTGATGACTGGCCCTACAGACCAACACGAGTGTTTTCAGCGTGCTTTGTCCTCACTCACACGCATCCTAGGAAAACTTCCCAGGAGGTCACCCGTCCTTGAAATTGCTCCAGGCCAAGCACGCTTAACTGTGGAGTTCTTTCGAGATGGGCTACCGAAAAACAAGATGCACCTTGTTGACATAGGTAGTACCAATCAATCCATTTAAGCTCTATTCAACTGTGTAGTCCCATACCTACACAGTCTCAGAATCATCCCACTTGACCTTTCCCAGGCGGTGTGGGATTGCACAGCTTACTCGGTGTTTCCCCTTACGGATCACGGGACTACTGACTGTCAAAATCACCCCCCCTTACGGGGTCCGACGTCCTCGTCGACCACACTTCCGGCTGGGTCAAGGCTCTGATACCATTTGTAACGTCCCCATTTCAAGCCTCCATTGGGTCCTTACACCCACGGAATAATGGCTCTTATACACGAGCACGTCACTCTGGCTGCTTCCTGGATTGATGACTGACCCTACAGACCAACACGAGTGTTTCCAGCGTGCTTTGTCCTCACTCACACGCATCCTGGGAAAACTTCCCAGGAGGTCACCCATCCTTGAAATTGCTCCAGGCCAAGCACGCTTAACTGTGGAGTTCTTTCGAGATGGGCTACCGAAAAACAAGATGCACCTTGTTGACATAGGTAGTACCAATCAATCCATTTAAGCTCTATTCAACTGTGTAGTCCCATACCTACACAGTCCCAGAATCATCCCACTTGACCTTCCCCAGGCGGTGTGGGATTGCACAGCTTACCCGGTGTTTCCCCTTACGGATCACGGGACTACTGACTGTCACAGAAGGCCGATACCGATTGATAGAGAAACTCGCTTATTGCCTTATTCTAGCAACAAGAAAGTTGAGGCCTTATTTTCAAGCTCATCCTGTTCGGGTGTACACTACCACCCATTACGCCAAATATTGCAAAAGCCATACGCCTCTAGGCGGCTACTCAAGTGGGTAGTGGAGTTGGGCCAATATGAAATTACTTTCCAACCACGAACATCAATCAAAGGTCACGCCTTACCAGACTTTGTGGTAGAATGCACAGGAAAGGAAGAAAGCATACCAGAAAGCAACCCCGAGCCGGTACAAACACCTCAGCCACGTAATAGTGAAGATAAGTTGACCTGGAAACTACATGTGGACAGGTCAGCTACAGATCATCTATCTGGTGCAGGAATTGCCCTTGTCACGCCTAGGGGGGAACACCAACACGCTACAGTCAAGTTTGGGTTTAAAGAATTTAATATCGAGGTCGAGTATGAAGCTCTAATTACTGGCCTAAAACTAGCCCGAGACATGAAAGCCGAACACATTGAAATCTACAGTGATTCACAGCTGGTGGTAAATCATGTATCTAGAGAATACGAGGCTCAGGGAGAAAAAATGATAGAATATCTGACCAAAATACATGATTTGGTCGCATAATTCAAAAGCTACGGTCTCAGAGAAATTCCAAGGGAAGAAAACACAACTGCAGACGTGCAGGTTAGCTCGATTGGCAAGCAGTAATGTAAGTGACAAAGCGAACTTGGTTCCTATCTAGTTCCTCGAAGAGCCTAGCATCACTGGCATGGAAGAAATCGAAATGATTGATACTTCCACAAACTGGATGACACCAATAGCCGCCTACCTTAACACTGGGAAACTCCCAGATAATCAGAATGAAGCTCGATAAATGAGAAGGAAGGTTCCACGGTATATCATAGTAGAGGGAATTACGTACAGAAGAGGATTCTCAATGCCATTGCTCAGATGTGTTACTCAGAAGAAGTTGCATGACTCCTATCTGAGGTGCACGACGGATTTTATGGAAATCATCTTTGCCAGGGCACGATCCCATCTAAGAAAATTCTAAGGCAAGGTTATTACTGGCCTACGATGATTGAAGATTCAAAGGCCTATGTTGAGAATGTTACAAATGCCAGAGATTTTCAAAGATACCACGAGCTCCGCCTAACGAGTTAACTCAGATGTAGAGTCCATGGCCTTTTGCCATTTAGGAAATTGACCTTATCGAACAATTACCCAAGGGCAAAGGAGGAGTGCAGTATGCAGTGGTAGCAGTTGCTTACTTCACCAAGTGGACGGAAGCCGAACCACTCGCGACCATTACATCAAAGAAAGTTCAAGACTTCATTGTGAAGAACATAATCTACCGATTTGAACTGCCGTACAAAATAGTTTCAGATAATGGCAATCAGTTCGACAACCAATCCTTCACTGACTTTTGTGCGAACCACAGTATCAACAAAACTTTCTCCACAGTGGCACATCCTCAAGCAAGTGGTCAAGTTAAAGCAGTCAACAAGACCTTAAAGGATACACTGAAGAAAAAACTCGAAGATGCCAAAGGAAATTGGCCAGAAGATCTTCTTGAAGTTCTATGGTCATATCGGACAACTGAGAAGACGGCAACCGAACAAACTCCATTTGCTATGGCATATGGATATGAAGCTATGCTGCCTGTAGAACTGGAGCCACCATCCCATAGAAGCTTGACGTACAACCAAGATACCAATCACGTACTCCTGGCCAAATCACTTGATGAAATCGAAGAGAAACGAGCCGCAGCAAACTTAAAGGTGATAGCCCATCAACAAAAAGTATCTCGATATTTCAACAAACAAGTGAAGGCTCAGAAATTATTCGTGGTAGATATGGTCCTAAGAAGAGTATTTCTAAACACCAAAGACAGTACGACAGGTGTACTCGGACCTAACTTGGAGGGACCATATCGAGTGGTCTAAGTTCTCGAATCCGGAGCATACAAATTAGATAAGTATGATGAAAAAATGCAACTCATTCTAGTACCACGATATTGGAATGGGGAACATTTAAGAAAATACTACCAATAAAGTACAAGGTCGGAAGACCACACTAAGTACTGAATGAACATTTACTTTTAAGTGAATGGCCTGCTGGGCAGACTACGCTCAAAGGTTTCCAGAAAAGAAAAAAAGTACTCAGATCAGATGACCACCGTTTAAAGTACAATTTCTTATTTCTGCAATTTGTTTTATTTCATGTTAAGCTAAAAGATCAGATTAGATCAAATACGTCTGATGTAAGTTACTACGGTAACAAACACATTTTCGATCAATATATGAATTAAGATGTTTATTTCAAAATTCAAATTGAGTCGAAATTATCATCATGTTTCTAAGTTACCATACTTGTGATAAACAAGTGACCAAGAGTCAAGTCTGCTCGGTCACTTAGGGGGAACCTATACCTATACAAAGCATTTTGTAAAGATAAAACAACCACAATTGCACGATGATTATAAACAGAGAATGAAATTCATTAAAGATAACAAAAGCACGTAATACCAAGATTAAAGAACGCTTGGCCGGTCATGATGTGTTAAAAAAGGCCTTGTGGGCAAATAAGATATATAAAAAACAGAAGGATAAAAGAAGAAGTATTTAAATAGCTGGAATCCCAGGCTCTCGGTTCAGATCTTCTGGGCTGGTAGAAGCTAGAGGATCTATTGTTTGAACGGGAAGTACATCAGCATTTTGGCCGGAGGAAGAAGCAATCGCATCAGGCTCACCATAAGCCACTTCGGAAGCGCAGAACTCGAGATACATTCCTTTGGCTTCACCCAAGTAATCAAAGTTTGCCTGAGAGTTAGCCTTCCGAAAGTCATAAAAGAGCTCAAGGCCGGCTGTCTCTAAGGCATGGACCTTTTCTCCCAGCCTCTCCACCTCGCCTGTAAGCTCCTCCTCCTTAGACTTCTTCTCCTCTTCCACCCGATGGAGGACAACTCGAAGAGACGTCCTTTCACCATGAAGGCTATTCACCTCTGCAGATAAGGTTTCGATGGTCTCCTCAAGTCGGTTAGAAGCCTCGAGATCCTTAGTCAACTCGGTTATTTCTTCTGAGTAGTAAAAAGCTTCTTGTTGACTTCACCCAGCTCCATCGGAATAGCTCCAAGTTCCACCCTAGCATCATCAGCGTCTTTCCTGGCCAAGTCCACCTCCGCCCTCATAGTGTTGGACAGAGCCACATTCTTGGAAGCAGCAGACTTAACCCGGTAGTATGCGTAAGCCAACTTCAGACCAACCTATGCAGAGAAAAAACTTTATAATCTGATCTAAGTAAAGAGGATTAAAGGAAACCGTCAAGAAAAGCTTACCCTGGTGAATTCCTTCAAGACTCAGGAACCAACCCGTTCATGTAGTGGGCGAGCATCTCTTTGCCTTTCTTGGCCTGTGGAGGCACTGGCAAAGGAGGAGTAGGAGCCCGCATCACCTCGGATCTACATTTGGATTGCTCAGGCATGTCCGAACTTCCTCCTCGATAATCGTTGGACTTAGCAACTTTTAGAGTAGAGGGGTTTCCAACAGTTAGTTCGTCAGAAAGGTCAATAACCTCTCCGTAATGCGAATTGCATGTTGAATAGGCCTGGGCGGGGCTGGAAGTTTCTTCCTCCTCTTCAGCGGAGTCACCTGCTCTTCCTCAGCTTCATCTTCAGGATTCAAGTGCTCCTGAGCATATTGCTTGGCCCCTGCACCTCCTTTAACCTTAGCCTCGCGCTTCAGTTGAATTAGCTCATTCTCCGAATAAGCTCGTTCAGCCCGTCTAGCATCAAATTTCGTCTTCCTCCCCTTCACTGGCTTAGGAATGAAATGTTGGGTTTTATGCCCTAAATATAACTCATTTCATATAATCAGATTTACTTATTAATAAAGATCAGAAATAACATTTTATGTTGCATAGTTCACATGATTTATTTCATGATTATATGTATATAATGTATGAATTCTTTTTA
Organism: Cannabis sativa; assembly: GCF_029168945.1. NCBI lineage: Eukaryota > Viridiplantae > Streptophyta > Magnoliopsida > Rosales > Cannabaceae > Cannabis > Cannabis sativa. The sequence continues at coordinate 70,127,249 of NC_083601.1, forward strand.
AGTCCAGAACATATGAGTTGGTTAAAGATTATAGTGTTGTCAGCACAGTGGAATATAATCTTTATTATATGTTCAAAAGTTGATTCCCTGATTTGTCAGAACACTGGATTTAGACTGACATGGTATAATCAGGGATAGGTATTCTTACACCTTGGAAAAGTGTTATGTCCTTTCGAGGACATTGGCAAAGTTTACCAGTATCGGATGCATGGAGTATGCATTGGAATGGACCGATATTGAACTTTGAATTAGATTTTGAAACTTACCGTAAATATCTATTCAATTCAATATCATAAGTTGATCCTAGATCACATGATCGAAATCCTGATATGGTTAGGCTCAATCTCAAGAGTGTTATTCGTGTTCTTTGATTTGTTATTTAAGCCTAGTTTTGTATTAGGGTAATACGTACATTTTGGGAACACGGTAATACAATTGAGTGGGGGAGCGCTAACATAAATATGGAATCTATAGCTTCTATTTGGCAAATAGAAGTAAAGGATGATTTCCTTCGAGCTTAACCAAACGAAGATAAATGGTGGAGATCTCATTTCACTTAGGTGAAATATCATTTATACAGGGTTAAGTGTTTTAAGGATAAAATACATTGTAGGGTGTTACGGTAATTTAATCCTGTACAGTGTAAATCATCTATATAGAGGATCATTGATCACATTAGGGTTATAACAATGGATAACTAATGACGTGTCTATATCGTGGAACATATAGAGCGTTTCTATATGACTGAGAGTGCAATTCCAAGTTCTAAGTGTGGATTCAATGAGGAATTAATAAGTTAGGGAATTTACTTGGTAAATTCGGTTCGACTTATTGGAAGCTCGGTTATATAGACCCATGGTCCCCATACTAGTTGAGGCCATACTGCTTGTAAGACTCAGTTAATTGATTTTAATTAATCAATTATAATTCTAAAAGTTAGACTATGTCTACTTTACGAATTCTCACAGTTTAAGGATGAAATCGTAAAGAAAAGGGTTTCTAGGTTCAATTATTAATTAAGAGACTTTATATGTCTAATAAATAATTATTTTAAATGACAATATTATTTAATAATCTATTTTAGTTATTAAATAATTAGTTTTGGCATTTAAATGATTAGAATTGGAAAAATGGCATTTTTGGAGAAATTGAAATAAAATTGAGGAAACTGCAAAATCCAAGTGAGGCCCATATTCCCTCTATGGCCGAAGCACTCCCTTTGTGTTTCCCAATTATTATTTTATTTTTTAATTGCCATGTAATTGCTAATCAAAGCCTAGCTATGAGAGGAAAGTGGTGGATCACACTAAATAAGGCAGTTAATCAATTACACAGTAATTAAGGAACTGTTTTATTTGGAAAGTTGTGCTCTCCCTTTTCCCTATATAAAGGAACCTTGCTCTCTTCTCTTGCACATCATTATATGGATGAAAAGCCACGAAATTAAGAGAGAAAAATAGAGAGAAATTTCGAAATCCTTGTGAGATGAGTAGTGCCCACACACATCAAGTGGTATCTCAATCATAGTATGGAAGACTATGGAATTTCTGCATCAAAGAAGGAGAAAAGAAGATCCAGGTTCAGATCTTGGTGATGCTCTGCTACAGAAAGGAATCAAGGGCTAGAGATCTGAACGGAAGGAGTCATATTATTCCGCTGCACCCACTGTAAGGTTTTCTAACTTCATATGTGTTTATTTTCATTCTTTTAGAATTCATATTAGGTTGTTAATCCAACATACTTGTTAGTAAATCTAGATCCTGGTAAAATAATTTCCAACAACTGGCACCAGAGCCATGGTAATGATTTACTTTCATGTCATATGAATTAAAACGATGATTGCATGTTTCTGTGTTGATTTGGATGGTTTCATGTTGGTTTATGTATATTTATGATGAATGTTGATGTTGCACGAAATTTTTCCATGAAATATATTTTTTCAATTTTTGAAAATATTTTATTTGGATTCCTTGTGAAAAATTAGGCAATTTTGTTTTTTACGGAACTCAATTTCGATAAAAATTGAGAAAGTTATGAATTTTGGAAAAATCGGGATTTCGGGTATGCAAGGGTGCTCAATCGTGAGCACCAGGCACTCGGATCTGACTCCCATCCGCGCGCGTCCCTCGGTCGATCACCCTGCAGCTGACCGAGTTTTCTCGGTCAGGCACCCTGCAGGCGCCGAGCTTCCTCGGCGTGAGCACCCCATCCGCGCGCGTGTGAGGCTGCTGGCAGCCTCCTGGGCTGCTGCATGCAGCCAGTTTCCCAAATTGCGAATTTTTGAGGTTTTTTCCCCAAAAATCCAATTTTTTCATGGATTGTTTCCCAAAATTCATTTTTCCTTTCTTAAATATTTCTAAATTGAAATGTTTCCAATTTTAAATATTTTCAATTTGGAATTTTTCCAATTTTTAAATATTTCTATTTTGGAATGTTTCCAATTTTAAATATTTCCTATTATGGTCAGATTTAAAAATTTGTTAAGTTCTTTAATATTTATTTATTATTTAATTATAAGATTAGATATTTTGATATTTAAGATATTTTAAATTAAAAGATAACTTTGTCTTTTTATTTAAAATATTATATTAAAATTATCTTATATGACAAATTAAATAATTAATAAATTTGAAATTAACATAGATATTTTTATAGATATACTTACCATAATGTTTTCAAATTCAAAAATTTGTTATTTTGTTAAATATTTAATTATTTATAAATTATAAGTATAAAAATGATATTTTTTCTATATATATCATTTTTTTCCTTATTAGAAATTTATAAATCATATCTTAAATATTTAAATAACATAGATATTTTTGTAGAGATTTGAATATTGCTTAATTTGAGATATTTTGACATATAATTATAGTAATTATTATTTAACCAAATCTATTTTAAAATTGGTTTATTTTATTAAATTATAAGATCTGAAAGTGATATTGGAGATTCTTTCCTTTTAAATCATTGATCTTATTAGATATTTAATTTAATTTGATTCAAATAAACCTAGATATTTTAAAATTAGTTTCCTTTATTTGGTTAGTTTAAGAATAATAATTTAATTATATTAATATCTTGATTCACATCTGTTACATGGAAAATATTTGTTTGTTTATATTGATTATTCAAAACTTTTTAACAAACCTATTATTTATCTGATCTAAATTGCTATGATTAACTTGTTGACAGATCATGATCCAATGATCTGATTTTAATCATAGTCCAATTGACGATAGATCTTATAAATAATTTGTAACAGGTAAATTTTGTACTTCTTTCATCTGTGTAAACCTAGTAACATGATAGGGTCCATCCAAATCATTTGACCTGTGTGAGCCTATATGTTTGCTTTTGGGCTTAGATACATATAGGGAGCCCATTTAAGTTTTTACTAAGTAAATGGACTAGGTTGCTAAAATAAATTTTGACATAAGCAAATTTATTTAGGCCCAATTAGATTTGGGCTTATTCAATGAATAACAATTGTTTATTTTAAGGTTAAATTCCTCTCTTTTGGGCCTTGTGTGAGAGTTGGGGGCCATAGAAGTGGGTACGACATACTGAACCCAGCTCCCCCTCACATGAACTACCCCAATTGTGAAGGCCCATTTGCCTTATTTAAATAATTGTATTAGGTTAATTATATTAGTCTAACCTAATTAAAATTGAATTAGCAACATAATTAACTTTTAAAATATATGAAATTTATTTTTCATGTAATATTTTAAAGTTAATTTTAGAAAAACACGTAGTCAATGATATATTCTAGATAGTTATTTCTAGTACTAGTTATTATTTCTAATATTAAATAGGAAAATATCATTGATTGTGAAATTAATTGTTTCCTAATTAATTTTGGTACAATCTAAGTTTAGAATATTTTCCTAGTATTAAACTAGAATTAATAATTAAGTTTCCTCTTTACTTAATTATTTATTTCTTGAATTTAATACATTTAATTAAATTGAAAATTTCAATATCTAAGTTGATTTTTATCATGATACTTTAATATTGTTATTTTCATGTTATTTAATTAAAGTTGAAAATTATTTTAAGTTTGGAATCTTATTTCAGAATAACTTAAGTTTGAATAATTTTCAGAATATATTTTATTTTATTTTATTAATCATTTCCCAAAATTTCAAAATTGCATTTCTTTAATGCAGAAATTTCGAATTTTATTTGAAAAATAGATTAAAGTTGAAAATTATTTATTTAATTTTGGACCAACTTAAATCATTGATTTTTTCATTTAATGGTTAATTAAAATAAATGAACTAAAATATATTATAATTAGAAATTGGATTAATTAGTCTATGAAAGTCTAGATAGATATTATCTGTTTTGCTTGAAGTATTTTTCTAGTGTATTTAATTAAATAGAAAATTAATATTTAAGTTGATTTTTTAATCATGATACTTAAATATTTGAAATTTTTCTTAGATATTTAATTAAATAGGGAAAATTATATTTTTTGTTGAAAATTAATTTTTATTAATTTTGGGCCAACATAAAATTAGAGTAATTTTCCAGGATTTATTTTATTTTATTTTAAAGTATTTTCGAAAATGCAATATATATTTATAGAAAATTAAATTTGAGTTGTAAATTAATTCAAATTAATTTTGAAACAACTTAAATTGAATAATTTTCTAAATATTTATGGAAATTATTACTAAGATGGAAATAATTCACGTTATTTATCTATCTAAGTATAATTTATAAATATTAAATTAAAATTTATATTTGGAATTTTTCATTCTAAATTAGAAATTTTAATTAAATAAATATATATTTAAAATAAATTGATTAAAATAAATATTAGAAGAAAATACAACCCTTCATTAAATAATGAGCTTTATAATTATAAGGATATTCGATCTCCATTGTTGGTTTTACATAGCTATTGTTTTAGTGAGTAATCCTCCCTAATGGAGGAACGTTCATTAGCAAGTTAGCACCGTTTAATCTCGAAAGATAAGTAATCTTGTAAGTTTTTTATATAGTTTATGATCACCCTAATGGTGGCGACTGTATAAGACTTACAAGAATATGAAACAATGGTGGAAGCTCATAAGATAGAATAGCCTTGACTCTCGCCTAAACGGGACAACGCGGATTCACATCTTGATCGAATAAAAGGTTGCTAGAATGTTTGACATTTTAGATGAGCTGACAACTCTATTCAATGAATGGTAGCTTTGACTCTCGCCTAAACGGGACACTAATATCAGTTTGTTGAAAACCTTGGAAATTATTTAGGATTGTATGTTTTAGTATTTTCACTTGTCATTCCTACTTGCTATATGCTTGATAATTTCTGAATTGTGTATGAATTTGTATTGAACCATGTTATTTTCTGTTATTAAATTGTAGTTTAATTTTTAATCTTCATTGTTGGTCTAACTTGATTTGTTTTTCTAATGAGATGAATCCCTAATGGATTTTCACCATTAGACTAACATAATAGTGTTAGATCTCGAAAGATAAATATTGTATATGCAACATCTAGCTGTTCATCAATTGATGACACTTTAGACTAGTGTTTTACAATATGAAACAAGAAGATTATATAAATAAGATTACTTTGACTCTCGCTAATCGGAGCATCGTTGGATTCTTATTTAAAACGAAATTATCCTAATTCCTCTTAGCTTATTCATTTCGAATTAGCTTAATGACATATCATTGGATGAATGGTCTATAAATCATATAAAGTCTTATTTTCTCTTAAGAAATTAGATGACGCATATGATTATATTCGCGGAATTCTATCCCTAAATGATATAAATCCTCAATCTTAGATATCTCCTACTTGTATAGGCAAATCATAGAGTTAGATTAGTAGTGGTGGTCCAAGAGAGAATTACTAATTGTACAGTTACACTTTCACAAGTGTTTAATAACCATTTTCTTTCAATGGATTCAAACTGTATGAGTTTAGTATTCTGTGACCAGAATCCACTTGCACTATTCTAAGAACTCTTTGATGTTGATGTAACCTAAGTCATCAAAAGATACAACCACATATTTTATAAATCTAAGGCATTTGTATCTTGTTCATAGTGGTTTTGACAAGATCATTCTCTGCAAAGAGTTAATATGCCTATATCCACTGAAAGTAATTTCATCTCATTCGCAGATGGATGTACATTCAGGGGTGGATATGAGTTTTTGTTGTATTCTTAGAACGATCACTCTAGATTTTACCTTATGCAAAAGAAATTTGAAATGTTTGAAAAATTTCATGAATTTCTAGCAGTGGTGAAGGTAAGTGGTTAAAGATCTTGAGAACTGATAGGGGTGGAGAAAAAGGTAGTAGATATGCAGTTCAAAGATCATTAATTTGATTTTTGAATTATATCCAAACTTACCTCCCCAGAAATTCGAGTTGCATATTGATGATTAGTTACTAGTCGTTGCCTAAATCCTTCTATGGTAATAAAATTTTAGAATGATGCAATGGTTTAATACTTAATGTAAATCATTACTAGATTCATGGATGACCTAATCAAAAGAAAAGCTAGAACTGCTAACCCTGGTTTGCATGTTTGTTAGCTATTCTAAGTGATTCGGGGTGGAGCATCCCATAGTCATTAGATAAGAAAGTGTTTGTTTATACAAATATTGCTTTTCTAAGAAAATGACTAAGTCTGAAAAGAAAGTAGCAAATAAAGGAGATATTTTTGCTTTATTCCATAAGTGTTCTATCATCTTATTCGTTACAAGATGATCCCACTGCCTCTGTTGTCTTAATACAACTGAAGAGGTCTATACCATTTAGTTTTCTTTGACATAGTTCACGGTACCTTGTTGTACTGGGAGAGTTTCTAGGAACTCACCTTGTTATAACTTGGAAGACACTAGTGATTAAAATCCATTGTGAGTTTAAACAAGTAATGGATTGTCAAGATAAGAAACTAAGAAGAAAGCCAATAGAACTATGGTTTGATCCATTCACATGGAGTAACCTAAAGTTTTCTATTACAAGGACATGAAAGGAAATTTTCGTTAATGAGTCTATTCAATGGACTTAACAAAAATTCTTGTTCCTAGTATTATAGGTATGAGTTTATCTAAACCTATGGCTTGTGGTATACCTGGTAATTACTTACTCTAATGCAAGCATGAGATGCTGATGCATTTTCTTTCCAATGGAAATCTATAGAAGCTTCACAACTTCTTAGATATAGATTTTATTTATCTAAGGAAAAGTTATAACTTTTCCAGAAAAGGTAAAGCCATGAAAGAATTTCTTAAGTCAACAGTGAGAGGTCTCAGATATGCTTTTGTATGCCTTAGACCAGACACCTGTTGTTGAGTGGGAGAAATGAGTAGGTTTCAGATTAATCCACGAGAGGAACATTGGAAGACAATCAAGTAAATCTTAAGATTAAGAAGAGGAACTATATGTTAGTCAATAAGAGTATGTTTGAAACTCTTAGACTACACCACATCAGATTTCGTGACTTGCCTGTGTGCTAGAAAGTCTGCTGATGAGATGGTGATTACTTTGGGGGTGGAGTAGTGATTTTGGAGAAGTGTAAAAACCTATCTGAAATCTCTTGGTCTACCAGAAAGAGACTGAATGTTAAAAGTTGCAGGAAAGATACTTTTTCAGTCTAAGGAAAGTTCTATACATTTGTGGCAGTGTTCCAACTTGCGTTAACTACTAGAGTTACTTCCTGTATAACAAAAGAGTAGTTGCCCAAAACTATAGAATCCAGTATCCCAAAAGAGTAGACATATAGAGAGGAATTTCACATTATCAAGGATTTTGTGATTAAGGAAGAGTAATGGTGGAGAAAAGGTTGTGTTTAATTCAACCTGTCAGATCCCATTACGAGGAGTTTACTACTATTACACTTGATTGGTATATCAAGGTGTTAATGATTATTTGAAATGCACTTTTTGTTTTATATTAGTGCAAGTGGGAGTTTGTTGGGTTTTATGCCCTAAATAAAACTCATTTCATATAATCAGATTTACTTATTAATGAAGATCAGAAATAACATTTTATGTTGCATGCTTCACATGATTTATTTCATGATTATATGTATATAATGTATGAATTCTTTTTAAGTCCAGAACATATGAGTTGGTTAAAGATTATAGTGTTGTCAGCACAGTGGAATATAATCTTTATTATATGTTCAAAAGTTGATTCCCTGATTTGTCAGAACACTGGATTTAGACTGACATGGTATAATCAGCGATAGATATTCTTACACCTTGGAAAAGTGTTATGTCCTTTCCAGGACATTGGCAAAGTTTACCAGTATCGGATGCATGGAGTATGCATTGGAATGGACCGATATTGAACTTTGAATTAGATTTTGAAACTTACCGTAAATATCTATTCAATTCAATATCATAAGTTGATCCTAGATCACATGATCGAAATCCTGATATGGTTAGGCTCAATCTCAAGAGTGTTATTCGTGTTCTTTGATTTGTTAGTTAAGCCTAGTTTTGTATCAGGGTAATACGTACATTTTGGGAACACGGTAATACAATTGAGTGGGGGATCGCTAACATAAATATGGAATCTATCGCTTTTATTTGGCAAATAGAAGTAAAGGATGATTTCCTTCGAGCTTAACCAAACGAAGATAAATGGTGGAGATCTCATTTCACTTAGGTGAAATATCATTTATACAGGGTTAAGTGTTTTAATGATAAAATACATTGTAGGGTGTTACGGTAATTTAATCCTGTACAGTGTAAATCATCTATATAGAGGATCATTGATCACATTAGGGTTATAACAATGGATAACTAATGACGTGTCTATATCGTGGAACATATAGAGCGTTTCTATATGACTGAGAGTGCAATTCCAAGTTCTAAGTGTGGATTCAATGACGAATTAATAAGTTAGGGAATTTACTTGGTAAATTCGGTTCGACTTATTGGAAGCTCGGTTATATAGACCCATGGTCTCCATACTAGTTGAGGCCATACTGCTTGTAAGAATCAGTTAATTGATTTTAATTAATCAATTATAATTCTAAAAGTTAGACTATGTCTACTTTATGAATTCTCACAGTTTAAGGATGAAATCGTAAAGAAAAGGGTTTCTAGGTTCAATTATTAATTAAGAGACTTTATATGTCTAATTAATAATTATTTTAAATGACAATATTATTTAATAATCTATTTTAGTTATTAAATAATTAGTTTTGGCATTTAAATGATTAGAATTGGAAAAATGGCATTTTTGGAGAAATTGAAATAAAATTGAGGAAACTGCAAAATCCAAGTGAGGCCCATATTCCCTCTATGGCCGAAGCACTCCCTTTGTGTTTCCCAATTATTATTTTATTTTTTAATTGCCATGTAATTGCTAATCAAAGCCTAGCTATGATAGGAAAGTGGTGGATCACACTAAATAAGGCAGTTAATCAATTACACAGTAATTAAGGAACTGTTTTATTTGGAAAGTTGTGCTCTCCCTTTTCCCTATATAAAGGAACCTTGCTCTCTTCTCTTGCACATCATTATATGGATGAAAAGCCACGAAATTAAGAGAGAAAAATAGAGAGAAATTTCGAAATCCTTGTGAGATGAGTAGTGCCCACACACATCAAGTGGTATCTCAATCATAGTATGGAAGACTATGGAATTTCTGCATCAAAGAAGGAGAAAAGAAGATCCAGGTTCAGATCTTGGTGATGCTCTGCTACAGAAAGGAATCAAGGGCTAGAGATCTGAACGGAAGGAGTCATATTATTCCGCTGCACCCATTGTAAGGTTTTCTAACTTTATATGTGTTTCTTTTCATTGTTTTAGAATTCATATTAGGTTGTTAATCCAACATACTTGTTAGTAAATCTAGATCCTGGTAAAATAATTTCCAACATGAAATCCTTCGGATAGAGCCCGTACTACAAAAAGTTATCCTCGGAGGTCAACTGGATGATATTCCGGTCTTCCCTTGGAGCTGAGCAAGCTATTGAGCTCTATCCCTAAGAGTAAGAGTTAGGGGAGGGTAGTGATATGTTGGAATTTGCTGGAACCGAGTATGGGTGATGCCCGCGCCATCCAACATGAAGTACTCATCAACAAAACGCCCAATTTTGTTGATGGCCTTATCCTCGGTGCTTGTCAACCACTTGAAGTCTGGTTGAGAGAAATAGAAGTACCCCGACCTTCCTTGCTTAGGGGTGGACTTCAAATCAAAGAACCAGCTAACCTCGTGAGGAGAAGGCATATACCATTTCTAGGAGGCATAAAGGACGAAGAAGGCAGACAAATACTTAATGCCCTTGGGGGTGAACTGAGTCAGGCAAAGGCGGAAGAAGTCCGCCACATTCTTGAAGTATGGGTGCAGCGGCAACAATGCCCCTTGCTGGGCATGAGCACCCGACCAAGCGCACATCCCCCTTTCAAGGTTTGTGGCTCGGTTATTGTTGGCGGGAATGTAACAGTCTAACTCGCCCAAGTAGCCATCCTGGTCGACAGCCGCACGCGCGCCTCGGTAACCTTGGACGGAGGGCTCACCCACCTGGCACCCAAGGTACCTTGCCTTCTATGAGGTACCGCAGCTGTAAGTTCCTCACTAACGTACTCCACACCCTCAACCAGGATGTCTCCATCTGCATCGACTGGCTCCCCAGCCTCATTATATCCCCCCATAGTTTGGGGGTGCAACCTCCTCCTCTTCCTCCACCTTGGAGGGACTGCCAGGACGGACGTCGTCCTACTCCTCAATTTCCTGGACCTCGGCGTCCCCTTCATCATCCCCCTCCTCTTAGACGGTTGGATCTTGTTCTGCGCTGGGCAAAGTGGCGTGCCGAGCCACTTGAGGGTCAGATGCATCAGCCATGCGAGTTGTCTTTTTAGTGCGAGCCATCATCCTATGGCTGGATGAAAGATTCGAGGCAGAATGTCCTTCACTGGAAGTAGGTGGGCTAGAACAGAGATGAGGATGGTCCTCGTGCAAGAATTGAAGCAAGTCCTGGTCGACTCGATGTTCGCTCTCCCAAAACTCACCTGTGTTCATTAACAAAACACAACACAAAATATGAGTGTTTAGTCGGAATATCGAACGTTAAAACAAGCAAAGATGCCGACTAGGAGTACTCAACAGATTAAAGAATAAGAATGTTCAGCGAAAAGTCAAAACTCAGAAAGTTTGAAATTTTCTCGAGTTAGGGCAAAAAATTTCATGAAGCTTAGAATAAGTAGGATGAAAGATATACATTATGCAGTTCAGAAAGCAAACATTACGGACTGTGAAATCGCATGAACTCATAGTGATGATATACGAGAGAAATTTAAGAGAGGAAAACTCAGCTCAATTGAGTGAGTTGATAAGCATTTCATTAAGTAGTAGTAGAGAATAATAAAGAGGAAAAACAGGGGCCAATATAGGCATTACACGTGTAGGAATAAAAGTGCAACGGAAAAGTTTGTTAGAAAGATAATGATTACAAAATGATTGCAAATCAATCCTGGGATTCTCTCATTCGTACGGACATTCTCCACTGACAGCTCATAATTGAATATTGTTGGAATCAATTTCTTTAACAGTCATGACAAAGGAAAATGGCAGAGTTTCTAAACTCAGGGTTTTATGCCCTAAATAAAACTCATTTCAATATAATCAGATTTACTTATTAATATAGATCAGAAATAACATTTAATGTTGCATGGTTCACATGATTTATTTCATGATTATATGTACATAATGTATGAATTCATCTGAAACCCTTTTCACATACTTGACCCTGTTTATTGTGTTGTCAACATATTGGAAAGTAAACATGACTATGTGAATAAAGTTTCCTAGATTTATCAGACACAGGATTTTACTTATATAATAATCTACAACACAGTTTACTTGCATTTGGAGAAATGCTATGTTCTTTCCAGAGCATTGGTTAAAGTAAAGCTCAGGTTGGATGCATGGAGTATGCATCGGAAGGGACCGATATTGAACTTTGACTTAGATTTATTAAACTTACCGTAATATCTATTCAAGTCAATATCGCCTAGTGGATCCTAGATCAAATGATCTTAATCCTATTATGATTAGGATCAATCTCAAGAGGTTATTCCTGTTCTTTGATTTGTTAGTTAAGCCTACTTTTGGGTCAGGGTGATACGTACATTTTGGGAACACGGTAGTGCAATTGAGTGGAAGCGCTGACATAAACATGTAATCTATAGCTTCTATCTAACGAATAGTAATTAAAGGATGATCTCCTTCGAGCTTGACCAAACAAAAATAAATGGTGGAGTACTCATTTCACGTAAGCTGAAATATCATTTATACGGGGTTAAGTGTTTTAAGGATAAAATACATTGTAGGGTGTAACGGTAATCTAATCCCTTTACAGTGTAAATCATTCATATAGAGGATCATTGATCAAATTAAGATTATAACAATGGATAACTAATGATGTGTCTATATGGTGTAACATATAGAGCATTCTATATACTGAGAGTGCGATTCTAAGTTCTATGCGTGGATTCAATGAAGAATTAATATATCAATGAATTTAGGTTATAAATTCTTGATCTACTTATTGGAAGCTCGACTATATAGACCCATGGTCTCCCCACTAGTTGAGATAATATTGCATGTAAGACTCATATAATTGGTTTTGATTAATCAATTATAATTCTCAAATTAGACTATGTCTATTTGTGAATTTTTCACTAAGTAAGGGAGAAATTGTAAAGAAAGAGTTTTAAGGGCAGATTTGTTAATTATGATATTTTGTATGGTTCAATTAATAAATATGATAAATGAAGATATTTTTTAATAATTATTTATAGTTATTAAATAGTTAGAATTGACATTCAAATGGTTGAATTAGAAAATTGGCGTTTTTGAGAAAATGAGATGCAGAAATGATAAAACTGCAAAATTGCAAAAACTGAGGCCCAAATCCACATTGCTAGGGCCGGCCACTTTTATAGCATTTATCATATGATATTTTTATTATTTTAATGCCAAATAATTCAAACCTCACCCTAGTGGAATGCTATAAATAGATAGTGAAGGCTTCAGGAAATTTACACACTTTACTTCTGACTTTCCCTTCAGAGAAAAACTTGAGCCTTCTCTCTCTATTCCTAGCCGCCACCTTCTCCTCTTTCTTCTTCCTTGAAATTTCGAAATACTTAATGATTAGAGTAGTGCCCACACACAGCAAGTGATACCTCAATCATAGTGAGGAAGATCGTGAAGAAAGACTTTCAACAAGAATGAGTTTCAGCACTAAAGAAGGAGTGAAAGAGATCCAGGTTCAGATATTGGTAATGCTCTGCTACAGAAAGGAATCAAGGGCTATATATCTGAACGGAAGGAGTCATAATATTCCGCTGCACCCAATGTAAGGTTTCTAATACTTTATATGTGTTTATTTCGTAATCGTTTTAGAAGTTCATATTTAGGGTGTTAATCAACATAATTGTGAGTGGATCTAAGATCCTGGTAAAATAATTTCCAACAACTGGCCTCAGAGCCATGGTAATTGATTTGCTTGCAAGAAATTTGGACTTAAAATGATTGGTTTGTGTTTTGGATGGTATCATGTTATTTTGAGTGTTGTTTGATGATTGATTGATATTTGTGAATTTTCGTGAAAAATAATTGAATATCTGTTTTTAGAATTATTTTTATTGGATAGTATGGAAAAAATTAAGCAAATTGCTTTTTTACAGAACTAAATTTTGATTTAATTTGAATTAGTTATGATTTTTTAAAGTTTCAAAAAATATCAGGGTGGTGCAACTAGCCACGCGCACGCATGAGGGGCATCCCTCCGACAGCACGCGCGAAGACAAGACTTTGTCTGAAAACCACACGTCCGCGTGCGGAATAGGCTGCATGCAGCCTTCTGTGCCGGCGTCCCTTGGTTTAGCACCCTGTTGCGCGCCCATGGATAGTATGCAATGCATACTGTCCGTACAACTCGCATTTTTTTCGTTTTTCTTCGATTTTTCATGCTATTTCATGGATTTAACTTCCGATTTTTTGTGTAGTTTTGTATTTAGACATTTACTATTCCTAATTCAATTCTAAATATCATAATTAAATTAATTTAGTTTTTTTTAAAATTAATTCATGAAATTAGTGTAATTTGAATTTGAAAATAGTAAATATCTATCTTTTTGCTTAATTATCTATCTTACTTTTAAATTTAATTATATCTTATCTTATTTTTAAATTTAAGGTCAGATTTTAAATTTTTAAATTAAATATTTTTTTTAAATAATTTGACCTTATTTAAATTTAAGATAAGATAACTATAATCATGTAATTTTAAAAAAAAGTAAGATATTTTGCTAACTTTTAAATTTTGTTATTTTATTTATTTAAATGAAATCATAAAATCTGAAAAAGATATTTAATTACCTTTTTTGTTTTTATTGAATATTTAATTTATAAAATAACATTAAATTTTTAAAAGTAGTTAGCAAATTTTGAAATGATATTTAGGTTAGTTGAAACCTAATTTTTCAAAATTGTAGGTTTAATTTTAAATATTATTTTATTAATTTCGAATATATATAATTTTATTATTTTAATATTTTTTTTGAAAATAATTTTTTTTTATTTTTTAATTATTTTTCGAAATTTTAATTATTTAAAATTAAATAAATCCTACTTCCAACTATCCAGCTAACCTTGTTGCAGGCGTATGTGTTTTAGCTTGTTTGTAAGTTTTTAAAACCTATTATTGCTTGATTGCAAATAGCCATGGTTAACTTGTTGACAGATACAATGTCTGATTTTAACTCATGGCTCCCTTGGTCAAGTAAATAATTTGTAACAGGTAATTTTCACAATCTTCTTTCATCTGTGTATGACCTAGCAACATGATAGGATCCATCCAAATTGTGTGCCTGTTTGAGCCTATATGTTTAATTTTATTATAGATGCATATAGGTTGTTGTTGCTAAATAAAATATAATAGTTTTTTGATAGATTTTGTTTAGGCCCATTTAGTTTTTGGGCCTATTCAATTAATAAAAGTTGTTCATTTTAAGGTTAAATTCCTCTCTTTTGGGTTTTGTGTGAGAGTTGGGAGCCATAGTAGTGGGTACGACATACTGAACCCACCCCCTCACATGAACTACCCCAATTGTGAAGGCCCATTTGTCTGATTTGGATAACTGTACTAGGTTAATTAAATTAGTTTAACCTAATAAAATTAATTAGCAACATAATTAATTTCATTTATTTTGAAATTAATTTAAGAAAACCATAGTTTAAACAATTTTATTCTAAGCTAAACTATATGTATTTTCTTGTATTGAATTAAATATAGAATTATAACCATCTAGATTCTTTCTGAAGCTTAATTTAAATTTTTCATTAAATATTCCTTTTTAAATTGATATTTAGTTATCTATAACTAATCAGCTTAAATCTGAATATCTTTTGGACTTAAAATTTCAAAAATTAAGTTGAGGAATTTTAGGAATTGGTTATTAAGATTCTTTAGATACTTTTTAAGTTGATATTTTTTCAAATATTAACTTAAAATGGAATATTTTCAAATTAAGTGGTTACAACTTAATTTTTGATATTTAATTAAATTTAAATTTGAAAATATTTAAGTTCTAGATTTTTTCTAATACAACTTAAATTAGATATTTTTTCAAATTTTGTGGAAAACATACTTAGTCAAATAAGATATTTTCTAGATAGTTATTTCTAGACTACTTATTATTTCTAATATTAAATAGGAAAATATTATACATTGTGAAATTAATTATTTAAATAATTAATTTTGGTACAATTATTTTAAGTATATTTTTTTCCTAGTATTAAACTAGAGATTAATAATTAAGCCTTCTCTACACTTAATTATTTATTTCTTGAATTTAATACATTAAATTAAATTGAAAATTAAATATTTAAGTTGATTTTCATAATGATACTTAAATATTTCTTTTTCATGACACTTAATTAAATAGAAAATTATTTTTTGGTTGAAATTTTATTTTTTTTTCAACTAAATTTAAATAATTTTCAAAATATTTTTTTTATTAATCAATTTTCGAAATTGTATTTCATAATACAAGATGATTTTGAATTTATTTTGAAAAATAGATTAAGTTATAAATTAATTTTTTATCTTAATTAATTCTTGGACCAACCTTAAATCAATGATTTTTTTCATTTATTGATTAATTTAAAATAAATGAATTAAAGTATATTATTAGAAATTGAATTAATTAGTCAAAGGAAAATCTAGATAGGTAATATTTTTGCTTGAAGTATTTTTCTAAGTAATTATTATTTAAGTATTTCGAAAAAATATAAAGTTTTTATACTTTCTTTTTCAAAATACAATAAATATATTCTCATGAAAATTTATTTTGAGTTGCAAATTAATTTAAATTAATACAACTTAAATAATTTTCTTAATATTTATATATCAAAATTACTACTGAGACGGAAATAATTCAACTTATTTTAATCACCATCTAAGTATAATTTTATAAATATTAAATTAAATTCTAATTTAGAATTTTAATTCTAAATTCGATATTTAATGAATATATTTTATTATAAATAATAATGAAAATACATTTTAAAGAATGAGCATTATTATTATTAGGACATTCGATCTCCATTGTTGGTCTTAAAATAGTTAAATGTTTTCAATATAACCTCGAGACGCTAGACTTCGTCCCCTTTATGGATGGTTATTCGTTGAACGCATTTAACACCGTAAGATCTCATTTGATAAGTGTTTTGTAAGTTTTCGTCTCTATTAGACTCTCCCCTACGGTGACTACTTAGAGATAAACTTATAAAACATGAAACAATGTTGGAAGCTCATAAAATGAGAATAACCTTGACTCTCGCCTACCGAGACAACGTTGGATTTTTATTTTGATCGAATTAAAGGTTGCTAGAATGGTCTGCACTTTAGATGAGCTGACAACTATATTCAATGAATGATACTTTGACTCTCGCCTACCGGGACACTGTATCAGTTTGTTGGAAACCTTGAAAATTATTTAGGATTGTATGTTTTAGAATTTTCACTTGTCATTCCTACTTGTTATATGTTTAATAATTTCTGAATTGTGTATGAATTTATATTGAACCATGTTATTTTCTGTTATTAAATTGTAGTTTAATTTCGAATCTTCATTGTTGGTCTAACTTGGTTTGTTTATCTAATGAGATAAATCCCTAGTGGATTTTCACCATTAGACATATTGTATATGCAACATCTAGCTGTTCATCAATTGATGATACCTTAGACTAGTATTTTTACAATATGAAACAAGAAGATTGTATAAATAAGATTACTTTGACTCTCACTAATCGAAGCATCGTTGGATTCTTATTTATAAACGAAATTATCCTAATTCCTCTTAGCTTATTGATTACGAATTAGCTCTATAACATATCATTATGAATGGTCTATATATCATTTAATGTCATTCTATTTTCTTTTAAAAAATTAAACGACACTTTTGATTGTAGTCCCGAAATGCTATCCCAAAATGATATAAATCCTCAATCTTAGAAATCTCCTACTTTTATGGAAAATCAAACTTAGAGTTAAATTAGTAGTGGTGGTCCAAGAAAGAATTACTCATTATATTTGGTATAAATTAAAATCTTTGACTTTAAATTGAAGATTCCAAATAATTTTTTTTTTTAAAATAATACAGTTTCACTTTCACAAGTGTTTAATAACCATTTTCTATCAATGGATTCAAACTGTATACAATATGAGTTTAGTATTCTGTGACCAAGATCCACTTGCACTATTCTAGTAACTCTTTGAAGTAACTAAACCTAAATCATCAAAAGACACAACCACATTTTTTTTAATCTATGGCATTTGTATCTTGTTCATAGTGGTTTTGAAAAGATCAATCTCTGCAAAGAGTAAATATGCCTATATCCACTGAAAGTAAGTTCATCTCATTTGCAGATGGATGCACATTCAGGGGTGGATATGAGTTTTTCATTGTAGTCTTAAAACGATAACTCTAGATTATACCTTATGCAAAGAAATTTGAAATGTTTGAAAATTTTCATTAATTTCTAGCAATGGTGAAACACCATTAAGGTAAGTGGTTAAAGATCTTACGAACTGATAGGGGTGGAGAAATAGTTAGTAGATATACAGTTCAAAGATCATTAATTTGATTTTTTAATTATATCCAAACTTACCTGCCCAGAAATTTCGATTTGCATATTGATGATTAGTTAGTAGTCGTTGCCTAAATCCTTCTATGGTAATACAATTTTAGAATGATGTAATGGTTGTATACTTAATGTAAATCATTACTAGATTCATGGATGACCTAATAAAAATCTTAAGAAAAGCTAGAATTGTTAACCATGGTTTGCACGTTTATTAGCTATTCTAAGTGATTAGGGGTGGACCATCCCATAGTCAATAGATAAGAAAGTGTTTGTTTAAACAAATACTACTTTTCTAAGAAAATGACTAAGTCTGAAAATAAAGTAGCAAATAAAGGAGATTTTTATTTCTTGATTCCAAAAGTGTTCTATCATCTTATTTGACATATGATGATCCCACTGCCTCTGTTGTCTTGTCACAACTAAAGAGATTAATACCATTTAGTTTTCTTAGACATATTTCACGGTACCTTGTTGTAGTGGGAGAGTTTCTAGGAACTTCACTTCTTATGACTTGGAAGACACTAGTGATTAAAATCCATTGTGAGTTTAAAGAAGTAATGGATTGTCAAGATAAGAAACTAAAAAGAAAAGCCAATAGAACTATGGTTTAATCCATTCACATGGAGTAACCTAAACTTTCTATTACAAGGACATAAAAGGAAATTTTGTGTACAAGTCTATTCAATGGACTTAACAAAACTTCCTGTTCCTAGTATTATAGGTTTGAGTTTATCTAAACCTATGGCTTATGGTATACCTGGTAATTACTTACTCTAATGCAAGCAACTTACTTTAGATGTTGAAGCATTTTCTTTCTAATGACAATCTATAGAAGCCTCACAGCTTCCTAGGCATAGATTTTATTTATCTAAGGAAAAGTCTCAACTATTCCAGAAAAGATAAAGCCATGAAAGAATTTCGTATATCAACAGTGAGAGGTCTAATATATGCTTTAGTATGCCTTAGACCAGACACCTGCTGTTGAGTGGGAGTAATGAGTAGGTATCAGATTAATCCAGGAGAAGAACATTGGAAGACAATCAAGTAAATCTTAAGATTAAGAAGAGGAACTATATGTTAGTCAATAAGAGTGTGTTTAAAACCCTTAGACTACACCACATCAGATTTCGGGATTTGCCTTTGTGCTAAAAAATCTTTTTGATAAGATGGTGATTACTCTGGGGGTTGAATAGTAATTTTGGAGAGGTGTAAAAACCTATCTCAAGTCTCTAGGTCTACCAGAAAGGGACTGAATGTTAAAGTTGCAGGAAAGGTACTTATTAAGTCTAAGGAATGTTCTATACATTTTTGTCACCATTCCAAATTGCCTTAACTACTAGTGTTAATTTCCTGATTAACCAAAAGTAGTTGCCAAAGATATAGAATCCAGTATCTAAAAGAGTAGACATATAGAGAGGAATTTAACATTATCAATGATTTTGTGATTAAAGGAAGAGTAATGGTGGAGAAAAGGTTGTGTTTAATTCAACCTTTCAGATCCTATTACGAGGAGTTTACTACTACTACACTTGATTTGTATATCAAGGTGTTGAGATTATTTAAAATGTACCTTTTGTTTTATATTAGTGCAAGTGAGAGTTTATTGGGTTTTATGCCCTAAATAAAACTCATTTCAATATAATCAGATTTACTTATTAATATAGATCAGAAATAACGTTTAATGTTGCATGGTTCACATGATTTATTTCATGATTATATGTACATAATGTATGAATTCATCTGAAACCCTTTTCACATACTTGATCCTGTTTATTGTGTTGTCAACATATTGGAAAGTAAACATGACTATGTGAATAAAGTTTCCTAGATTCATCAGACACAAGGCTTTACAGATATGATAATCTACAACAGAGTTTACTTGCATTTTTAGAAATGCTATGTTCTTTCCAGAGCATTGGTTAAAGTAAAGCTCAGGTTGGATGCATGGAGTATGCATCGGAAGGGACCCATATTGAACGTTGACTTAGATTTATTAAACTTACCGTAATATCTATTCAAGTCAATATCGCCTAGTTGATCCTAGATCAAATGATCTTAATCCTGTTATGATTAGGCTCAATCTCAAGAGGTTATTCGTGTTCTTTGATTTGTTAGTTAAGCCTACTTTTGGGTCAGGGTGATACGTACATTTTGGGAACACGGTAGTGCAATTGAGTGGGAGCGCTAACATAAACATGGAATCTATAGCTTCTATCTAGCGAATAGTAAGTAAAGGATGATCTCCTTCGAGCTTGACCAAACAAAAATAAATGGTGGAGTACTCGTTTCACATAAGCTAAAATATCATTTATAGAGGGTTAAGTGTTTTAAGGATAAAATACATTGTAGGGTGTAACGGTAATCTAATCCCTTTACAGTGTAAATCATTCATATAGAGGATCATTGATCAAATTAGGATTATAACAATGGATAACTAATGATGTGTCTATATGGTGGAACATATAGAGCATTCTATATACTGAGAGTGCGATTCTAAGTTCTATGCGTGGATTCAACGAAGAATTAATAAGTCAGTGAATTTAGGTTATAAATTCTTGATCTGCTTATTGGAAGCTCGGTTATATAGACCCATGGTCCCCCCACTAGTTGAGATAATATTGCTTGTAAGACTTGTATAATTGGTTTTGATTAATCAATTATAATTCTCAAATTAGACTATGTCTATTTTTGAATTGTTCACTAAGTAAGGGCGAAATTGTAAAGAAAGAGTTTTAGGGACATATTTGTTAATTATGATACTTTGTATGCTTCAATTAATAAATATGATAAATGACAATATTATTTAAAAATTATTTATACTTATTAAATAGTTAGAATTGGCATTTAAATGGTTGAATTAGAAAATTGGCATTTTTGAGAAAATGAGATGCATAAATGATAAAACTGCAAAATTGCAAAAAGTGAGGCCCAAATCCACATTGCTAGGGCCGGCCACTTTTATAGCATTTATCATCTGATTTTCTCATTATGTTAATGCCAAATAGTTCAAACCTAAGCCTAGTGGAATGGTATAAATAGATAGTGAAGGCTTCAGGAAATTTACACACTTTACTTCTGACTTTCCTTCAAAGAAAAACCTGAGCCTTCTCTCTCTATTCCTAGCCGCCACCTTCTCCTCTTTCTTCTTCCTTGAAATTTCGAAATACTTAATGATTAGAGTAGTGCCGACACACAGCAAGTGATACCTCAATCATAGTGAGGAAGATCGTGAAGAAAGACTTTCAACAAGAAGGAGTTTCAGCACTAAAGAAGGAGTGAAAGAGATCCAGGTTCAGATATTGATAATGCTCTGCTACAGAAAGGAATCAAGGGCTAGATATCTAAACGGAAGGAGTCATAATATTCCGCTGCACCCAATGTAAGGTTTCTAATACTTTATATGTGTTTATTTCATAATCGTTTTAGAAGTTCATATTTAGGGTGTTAATCAACATACTTGTGAGTATATCTAAGATCTTGGTAAAATAATTTCCAACAAGTCGAAGGTGCATTCAAAATGTAAACATGCAAAGTCAACATAAAGGAAATCGAGAACTTACTCAAAAATCAAATGTCTGGATTCAGGTAACGTCGAACCAAGCGAGCAGTTTTGATGAAGGCACCTCAGCAAGCTTGAAGCCAAAAAAACGTCTCTTTTCGCTTTGAAATTACTTAGCAAAGAAGGATGGTCAAAATCAGTTTGTGTACAAATGCCTGTTTGTATTTATAGGCAAGCAGCGAAAAGGGGTAATCATTTCAAAAGAACCTAAGACGCCTCGGTTCCCCCTTAAAAGCAAATATGGGAAATAAAAAGAACCTCAGACACCTCGGTATTTATAGGCAAGCAGCGAAAAGGGGTAATCATTTCAAAAGAACCTCAAATGTTAATACCATTTAGATTCTTAGACAAAAGTCACGGTACTTTGTCGTAGTGGGAGGGTTTTAAGGAACTCACCCTATTATGACTTGGAAGACCCTAGTGATTAAAACTAATTGTGAGTTTAAATAAGTAATGGATTGTCAAAATAAGAAACTAAGAAGAAAGCCAAGAGAACTATGGTTAAAACCATTCATATGGAACAACCAAAAGTTTTATATTACAAGGACAAGAAAGGAAATTTTGTTAATAAGTCTATTCAATGGACTTAACAAAACTTCCTGTTCCTAGTATTATAGATTTGAGTTTATCTAAACCTATTGCTTGTGGTATACCTGGTAATTTACTTACTCTAGTGCAAGCAACTTACTTTAGTAAGATGCTGAAGCATTTTCTTTTCTAATGGCAATCTATAGAAGCTTTTCGACTTCTAGACATAGATTTTATTTATCTAAGGAAAAGTCTCAACTATTTTAGAAAAGATAAAGCCATGAAAGAATTCCTTGAATCAACAGTGAGAGGTCTCAAATATGCTTTAGTATGCCTTAGACCAGACACCTGCTGTTGAGTGGGAGTAATGAGTAGGTATCAGATTAATCCAGGAAAGGAGCATTGGAAGACAATCGTGTGAATCTTAAGATCTATAAGAGGAACTATATGTTAGTCAATAAAGGGTGTATTTAATACTCTTAGACTACACCAAATCAGATTTCTAGACTTGCCTTAGTGCTAGAAGGACTGTTGATGAGATGGTGATTACTGTGGGGGTGGAGTAGTGATTTTGGAGAAGTGTAAAAACCTATCTGAAGTCTCTGAGTCTCCAAGAGAGAGACTGAATGTTAAAGTTGCAGGAAAGATGCTTATTCAGTCTAAGGAAAGTTCTATACATTTTTGGCATTTGTTCAAACTTTTAATTAACTACTAGTGTTACTTCCGGACTAACGCAAAAGTAGTTGCCAAAAGAATAGAATCCAGTATCCCTAGAAGAGTTGACATATAGAGAGGAATTTCACATTATCAAAGTTTTTGTGATTAAGGAAATGTAATGGTGGAGATGTTGGAATTTATTTTACCAGGATCTTAGATCTACTCACAAGTATGTTTATTAACATCCTAAATATGAACTTTCTAAAACGATAAATTAAACACATATAAAGTTTAAGAAACCTTACATTGGGTGCAGCGGAATAATATGACTCCTTCCGTTCAGATATCTAGCCCTTGATTCCTTTACGTAGCGAGCATTATCAATATCTGAACCTGGATCTCTTTCTCTGAATCTTTGATGCTGAATCTCCTTTGCTGATGATCTTTCTTCACGATCTTCCTCACTATGATTGAGGTATCACTTGATGTGTGTGGGCACTACTCATACACTAAAGTAATTTCGAAATTTAAAGTAAGAAGAGAGAGAGTGGTCAGCTAAAGATAGGGAGAGAGAAGGCTCAGTTTTTCTGAATAGAAAAAGTCAGAAGAAAAGTGTAATTTTTCTGAAGCCTTCACTATCTATTTATAGCATTCCACTAGGGTTAGATTTGAATTATATGGCATTAAAATAATGAAAAAATCAATTTAAAACACAACAATAGGTGGTCGGCCATACACTAATGGATTGGGCCTTGGGCTTTGCAATTTTGCAATTTTACCACCTTTTGTATCTGATTTTCTCAAAAATGCCAATTTCCTAATTCAATCATTTAAATGCCAATTCTAACTATTTAATAACTATAAATAATTATTAAATAATATTGTCATTTATCATATTTATTAATTGAACCATACAAAGTATCATAATTAACAAATATGCCCCTATAAACTCTTTCTTTACAATTTCGCCCTTACTTAGTGAAAAAATCACAAAAAGACATAGTCTAATTTGAGAATTATAATTGATTAATCAAAACCAATTACATGAGTCTTACAAGCAATATTATCTCAACTAGTGGGGGGACCATGGGTCTATATAACCGAGCTTCCAATAAGTAGATCAAGAATTTAGCACTAAAATTCACTAACTTATTAATTCTTCGTTGAATCCACGCATAGAACTTAGAATTGCACTCTCAGTATATAGAATGCTCTATATGTTCCACCATATAGACACATCATTAGTTATCCATTGTTATAATCCTAATTTGATCAATGATCCTCTATATGAATGATCTACACTGTAAAGGGATTAAATTACCGTTACACCCTACAATGTATTTATTCCTTAAAACACTTGACCCTGTATAAATGATATTTCAGCTAATGTGAAATGAGTACTCCACCATTTATGTTCGTTTGGTCAAGCTCGAAGGAGATCATCCTTTGCTTACTATTCGCCAGATAGAAGCTATAGATTCCATGTTTATGATAGCGCTCCCACTCAATTGCACTACCGTGTTCCCAAAATGTACGTATCACCCTGACCTAAAAGTAGGCTTAACTAACAAATCAAAGAACACGAATAGCCTTTCAAGATTGAGCCTAATCATATCAGGATTAAGATCATTTGATCTAGGATCAACTAGGCGATATTGACTTGAATAGATATTACGGTAAGTTTAATAAATCTAAGTCAAAGTTCAATATCGGTCCCTTCCGATGCATACTCCATGCATCCAACCTGAGCTTTACTTTAACCAATGCTCTGGAAAGAACATAGTATTTCTCCAAATCCAAGTAAACTCTTGTTGTAGATTATCATATCAGTAAAACCCTATGTCTGATAAATCTAGGAAACTTTATTCACATAGTCATGTTTACTTTCCAATGTGTTGACGGCACAATAAACAGGATCAAGTATGTGAAAAGGGTTTCAAATGAATTTATACATTATGTACATATAATCATGAAATAAATCATGTGAACCATGCAACATTAAATGTTATTTCTGATCTATATTAATAAGTAAATCTGATTATATTGAAATGAGTTTTATTTAGGGCATAAAACCCAACAAACTCCCACTTGCACTAATATAAAACAAAAAGTGCGTTTCAAATAATCTCAACACCTTGATATACAAATCAAGTGTAGTAGTAGTAAACTCCTCGTAATAGGATCTGAAAGGTTGAATTAACCACAACCTTTTCTCCACCATTACTCTTCCTTTAATCACAAAATCATTGATAATGTGAAATTCCTCTCTATATGTTTACTCTCTTGGGATACTGGATTCTATACCTTTGGCAACTACTTTTGGTTAATCAGGAAATTAACACTAGTAGTTTAAGGCAATTTGGAATGGTGCCAAAGATGTATAGAACTTTCCTTAGACTGAATAAGTAACTTTCCTGCAGCTTTAACATTCAGTCCCTTTCTGGTAGACCTAGAGACTTCAGATAGGTTTTTACACTTCTCCAAAATCACTATTCCACCCCCAGAGTAACCACCATCTTATCAGAAAGATTTACTAGCACATAGGCAAATTTCGAAATCTGATATGGTGTAGTCTAAGAGTTTTAAACACACCCTTATAGACTAACATATAGTTCCTCTTCTTAATCTTAAAATTTACTTGATTGTCTTCCAATGTTCTTCTCCTGGATTAATCTGATACCTACTCATTACTCCCACTCAACAGCAGGTGTCTGGTCTAAGGCATACAAAAGCATATCTAAGACCTCTCACTGTTGATATAAGAAATTCTTTCATGGCTTTATCTTTTCTGGAATAGTTAAGACTTTTCCTTAGATAAATAAAATCTATACCTAAGAAGTTGTGAAGCTTCTATAGATAGCCATTAGAAAGAAAATGCTTCAGCATCTTACTAAAGTAAGTTGCTTGCATTAGAGTAAGTAATTACCAGGTATACCACAAGCCATAGGTTTAGATAAACTCAAACCTATAATACTAGGAACAGGAAGTTTTGTTCAGTCCATTGAATGGACTTATAAACGAAAATTTCCTTTTATGTCCTTGTAATAGAAAACTTTAGGTCATTCCATGTGAATGGATTAAACCATAGTTCTATTGGCTTTCTTCTTAGTTTCTTATCTTGACAATCCATTACTTGTTTAAACTCACAATGGATTTTAATCACTTGTGTCTCCCAAGTCATAAGAAGGTGAGTTCCTAGAAACTCTCCCACTACGACAAGGTACCGTGAATTATGTCGAAGAAAACTAAATGGTATTGATCTCTTCGGTTGTGACAAGACAACAGAGGCAGTGGGATCATCATATGTTATATAAGATGATAGAACACTTTTGGAATCAAGAATAAATATCTCCTTTATTTGCTACTTGTTTTTCAGACTTAGTCATTTTCTTAGAAAATTAGTATTTGTTTGAACAAACACTTTCTTATCTATTGACAATGGGATGGTCCACCCCTAATCACTTAGAATAGCTAAGAAACCATGGTTAACAGTTCTAGCTTTTCTTAAGATTTTGATTAGGTCATCCATGAATCTAGTAATGATTTACATTAAGTATACAACCATTACATCATTCTGAAATTGTATTACCATAGAAGGATTTAGGCAACGACTAGTAACTAATCATCAACATGCAACTCGAAATTTACGGGAGGTAAGTTTGGATATAATTCAAAAATCAATTTAATGATCTTTGAACTGCATATCTACTAACTATTTCTCCACCCCTATCAGTTCGCAAGATCTTTAACCACATACCTTAATGGTGTTTAACCATTGCTAGAAATTAATGAAATTTTTCAAACATTTCAAATTTCTTTGCATAAGGTATAATCTAGAGTTATCGTTTTAAGAATACAACGAAAAACTCATATCCACCCCTGAATTTACATTCATCTGCGAATGAGATGAACTACTTTCAGTGGATATAGGCATATTAACTCTTTGCAGAGATTGATCTTGTCAAATCCACTATGAACAAGATACAAATGCCATAGATTAAGAAAATGTGGTAGTGTCTATGATGACATAGGTTTAGTTACATCAAAGAGTTCTTAGAATACTTCAAGTGGATCCTGGTCACAGAATACCTAACTCATATTCCATACAGTTTTAATCCATTAATAAAAGATGGATATTAAACACTTGAGAAAGTGTAACTGTATTGTGATACGGAATTAGAAATTTAAGAAAATTTCTATTTGGAATCTAAAATTAAAGTCAAAGACTTAAATTCAACCAAATTTAATGAGTAATTCTTTCTTGGACCACCACTACTAATACAAACTCTAAGTCAGATTTGCCCATACAAGTAGGAGATTTCTAAGATTGAGGATTTATATCAATTGGGAATAGAATTTCGGGGTTATAATCATATGCGTCATTTAATTTTTTAAGAGAAAATATAATGACATGAAATGATTCATAGACCATTCATCCAATGATATATTTGAAAGCTAATTCGAAATGAATAAGCTAAGAGGAATTAGGATAATTTCGTTTAAAATAAGAATCCAACGATGCTTCGATTAGCGAAAGTCAAAGTAATCTTATTTATATAATCTTCTTGTTTTATATCGTAAAAATACTAGTCTAAGGTGTCATCAATTGATGAACAGCTAGATGTCGCATATACAATATTTATCTTTCGAGATCTAACACTATTATGTATGTCTAATGGTGAAAATCCACTAGGGATTTATCTCATTAGATAAACAAGCCAAGTTAGACCAACAATGAAGATTCGAAATTAAACTACAACTTAATAACAGAAAATAACACGGTTCAATATAAATTCATACATAATTCAGAAATTATAAGCATATAGCAAGTAGGAATGACAAGTGAAAATACTAAAACTTACAATCCTAAATAATTTCCAAGGTTTTCAACAAACTGATATCAGTGTCCCGTTTAGGCGAGAGTCAAAGCTACCATTCATTGAATAGAGTTGTCAGCTCGTCTAAAATGTTAAACATTCTAGCAACCTTTTATTCGATCAAGATTGGAATTCGAGCGTTGTCCGTTTAGGCGAGAGTCAAGGCAATTCTATCTTATGAGCTTCCACCATTGTTTCATAATTTGCAAGTCAAGTATGGTCGCCACCATTAGGGTGATCCATACCATACAAAACACTTACAAACTACTTATCATGCGAGGTTAAACGGTGCGAAATTGCTAATGAACGTTCCTCCATTAGGGAGGATTACTCACTAAAACAAACGCGGTGTAAAACCCACAATGGAGATCGAATGTCTCTATAATAAAGCTCATTATTTAAAAAAAAAGGTGTATTTTCTTTTATTCTCTTTATTTATTCTATTTATTTTAAATATATATTTATTTATTTAAAATTTCCAATTTAGAATGAAAAATTCTAAATATAAATTTTAATTTAATATTTATAAATTTTACTTAGATGGATATGAAAATAACATGAATTATTTCCATCTTAGTAATAATTTCCAATAAATATTTAGAAAAAATATTTAAGTTGTTACAAAATTAATTTAAATTAATTTACAACTCAAATTTAATTTTCTATAAATATATATTGCATTTCGAAAAATTAAAGTATATAAGAATACAATTTTCGAAAAATGCATATTAAAATAAAAAATAAATCTGGAAAAATTATTCTAATTTAATGTTGGCCCAAAATTAATTAATAAAATTAATTTACAACAAAAAATATAATTTTCCTATTTAATTAAATATATAAGAAAAATTACAAATATTTAAGTATGATGATGAAAATCAACTTAAATATTAATTTTCTATTTAATTAAATACACTAGAAAAATACTTCAAGCAAAAATATCACCTATCTAGATTTTCCTTTGACTAATTAATTCTATTTCTAATAATATACTTTAATTCAATTTATTTTAAATTAATCAATAAATGAAAAAATCATTGATTTAAGTTGATCCAAGAATTAATTAAAATAATTAATTTACAACTTAATCTATTTTTCAAGATAAAATTCGAAATTCTAGCATTTAAGAAATACAATTTCGAAAATTGATTAATAAAATAAAGAAAAAATATATTTTGAAAATTATTTAAATTTAGTTGAAAAATTAAATTTCAACTAAAAATAATTTTCTATTTAATTAAATGTCATGAAAAAGAAATATTTAAGTATGATGATAAAAATCAACTTAGATATTTAATTTTCAAATTAATTAAATGTATTAAATTCAAGAAATAAATAATTAAGTGTAGAGAAGACTTAATTATTAATCTCTAGTTTAATACTAGGAAAAATATACTTAAAGTAAATTGTACCAAAATTAATTAATAAATAATTAATTTCACAATGTATAATATTTCCTATTTAATATTAGAAATAATAAGTAGTCTAGAAATAACTATCTAGAAAATATCTTATTTGACTAAGTATCTTTTCCACAAAATTTGAAAAAATATCTAATTTAAGTTGACTAGAAAAAATCTAGAACTTAAATATTTTTCAAATTTAAATTTAATTAAATATCAAAAATTAAGTTGTAACCACTTAATTTGAAAATATTCCATTTTAAGTTAATATTCGAAAAGATATTAACTTAAAAAATATCTAAAGAATCTTAATAACCAATGCCTAAAATTCCTCAACTTAATTTTGAAATTTTGAATTCAAAAGATATTCAGATTTAAGTTGGTTAGTTGAAGATAACTAAATATCAACTTAAATAGGAATATTTAATGAAAAATTTAAATTAAGTTCCAGAAAGAATCTAGATGGTTATAATTCTATATTTAATTAAATACAAGAAAATACATATAGTTTAGCTTAGAATAAAAAATAATTCTTTAAACTATATTTTTCTTAAATTAATTTCAAAATAAATGAAATTAATTATGTTGCTAATCAATTTTAATTAGGTTAAACTAGTGTAATTAACCTAGTACAGTCATTCAAATCAGGCAAATGGGCCTTCACAATTGGGGTGGTTTGTGTGAGGGGGTGCTGGGTTCAGTATGTCGTACCCACTTCTATGGCTCCCAACTCTCACACAAGGCCCAAAAGAGAGGAATTTAACCTTAATAAGAACAACTGTTATTAATTGAATAAGCCCAATAACTAAATGGGCCTAAATAAATTCTATCAAGAACTATGATAATTTATTTTAGCAACAACAACCTATATGCATCTATAATGAAATTAAACACATAGGCTCACACAGGCACACTTTGGATGGGTCCTATCATGTTGCTAGGTTATACACAGATGAAAGAAGATTGTAAATATACCTGTTACAAATTATTATCTTGACCAAGGGAGCCATCAGATCATTAGATCTGGCAAAAAGTAACCATGGCTATTTGCAATCAAGTAATAATAGGTTTTAAAAACTTACACATAAGCTAAAACACATACTCCTGCAACAAGGTTAGTTGGATAGTTGGATGTAGGATTTATTTAATTTTAAATTAAATATTTAATTTCGAAAATAATTAATTAAATAAAAAAAAATAAAAAATTTCGAAAATTTTTAAAAAAAATTTAAAAAAAAATTCGAAATTTAAAAAAAAAATTAAAATTAAACCTACAATTTTTGAAAAATTAGGTTTCAACCAACCTAAATATCATTTCAAAAATTTGCTAGCTACTTTTAAATTTTAAATGTTATTTTATAAATAAAAATTAAATAAAAAAATTAGAAAAGATATAAATATCTTTTTCAAATTTTAAATGTAATTTAAATAAATAAAATAACAAAATTTAAAAAATTAGCAAAATATCTTATATCATTTAAAAATTACATGATTATAAATATCTTATTTTTAAAATTTAAAATAAGATAAGATATAATCAAATTTTAAAATAAGATAGATTTTTTTAAGCAAAAAGATAAATACTAATTCTATTCAAATTCAAATTTCACTAATATCTTGAATTAATTAAAAAAAATAAAATTAATTCAAAATGATAATTAGAATTGAATTAGGAATAGTATTAGTATATATACAAAACCATACAAAAATTTGGAAGTTAATTCCATGAAAAGGTATGAAAAATTGAAGAAAAAGGGAAAAAACCGAAACTGTACGGACAGTTCTGCGATCGCAGAAAATATCAGCACAGCCCCGATTTTGTCAAATCTTCAAAAAATCATAACTAATTCAAATAAAATCCAAATTGAGTTCTGTAAAAGGCTAACTTGCTTAATTTTTTCCATACTATCCAATAAAAATAATTACAGAATCGAAATCACAATTATTTATCACGAAAATTTAACAAACATCAATCATTCATCAAATAACACTCAATACAACATGATACCATCCAAAGAACATACAAACAATCGTTTTAAAGTCCAAATTTCATGTAAGTAAATCAATTACCATGGCACTGATACCAGTTGTTGGAATTTATTTTACCAGGATCTTAGATCTACTCACAAGTATGTTTATTAACATCCTAAATATGAACTTTCTAAAACGATAAATTAAACACATATAAAGTTTAAGAAACCTTACATTGGGTGCAGCGGAATAATATGACTCCTTCCGTTCAGATATCTAGCCCTTGATTCCTTTCTGTAGCAGAGCATTATCAATATCTGAACCTGGATCTCTTTCTCTGAATCTTTGATGCTGAATCTCCTTTGCTGATGATCTTTCTTCACGATCTTCCTCACTATGATTGAGGTATCACTTGATGTGTGTGGGCACTACTCATACACTAAAGTAATTTCGAAATTTAAAGTAAGAAGAGAGAGAGTGGTCAGCTAAAGATAGGGAGAGAGAAGGCTCAGTTTTTCTGAATAGAAAAAGTCAGAAGAAAAGTGTAATTTTTCTGAAGCCTTCACTATCTATTTATAGCATTCCACTAGGGTTAGATTTGAATTATATGGCATTAAAATAATGAAAAAATCAATTTAAAACACAACAATAGGTGGTCGGCCATACACTAATGGATTGGGCCTTGGGCTTTGCAATTTTGCAATTTTACCACCTTTTGTATCTGATTTTCTCAAAAATGCCAATTTCCTAATTCAATCATTTAAATGCCAATTCTAACTATTTAATAACTATAAATAATTATTAAATAATATTGTCATTTATCATATTTATTAATTGAACCATACAAAGTATCATAATTAACAAATATGCCCCTATAAACTCTTTCTTTACAATTTCGCCCTTACTTAGTGAAAAAATCACAAAAAGACATAGTCTAATTTGAGAATTATAATTGATTAATCAAAACCAATTACATGAGTCTTACAAGCAATATTATCTCAACTAGTGGGGGGACCATGGGTCTATATAACGAGAGCTTCCAATAAGTAGATCAAGAATTTAGCACTAAAATTCACTAACTTATTAATTCTTCGTTGAATCCACGCATAGAACTTAGAATTGCACTCTCAGTATATAGAATGCTCTATATGTTCCACCATATAGACACATCATTAGTTATCCATTGTTATAATCCTAATTTGATCAATGATCCTCTATATGAATGATCTACTCTGTAAAGGGATTAAATTACCGTTACACCCTACAATGTATTTATTCCTTAAAACACTTGACCCTGTATAAATGATATTTCAGCTAATGTGAAATGAGTACTCCACCATTTATGTTCGTTTGGTCAAGCTCGAAGGAGATCATCCTTTGCTTACTATTCGCCAGATAGAAGCTATAGATTCCATGTTTATGATAGCGCTCCCACTCAATTGCACTACCGTGTTCCCAAAATGTACGTATCACCCTGACCTAAAAGTAGGCTTAACTAACAAATCAAAGAACACGAATAGCCTTTCAAGATTGAGCCTAATCATATCAGGATTAAGATCATTTGATCTAGGATCAACTAGGCGATATTGACTTGAATAGATATTACGGTAAGTTTAATAAATCTAAGTCAAAGTTCAATATCGGTCCCTTCCGATGCATACTCCATGCATCCAACCTGAGCTTTACTTTAACCAATGCTCTGGAAAGAACATAGTATTTCTCCAAATACAAGTAAACTCTTGTTGTAGATTATCATATCAGTAAAACCCTATGTCTGATAAATCTAGGAAACTTTATTCACATAGTCATGTTTACTTTCCAATGTGTTGACGGCACAATAAACAGGATCAAGTATGTGAAAAGGGTTTCAGATGAATTTATACATTATGTACATATAATCATGAAATAAATCATGTGAACCATGCAACATTAAATGTTATTTCTGATCTATATTAATAAGTAAATCTAATTATATTGAAATGAGTTTTATTTAGGGCATAAAACCCAACAGGAGAAAAGGTTGTGTTTATTCAACCTGTCAGATCCTGTTACGAAGAGTATACTACATACTACACTTGATTTGTATATCAAGGTGTTGAGATTATTTGAAATGCACTTTTTGTTTTATATTAGTGCAAGTGGGAGTTTGTTGGGTTTTGTGCCCTAAATAAAACCCATTTCAATATAATCAGATTTACTAATAAAGATCAGCAATAAAATTTTATGTTGCATGGTTCACGTGATTTATTTCATGATTTTATATAATGTATAAATTCTATTAAGTCCAGAACATATGTATTTGTTAATGATTATAGTGTTGTCAGCACAGTGGAATATAATCTTGATTATATGTTCGAAAGTTTAATTCCTTGATTTGTCAATTCACTGGATTTAGACTGGCATGATAATCAGTGATAGTTATGCTTACACCTTGTATAAGTGTTATTCCATTCGAGGGCATTGGCAAAGTTTACCAGTATCGTATGTATGGAGTATACATTGGAAGGGATCGATATTGAACTTTGATTAGATATGTTAAATTTACTGTAATATCTATTCAATTCAATATCACCTAGTTGATCCTAGATGAAATGATCTTAATCCTGATATGATTAGGTTCGATCTCAAGAGTATTATACATGTTCTTTGATTTGTTAGTTAAGCCTACTTTTGGGTCTGGGTGATACGTACATTTTGGGAACATGATAGTATAATTGAGTGGGAGCGCTAAACATAGATATGTAATCTATAACTTCTATAGGTATTTAGAATTGAAACAAGGATTTCCTTCGAGCTTGGCTAAACAGAGATAAATGGTTGAGTACTCATTTCACTTCGCTGAAATATCATTTATACGAAGCTAAGTGTTTTAAGGATAAAATACATTGAAGGGTGTAACGGTAATTTAGTCCCTATATAATGTAGATCATCTATTAGAGGATCATTGATCAAATTAGGATTATAACAATGGATAATTTATAGCGTATCTATATCGTGGAACATATATAGCGTTCTAAATGACTGAGAGTGCAATTCTAAGTTCTATGCTTGGATTCAACAAGGAATTAATAAGTTAGTGGATTTACTTAGTAAATTCTTGATCTACTTATTGGAAGCTCGGTTATATAGGCCCACGGTCCCCATACTAGTTGAGACCATACTGCTTGTAAGACTCAGTTAATTGATTTTAATTAATCAATTATAATTCTAAAATTAGACTATGTATAGTTTATGAATTTTCACTAAGCAAGGGCAAAATTGTGAAGAAAAGAGATGCTAGGTTTTATTTGTTAATTAAGAGACTTTATATGTCTAATTAATAAATATATTAAATGACAATATTATTTAATAATTAATTTTTAGTTATTAAATAGTTGGAATTGGCATTTAAATGGTTTAATTTGAAGATTTGCGTTTTTGAGAAAATGAGATGCAGAAATTGTAAAACAGCAAAATTGCATAAGTGGGGCCCAATATCCAAAGCCCAGGCCGACCACTAGTGATGCTTTTATCATTTATTTTTTCATTATTTTAATGCCAAATAATTCTAACCTAAACCTAGGTGGTTACCTATAAATAGGTAGTGATGGCTTCAGGAAATTGATGATGTATCTCATTCCTTCAGAGAAAATTCTAAGCTGCCACTTCCCTCTCTTTTCTTCTTCTCAATTTTCGAACCTTGAGTGAATGAGTGAGTTCCCACACACATCAAGTGGTATCTCAATCATAGTGTGGAAGATTGTGAAGAATCCAATCAACAAGAAGGAGAATCAGGTTCAAGGAAGGAGAGAAAGAGATCCAGGTTCAGATCTTGGTGATGCTCTGCCACAGAAAGGAATCAAGGGCTAGAGATCTGAACAGAAGGAGTCATTATATTCTGCTGCATCCAATGTAAGGTTTCCTAAACTTTATATGTGTTTATTTCATTGTTTTAGAATTCACATTAGGATGTTAATGAAACATACTTATTAGTAAATCTAGATCCTGGTAAAATATTTCCAACATTATCTTCCCCTTAAAAGGATTTCATCCTCTAGATCTAACCTGAACAACTCTGGATATTGAGCTCTCATGTCGGATTATAACTCCCAGGTGGCTTCCTCCACCTTGCTGTTTCTCCAAAGTATTTTGACCAAAGCTATGGTCTTTTTCCGAAGGAGCTTATCTTTTTCGTCTAGGATCTGAACTGGCTGTTCTTCGTATGATAAGTCTGATTGCAGCTCAAGATTTTCATAACCTAGAACATGGGCAGGGTCTAAAACGTACTGCCTTAGCATAGAGACATGGAATACGTTATGGACTGCTGAAATAGCTGGAGGCAAATCTAAACGATATGCCACTTGTCAAACCTTCTGGAGAATCTCGAAAGGTCCTGTAATTCTAGGGCATAACTTGCCTCTTTTCCCGAGATGCTTGATCCATTTCATTGGAGACACTCGCAGGAACACATGATCCCCTATTTAAAACTCTACATTTTTGCGTTTCAGATTTGCATAACTCTTTTGCCTGCTCTGAGAGGCAAGCATCCTGGCTTTAATTTTCTCAATTTTTTCATTAGTCCGTGGTACTGATGTAATATCCAGTTTATATACATATATTGGTATTTGGTAAATTAAGTGTGATACAATTATATTGTTATTATTATTATTATTATTATTTTTATTATTATTATTATTATTATTATTATTATTATTATTATTATTATTATTATTATTATCATCATCATTATTATTAATATCTTTTTGTTGTTGTTGTTGGTGTGTGTGTGTGGGTGGGAAAAAAAAAAGAGAAAAAATAATATGTATATATTAAATAGTGAGATAGATAGATAGTGAAGCATTAGATTAGTTAGTTTAAAATTTAAAATTTAAATTATATCAGCATAATTTTATTTGATTAGTTAGATTTTTATTTTTTTAAATTTAAACCTATTATACGATATGTTATATACGTATATACTCTAGAACCCTAGCAGCCAGATAGTATTGTATTCCTTTATTCTCACCATCTCTCAATTTTTTTATCCTCTCTATTGCACCAAATCAATTGTTTTAATCTTAAGAGCTTCGGGGTCAGCAATCAACCGATCATCGTTCCGTGTCTTCGGAATCTTCAGGTAAAAATTCGTAGTGTGTTTTATTTTCGTTTTCAGAGAAATAGGCTTTCATAAAACTACCATATCTCTCTCCTCGTATATCTGTTGTCGGTGATCTAGGTACCGTTTTAAAGATAATTTAATTTCTACATTTTTCATGAAGAAATGCTTTCCCAATTCTGATTATTTCGATGTCAAAAAATTCATGTTTTACACTGACTGTCGAATTACAGTTTTTTTAAATTTCCTTCTGATATTGCCTTAGTAAAAGTGTGATATCTCTCTCGATATCTATTATTTTCTAGTTATTCTTGTACTGTTCGAAAGATAATTCAATAATCCATATTTTCTTCGAAGAAACCTTTCCCTAATTCGGAGTTCTTACAAGTCAAAAGTTAGTATCTTTACTCGGTTATGATATTTCGCTTTAAGTTTTGTTTTAGAAAAAGTGTCTTCAGTAAAAATTCAATCTCTCTCTCAATTTTGATCCATTTTAAAAGTTCTTTATCTCGTTTTAAAGCTTAGGAAAATAGCTACATTTTTTATGAAGAAAGTATTGTCTAGATCGGGGTGTAACTATTTTTAAAACTTTTATTTCAGGGCTGTATTCAGAAATCGGCATGATCCAGGATTTTAAAGAAACTGTTTTGAGAAAACATGCATAACTCCTAGGTTATAGCTTCAATTTTGACGATATTTATACCGTTAAAAAGGTCTTTCAATTAACTAAAAACTTTGTGAACAGTAGGACTTCTAATTCAAACGTTGTATGAGTCAAATTCTACGCTAAACTTGCTCTACAGTAAGAGTAATAAATATATTGAGTTTATCGGTGGACTAAGGGTTTCGTTAAATGTTATAGGGCCTAGAAGGTATCGTAGGAGTTAATTACAGCGGAATTGAGGTAAGGAAAAATAATTATACTTTATACTTGCTTTTTATATGGTTTGAGTACCTAGTATGACTGGTTGAATAAATTGTATTGAAACTGTGGAATGTGATAGTTTCGGTGAAATAGTATTTTGTCGATGGATTGTATATGGCTGTTTAATCATGTTCCAGGTACTTGGAAGTGGTTGAAAACCACACATGTATGGTGATGTGGTAAGTGAGGCAGTGTACATAAGGGTGCACTGGTCATTGGTACTGCGTTCTAGTTAAGAACGTAAGACACTCCAGATTTGTATGGAAGCTGGAGTGTGAGTGTTTGTTATTTTAGTATTGGTGTGGCTGCCTCTATTTATACTTATGATTAGTTTATTGTATGCTTGATGTATATGTTTGTAACACCCTAACTACCATAGGCGTATTACGTGATTTTTAAACGTACTGTGCAGCTCGTTGCTAATCAACGAGGTTTATGGAAAAACGTGATTAATTAAAATTTTGCTTTTTAATTAAACTTATAAAACAATATTACAAAAGACTCGGGATCCCGATTATAAAATTATTTACAAAAAGTTTTAACTGTTTAACTGTTACATAAAATAAAGGTCGTCTAACAACCAGTTACAAAAATCAGCCTTGCTGTCCCGAGGATCGTACGCTCCATGCCTAACCGCCCCGACATGTACAATCTCATAAGCTCGCTCAGGGTCCATCAGCTATAGCCTTGCCTTTACCTACACATAAACGTAAAGTGTGAGTCGACAGACTCAGTAAGAAAAGCATAATAATACTCATACATAATTCTAACTGTCGTGTCCAACACGATACTGAGTCCCGCTACTGCCATGTCCAACATGGTACTGAGCCACTACTGCCATGTCCAACATGGTACCGAGTTTTGAACGTTCACAGGGACGGTACTATTGACAAGTATCCTCCTGATCGGTCGAACCGGTCATACTCCGGCTGCTGGTCATACTCCAGCCTGTACCGACGGGATAGGTCAATAGCACGGAACCACCAACCAAATGTCAGCCTGATCGGTCGAACCGGTCATACTCCGGCTGCTAGTCATACTCCAGCCTGTACCGACGTGACAGGGTTGGATGGTTCGAAGCCAATGTACATAACTAATGTAATCTAATAGGCTTCCTACATGCACGCTAAACATGTAATCTACATATGCATACTGTTATACTAATCTTACCTGGATTCCGAATTCAGGTGTGCCGGTCAACCTGACTGGAACTGAAGCTGAGCGGCGGATTACTGGCTCCCAAACCATAAAAATCACAACGCTATAAGTGACACGCTAAATCACTTCCTGGGGACTTAAACTAGGAACTAAAAGTTTCCCTATCGATAAAAAGCATGGCAATACCCCTTAAAACATGAAAACGAGGAAAAACACGGGTTCTGAAAATTCCCCAACTGGCAGACCGGTTGTCCAACCGGAATTCCGGTTCTGGGAATTACTGAACCCTCATCCGGAATTCCGGTTGCACAACCGGAATTCCGGTTCCTCGCAGGAATTTTCCAAAAATTCATAACTCGATCAATTCTAACCCAAATCATACAAGATCTTCCAGACCTGTTCTATATGCCCCAAATAACCATTCAAAGGCAACAAAATCACCCAGAACTCACAGAATCACAAAACACCATTAAAGACCAAACTTTGAGTTCCAAAACTCAAACTTGGTTAGAATCCACAAACATGCAATCAAACTAGATCAAACCTACATAATTATGCATAACTAAGCCTCTGAAAATGAAAACAATCAACTACAGCAAGTAATTTACAGATTCAACATATATTTTCAAAATTCATGCTCTTGAACAAAAAACTCCAAAACTTGATTCCAAGTAACCATCATGCATACACTAACTCTAAATTACTTAAAATAGCAAGATTAAACTTTAGAAAACAACAACAAATCATAGCAGCAAGAACTTCAAATTATTAGGCATGCATTTCATCAAATTTTCATAAAATTCAAGAAAACACAAAGGGAAAGTTCTAAGAGATCAAACCTTGATTAGATTACACACAAAGAGGATGAAAATCACAAGATTGAGCAGGAAAAATCCTAGCCCTAGCAGCCCAAGCTTTGGCCGAAAAGAGAGAGAGAGCTTGAGTGTGTGAATTTTGAACTTTTCTTTCTAATTTTGACTAAGTGTTGAAATGAGAAAAATAAAAGAATAAAGCCACTTAAACCATTTTATTTCAGCCACTAAATATAATAAAATAACCATTTAAATTCAAATAATCAATTCACATAAGACAAAACACTAATGGGGCAAAAAGACCATTTTGCCCCTCCACCATAAAATCACATAAAAAATCACTAAAGGGGTATTTTTGGGAAATTCTAAATTCCCGGCCATTCCCGACATTCCCAATGTCTAAAACCCGTCCCCAAACTACTAACATACTAAGTTGTGATTTCTACTGAGCCAAACACCGAGTTCCGAAAATACCGGGCACCGAAAATGCAAAATATGAAAACTACTGAATAACATAACCATGCATTTCTGAATTCCATAAATAACAGTAATAAATTATTTAAATAGCTATAACTAATTTCATAATTAATCATAATTAACTGATAATTTCCAAATTAACTAAGCGGGCTTTACAATGTTTGTGCTATGTTGTGTGAAAGCTGGTGCATAGTATTTTATTTTTCCTTACTGGGCTTTGCAACTCACCCCTTATTTACCCCCTATGTGCAGATAAGTAAGCCTGTAAGCTTTCGGTGACAAGTTGAGTCTGGGCAGCATGGGGTGTATCTCGTGAGATCATGTAACTACGTGTGGTCTTGGCCATCTTCCGCTGAAAGTCTTTTTTTTAAAAATTTATTAAACTTATCGAGGATGTTGTTGTTTAAATTTTCTATTACTTTTACTTAAGTAGTAATACTTTATTTTCAACTGGGTACCCATGTTTTGAAAATTGTTGTTATTTTTTTTAAAATAAAGGCAACATTAGTATCTTAATGCCAGTTTATTTATGGCATCTATTTTACGTAAGTAAGGGCGTTACAACTGACTCCGGACCTAAGTATTTCTTCTCCCCTGTGTCATCCAAGTGGATGGGAGATCTACACTTTCTTCCATATAACAATTCATAGGGAGCCATCTCTATTGTACTTTGATAAATTTTATTGTACGAGAACTCTATCAACGGTAAGTGCTTATTCTAGGAGCCCTCGAAATCCATAACACAGGCTCATAACATATCTTACAGTATCTGAATTGTCCATTCAGACTGTCCATCAATGTAAGGATGGAAAGTTGTACTGAACTTCAGTTTAGTACCCATAGCCCGTTGCAAACTCTGCCAGAATTTAGATGTAACCTTCGGATACCTATCAGAAATAATAGATTTCGGTACACCATGTAATCTTACAATATCGTTGACATATAAGTCTGCATACTTATCCACTGAAAATGTTGTCTTAATTGGTAGAAAATGAGCAGACTTCGTGAAACGATCTACTACCACCCAAATAGAATCAAATAAACCTGTGGTTGTAGGTTACCCAACCACAAAGTCCAATATGATGTCTTCCCAATTCCACTCAGGTAGTGTGAAAGGCTGCAACAAACAAGTCAGTCTATGATGTTCAGCCTTGATCTGCTGACAAGTTAGGCATCGCGATATGAATTCTACCACATTCTTCTTCATTCCGCTCCACCAGAAGTAGGGTTTGAGATGTTGATACATGTTGGTTGTGTCGGGATGCAAGGAATATGGAGTTGTATGAGCCTCTTTAAGAATTTCATTTCTAAGTTCTGCACTACTTGGAACACCAAAACCCTTGTCTTGAATAACAGCATCCCAGTATCTGATAATGTAAAATCTCTAGCTTGACCAACTAAAACCTCTTCTCTAATCTTCACTGACTCTGGATCGGTTAACTATGTAGCTTTAATTCGTTCTAGCATATCAGATTGCAGCGTCATGTTATGAAGTTTGCCTACAACAAACTCGATGCTTGATCTAACCATGTCTTTTGCTAAGTGAGGTGAAATCTGAACCATACTAGTCACTTGCCCACGACCCTTCCTACTCAGGGCATCGACCACTACATTGGCCTTCCCTGGATGGTAAAGAATCTAAAATCGTAATCCTTAACCAACTCTAACCAACACCTTTGTCTCATATTCTAGTCTTTCTGAGTAAAGAAATATTTAAGGCTCTTATGGTCAGTAAAAATTTCACACCTCTCTCCGTAGAGGTAATGCTGCCAAATTTTCAAGGCAAAAACTACTGCGGCAAGTTCCAGGTCATGAGTTAGGTACCACTGCCCATAATATTTCAACTAACGGGAGGCATAGGGCATAACCTGATCGACCTGCATCAGTACACACCCCAGACCCTGTCTAGATGCATCACAACAAACCATGAACTTCTCTTTATTAGATGGTAGGGCTAACACTAGTGCTGTGATTAATTTCTGTTTCAGCTCCTAAAAACTTGCTTCACACTTATTCGTCCACACAAAACGCTGATTCTTTTTAGTGAGCTCGCTTAAGGATGTTGAAATTCTAGAGAACCCTTCAAAGAACCGACGATAATAACCAGCCAAAGCTAAGAAACTTCTAACTTCAGTAACTGTTCTCAATCTTGGCCAATCCTTGACGGATTCTATCTTTCTCGAATCCACCTTGATCCCGTTATTGCTAACAATGTGCCTAAGAAAGGACAACTGAGATAGCCTAAATTCGCACTTCTTGAATTTGGCATAAAGCTTATATTCTCGAAGCCGTTGTAGAACCATCCGGAGATGTTGCTCATGCTCCTCTTCTGATTGAGAGTACACAAGGATGTAGTCGATAAATACAACAACACAAATATCGAGGAAATCCTTGAATACCCTATTCTTCATGTCCTTAAAAGTCAGGGCCTTTTTGTTTGTCCAAAAGACATAACCAAAAATTCATAATGTCCATACCTAGTACAGAAACCGCCTTTGGAATGTGCTCTTCTAGGATTCTCAACTGATGATAGCCCGATTGGAGATCAATCTTTTAGAAGACCGTCTTCCCCTGAAGTTGATCGAAGAGATCATCGATCCTAGGTAAAGGATACTTATTCTTGATTGTAAGTTTATTCAATTCCCAATAGTTGTTACGAAAATTATGAACAATACGCAAGTGCATGTAATAGTAAACTCACGCAGGTGAGGTCAAACTACAAGGAATTGAACTGAATACCACTTGTTGACCTCGCTTTTAGCCAACAACAGTGAGTCTTATTTGATAAGCGATAAGTAATTTATAGTGATAGATATATAGTAAAGCAATGTAAAGACACAATAATTTTATAGAGGTTCAGCCCCGAACAGTTCGGTAATAGCCTAGTCCTTGTTATTTGTATTGACTCAAGAACAAGGAGAAAGGTTTCTTTTCTTATAGCTCTTACAAAGGTATCTTTGAATATGAATTCTTAGATAGTATCTCTCTACCAGAACGTTTTCGACCCTTTGCCCAGTGAGTATGCATCACTATTTATAGGGCTATGAGCTTGGGGAAGAAATATTTTCCTTCTCGTTACAATGGATATAAGTAGAAATATTGCATAAAAA
This sequence comes from Cannabis sativa, assembly GCF_029168945.1. Lineage (NCBI taxonomy): Eukaryota > Viridiplantae > Streptophyta > Magnoliopsida > Rosales > Cannabaceae > Cannabis > Cannabis sativa. The sequence goes on from NC_083601.1 coordinate 70,169,969, forward strand.
ATGCAGAATACATTGATCGTGGGATTTAGACAGCTTGCCATATCTCTGCAATCTGATCCCCAAGTTATAGGGATTTCTTTGATGACTCACGATGCAAAAGCTGAATTTGCTAAGTGTTGGTCGCTCTACGCAAATTGTTGATCGCTTTGCTTCAGGCATGCATCGGAGGCATCCTGTTTGGACTATATTCTCCGAGCAGATACTCGAAGTCCATTCCACGTGTCACCATCATGTGATGCCACGTCTGAGTGCAAAAATTGGGATAACATTTGCCCCCCAAGTCTATACTGGACTTTCGAAGATGCGTGTAGACTTCATCCGAGCTGCTTCTGCATTTGGATGGGCGACATGTGTTAAGCGCGCTTGTTCGCGACTCGATGTGAAGCTAACTAGGCATCCCTTTGGTTTTCAGCTAATAAATTCTCTGACAATTAATATTTCGAAATCCGATTTTCTCTCACCACGGTTGACGGCTGCACTTGATTATTTTTTATTTCCCATATTTGCTTTTAAGGGGGAACCGAGGCGTCTGAGGTTCTTTTGAAATGATTACCCCTTTTCACTGCTTGCCTATAAATACCAACAGGCATTTGTACACAAAGTGATTTTCACCATCCTTCCTTGCTAAGTAAGTTCAGAGCGAAAAGAGACATTTTTTTGGCTTCAAGCTTGCTGAGGTGCCTTCATCAAAACTGCTCGCTTGGTTCGACGTTACCTGAATCCAAACATTTGATTTTTGAGTAAGTTCTCGATTTCCTTGTTTTAAGACAACAGAGGCAGTGGGATCATCTTATAAGAATAAGATGATAGAACAATTATGGAACCAAGAAAAAAAAAATATCTCCTTTATTTGTTACTTTATTTTCAGACTTAGTCATTTTCTTAGAAAAGTAGTATTTGTTTAAACAAACACTTTCTTATCTAATGACTATGGGATGGTCAACCCCTAATCACTTAGAATACCTAACAAACATGCAAACCTTGGTAAAAAATTCTAGCCTTTCTTAAGATTATGATTAGGTCATCCATGAATCTAGTAATGGTTTACACTAAGTACACAACCATTTCATCATTCTGAAATTTTCTTATCACTAGGGTATTTCCTTAGAAGAACTTAGGCAACGACTAGTAACTAATCATCAATATGCAAATCGAATTTCTGGGGAGGTAAGTTTGGATATAATTCAATAATCAACTTAATGATCTTTGAACTGCATATCTACTAACTATTTCTCCACCCCTATCAGTTCGCAAGATCTTTAACAACTTACGTAAATGGTTTTTCACCATTGCTAGAAATTCATGAAATTTTTCAAACATTTCAAATTTCTTTGCATAAGGTAAAATTTAAAGTGATCGTCTTAACAACATAACGAAAAACTCATATCCACCCCTGAATGTATCCATCTGTGAATGAGATGATTATACTTTCAGTGGATATAGGCATATTGTCTCTTTACAGAGAATGATCTCGTCAAAACCACTATGAACAAGATACAAATGCCATAGATTTATAAAATATGTGATTGTGTCTTTTGATGACTTAGGTTTAGTTACATCAAAGAGTTCTTAGAATAGTGCAAGTGGATTCTAGTCACAGAATACTAAACTCATAATTCATACTAACATACAGTTTGAATCCATTGAAAGAAAAATGTTTATTAAACACTTGTGAAAGTGTGACTGTATTGTATTCTGGAAAGAAAAATATAAGATCTCTATTTGGAATCTAAAATTTAAAGTCAAAGACTTAAATTTATACCAAATATAATGAGTAATTCTTCTTTCTTGGACCACCACTACTAATCTAACTCTAAGTCTGGTTTGCCTAAAGCAAGCATATACAAGTAGGAGATTTCTAAGATTGAGGATTTATATCATTTCGGGATAGAATGTCGGGAATATAATAAAATGCGCCATTCAATTTCTTAAGAGAAAATATAGAATGACATTATATGACTTATAAACCATTCATCAATGATATATTATGTAAGCTAATTCGAAATGAATAAGCTAAGAGGAATAAGGATAATTTCGAATTTAAATAAGAATCCAATGATGCTCTGATTAGCGAGAGTTAAGGTTATTCTTATTTCTATAATCTTCTTGTTTCATAATGTAAATACTAGTCTAAGGTGTCATCAATTGATGAACAGCTAGATGTTGCATTTACAATATTTATCTATCGAGATCTAAAGCTATTATGTTTGTCTAATAGTTGACAATCCATTAGGGATTTATCCCATTAGAACAACAAACCAAGTTAGACCAACAATAAAGATTCGAAATTAAACTACAATTAATAACAGAAAATAACATGGTTCAATATAAATTCACACATAATTAAGAAATTATTAAACATATATCAAGTAGGAATGACAAGCGAAAATACTAAAACATACAATCCTAAATAATTTCCAAGGTCTTCAACAAACTGATATCAGTGTCCCATTTAGGCGAGAGTCAAAGATACCATCCATTGAATAGAGTTGTCAGCTCATCTAAAATGATAAACATTCTAGCAACCTTTTATTCGATCAAGATCAGAATCCAGCGTTGTCCGGTTTAGGCGAGAGTCAAGGCCATTTTATCTTATGAGCTTCCACCATTGTTTCATACTTTTGTAAGTCTATTAATAAGGTCGCCACCATTACGGTGATCTATTTACTAAAATAAACACTTACAAATAGTACTTATCTTTCGAGATTCTACTACGTTAAATTGGTAATGAACGTTCCTCCATTAGGGAGGATTGCTCACTAAAACAAGAACTATGTAGTACAACCAATGGAGATCGAATGTCCTAATAATAATAAAGCTCATTACTTTTTAAAAAAATGTATTTTCTTCTAATATTTATTTTAATCAATTTATTTTAAATATATATATTTATTTCATTAAAATTTCCAATTTAGAATGAAAAATTCTAAATATAAATGTTAATTTAATATTTATAAATTATACTTAGATGGATATGAAAATAAAATGAATTATTTCCATCTTAGTAATAATTTCCAATAAATACATCTTAGTAATAATTTCCAATAAATATTTAGAAAATTATTCAATTTAAGTTGTATCAAAATTAATTTCAATTAATTTACAACTCAAATTTAATTTTCTATAAATATATATTGTATTTCCAAAAATTAAATTATATAAGAATACAATTTTCGAAATGGCTCTTTAAAATAAAATAAAAATAAATCCTGAAAAACATTATTCTAATTTTATGTTGGCCCAAAATTAATTAATAAAAATTAATTTTCAAGAAAAAATATAATTTTCCTATATAATTAAATATTAAGAAAATTTCAAATATTTAAGTATCATGATGAAAATCAACTTAGATATTAATTTTCTATTTAATTAAATACACTAGAAAAATACTTCAAGCAAAACAGATAATATATATCTAGACTTTCATTGACTAATTAATTCATTTTCTGATAATAATATACTTTAATTCATTTATTTTAATTGATCATTAAATGAAAAAATCATTGATTTAAGTTGGTCCAAAATTAAGATAAATAATTTTCCACTTTAATCTATTTTTCAAATAAAATTCGAAATTTTATGCATTTAAATAAAAAATGCATTTTCGAATATATAAAAAAATGATTAATAAAATAAAATAAAATATATTTTGAAAATTATTCAAATTTAAGTTATTCTGAAATAAGATTTCAAACTTAAAATAATTTTCTATTTAGTTAAATATCATGAAAATAATAATATTTAAGTATCAAGAATGAAATCAACTTTAATATTTAATTTTCAATTTAATTAAATGTATTAAATACAAGAATTAAATAATCAATTATAAAAGAAACTTAATTATTAATTCTTATTTAATACTAGGAAAATATTTTATCATTAAGTTGGTCCAAAATTAATTAAAATAAATAATTAATTTACAACTTAAAATATTTTCCTAATTAAATATTAGAAAATATAATTAGTACTAGAAATAATTATCTAGAATATATATCATTAACTAAGTGTTATAGAAAAAATCTAAAATATCCAACTTAAATGTTTTTCAAATAAATTTAATTAAATATCAAAATAAAATTGTAACCACCTAATTTGAAAAATATTCCATTTTAAGTTGATCTATATTTAAAAAAAAAACAACTTAAAAAATATTTTAAGAATCTTCAATAACCAATTCCTATAATTCCTCAACTTAATTTTAAAATTCATAAGATATTCAAATTTAAGTTGATAAATAAAATTAGTTAGAAATAACTAATTTACAACTTAAATAGGAATATTTAATGAAATAATTAAAATAAGCTTCAGAAAGAATCTAGTTAGTTATAATTCTATATTTAATTAAATACAAGAAAAATACATATAGTTTATCTAGAAATAATTTCATTAAACTAAGCGTGTTTTTTTAAATTAATTTCAAAATATACGAATGAAAAATAATTCCATTTATTTTGAAATTAATTATGTTGCAAATCAATTTTATTAGGTTAAACTAATTTAATTAACCTAATACAGTTATCCAAATCAGGCAAATGGGCCTTCGAAGTTGGGGTTGTTCATGTGAGGGAGAGCTGGGTTCAGTATGTCGTACCCACTTCTATTGGCCCCCTAACTCTCACACAAGGCCCAAAAGAGAGGAATGTAACCTTAAAATGAACAACTGTTATTAATTGAATAGGCCCAAAAATCTAAATGGGCCTAAATAAAATCTATCATGGTGTGATATTTTATTTAGCAACTAGTTCATCTTAATTAAAATACTAAATGAACAACCTATATGCATCTAAACGTAAAGTAAACATATAGGCTCACACAAGCAAACAGATTTGGATGGATCCTATCATGTTACTAGGTCATACACAGATGAAAGAAGAATGTAAAATTTACTTGTTACCAATTATTTACTTGACCTATTGACAATTGAACCATGGGTTAAAATCAGATCATTGGATCTATCAATAAGTTAAAAATGGCAATTTAGATCAAGCAATAATAGGTTTTATAAAACTTACACACAAGCTAAAACGCATACTCCTCCAAGAAGTTGAATATGATAGTTGCATGTAGGATTTATTTAATTTTAAATTAATTAATTTATTAAATAAAATTTCAAAAATAAATAAATAATAATAAAAAAATACTTTCCGTTTTTTTAAAAAAATTAAATAAATAAAAAAATTTAAAATTAAACCTACAATTTTTGAAAAATTAGGTATCAACTAACCTAAATATCATTTCAAAAAAAAAAAAAATTGCCTACTCAAAATACAAAACTACACAAAAAAATTGAAGTTAATTCCATGAAATAGCATGAAAAATCGAAGAAAACGAAAAAAAATTGTAAGTGGTACGGATGCATACTGTCCACACGCACACGAGGGGCATGCTGACCGAGAAGACACGGCGCAAGAGGCTGCATGCAGCCTATCCGCGCGCGCATCCCAATCGTCTTCTGATAGTCCGCCTACAGACCGAGAAAACTCAGACAAAACGTGTCTGAAGCCGCACGCGTTCGAGGAAAGCAAGGGTTCTGTGCGCGTTCGGGTGTGTGATGCACCCCTGATATTTTTTGATTTTCAATAATTCATAACTAATTAAAATAAAATCGAAATTAAGTTCTGTAAAAAAGTAAATTGCTTAATTTTTTCCAATCTATCCAATAAAAATAATTCCAGAAACGAAAACTCAATTATTTTTCATAAATTTCACAAGAATCAATCAATCATCATATAACACACAGATCAACATGAAACCATCCAAATAAACACATATCATTATTTTAATTCATATTTCATGAAAGTAAATCATTACCATGGCTCTCATACTAGTTGCTGGAAATATTTTACCATGATATAGATTTACTAACAAGTATGTTTCATTAGCATCCTAATATGAATTCTAAAACAATGAAATAAACACATATAAAGTTTAGGAAACCTTACATTGGGTGCAGCGGAATATAATGACTCCTTCCGTTCAGATCTCTAGCCCTTGATTCCTTTCTGTAGCAGAGCATCACTAAGATCTGAACCTGGATCTCTTTCTCTCCTTCCATGAGCTTGATTCTCCTTCTTGTTGATTGGATTCTTCACAATCTTCCACACTATGATTGAGATACAACTTGATGTGTGTGGGCACTCACACATTCACTCAAGGTTCGAAAATTGAGAAGAAGAAAAGAGAGGGAAGTGGCGACTTAGAATTTTCTCTGAAGGAATGAGATGCATCATCAATTTCCTGAAGCCATCACTACCTATTTATAGGTAACCACCTAGGTTTAGGTTAGAATTATTTGGCATTAAAATAATGAAAAAATAAATGATAAAAGCCTACACTAGTGGTCGGCCTGGGCTTTGGATATTGGGCCCCACTTATGCAATTTTGCTGTTTTATCATTTCTGCATCTCATTTTCTCAAAAACGCCAATTTTCAAATTCAACCATTTAAATCCCAATTCCAACTATTTAATAACTAAAAACTAATTATTAAATAATATGGTCATTTAATATATTTATTAATTAGACATATAAAGTCTCTTAATTAACAAATAAAACCTAGAATCTTTTTTCTTCACAATTTTGCCCTTGCTTAGTGAAATTTCATAAACTAGACATAGTCTAATTTTAGAATTATAATTGATTAATTAAAATCAATTAATTGAGTCTTACAAGCAGTATGGTCTCAACTAGTATGGGGACCGTGGGCCTATATAACCGAGCTTCCAATAAGCAGATCAAGAATTTACCAAGTCAATCCACTAACTTATTAATTCCTTGTTGAATCCACGCATAGAACTTAGAATTGGACTCTCAGTCATATAGAACGCTCTATATATTCTACGATATAGATACACTATAAATTATCCATTGTTATAATCCTAATTTAATCAATGATCCTCTAATAGATGATCCACATTATATAGGGACTAAATTACTGTTACACCCTTCAATGTATTTTATCCTTAAAACACTTAGCTCCGTATAAATAATATTTCAGCGAAGTGAAATGAGAACTCAACCATTTTATCTCTGTTTAGCCAAGCTCAAAGGAAATCATTGTTTAACTTCTAAATACCTATAGAAGTTATAGATTCCATATGTATGTTTAGCGCTCCCACTCAATTATACTATCACGTTCCCAAAATGTACGTATCACCTTTTGACCCAAAAGTAGGCTTAACTAACGAATCAAAGAACATGTATAATACTCTTTAGATCGAACCTAATCATATCAGGATTAAGATCATTTTATCTAGGATCAACTAGGTGATATTGAATTGAATATATATTACGGTAAATTTAACATATCTAATCAAAGTTAAATATCGGTCCCTTCCAATGTATACTCCATACATTCGATACTGGTAAACTTTGCCAATGCCCTGGAAAGGACATAACACTCATCCAAGGTGTAAGCATACCTATCGCTGATTATCATGCCAGTCTAAATCCAGTGAACTGACAAATTAGGGAATTAAACTTTCGAACATATAATCAAGATTATATTCCACTGTGTTGACAACACTATAATCATTAACAAATATATACGTTCTGGACTTAATAGAATTTATACATTATATATAATCATGAAATAAATCATGTGAACCATGCAACATAAAATGTTATTTCTGATCTTTATTAGTAAATCTTATTATATTGAAATGGGTTTTATTTAGGGCACAAAACCCAACAGATAATTGTAAAGACCGCTTAGCTTTAATTTAGAAATTAACAGATAATTAGGGTTTAATTATGAAACTTGTTTATTAGTTTTGAAATATTTATTTACGATGATTTATTTGAATTCAGAATTCATTTTACATGTCATATATAGAATTTCATAATTTTGCATGTTTTGTGCCTGACAACATTGGAACACGGTGTTTGGCTATTAAAAACACATCCTGGTAATTTTATATAGCGAGGTAGTATAGTTAGACATTGGGAATGTCAAAATTTGTCGAGATTTTAGAGTTGACAAAAATACCCCTAAGTGACCTTTTATGATTTTTAGTGTGGAAAGGGAAAAATGGTCTTTTTGCCCATTTGTGTTTTGTCCTTTAGTGGACTTTGTTTTAACTTAATAATTAGATTTTTAATTTGATTTTGAGCTGATATTTATTTAATAAAACAACCTATTTTCATTTAATTCATTATTTTATATAAAATGCAAAGTTGGAAATGAAGCTCTCTCTCTCTCAAAACTCTCTCTTGTTCGAACCCTATAGAACAAGCTAGGGTTCTAAATTTTGTTCTTCAAATCCTATGATTTCTAGCAGCTCTAAGTGAGTCCAAGCCAAGGTACGCTCATACCAACTTTCCCTTTGGTTTTCTTAAGTTTCAAGTTAAGAGTTTTGCATGAGTTTGAGTATTTCAGTTCTGTAGCTACTGTTGTTGTTTGAAGTATGTTTCTGAAGTTTAAATATTGTTAGATATGTTGATTTAAGCATGCGCTGATGGCTGGTTGTGAGGTTTGTTCAAAGGTTGAGCTTAAGTGCTCAAACTTTTCTCTCAAATGGTTGTTTTCGATTCTGAGCATGATATGGTGTTTTATTGCTTTGAATATGTTCTTTGGGATGTATAGAACAGGTCTGAAAGGTTTTGTTTGATTTGGGGTTGATTTGAGGGAGTTATGAAATTTTGAAGTTTTTCTGCACTGAACCAGAATTACGGTTCAGTGGGACCTGTAGGATCCAGAATTTCGGTTGGTCCCCAAGAAACCCCACAGAACTGGAATTCCGGTTGGGGCAGTTTTGGGAACCTTAGTTTTTCCCATTTTTATGATATTTAGGGTATGTCCATGTTACTTATCGATAGGGAAACTTTTAGTTTCAACTTTAAGTCCCCGGAAAGTGATTTAGCGTGTGACTTATCTATGTTGTAATCGATGTGATTTAGGAGCCTGTAATTCGCCGAGCAGTTCTTCCACTCAGGTTGGACAGCACACTTGAATTCAAAATCAAGGTAAGATTAGTATAATGTCATGCTTATGTTATTACATCTTTAGCATACTTGTTGATTATGTCTGTTATAATACATTGATAGGAGTAATAATATACGTAAAGTTGTATTGATTACTGATAAATGTATATTGGCTGAAATACTGATCGATGTTGTCACATCAATATGGATAGAGTAGGACCGGTATATTGTGTATAGGCTGACATTATGGTCAATGGTATTGTCGTACGGACGTTCTAGATTCAGTACTGAGTGGGGCACGGGGATAGGGTTATGATCGGGTGTATGGACGCCAGGTTATGATCGGGGATAGAGTAGGACCGGGATATTATTACGTTTTATGTTATGCTTTTCATACTGAGTCTGTCAACTCACACTGTTATTTTCATGTTTAGGTAAGGGCAAGGCTAAGGCTGAACAGCCGTGAGGACGAGCAGATGAAGATTGTACATGTCGGGGCGGTTAGGCCTGGAGCGTATGATCTTTGGGACATCAAGTCCTTTTGCTGTGTAGTCGCTATGCGACAAAACTTTTGTTTATGAATTGGAAACTTTTGTAAATGTATATTGTAATAGGATCCCGGGATTCTATAAAGGTATTACTTTATATTTCTAATGAAATAAGAAAATTTTAATTAATCACATTTTTCATTAGTCTCGTTGATTAGGAACGAGCTACACAGTATGTTAAAAATCACGCTAACACGCCTAAATTAGTTAGGGTGTTACAAGAGATAGGTCAATGAAATCAAGAATGAGTAATTGGTGTTTGCTCCATAACCACTAAAGAAAGCCAAAACATGAGAACCTCCAATTGTATTCTCAGAGGAAGATACGAAACAAGTGAGGTATCCACACGTCGAACCTCTTGTCATTATAGTTCAACTCGCCAACAAGAGGGTAAAAAGAGTGTTGGTGGATAATCGAAGCTCAGTAAACATCCTACACAAAGATACGTTAAAGAAAATGGGGCTACACAATGCAAAGTTAGAACCTTGTATGGTGAGCTTATGCCTATTTACCGGTGATAGTGTTGCAAGTTATGGCATCATTGAACTCTCATTAACAATAGGTGAGCCATCATTATCTACAACATTAATGCAAGACTTCTTAGTTGTTTATCTACCGTCATTTTAAAACATATTGATGGGGTGCTCTGCATTGAATTGCGTAGGGGTAGTCAGTTCAATGAAACACCTATCTTTAAAATTCCAAACACCAGCAGGAGTAGGTGTAGTGTGAGGTGACAGTTGTTGGCTCGTGAATGCTATCGTTAGAACTTCAAAATAGAAGAGCCAACCATCAATTAATGGTGGTCATAACAAAAGAAGGCAAGAAGAAACAAGAGGATCTAGACCCTAGAATCCAAGACGAGAAAAACCAGTTAAAGCTAATTGAGGAACTCGAAGAAGTTATTTTAGATCTAGATAATTCCACTAGATGTGTGTTTATTGGGAAAAATCTAGATGAAAAACTAAAATAGTAGTTAACAAATTTTTTGAAGGCAAACAAGGTTCAATTTGCTTGGAGCCATTCAAATATGATAAGGATTGACCCTAAAGTGATTTGCCATCATTTGAATATCGACCATAATTACCCAGCAAAAAGACAAAAAATATGACCCTTAGATTCTAAGAGACAATGGGCACTTAAGGAAGAAGTAGACAAGTTATTAACAACTGATTTCATATGTGAGGCCTTCTACCCATCATGGATTTAAAATCATGCTCTTGTCCCGAAGCCAAACAACACTTGGAGAACTTATATTGACTTTTCAGATTTAAACAAGGCGTGTCCGAAAGATTACTTTCCACTACCGAGGATTGACCAGTAGCTGGATGCAACTGCGGGGCACGAGCTGATGACATTCATGTACGCATATTCTAGATATAACCAGATCGAAATGCATGTCCCTGATCAATGAGTTGACTAATCTATTCAATGAATGATAACTTTGACTCTCGCCTACCAGGACACTGTATCAATTTGTTGGAAACCTTGGAAATTATTTAAGATATGATAGTTTTGTATTTTCACATGTATTTCTTGTTGGGTTTTATGCCTTAAATAAAACTCATTTCAATATAATCAGATTTACTCATTAATATAGATCAGAAATAACATTTAATGTTGCATGGTTCACATGATTTATTTCATGATTATATGTACAAAATGTATAAATTCATCTGAAACCCTTTTCACATACTTGATCCTGTTTATTGTGCTGTCAACACATTGGAAAGTAAACATGACTATGTGAATAAAGTTTCCTAGATTTATCAGACATAGGGTTTTACTGATATGATAATCTACAACAGAGTTTACTTGCATTTGGAGAAGTGCTATGTTCTTTCCAGAGCATTGGTTAAAGTAAAGCTGAGGTTGGATGCATGGAGTATGCATCGGAAGGGACCGATATTGAACTTTGACTTAGATTTATTAAACTTACCGTAATATCTATTCAAGTCAATATCGCCTAGTTGATCCTAGATCAAATGTTCTTAATCCTGTTATGATTAGGCTCAATCATGAAAGGCTATTCGTGTTCTTTGATTTGTTAGTTAAACCTACTTTTAGGTCAGGGTGATACGTACATTTTGGGAACACGGTAGTGCAATTGAGTGGGAGCGCTATCATAAACATGGAATCTATAGCTTCTATCTAGCGAATAGTAAGCAAAGGATGATCTCCTTCGAGCTTGACCAAACGAACATAAATGGTGGAGTACTCATTTCACATAAGCTGAAATATCATTTATACGGGGTCAAGTGTTTTAAGGAATAAATACATTGTAGGGTGTAAGGGTAATTTAATCCCTTTACAGTGTAGATCATTCATATAGAGGATCATTGATCACATTAAGATTATAACAATGGATAACTAATGATGTGTCTATATGGTGGAACTGTTGGAAATTATTTTACCAGGATCTTAGCTGACTCATTATATTACTTCTATGTTTAAACAAGATATGTGTTTCATAGGGAATTGTGGAATGGACTCCACCCCTAAGAATATACATTTAGGGTACTATGGATAACCTCCACCCCTAAGTATATAGAGATTATGATCCACCCCTAAAGGTTGTAAAGATCATGATTCTCTTAGTGTGATAGAGTTTATGTGGAGTTGAATACTATCCAGAGTTCATTAGATATAAAAGATCGTTGAACTGCATAGTTTTCTTAACTTTTCTCCACCCCTATCAGATCATAAGTGTAAAGCCCGCTTAGTTAATTTGGAAATTAGCAGTTATTTATGTTAATCAGGAAATTTATTATTGATATTTATGGAATTCAGATATGCATAATTATGTCATCAGCAGTTTTTATATTTCGCATTTCCGGTGTCCGGTATTTTGGAACTCGGCGTTTGGCTCAGTAGAAATCACAACTTAGTATGTTAGTATTTTGGGGACGGGTTTTAGACATTGGGAATGTCGGGAATGGCCGGGAATTTAGAATGTCCCAAAAATACCCCTTTAGTATGATTTTTGTGATTTTATGGTGGAGGGGCAAAATGGTCTTTTTGCCCCATTAGTGTTTTGTCTTATATGAGTTTATTAAATGAAATAAATGTTTATTTATTTAATTGCTTTTGGCTGAAATGGGTTTAATAAAATGGCATTATTCTTCATTTCTTTCTTTTTTCCAACACTTAGTCATTTTGAAAAGAAAATTCCAAAAATAGAAAAAACTCTCTCTCTCTCTTTTCCTCTCTTTTCGGCTGAGCTTGGGGGTTCAAAGCTGGGATTTTTGGTTGTGAATTCAAGTCATTTTAGCAAGATCAAAGTGAATTTTCTTTAAGGTAATTCTTGGCTTTAATCTCTTACTTGTTTTTCTTGAAAAAAATGATGAAAATGGATGAAAATGCATGTAGTTTTGGATGTTGTTGGCTGCTGTGTTTTGTGATTATTTTGTGTGATTCAAGCATGTTAAATTGATAGGAATTAAGCTATGTTGAAGCATGTAGGTTAGATTGTTAAGCTTTTAGTTTTTATGTGAAAAAGCATGAATTTTGGAAGGAAAATGTTGTGATTATTTTCTGTGTTGTTGCTGTTGTTCTTGTTAGTTTGCAGAGGTGATATTATGCTTAGTTATGTTGAATTAAGTTGGTTTGCATGCTTGTTTAGGTGGTTTGCTCAAGCTTGAGTTTGGAACTCAAAGCTTGAGCTCCAATGGCAAATTTTGTATTTGTGGTTTACGGGTAGGTTTGTTGCCTTGGATTTGTTCTTTAGGGTATTTAGAACGGGTACGGAAAGTTTGGGACCAATTGGGGTCGAATTGGTCAAGTTATGAGATTTTATGGTTCTTTGCGAGGAACCGGAATTCCGGTTGAGCATCCGGAATCGGATGGGGGTTCGAATTTCCCGAACCGGAATTCGGTTGGGCAACCGGTCTGCGGGTTGGGGATTTTTCGAACCTAGTTTTCCTCGTTTTTGGGTTTTTAGGGGTATTGCCATGCTTTTTATCGATAGGGAAACTTTTAGTTTCAAGTTTTAGTCCCCGGGAAGTGATTTAGCGTGTCACTTATAGCGTTGTGATTTTTATGGTTTAGGAGCCGATGTAATCCGCCGTTCGGCTTCGGTTCCGGTCGGGTTGACGGCACACCTGAAATCGGAATCCAGGTAAGATTAGTATCACAGTATGCATATGTAGATTACATGTTTAGCGTGCATGTAGGAAGCACCTTGCTAGATTACATTAGTTATGTATTTAGGCTTCGAACCATCCAACTTTTTATCACGTCGGTACGAGTGGAGTATGACCGGTTCGGCCGATCAGTCGACACTTGGTTGGTGGTTCGGTGCTATTGACCTATCCCGTCGGTACGGGCTGGAGTATGACCAGCGGCCGGAGTATGGCCGGTTCGGCCGTCGGGAGGATACTTGTCAATAGTACCGTCCCCTGAACGTTCAAAACTCAGTACCATGTTGGACATGGCAGTAGTGCTCAGTACCATGTTGGACATGGCAGTAGCGGGACTCAGTATCGTGTTGGACACGGCAGTCAGTTTTATGTATGATATTATTATGCTTTTCTTGCGAGTACGTCGACTCACAGTTTACGTTCATGTGTAGGTAAAGGCAAGGCTGTAGCTGATGGACCGTGACCGAGCATATGAGATTGTACATGTCGGGGCGGTTAGGCCTGGAGCGCACGATCCTCGGGACAGCACGGCTGAGATTTTTGTAACTGTCGTTAGACGACTTTCATTTTGATGTAAAAGTTAGTCAGTTAAAACATTTGTAAATATTTTATAAATCGGGATCCCGAGACTTTTGTAAAATGGTTTATAAGTTAATGAAAAAGCAAAATTTTTAATTAATCACGTTTTTCCATAAACCTCGTTGATTAGCAACGAGCTGCACAGTACGTTTAAAAATCACGTAATATGCCTAAAATAGTTAGGGTGTTACAATAAGATCCTTTTATTAAACAAATTCTTAATAATTGTATTAGAATTAACAATTATTGATAAACATAGAAATAATTTCTAGTGTTTATTTAATATAACTCTATGAAGAGTTGTAAATATTATAGAATTTGCATCAATAATAAAAAACACTTACACATACAAACATACAAATATAATGTGGTAATAATTGATGAAGATAAAATTAAATGAAGCTCAATCTCATAAATTGCAATAGTGTATTTCGAAAAAAAACTTTATTAATAAAGAAAATGTATTGCAACAATATGGGAAAAACAGGGATAAATATCCCTAACTAAAATTTGAAATCCAAATTGTCTTTAAACTAAAACAATTAATTCAAAAATTGAAGAGCTTCATCTTTATCTGGACGATTTCACCCTTGATCCAGCTTTCTGATCCAACTCAATTGAGTTCAAGTAGCTTGGCCTATAAGAAGAAGAAAACAAATAAACAAAGTTAGTCCAGAATCATAAATCCAATTGGATAATAATTCACTAAAACTTTTAAAGTTTATAAATGGAAATACCTTGTTTCTTTGCAAGAAGTTTAGGACACTGGGGGTTTCCAATGACCTTTTTCATTGCAGTGGAAACACTTTCCTTTAAGTGTAGCATCACCAGAAGGAGCAGCCTTTTTCATGACTTTTGTTCGCTTCTTGGTGTTCTTCCACTTCTTCTTCGATTTGGGCTTTGAAGCAGAGGCAACATTTGCTTCAGGTTTCATCGTCCCATTACCATTACCAGGATTGTGAGGTTTACTCCCTTTCTTCTTGGGTCCCCCAATCAAATTTTCATAAGTTTGAAGGTCATTGACTAATTCATGAAAGTCAATTTCCTTCTTATTCATGACATAATTTGATGTGTATGGTAGAAATGCTGGAGTCAGGCTATTCAAGATAAGACTAACTTGAGTAGCACTGTCCATTTCAGCACCATGATCCTGGGCTTCTTGGAAATAACTAGACATGAGGAGAACATGATCACGCACGTTTTGATGAGGTTCCATCCGTGCATTGATGTACATCTTAGTCGCGTCAAAGCGTGACTGAAGTGATGCCTTACCGAATAGCTCATTTAACTTCGTCATAACTTCAGCAGCCTTCTTAGTTTTAGAAAACTGAGTTTTGAGGGTGCCAACCATGCTAGAAAGCATAAAGTATAGAGCTTTGTCATTTGCTTTCTGCCAACGCTCATACTTTTCTTTCACAGCTTTGGATGCATTATCCCCAAGCACTTCAGGTGACGGCTCAGTTAAAACAAACAAGGCACTTTCTCCTATGAGAGCAATATTAATGTTCTCATTCCATTTATTAAAGTTAGATCCATTCAGCTTGTTTTCAGTCAACAGTGATAACATGGGATTCATTTTGACAAAACAGGATACTACAAAATAATATAAATCAACAAATAGAAATTAATAATGGTTTAACACAAAATCAATTCAGAAATTATAAGCACATAGCAAGTAGGAATGATATGAGAAAATACTTAAAAAATTCAATCCTAAATAATTTCCAAGGTTTTCAACAAACTGATATCAGTGTCCCGTTTAGGCGAGAGTCAAAGCTACCATCCATTGAATAGAGTTGTCAGCTCATCTAAAATGTTAAACATTCTAGCAACCTTTTATTCGATCAAGATTGGAATCCAGCGTTGTCCTGTTTAGGCGAGAGTCAAGGCTATTCTATCTCATGAGCTTCTACCATTATTTTGCAATTTGCAAGTCAAATATGGTCGCCACCATTAGGGTGATCTATACCATATATAACACTTACAAACCACTTATCATGCGAGATTAAACGGTGCGAAATTGCTAATGAACGTTCCTCCATTAGGGAGGACTACTCACTAAAACAAACGCGGTGTAAAACCCACAATGGAGATCGAATATCTTAATAATAATAAAGCTCATTATTTAAAATGTATTTTCTTTATTATTCTAATAAATAAATTCTCATTAAATTCGAAATTTAGAATTAAAATTCAAAAATAAGAATTTAATATAATATTTATAAAATTATACTTAGATGGTGATTGAAATAAAATTAATTATTTCCATCTTAGTGGTAATCTTAAATATAAATATTAAGGAAATTAATTTAAGTTGAATTAAATAAATAATTAGCAACTTAAAAATTTCCTTTGAGAATATATTTATTGGGTTCGAAAATTTAAAGTATATAAAATATACAATTTTCGAAAAATAATAAAAATAGAAAAGAAATACTTCAAGCAAAAATATCACCTATCTAGATATTCTTTTGACTAGTTAATTCAATTTCTAGTAATATATATATTTTAAATTCATTTATTTTAAATTAATCAATTAAATGAAAAAAATCATTGATTGTAGTTGGTCCAAGAATTAATTAAAATAAATAATTAATTTACAACTCAATCTATTTTTCAAGATAGAAATTCGAAAATATTGCATAATTAAAATGCAATTTTCGAAATTGATTAAGAAAATAAAGAAAAATATATATATTGAAAATTATTTAAATTTAAGTTGAAAAATTAAATTTCAACCTAAAAATAATATTCTATTTAATTAAGTGTCATGAAAAATCAATAAATATTTAAGTATCATGATGAAAATCAACTTAGATATTTAGATTCTTCAAGTTAATTAAATGTATTAAATTCAAGAAATAATAATTAAGTGTAGAGAAGGCTTAATTATTTATTTCTAGTTTAATACTAGGAAAAATATACTTAATAAAATTGTACCAAAATTAATTATTTAAATAATTAATTTCACAAAGTATATTATTTTTCGTAGTTAAATATTAGAAATAATAAATAGTCTAGAAATTACTATCTAGAAAATATCTTATTTCACTAAGTATCTTTTCAAAAAATTTGAAAAATATCTAATTTAAGTTAGATAGAAAAAATCTAAAACTTAAATAATTTCAAATTTAGATTTAATTAAATATCAAAAATTAAGTTGTAACCACTTAATTTGAAGATATCTTTTTAAAGTTAATATTTGAAAAGATATTAACCAAAAAAATATCTAAAATATTCCATTTTAAGTTAATATTTGAAAAGATATTAACTTAAAAAATATCTTAAGAATCTTTAATAACTAATGCCTAGGATTCCTCAACTTGATTTAAAATTTAAATCAAATATTCAAATTTAAGTTAGATAAGAAAAATCAGTTGATACAACTAATTTATAACTTAAATAGGAATATTTAATTAAATAAGCTCCAGAAAGAATCTTAGTTAGTTAAAATTCTATATTTAATTAAATACAAGAAAAATACAAATAGTTTGTCTAGAATTAATATCTAAACTAAAAGTGTTTTTCTTAAAATTAACTTTAAAATATTAAAATGAAAATAAATTTTCATATATTTTAAAAGTTAATTATGTTGCTAATTCAATTTTATTAGGTTAAACTAATATAATTAACCTAGTACAGTTATTCAAATCAGGCAAATGGGCCTTCACAATTGGGGTAGTTCATGTGAGGGGGTGCTGGGTTCAGTATGTCGTACCCACTTCTATGGCTCCCAACTCTCACACAAGGCCCAAAAGAGAGGAATTTAAACTTAAAATAAATAACTGTTATTAATTGAATAGGTCCAATAACTAAATGGACCTAAATAAAATCTATCATGGTGTGACATTTTATTTAGCAACAACCTATATGTATCTATATTAAAACAAAAATAAACATATAGGCTCACACAGGCACACTTTGGATGGATCTTACATGTTGCTAGGTCATACACAGATGAAAGAAGATTGTAAAATTTACCTGTTACAAATTATTAACTTGACCAAGGGAGCCATCAGATCATTAGATCTGGCAAAAAGTAACCATGGCTATTTGCAATCAAGTAATAATAGGTTTTTAAAAACTTACACACAAGTTAAAACCACATACTCCTGCAACAAGGTTAGCTGGATAGTTGGAAGTAGGATTTATTTAATTTTAAATAAATAATTTCGAAAAATAAATAATTAAAAAATATTTGAATTTTTGAAAAATAAAATTTAAAAAAAAAATTCGGAAATAAAATTTAAATTTCAAATTTTTTTTTTTTTAAAAAAAAATTTAAAATTAAACCTACTGTTTGAAAAATTAGGTTTCAACCAACCTAAATATCATTTCAAAATTTTCTAATACTTTTAAAAATTAAATGTTATTTTAAAAAATAAAAATTACATAAAAAATTAGAAAAGATAAATGAAATATCTTTTCAGATTTTAAATTTAATTTAAATAAATAAAATAACAAAATTTAAAAGTTAGCAAAATATCTTATATCTATTTAAAATTACATGATTATAAATATCTTATTTTAAATTTAAATAAGGTCAAAGTATCTAAAAAGATTTAATTTAAAAAAAAATCTTAAAAGATAAGATATTATTAAAAAATATTTTAAAAAATAAGATATTTTAAAATATCTTAAAAGATTTTATAAATGTCTCATAAAATCTGACCTTAAATTTAAAAAAAAAAAAAGATATAATCAAATTTAAAAAATAAGATAGATTTTTTTTAAGCAAGAAGATAGATACTAATTCTATTCAAATTCAAATTACACTATTATCTTGAATTAAATTTAAAAAATATTAAATTAGTTCAAAATGATAATTAGAATTGAATTAGGAATAGTAATAGTATATATTCAAAACCATACAAAAAATCGGAAGTTAATTACATGAAATAGCATGAAAAATCGAAGAAAAACGAAAAAATTCGAAACTGTACGGACAGATTTGCGATCGCAGGAAAATATCAGCACAACCCCGATTTTTTCCAAATCTTCAAAAAATCTTAACTAATTCAAATAAAATCCAAATTAAGTTCTGTAAAAGGCTAACTTTCTTAATTTTTTCCATACTATCCAATACAAATAATTCCAGAGATAAATTCACAATTATTTTTCACGAAAATTTAACAAACATCAATCAATCATCAAATAACACTCAATACAACATGATACCATCCAAAGAACATACAAACAATCGTGTTAAAGTCCAAATTTCATGTAAGTAAATCAATTACCATGGCTCTGAGGCCAGTTGTTGGAAATTATTTTACCAGGATCTTAGATCTACTCACAAGTATGTTGTTTAAACATCCTAAATATGAACTTTCTAAAACGATAAAATAAACACATATAAAGTTAAGAAAACCTTACATTGATGCAGCGGAATTAATGTCTCCTTCCACTCAGATCTCTAACCCTTGATTCCTTTCTGTAGCAGAGTATAATCAAGATCTGAGCCCGAATGTCCTTCTTCTTCAAGTTTTGATCCTTCACAGTCTTCCAATCTATGATTGAGTTACTGCTTGCTGTGTGTGGGCACTCACTCTTTCACTAGGGTCGAAAAAGATGAAGGAGAAAAGAGAGAGAGGTTTCGGCCAAGGTATAGAAAGTGGTGAAGGCTCAGTTTTCTGAAGAGAGAAATTTCTGTCAGAAAGGCTTATTCAAAGATGTGTATTTGACTGAGCCATCACTTTCTATTTATAGGCAACTACTAGGTTTAGGTTTAGAATTATTTGGCATTAAAATAATGAAAATATTAATTTGAAAAATCAACTTAACTGGCCGGCCATGGTGTTGTAAAGGGCCTCACTTAATTTTGCAATTTTATCAAATTTTAT
Source organism: Cannabis sativa (assembly GCF_029168945.1). Lineage (NCBI taxonomy): Eukaryota > Viridiplantae > Streptophyta > Magnoliopsida > Rosales > Cannabaceae > Cannabis > Cannabis sativa. The sequence continues at coordinate 70,189,999 of NC_083601.1, forward strand.
CTCTATTTTCTCAAAAATGCCAATTTTCCAATTCTAACCTTTTAAATGCCAAAACTAATTATTTAATAACTAAAATAGATTATTAAATAATATTGTCATTTAATTTAATTATTAATTAGACATAAAAAGTCCATTAATAAATAAATAAACCTAGAAACTCTTTTCTTTACAATTTCACCCCTGCTTAGTGAAAATTCATAAAATTAGACATAGTCTAACTTTAGAATTATAATTGATCAATCACGAATCAATTAATGAGTCTTACAAGCAGAATGTTCTCAACTAGAATGGGGACCATGGATCTATATGCTGAGCTTCAAATAAGTGAACCAAATTTACCAAGTAAATTCCTACTTATTAATTCTTCGTTGAATCCACTCTTAGAACTTAGAATTGCACTCTCAGACTTATATAGAGCATATTGTATGTTCCACGATATCAATATACTATCTCATTTAACCATTGTTGTAACACCCTAACTATTTTAGGCGTATTACGTGATTTTTAAACGTACTGTGCAGCTCGTTGCTAATCAACGAGGTTTATGGAAAAACGTGATTTATTAAAATTTTGCTTTTTAATTAAACTTATAAACCATATTATAAAAGTCTCGGGATCCCGATTTATAAAATCATTTACAAACGTTTTAACTGCTTAACTTTTACATCAAAATGAAAGTCGTCTAACGACGATTTACAAAAAATCTCGGCCTTCAGCATCCTGAGGGAATACGTACGCTCCGAGCCCTAACGCCCAGAGCATGTACAATCTCATAAGCTCGCTCACGGTCCATCGGCCACGGCCTTGCCTTTACCTACACATGAACATAAACGCGTGAGTCGACGGACTCGGTAAGAAAAGCATAATAATATCATACATAAAACCGACTGCCGTGTCCAACACGATGCGAGTCCCGCTACGCCATGTCCAACATGATGCGAGCCACTTCTTGCCATGTCCAACATGGTGCGAGTTTTGAACGTTCGGGGGACGGTACTATTGACAAGTATCCTCACGATCGGTCGAGCCGGTCATACTCCGGCTGCTGGGCATACTCCAGCCTGTACCGACGGGATAGGTCAATAGCCGAACCACCAACCAAGTGTCGACTGATCGGTCGGGCCGGTCATACTCCGCCTGTGGTCATACTCCGGCACTGTACCGACGTGACGGGGTTGGATGGTTCGAAGCCTAAATACATAACTAATGTAATCTAGCAGGCTTCCTACATGCACGCTAAACATGTAATCTACATATGCATCTTGTTATACTAATCTTACGGATTCGATTTCGGGTGTGCCGGTCAACCCGACCGGAACTGAAGCCGAGCGGCGGACATCGGCTCCTAAACTATAAAAATCACAACGCTATAAGTGACACGCTAAATCACTTCCCGGGGACTAAAACTTGGAACTAAAAGTTTCCCTATCGATAAAAAGCATGGCAATACCCCTAAAAACCTAAAAATGAGGAAAACTAGGGTTCGGAAAAATTCCCCAACCGGCAGACCGGTTGCCCAACCGGAATTCCAGTTCTGGGAATTTCTGAACCCCCATCCGGAATTCCGGATGCACAACCGGAATTCCGGTTCCTCGCAGGCAGCCAACTAAAAATCTCATAACTCGACCAATTCAACCCCAATTGGTCCCAAACTTTCCAGACCTGTTCTAAACTATCCCTAGAACAAATCCAAAGCATCAACACCACCCAGAAACCACATATACAAAAATCACCATTGGAGCTCAAGCTTTGAGTTCCAAACTCAAGCTTGAGCAAATCCACCTAACATGCATCCTAACCTATTTAATTCTACCCAAATAAGCATAATAACACCTCTGCAAACTAATAGAAACAACAGCAACATCACAGAACAGATTCACAACATTTTCCTTCCAAAACCACATTTTTACATAGAAAACTCAAAGCTTGAACAACCTAACTAATCATGCTTCAAACAACTCAATTAACATCAATTAAACATGCTTTGAACCTCAGAAAATAACAACTAAACACAGCCATAAAAACAGCCACAAAAACATGCATGCAACATCACTTTTACACATTTTTTTCAAGAAATTTAAAGAGGGAAAGAATAGAACCAACCTAGCTTGCAATGGACCTAAGAGATGATGAATAACCAGCCAAAATCAAAGGAGAAACACCCCTTCCTTGCTGCTCAAGGCTTGGCCGAAAATAGAGAGGCTTGAGAGAGTTTCTTTCTTTTCAACACTTAGCATAAATTGTAAAAATTGGAAAATAAGCTAAAGCCACTTATCACATTTACTTCAGCCAATAAAATACACAAATAACATTTATTTTTCAAATAAACAAGTCACTAAAAGACAAAAAGTCATTGGGGCAAAAAGACCATTTTGCCCCTCCATTCTAAAATCACATAAAAATCACTAAAGGGGTATTTTTAAGACATTCTAAATTCCCGGCCATTCCCGACATTCCCAATGTCTAAAACCCGTCCCCAAATTACTAACATACTAAGTTGTGATTTCTACTGAGCCAAACGCCGAGTTCCAAAATACCGGACACCAGAAATGCGAAATATAAAAACTACTGATGACATAATCATGCATTTCTGAATTCCATAAATAACAGTACTAAATTATTTAAATAGCTATAAATAATTTCATAATTAAACATAAACAACTGCTAATTTCCAAATTAACTAAGCGGGCTTTACAACTATTCCCCCCTTAAAAGGATTTCGTCCCCGAAATCTAACCTGAATAACTCTGGATATTGAGCTCTCATATCTGACTCTAGCTCCCAGGTGGCTTCCTCCACCTTGCTGTTTCTCCAGAGAACCTTGACCAATGCTATGGTCTTATTCCGAAGGACTTTATCCTTTCTATCCAGGATCTGCACTGGCTGTTCCTCATATGACATGTCTGGCTGAAGTTGAAGACTCTCATAACTGAGTATATGAGAGGGGTCTGAAACGTATTTTCTCAACATAGAGACATGGAATACGTTGTGCACTGCTGATAAGGTTGGAGGCAATGCTAACCGATATGCCACTTGACCTGTCTTCTCGAGAATCTCGAAAGGTCCTGTAAATCTAGGGCATAACTTGCCTCTTTTCCCGAAACGTTTAATCCCCTTCATCGGAGATACTCGCAAAAACACATGGTCCCCTACTCGGAACTCAACATCCCTACGTTTCGGATCTGCGTAACTCTTTTGTCTGCTCTGTGAGGCAAGCATTCTAGCTTTTATCTTTTCTATCGCCTCATTGGTCCGCTGAACTGACTCCGGACCTAGGTATTTCCTCTCCCCTGTCTCATCCCAGTGGATAGGGGATCTACATTTCCTACCGTACAACAGTTCATAGGGAGCCATCCCTATCGTACTCTGATAACTGTTGTTGTAAGAGAATTCTATCAACGGTAGATACTTACTCCATGAGCCTTCAAAGTCCATAACACAGGCTCTCAACATATCCTCCAATATCTGAATTGTCCTTTCGGACTGACCATCTGTCTGAGGATGGAATGCTGTACTGAATTTTAGCTTCGTACCCATTGCCCGTTGCAAACTTTGCCAAAATTTGGAGGTGAATTTCGGATCCCTGTCCGAAACTATAGACTTCGGTACCCCGTGAAGTCTCACTATCTCCCTGACGTACAATTCTGCCAACTGATCCACTGTAAATGTTGTTCTGACCGGCAGAAAATGAGCAGATTTCGTAAATCGGTCCACCACTACCCATATGGAATCATACATACCCGTGGTCCTAGGTAACCCGACCACAAAATCCATCGTAATATCCTCCCATTTCCATTCTGGTAGGGTTAGAGGCTGCAACAACCCTGCTGGTCTCTGATGTTCAGCCTTGATCTGCTGACAATTGAGGCATCTCGATACGAATTCTACCAAATTCTTCTTCATACCGTTCCACCAGAAGTACGGTTTCAAATCTTGGTACATCTTGGTGGTGCCGGGATGCAGAGAATACGGGGTAGAATGAGCCTCCTCAAAGATCTCGTTTCTCAATTCCACACTGTTCGGAACACAAACCCTGGCTTTATACAAAAGCATCCCACTATCTGACACTGAAAAGTCTTTGGCTTGACCAGCCAATACCTCATCTCGGATCTTCACTAACTCCGGATCTGTCATCTGAGCGACTTTTATTCTTTCCAACAGATCAGACTGCAGCGTCAAGTTGTGAAGCTGACCTACCACAAACTCAATGCTGGATCTAACCATATCCTCTGCTAGCTGTGGTGAAATCTGAACCATGCTAGTTACTTGCCCGGGACCCTTTCTGCTCAGGGCATCAGCCACTACATTGGCTTTTCCGGGATGATAGAGGATCTCGCAATCGTAGTCCTTCACTAATTCTAACCAACGCCTTTGTCTCATGTTCAAATCTTTCTGAGTAAAGAAATACTTGAGACTCTTATGGTCGGTATAGATCTCACACTTCTCTCCATACAGGTAATGCCGCCAAATCTTCAGTGCAAAAACCACTGCGGCTAATTCTAAATCATGAGTCGGGTATCGCTGTTCATAATCCTTTAACTGACGAGAGGCATAAGCGATAACCCGATCGGCCTGCATCAATACGCACCCCAAACCCTGTTTGGATGCGTCACAGTAGACTACGAACTTCTCCTTGTCCGAAGGCAAAGCTAGCACCGGAGCAGTAATCAACCTCTGTTTCAGCTCCTGAAAACTAGCTTCGCATTTATCTGACCAGATAAAACGCTGATTCTTCTTTGTAAGCTCGGTTAGGGGCATTGAAATTTTGGAGAACCCCTCCACGAACCTACGGTAGTACCCAGCTAATCCCAAGAAGCTTCTGATCTCTGTCACTGTCTTCGGTCTCGGCCAATCTCTGACGGATTCAATCTTCCCGGGATCCACCTTGATCCCGTCTTTACTCACAATGTGCCCTAGGAAGGACACCTGAGACAACCAGAACTCACATTTCTTGAACTTGGCGTAGAGCTTATGTTCTCGAAGTCGTTGCAGTACCATCTGAAGATGTAACTCATGCTCCTCTTCTGATTGAGAGTACACGAGGATGTCGTCGATAAACAAAATCACACAAATATCGAGGAAATCCTTGAATACTCTATTCATCAGGTCCATGAATCTTTGCGGGGAGCATTGGTTAGTCCGAATGACATAACCAGAAACTCGTAGTGTCCATACCTAGTGCGGAAAGCCGTCTTTGGAATGTCCTCCTCTCGGATTCTCAACTGATGATAACCCGAACGGAGATCAATCTTAGAGAAGACCGTCTTCCCCTGAAGCTGATCGAACAAGTCATCAATCCTAGGTAATGGATATTTATTCTTCACCGTCAGCTTGTTCAACTCTCTGTAGTCGATGCACATCCTCATAGATCCATCCTTCTTCTTGACGAACAAAACCGGGGCTCCCCAGGGTGACACACTGGGCCGAATGAACCCTATGTCAAGCAACCCTTGGAGCTGAATCTTTAATTCCTTAAGTTCAGCTGGAGCCATCCTATACGGGGCTTTGGAAACCGGATCCACCCCTGGTGCCAAGTCAATCACAAAGTCAATCTCCCGCTGAGGTGGTAACCCTGGAAGTTCTTCGGGAAAAACGTCCAAAAATTCCCGAACCACTCTGATGTCCTCTGGCCGAATGGTGTCTGGCCGAGTGGTGTCCACCACCACGGCCAGAAACCCTAAGCACCCACCGTGCAGTAATTCTCTCGCTGACATAGCCGAGATCACCGGGATCCGAGATCCCTGAACCGAACCCACAAATACAAACGGTTCTTCACTTTCCGGTTGGAAGACCACCATCTTCCTCTTACAGTCAATGCTCACCGAATATTTAGATAGGAAATCCATTCCTAAAATAATATCGAATTCGACTAAGCTCATCTCTATCAGATCAGCGCTTAACTCTCTCCCGTCTATCCTGATCGGCATAGACCTAATCCACCTATTGGAGATAACCAATTCTCCGCCAGGTAACAGGGTTCCAAACCCTGATTCATATCTATCAAAGGGTCTACCCAACTTACTAAAGATTCTGGCCGCCACATAAGAATGTGTAGCTCCAGAATCAAACAGCACTGAATAAAGTGAGTTGTTAATGAAAAGCTGACCTGTAACAACTGATGGTGGCATCCGCATCGGCTGCGTGATAGCGAACACCCTGGCTGGAGTGGGTATCGCTGGAGCTCTCGGTGCCTCTGGCCGGAGCTGGGGACATTCCCTCTTGAAGTGTCCGGGCATGCCACAATGAAAGCATCCCTGCCCCTTGCACTCACCCCGATGATGCCTCTTGCAGCTAGGGCACTCGGGATAGGAGAATCGGGTCTCATTACCACCAGGACGACTCCCTCTGTTCTGGTTCCCCCGGAACCTCTTGTTCTGACTCGAGCCACCGGAAGCAGTGGGTGCCCTCTTCCTCTGATCAATGGCCGAACCACTACTCCCGGCTATAGCCCGATGCGGGAGGGGTAGGAGCTCCGCCACTAACCGAGTACCGGGCCGATTCCCGACATGCACCCCACTGCGCCCTCAGCTCGCAGTGCCTTCTCCACCATCTGAGCATAGGTGGTGCTGTCGTCGGTGGTAATCATCAGGTCATGCCTGATCTTGGGATTCAACCCGTCCAGATACTTCTCCTTCCTGCTGAAGTCGGTCGGCACAATTCCCGAGGCTAACCTCGCCAACCGGTCAAACTGAGTAGTATACTCAGTGACGCTCATGTTCTCCCGCTGGGTCAGGTGAACGAACTCTTTCCTCTTGGCGCTTCTGACCGCCTCATTATAGTATTTCGCGTTGAAGAGTTCTTGGAACCTTTCCCAAGTCATGGTGGTGACGTCATGGATCTGAGACACCATGTCCCACCATACCAGGGCGTCCTCCTGGAACTGAAATGTGGCGCACACCACTCTGTCGTTACCGGTGACACCCATGAAATTCAGAATTCTGGTAATCACCGTCAGCCACTGCTCGGCTTTCATCACGTCCGGACCTCCCAGGAAAACCGGAGGTGCTTGCTTCCGGAACCGCTCATACAATGGTTCCAATCTATGGGCCGCCACCACTATGTCGGCCTGGGCAGCAGGGGCGGGTGCCACTGGAACTATAGGCACTGGAACTGCAGGAGCACCCTGCTGTCTCAACCTCTGGATCTCGAGGTCTTGTTCTTCGATCCGGGCTTGCATCTCCGCAAACCGCAACTCCCACCCGGGGCTCCCCGATCGGCCGGGGGAGCCCGGGCAGCCCGTGGCGGGTTCTCATCACCCCGGCCACGAGCCCCGCCTCGGGGACCTCTCGCCTCGGCCCCTAGCGGTGGGGGAAACTGAGCTCCCTGTCCCTGATTCGACCCTACGGAGTTGCCCTGACTCCTGGTACTCCGCCTGGCGTCCATCTAGCTAGAACCGCCTGCGAAACCAAGAGTTGGCATATCAGGTCGTATTCAAGGCGAGCTTACTAATGCCGCTTAATTTGGAAATTAGAAATGAAACATGCGCCTATTCTACTATCAGGCTACTAACATGCTTCCTAACAGGCTTTTCTTTTTCATAACTGAATAAAATAAACTACTAAAGCAATAAAGGCTTACTGAACCGTGAACCGAGCTAACTGCTGATGATGATTGTACATGTCGTGACGATCTTCGGAAGACAACCTGGCGGCTCTGATACCAAATTGTAACACCCTAACTATTTTAGGCGTATTACGTGATTTTTAAACGTACTGTGCAGCTCGTTGCTAATCAACGAGGTTTATGGAAAAACGTGATTTATTAAAATTTTGCTTTTTAATTAAACTTATAAACCATATTATAAAAGTCTCGGGATCCCGATTTATAAAATCCTTTACAAACGTTTTAACTGCTTAACTTTTACATCAAAATGAAAGTCGTCTAACGACAGTTACAAAAATCTCAGCCTTGCTGTCCCGAGGATCGTACGCTCCAGGCCTAACCGCCCCGACATGTACAATCTCATAAGCTCGCTCACGGTCCATCAGCCACAGCCTTGCCTTTACCTACACATGAACATAAACTGTGAGTCGACAGACTCAGTAAGAAAAGCATAATAATATCATACATAAAACTGACTGCCGTGTCCAACACGATACTGAGTCCCGCTACTGCCATGTCCAACATGATACTGAGCCACTACTGCCATGTCCAACATGGTACTGAGTTTTGAACGTTCAGGGGACGGTACTATTGACAAGTATCCTCCTGATCGGTCGAACCGGTCATACTCCGGCTGCTGGTCATACTCCAGCCTGTACCGACGTGACAGGGTTGGATGGTTCGAAGCCTAAATACATAACTAATGTAATCTAGCAGGCTTCCTACATGCACGCTAAACATGTAATCTACATATGCATAATGTTATACTAATCTTACCTGGATTCCGATTTCAGGTGTGCCGGTCAACCTGACTGGAACTGAAGCTGAGCGGCAGACATCGGCTCCTAAACCATAAAAATCACAACGCTATAAGTGACACGCTAAATCACTTCCCGGGGACTAAAACTTGGAACTAAAAGTTTCCCTATCGATAAAAAGCATGGCAATACCCCTAAAAACCTAAAAACGAGGAAAACTAGGGTTCGGAAAAATTCCCCAACCTACAGAGCCGGTTGCCCAACCGGAATTCCGGTTCGGGAATTTTCGAACCCCCATCCGAATTCCGGATGCACAACCGGAATTCCGGTTCCTCGTAGGCAGCCAACTAAAAATCTCATAACTCGACCAATTCAACCCCAATTGGTCCCAAACTTTCCAGACCTGTTCTAAACTATCCCTAGAACAAATCCAAAGCATCAACACCACTCAGAAACCACATATACAAAAATCACCATTGGAGCTCAAGCTTTGAGTTCCAAACTCAAGCTTGAGCAAATCCACCTAACATGCATCCAAACCTATTTAATTCTACCCAAATAAGCATAATAACACCTCTGCAAACTAATAGAAACAACAGCAACATCACAGAAAAGATTCACAACATTTTCCTTCCAAAAACCACATTTTTACTTAGAAAACTCAAAGCTTGAACAACCTAACTAATCATGCTTCAAACAACTCAATTAACATCAATTAAACATGCTTTGAACCTTAGAAAATAACAACTAAACACAGCCATAAAAACAGCCACAAAAACATGCATGCAACATCACTTTTACACATTTTTTTCAAGAAATTTAAAGAGGGAAAGACAAGAACCAACCTAGCTTGCAATGGACCTAAGAGATGATGAATAACCAGCCAAAATCAAAGGAGAAACACCCCTTCCTTGCTGCTCAAGGCTTGGCCGAAAATAGAGAGGCTTGAGAGAGTTTCTTTCTTTTCAACACTTAGCCTAAATTGTAAAAATTGGAAAATAAGCTAAAGCCACTTATCACATTTACTTCAGCCAATAAAATACACAAATAACATTTATTTTTCAAATAAACAAGTCACTAAAAGACAAAAAGTCATTGGGGCAAAAAGACCATTTTGCCCCTCCATTCTAAAATCACATAAAAATCACTAAAGGGGTATTTTTGGGACATTCTAAATTCCCGGCCATTCCCGACATTCCCAATGTCTAAAACCCGTCCCCAAATTACTAACATACTAAGTTGTGATTTCTACTGAGCCAAACGTCGAGTTCCAAAATACCGGACACCAGAAATGCGAAATATAAAAACTACTGATGACATAATCATGCATTTCTGAATTCCATAAATAACAGTACTAAATTATTTAAATAGCTATAAATAATTTCATAATTAAACATAAACAACTGCTAATTTCAAAATTAACTAAGCGGGCTTTACAATTGTTATAATCTTATTGTGATTTAAAGATCCTCTACATAGATGATTTACATCGAGATGGGATTTCTTTACCGTTCTCACCCCTCAATGTATTTTGCCCCTTAAAACACTTAGCTACCTGTAAATGGTGTTTAGTGATCTAATCATTAGTCAGCAAAACAAGAGCTCATCCATTTACTTCTATTTGGTAAGCTCAAAGGGAATCATCACTTGACTTCTATACACCAGTAGAAGCTATAGATTCCATATTTATGTTCAGCACTCCCACTCAATCATACTATCATGTTCCCATAATATACGTATCACCCTGACCCGAAAGTAGGCTTAACTAATAAATCAAAGAACATGAATAGCACTCCTGAGTTGAGCCCAAGCATATCAGGATTTAGATTCTTTTAATCTTAAGATCAACTACTGATATTGACTTGGAAAGATATGTATAACGGTAAGTTTGTAATATCTTAACTTAGTTGCAATATCGGTCCAGTCCAATGTATACTCCATACATTCGAAACTAGTATACTTTACTAATATCCTGAAAAGAACATAACACTTACTCCAAGTGTAAGTACACATCATCGCTGATTCTCACATTAGTGTAAATCCAATAACACTGATGAAACAGGGACCAAAACTTTTGATTCATATGATCAGAATCACATTCCACTGTGTTGACGATACTGTAATTGTGAATAAACATATGATCTGGATTTAACTGATTTTGTGTGTATGAATGTAATAAACATATTTAACATATTAAACCATTAGCATGTAAAATTCATGCAAACATCAATCACTTATAATTTCTTATATTGATAACTAATCAGATTGTAAAGAGTTTAATTTAGGGCATAAAACCCAACAGGAACATATAGAGCATTCTATATTACTGAGAGTGCAATTCTAAGTTCTATGCGTGGATTCAACGAAGAATTAATAAGTTAGTGAATTTTAGTGCTAAATTCTTGATCTACTTATTGGAAGCTCGGTTATATAGACCCATGGTCCCCGCACTAGTTGAGATAATATTGCTTGTAAGACTCATATAATTGGTTTTGATTAATCAATTATAATTCTCAATTTAGATTATGTCTATTTGTGAAATTTCACTAAGTAAGGGCGAAATTGTAAAGAAAGAGTTTTAGGGGCATATTTGTTAATTATGATACTTTGTATGGTTCAATTAATAAATATGATAAATGACAATATTTTTTAATAATTACTTATAGTTATTAAATAGTTAGAATTGGCATTTAAATGGTTGAATTAGAAAATTGGCGTTTTTGAGAAAACCAAATGCAGAAAAGGTAAAACTGCAAAATTGCAAAAAGTGAGGCCCAAATCCACTAGTATAGGGATTATATGTTTTAGTATTTTCACTTGTCATTCCTACTTGCTATATGCTTATAATTTCTGAATTGTGTATGAATTTATATTGAACCATGTTATTTTCTGTTATTAAGTTGTAGTTTAATTTCGAATCTTCATTGTTGGTCTAACTTCGCTTGTTTATCTAATGAGATAAATCCCTAGTTGATTTTCACCATTAGACATACATAATAGCGTTACATCTCAAAAGATAAATATTCTATATGCGACATCTAGCTGTTCATCAATTGATGACACCTTAGACTAGTATTTTTACGATATGAAACAAGAAGATTGTATAAATAAGATTACTTTGACTTTCGCTAATCGAAGCATCGTTGGATTCTTATTTTAAACGAAATTATCCTAATTCCTCTTAGCTTATTCATTTCGAATTAGCTCAATAATATATCATTGGATGAATGGTCTATAAATCATTTCATGTCATTATATTTTGTCTTAAGAAATTAAATGACGCATATGATTATAATCCTGAAATTCTATTCCCAGTTGATATAAATCCTCAATCTTAGAAATCTCCTACTTGTATGGGCAAATCTGACTTAGAGTTTGTATTAGTAGTGCTGGTCCAAGATAGAATTACTCATTATATTTGGTATAAATTTAAGTCTTTGACTTTAATTTTAGATTACCAATAGAAATTTTCTTATATTTCTAATTCCAGAATACAATACAGTTACACTTTCTCAAGTGTTTAATATCCATCTTATATTAATGGATTAGAACTGTATGGAATATGAGTTAGGTATTCTGTGACCAGGATCCACTTGCAGTATTCTAAGAACTCGTTGATGTAACTAAACCTATGTCATCAAAAGACACTACAATTTTTTTTAATCTATGGCATTTGTATCTTGTTCATAGTGGATTTGACTGATCAATCTCTGCAAAGAGTTAATATGCCTATATCTACTGAAAGTAGTTCATCTAATTCGCAGATAGATGTACATTCAGGGGTGGATATGAGTTTTTTCGTTGTATTCTTAAAACGATAACTCTAGATTATACCTTTTAGCAAGAAATTTGAAATGTTTGAAAAATTTCATTAATTTCTAGCAATGGTTAACACCATTAAGGTAAGTGGTTAAAGATCTTGCGAACTGATAGGGGTAGAGAAATAGTTAGTAGATATGCAGTTCAAAGATCATTAATTTGATTTTTGAATTATATCCAAACTAACCTCCCCAGAAATTTCGAGTTGCATGTTGATGATTAGTTACTAGTCGTTGCCTAATTCCTTCTATGGTAATACAATTTCAGAATGATGTAATGGTTGTATACTTAATGTAAATCATTACTAGATTCATGGATGACCTAATCAAAATCTTAAGAAAAGCTAGAACTGTTAACCATGGCTTGTTAGCTATTCTAAGTGATTAGGGGTGGACCATCCCATAGTCAATAGATAAGAAAGTGTTTGTTCAAACAAATACTACTTTTCTAAGAAAATGACTAAGTCTGAAAATAAAGTAGCAAATAAAGGAGATATTTAATTCTTGATTCCAAAAGTGTTCTATCATCTTATTTGACATATGATCATCCCACTGCCTCTGTTGTCTTGTCACAACCAAAGAGGTTAATACCATTTAGTTTTCTTCGACATAATTCACGGTACCTTGTCGTAGTGGCAATCTATAGAAGCTTCACAACTTCTTAGGTATACCTGGTAATTAATTACTTACTCTAATGCAAGCAACTTACTTTAGTAAGATGCTAGAGAATTTTCTTTCTAATGGCAATCTATAGAAGCTTCACAACTTCTTAGGTATAGATTTTATTTATCTAAGGAAAAGTCTTAACTATTCCAGAAAAGATAAAGCCATGAAAGAATTTCTTATATCAATAATGAGAGGTCTTAGATATGCTTTAGACCAGACACCTGCTGTTGAGTGGGAGTAATGAGTAGGTGTCAGATTAATCCAGGAGAAGAACATTGAAAGACAATCAAGTAAATCCTAAGATTAAGAAGAGGAACTATATGTTAGTCTATAATGGTGTGTTTAAAACTCTTAGACTACACCATATAAGATGTCGAAATTTGCCTTTGTGCTAGAAAATCTTTCTGATAAGATGGTGGTTACTCTTGGGGGTGGAATAGTGATTTTGGAGAAGTGTAAAAACCTATCTGAAGTCTCTAGGTCTACCAGAGAGAGACTGAATGTTAAAGTTGCAGGAAAGGTACTTATTCAGTCTAAGGAAAGTTCTATACATTTTTGGCACCATTCCAAATTGCCTAAACTACTAGTGTTAATTTGCTAATTAACCAAAAGTAGTTGCCAAAGATATAGAATCCAGTATCCCAAGAGAGTAGACATATAGAGAGGAATTTCACATTATCAATGATTTTGTGATTAAAGGAAGAGTAATGGTGGAGAAAAGGTTTTGTTTAATTCAACCTTTCAGATCCTATTACGAGGAGTTTACTACTACTACACTTGATTTGTATATCGAGGTGTTGAGATTATTTGAAATTCACTTTTTTTTTTTTATATTAGTGCAAGTGGGAGTTTGTTGGGTTTTATGCCCTAAATAAAACTCATTTCAATATAATCAGATTTACTCATTAATATAGATCAGAAATAACATTTAATGTTGCATGGTTCACATGATTTATTTCATGATTATATGTACATAATGTATAAATTCATCTGAAACCCTTTTCACATACTTGATCCTGTTTATTGTGCCGTCAACACATTGGAAAGTAAACATGACTATGTGAATAAAGATTCCTAGATTTATCAGACATAGGGTTTTACTGATATGATAATCTACAACAGAGTTTACTTGCATTTGGAGAAGTGCTATGTTCTTTCCAAAGCATTGGTTAAAGTAAATCTCAGGTTGGATGCATGGAGTATGCATCGGAAGGGAACGATATTGAACTTTGACTTAGATTTATTAAACTTACCGTAATATCTATTCAAGTCAATATCGCCTAGTTGATCCTAGATCAAATGTTCTTAATCCTGTTATGATTAAGCCCAATCTTGAAAGGCTATTCGTGTTCTTTGATTTGTTAGTTAAGCCTACTTTTAGGTCAGGGTGATACGTACATTTTGGGAACACGGTAGTGCAATTGAGTGGGAGCGCTATCATAAACATGGAATCTATAGCTTCTATCATGCGAATAGTAAGCAAAGGATGATCTCCTTCGAGCTTGACCAAACGAACATAAATGGTGGAGTACTCATTTCACATAAGCTAAAATATCATTTATACGGGGTCAAGTGTTTTAAGGAATAAATACATTGTAGGGTGTAACGGTAATTTAATCCCTTTACAGTGTAGATCATTCAAATAGAGGATCATTGATCACATTAGGATTATAACAATGGATAACTAATGATGTGTCTATATGGTGGAACATATAGAGCATTCTATATTACTGAGAGTGCAATTCTAAGTTAGTGAATTTTAGTGCTAAATTCTAGATCTACTTATTGGAAGCTCGGTTATATAAACCCATGGTCCCCGCACTAGTTAAGATAATATTTCTTGTAAGACTCATATAATTGGTTTTGATTAATCAATTATAATTCTTAATTTAGACTATGTCTATTTGTGAAATTTTCACTAATTAAGGGCGAAATGGTAAAGAAAGAGTTTTAGGGGCATATTTGTTAATTATGATACTTTGTATGGTTCAATTAATAAATATGATAAATGACAATGTTATTTAATAATTACTTATAGTTATTAAATAGTTAGAATTGGCATTGAAATGGTTGAATTAGAAAATTGGCGTTTTTGAGAAAATCAGATGCAGAAAAGGTAAAACTGGAAAATTGCAAAAAGTGAGGCCCAAATCCACTAGTATAGGGCCGGCCACTTTTGTAGGAAATTTTAACTGATTTTTTCATTATTTTAATGCCAAATAATTCAAACCTAACCCTAGTGGAATGCTATAAATAGATAGTGAAGTCTTCAAGAAATTTACACTTTTCTTCTGACACTTCTGTTTCAGAAAAACTGAGGCTCTCTCTCTCCCTATCTTTGGCCGAACCCACTTTCTCTCTCTTCTTCCTTCAATTTCGAAATCCTTAGTGTAAGAGTAGTGCCCACACACAGCAAGTGATACCTCAATCATAGTGAGGAAGATCGTGAAGAAAGACTTTCAGCAAAAAGGAGTTTCAACATCAAAGATTCAGAGAAAGAGATCCAGGTTCAGATATTGATAATGCTCTGCTACAGAAAGGAATCAAGGGCTAGATATCTGAACGGAAGGAGTCATTTAATTCCGCTGCACCCAATGTAAGGTTTCTTAAACTTTATGCGTGTTTATTTCATCGTTTTAGAAAGTTCATATTTAGGGTGTTAATAAACATACTTGTGAGTAGATCTAAGATCCTGGTAAAATAATTTCCAACATTTCTTACTTGCTAAATGTATGATAATTTCTTAATGTGTATGAATTTATATTGAACCATGTTGTTTTTTTTGTTATTAATTTTAGTTATAAATTTTGAGTCTTCATTGTTGGTCTAACTTAACTTGTTGTTTCAATGGGACAAATCCCAAAGGATTGTCATGAATTAGACAAACATAATAGTGTTAGATCTCAACAGATAAGTATTTGTAAATGCAACATCTAGTTTTACATCTAAAGATGACAACATAGCTTAGTGTTTACAATATGAAACAATGAAGATATTTATAAAATAAGAATAACTTTGACTCTCGCCTACTATCACATTGTTAGATTCTTATTCTAATCAAAATTATCCTTTATTTTTCCTCTTAGCTTTTCATTTAGAATTTTCTTAGATAGTATATCATTGGAGGAATAGTTTATAAATCATCTACTTATGATGTCATTCTATTTTCTTCTATGAAATTGAATGGCGCAAATGACTATATTCATGACATTTGATCTCGAAATAATATAAATCCTCAATCTAGAAATCTCCTACTTGTATATACTTACTAAAGACAACCTAAACTTAGAGTTAGATTATTAGTGGAGGTCCAAGCTAGGATAATTACTCATGTATATTTGGTATAAATTTAAGTTTTTGACTTTAAATTTTAGATTCCAAATAGAAATTTTTAATTTCAGTTTCCAGAATACATTGATCAATACAGTATGACTTTCACAAGTTATTAATATCCATTTTTTGTCAATGGATTCAAACAATATGTTAATGCATGGAATTTGAGTTTAGTATTCTATGACCAGGTTCTACTTGGACTATTCTAAGAACTCTTTATTGTAACTAGACCTAAGTCATTAAAAGACCAAAACCATTATATTATGCCTATCTCGTTCATAGTGTTTCTTAATAAGATCATTCTCTGCAAAGAGTCAATACGCCTATATCCACTTGAAAGTAAGATCATTCATATTCGAAGATATGGATGTACATTCAGCGGTGGGTATGAGTTATTATTAAATTCCTTAAACGACCACTCTAGACTTTACCTTGGGCAAAGAAATTTGAAATGTTTGAGAAATTTCATGAATTTCTAGCAATGGTGAAAAACTATTAAGGTAAGTGGCTAAAGATCTTACGAACTGATAGGGGTGGAGAAATATTTCCTAGATATACAGTTCAATGGTCATTAAGTTGAATTTTGAATTGTATCCAAACTTACCTCCCTAGAAATTTGGATTGCATATTGATGAAAGTGAAAGGTTATGATTAGTTACTAACAGTTGCCTAAGTGTTTTCGGAGTACCCTAGTGAATGGAAAATTTCAGAATGATGGAATGGTTATGCATTTCTAGATTCATGGATATCCTGATTGTGACCTTAAGAAAAGCTAGAAGTATTAACTTAGGTTTACATGTTTGATAGCTATTTTAAGTGATTAGGGGTGGACAATCCTATGGTCATTAAGCTAAGAAAGTGTTTGTTTTAACAAATACTACTTTCTAAGAATATGACTAAATCTGAAAGTAGAAAAGTAGAGGAGATATTTTTTTCTATTCCAAAGTGTTCTATCATCTTATTTTATATAAGATGGTCCCACTGCCTCTATTGTATTGACATAACCGATGAGGACAATACCATTAGTGTTCTTAGATGGAAAGTCACAGTACCTTTTCGTAGTGGGAGGGTTTCAAGGAACTCACCCTGTTATGACTTCAAAGACACTTGTGATGAAAATCCATTTTTAGTTTAAACAAGTAATGGATAGTCAAAATAAGGAACTAAGAAGAAAAGCCAAGAGAACTGTGGTTTAAACCATTATTCATATGGAATAACCAAAAGTTTTCTATTACAAGGACAAGAAAGGAAATTTTGAAAATTATGTATATTCAATGGACTTAACGAAACTTCCTGATCCTAGTATTATATAGGTTTGAGATTATCTAAACTTGTGGGTTCTGGTATGCCAGGTAGTTTAATTACTCTAGTGCGAGCAACTAACTTTAGTAAGATGTTGAAGCATTTGTTTTTCTAATGGCAATCTATAGGAAGCTTTTAGACTTCTAGACATAGATTTTATTTATCTATGGAAAAGTTTTAACTATTCCAAAAAAGATAAGGGCCAAAGAAAGAATTCCTTAAGATCAATAGTGAGAGGTCTCAAATATGCTTTGCTATGTGTTAGACCAGACACATGCTGTTGAGTGGGAGTAATGAGTTTGTATCATATTAATCTAGGAAAGGAACTTTGGAAGATAATCAAGTAAATCATATGATAAAAAAAAAGAGGAACTATATGTTAGTCGATAAGGGTGGTATTTTAATACTCTTAGACTACACCAAATCAAGTTTTTAGACTTGCCTTAATGCTAGAAAGTCTACTGATGAGATGGTGATTACTCTTGGGCTGGAGTAGTGATATTGGAGAAGTTTAAAAATCTATCTGAGTCTCTAACTCTACTAGTGAGACTGAATGTTAAAGTTATAGGAGAGATACTTATTCAATCTGTGGAAAGTTCTACAAAGTTTTTGGCATTGTACCAATAATTTATTAACTACTAGTGTTACTTCATGAGTAACACAAAAGTAGTTGCCAAAAAGTAAAGAATCCAATATCCTTGAGTAATAGACATATAGAGAGGAATTTCACAATATCAAGATTTTGTGATTAAGGATATGTAATGGTAGAGAAAGGTTGTAATTAATACACCTTGCCAAATCCTATTACAAAGAGAATACTACATACTACACTTCATCCGGATATCAAGGTGTTGAGATTAATTGAAATGCACTTTTTGTTTTATATTAGTGCAAGTGGGAGTTTGTTGGGTTTTGTGCCCTAAATAAAATCTATTTCAATATAATCAAATTTACTAATTAATAAAGATCAGAAATCGCTTTTATGTTGCCTAGTTCACATGATTTAATTCATTATTACATATAATGGATAATTTTATTAAGTTTAGAACATACATAAATATATATTTCTTCATGATTATTGTGTCGTCAGTACATGGGAATATAATCATGATTATATGTTCAAAAGTTTAATTCCCATGATTTGTCAGTTCATTGGATTTAAACTGACATGATAATCGGCGATAAGGTATACTTACACCTTAGATAAGTGTTATGTCTTTTCCAGGGCATTGGCAAAGTTTACTAGTATCAGATGTATGGAGTATACATTGGAAGGGACCGATATTGAACTTGGATAAGATATCATAAACTTACCGTTATATTTCTAAGTCATTATGAATGGTTGATCTTAGGTCTATGGATCTTAATCCTGATATGGGTAGGTTCAACTTAGTTGTATTATTTATGTTCTTCAAGTTTTTTCGTGGATGCTAACTTATGGTTCTGGCGGATATTAACATCTCGGGAACATGGTAGTGTTGGAATTTATTTTGCCAGGATCTTAGATCTACTCACAAGTATGTTGTTTAACACCCTAAATATGAACATTCTAAAACGATAAAATAAACACATATAAAGTTAAGAAAACCTTACATTGATGCAGCAGAATTAATGTCTCCTTCCACTCAGATCTCTAACCCTTGTATACTTCTGTCGCAGAGTATTATCAAGATCTGAGCCCGAATGTCCTTCTCTTTGTGTGTGATCCATCACAGTCTTCCAATCTATGATTGAGTTACCACTTGCTGTGTGTGGGCACTTACTCTATAACTAAGGTTCAAAATTTATGAAGAAGAAAAGAAAGGGAAAGATTTCGGCTATAGAGAGAAAAGGGAAGGCTCAGTTTTTCTGAAGAGAAATTTTCTGACAAAAAAGCTTATTCAAAACATTTGATTTGACTGGGCCATCACTTTCTATTTATAGGCAACTACTAGGTTTAGGTTAGGAATTATTTGGCATTAAAATAATGAAAATATCAATTTGAAAAAACCACTTTAAGTGGCCGGCCATGGTGTGTGTTATGGGCCCCACTTTGTTTTGCAGTTTTCACAAATTTTATTTCTATTTTCTCAAAAATGCCAATTTTCCAATTCTAACCATTTAAATGCCAAAACTAATTATTTAATAACTAAAATAGATTATTAAATAATATTGTCATTTAATTTAATTATTAATTAGACATATAAAGTCTATTAATAAATAAAAAAAACCTAGAATCTCTTTTCTTTACAATTTCGCCCCTGCTTAGTGAAAATTCACAAATTAGACATAGTCTAACTTTAGAATTATAATTGATTAATCACGAATCAATTATTGAGTCTTACAAGCAATATGTTCTCAACTAGAATGGAGACCATGGATCTATATGCTGAGCTTCCAATAAGTGAACCGAATTTACTAAGTAAATTCCTACTTATTAATTCTTCGTTGAATCCACTCTTAGAACTTAGAATTGCACTCTTAGACTTATATAGAGCATATTATATGTTCCACGATATAGATATCCTATCTCATTTAACCATTGTTATAATCTTATTGTGATCAAAGATCCTCTATATAGATGATTTACATCGAGATGGGATAATTTTACCGTTCTCACCTCTCAATGTATTTTGCCCCTTAAAACACTTAGCTACCTGTAAATGATGTTTAGTGATCTAAGAATTAGTCACTTAAACAAGAGCTCATCCATTTACTTCTATTTGCTAAGCTCGAAGGGAATGATCACTTGACTTCTACACACCAGTAGAAGCTATATATTCCATATTTATCTTCAGCACTCCCACTCAATCAAACTATCATGTTCCCAAAATATACGTATCACCCTGACCCTAAAGTAGGCTTAACTAATAAATCAAAGAACATGAATAGTACTCCTGAGTTGAGCCTAAGCATATCAGGATTTAGATTCTTTTAATATTAAGATCAACTACTGATATTGACTTGGAAAGATATAACGGTAAGTTTGTAATATCTTAACTAAGTTGCAATATCAGTCCAGTCAAATGTATACTCCATACATTCGAAACTAGTATACTTTACTAATGTCCTGGAAAGAACATAACACTTACTCCAAGTGTAAGTACACATCATCGTTGATTATCACATTAGTGTAAATCCAAAACACTGATGAAATTGGGACTTAGTCTTTTGATTCATATGATCGTAATCACATTCCACTGTGTTGACGATACTGTAATTGTGAATAAGCATATGATCTTGATTTAACTGATTTTGTGTGTAAATGTAATAAACATATTAAACCTTTAGCATGTAAAATTCATGCAAACATAAATCACTTCAAATTTCTTATATTGATAAATAATCAGATTGTAAAGAGTTTTATTTAGGGCATAAAACCCAACAAACTCCCACTTGCACTAACATAAAACAAAGTGTGCAAATAAGTCAATCTGATGTCTTGATCTTCAGATCAAGTGTAGTATATTTGAATCCACCCAAACCTCTGGAAACTAGTTCATAAATACATTTATGAAACATCCTTTACTATATGCTTTACTCATCAAGGGATACTGAAATCCCCACTGTTTTAAAGTACATCTGAATAAACAGAAGACATATCTCTCATATTTTAAAATATGGAATTGAGATAATACAGTGTAGACTTTTCTTCAGTAATATAACTTTCTGGTAATTTCGAATTTACAAAGTTATAAGTATTCTCTGGTAGAGCTTGAATTATTATAGAATAACTCCTCCACCCCCAAAGTAACCACCATCTCATAATTTTCGAATGAGTTGGTGAAGATACAAGGATAACTGATATACAGTTCCTTAATATCTAACATATAGATCACTTTCATAAATCTTTCTTGAATATCTTCTAATGTTCCTTATTTGATTACATCTCTGATAGCTCCCACTCAATAGCAGATGTCTGGTTAAATACTTTTAACCTCTTTATTGTTTGGAGAGTCGTCTAGTTGTGACTTTTGTATTTGTCTGAAACTTTAAGTTAAGACTAAGTCATCGACATAGCAGACTAGTATTTGAAGTGAAAAATACTTACTAGAGATTAAGTAATCAAAATTAAGATACCATAAAAGTTTAAGAGGATTAAGAATACTTAGTTCAAGTCATTCGAATAGACTGAACTAGAGTTCTTTTATCTTATTCTCATAATTCTGATAAGTTATATCTATCCACATGAATGGTTAGATTTTCTTTTCAGTAGTGTTCTTAAGTTCCAATCACAAGTGCCAACCTAATGAAGATGGGTATAGAATTTTAAATTTCTCCCACTCAATTAAGGTTGTGTGAAACATTATCAAAGAACTTTTATTGGTATCAGTATTTACTACAACAGTAAAACTAAATTGGAACATAAAATCAAGATCAAGAATTTATATTGATAATAGCTAAGTCATTATATTACTTCCATGTTTAAAGAAAATATGTGTTACATAGGGTGTTGTGGAAAGATTCCACCCCTAAGTGTCTAGAGATTATGATCCACTCCTAAAGGTTGTAAAGATCATGATTCTCTAAGTGTAATAGAGTTTATGTGGAGTTGAATACAAACTAGAGTTCATTAGATATAAAAGATCGTTGAACTGCATAGTTTTCTTAAGTTTTCTCCACCCCTATCAGATCAAAAGATCCTTTTATTAAACAAAATCTTAATAATTGTATTAGAATTAACAATTATTAATAAACATAGAAATAATTTCTAGTGTTTATTTAATATAACTCTATGAAGAGTTATAAATATTATAGAATTTGCATCAATAATAAAAACACTTACGCAGACAAACATATAAATATATTGTGGTAATTGTTGATTAAGATAAAGTAAATGAAGCTCAATCTCATTAATTGCAATTGGTTTGAAAAGAAAATAAAATAAACTTTATTAATAATAAATAAAAAAATGTATTGCAACAATATGAGAAAAACAGGGATAAAAATCCCTAACTAAAATTCGAAATCCAAATTGTCTTTAAACTAAAACAATTAATTCAAAAAATAGATAAAAGAGCTTCATCTTCATCTTGGACGAACTTAACCCTTGGTCCAGCTTTCCGATCCAACTCATGAAGATAGCATCTGAGCTCAAGTAGCTTGGTCTATAAGAAGAAGAAACAAATAAGCAAAGTTAGTCCAGAATCATAAATCCAATTGGATAATAATTCACTAAAACTCTTAAAGTTTATGAAAAGAAATACCTTGTTTCTTTGCAAGAAGTTTAGGACACTGGGGTTTCCAATGACCTTTCTCATTGCAGCAGAAACACTTTCCTTTGAGTGTAGCATCACCAAAAGCAGCAACCTTTTTATTTTTCATGGCTTTTGCATGCTTCTTGTTGTTTTTCCACTTCTTCTTCGATTTGGGTTTAGAAGCAGAGGCAACATTTGCTTCAGGTTTGACCGTCCCATTACCATTCCCAGAATTTTGAGGTTTACTCCCTTTCTTCTTGGGTCCTCCAATCAAATTTTCATAAGTCTGAAGGTCATTGACTAACTCATGAAAGTCTATGTCCTTCTTATTCATGACATAATTTGATGTATAGGGCAGAAATGCTGGAGTCAGACTATTCAAGATAAGGCTTACTTGAGTAGTATGATCCATTTCAGCACCATGATCCTGGGCTTCTTGGAAATAACTTGCAATGAGGAGAACATGATCACGCACGTTTCGATGGGGTTCCATCCGTGCATTGATATACTTCTTAGTCGCGTCAAAGCGAGACTGAAGAGATGCCCTACCGAATAGCTTAGTTAACTTCGTCATTACTTCAGTAGCCTTTTCGATTTTAGAAAATCGAGTTTTAAGGGTGTCAACCATGCTGGAAGGCATAAAGTATAGAGCTTTGTCATTTGCTTTCTGCCAACGCTCATACTTTTCTTTCACAGCTGTAGATGCATTATTCCCCGGCACTTCAGGAGACGGCTCAGTTAACACAAACAAGGCACTTTCTCCTATGAGAGCAATATTAATGTTCTCATTCCATTTTGGAAAGTTAGATCCATTTAGCTTATTTTCAGTCAAGAGTGATAACATGGAATTCATCATGATTATACAGGATACTACAAAATAATAGAAATCAATAAATAAATAAAAAAAAATCAATAATGGTTTCACACAAAATACAATTCAGAAATTATAAGCACATAGCATGTAGGAATGATAAGAGAAAATACTAAAAAAAATACAATCCTAAATAATTTCCAAGGTTTTTCAACAAACTGATATCAGTGTCCCGTTCAGGCGAGAGTCAAAGCTACCATCTATTGAATAGAGTTGTCAGCTCATCTAAAATGTTAAACATTCTAGCAACCTTTTATTTTATCAAGATTGGAATCAAGCGTTGTCCCGTTTAGGCGAGAGTCAAGGCTATTCTATCTTATGAGCTTCTACCATTGTTTAATAAATAATATTGTCATTTAATTTAATTATTAATTAGACATATAAAGTCTATTAATAAATAAATAAACCTAGAATCTCTTTTCTTTACAATTTCGCCCCTACTTAGTGAAAATTCACAAATTAGACATAGTCTAACTTTAGAATGATAATTGATTAATCACGAATAAATTATTGAGTCTTACAAGCAGTATGTTCTCAACTAGAATGGGGACCATGGATCTATATGCTGAGCTTCCAATAAGTGAACCGAATTTACTAAGTAAATTCCTACTTATTAATTCTTCGTTGAATCCACTCTTAGAACTTAGAATTGCACTCTCAGACTTATATACAACATATAATATGTTCCACGATATAGATATGCTATCTCATTTAACCATCGTTATAATCTTATTGTGATCAAAGATCCTCTATATAGATGATTTACATTGAGATGGGATAATTTTACCGTTTTCACCCCTCAATGTATTTTGCCCCTTAAAACACTTAGCTACCTGTAAATGATGTTTAGTGATCTAAGAATTAGTCACTTAAACAAGAGCTCATCCATTTACTTCTATTTGCTAAGCATGAAGGGAATCATCACTTGACTTCTACACACCAGTAGAAGCTATAGATTCCATATTTATGTTTTGCACTCCCACTCAATCAAACTATCATGTTCCCAAAATATACGTATCACCCTGACCCCAAAGTAGGCTTAACTAATAAATCAAAGAACACGAATAGTACTCCTGAGTTGAGCCTAAGCATATTAGGATTTAGATTCTTTTAATCTTAAGATCAACTACTGATATTGACTTGGAAAGATATAACGGTAAGTTTGTAATATCTTAACTAAGTTGCAATATCGGTCCAGTCCAATGTATACTCCATACATTCGAAACTAGTATACTTTACTAATGTCCTGGAAAGAACATAACACTTACTCCAAGTGTAAGTACACATCATCGCTGATTATCACATTAGTGTAAATCCAAAACACTGATGAAACAGGGTCTTAGTCTTTTGATTCATATGATCACAATCACATTCCAACAGGTAGTTCAATTGAGTGGGAGCGTTAATCATAGATATGGAATCTATAGTTGCTATAAGTATTTAGAAGTGATACAATGATTTCCTTCAAGCTTGGTTGAATAGAGATAAATGATTGAGATATCATTTCAGTAATTATATTAGTTTACTGAAATATAATTTATGGGTAGCTATGTGTTTCAAGGATAAAATACATTGAAGGGTGGAATGGTAAATTTGTCCCTATTCAGTGCAGATCATCTAAAGAGGATCTTTGGCTATTAGGATTGTAACAATAGATAATCATAACGTATCTATATTGTGGTACATATAGAGCGTTCTATATAATTGACAGTGCCATTCAATACAAAATCTATAGTGGCGCAAGGCAGAATTAATAAGTTAGAGAATTTACTTGGTGATTTCTAGATCTACTTATCGAAAGCTCGATTATATAGGCCCATGATCCCCTTACTACTTGAGATAATACTGCTTACAGACTCAATTAATTGATTTTAATTATTCAATTATAATTCTGAAATTAGACTATGTAACACCCTAACTAGCATAGGCGTATTACGTGATTTTTAAACGTACTGTGCAGCTCGATGCTAATCACCGAGATTTATGGAAATCGCGATTAACTAAAATCTTTGCTTTTTAATTAAACTTATAAACTATTTATACAAAAATACTCGGGATCCCATTTACAAAAAAGCCTTACAAAAGTTACTGTCTAATACAAAATACTTGTCGCCTAGCGACTAATTACAAAAGCTGTAACACCCTAACTAGCATAGGCGTATTACGTGATTTTTCACATACTTTGCAGCTCGTTGCTAATCAACGAGGTTTATGGAAAACGTGATTAAATAAAAATTTTGTTTTTTAATTAAACTTGTAAAATAATTATACAAAAGACTCGGGATCCCAATTACAAAACAATTTACAAAAGTTAACTGTTTATACAAAATATATGTCGCCTAGCGACTAATTACAAAAATAGCCTCGCTGTCCCGATGATCGTACGCTCCAGGCCTAACCGTCCCGACATGTACAATCTTCACCGGCTCGCTCACGGTCCATCAGCTCTAGCCTTGCCCTTACCTACACATAAACATAGCACTGTGAGTCAACAGGCTTAGTAAGAAAAGCATAATAATACTCATACATAAATCCCGGTCATGATCAGACGCCCATACCCCTGACCATAACCCTAATTGCCGTGTCCAACACGATACTGAGTCCCCCTAACTGCCGTGTCCAACACGGTACTGAGTTCTGAACGTTCATAGGGACGGTACTATTGACAAGTAACAGCCTAATCAGTTGAACCGGTCATACTCCGGTTGCTGGTCATACTCCAGCCTGTACCTACGTGTTACAGTATCAGCCAAATCGGTCGAACCGGTCATACTCCAGCCTGTACCGACGTGATACGTCAAATAGTGCGGAACCACCAACCTAAGTATCAGCCTAATCGGTCGAACCGGTCATACTCCGGCTGCTGGTCATACTCCAGCCTGTACCGACGTGATACAGTGTCAGCCTAATCGGTCGAACAGGTCATACTCCGGCTGCTGGTCATACTCACTCGTACCGACGTGACACAAATTTGATGGTTCGAAGCCAACATACATATCTAATGTAATCTAACAGGCTTACTACATGCACGCTAAACATGTAATCTAGATATGCATACTGTTATACTAATCTTACCTGGATTCTGAATTCAGGTGTGCCTGTCAACCTGACTGGAACTATCTGCGCGGCGAATTACAGGCTCCTAAACCATAAAAATCACAACACTATAAGTGATACGCTAAATCACTCCCCGGGGACTTAAACTAGGAACTAAAAGTTTCCCTATCGATAAAAAGCATGGCAATAACCCAAATAACATAAAAACGAGGAAATCTAGGGTTCCTGAAATTTCCCCAACTGGAATTCCGGTTCTGGGAATTTTCAGAACCCCATCTGGAATTCCGGATACGCAACCCGAATTCCGGTTCATCGCAGGCAGATTTTCAAAAATTCACATATTGCACAAATCCAATCCAAACAATACCAAAACTTCCACACCTGCTATTTAGACCCTAAGGAACAATTCTAAAGCATAAAAACCAAACTTGATGCAACCAAACAAAAACCACCATGAAAGCATCAAGCTTTGAGTTCTAAACTCAAACTTGATCAAACCCCACTAACATGCATTCAATTCAGCCCAAATTTACTTAATCAAGCATAAAATAACCTCTCAACACAGCAGCAAACATCAACAGCAAGTAAACAACAGATTCAAGACATTTCTTTGAAAAAATCATATTTTTGAGCTAAAAACTTCCAAGCTTGAATCAAAGCAAATATCATGCATTCACTAGCTCTAAGCTCCTTAAAATAACAAGATTAATCCTTTGAAAACAACAACAAAACACAGCAGCAAGCATCACAACAAATCACATGCAACAATCATCTTTTAAACATTTTTTTTTTCATAAATTACAAGAGGGAAAGGTTAGGAACCTTACCAAAGCTTGAAGAACACTTAGATTGAAAGGAAAAGGGCTTGAAAATCAAAGGAAAATTCCAAGTTCTTGCTGCTTCAAAGAGGCCGAAAAAGAGGGAGAGGTTGAGAGGAAAAAAGCTTGCTTTCCTTTTAATTTTTTCTAACTTTTTAATTTTTTGAAACTTTGAAGAATGAAAGTAAAGAAACCCATTTATTCATTTCAGCCAACAAAAATAATAAAACACATAAAAACTTATTTTATAAGTCCACTAAAGGACAAACTAATAATGGGGCAAAATGACCATTTTGCCCCTTCGCACTAAAATCACATAAATAACACTAAAGGGGTATTTTTGGGAAATTCTAAATTCCCGGCCATTCCCGACATTCCTAATGTCTAATAAACCGTCCCAAACTACTAACATACAAAGTTGTGATTTTACTGAGCCAAACACCGAGTTCCATGTTACTGGGCACCGGAAATGCAAAATTATGAAAACTACTAACTGACATAAAAATGCATTTTAGAATTCGAAAATAACAGTATAATAATTATTTAAATAGCTATAAATAATTTCATAATTAAACGTGATTAACTGCTAATTTCCAAATTAAACTAAGCGGTCTTTACAACTATTCCCCCCTTAAAAGAATTTCGTCCCCGAAATCTAACCTGAATAACTCTGGATATTGAGCTCTCATATCTGACTCTAGCTCCCAGTTGGCTTCCTCCACCTTGCAGTTTCTCCAGAGAACTTTCACCAATGCTTTGGTCTTATTCCGAAGGACTTTATCCTTTCTATCCAGGATCTGCACTGGCTGTTCTTCGTAAGACATATCTGGCTGCAGTTCTAGGCTCTCATAACTGAGTATATGAGAGGGATCTGAAACGTATTTTCTCAACATCGAGACATGGAATACGTTGTGAACTATCGATAAAGCTGGAGGCAACGCTAACCGGTATGCCACTTGACCTATCTTCTCAAGAATCTCGAAAGGTCCTGTAAATCTAGGGCATAACTTGCCTCTTTTCCAGAAACGTTTGATCCCCTTCATCGGAGATACCCGTAAAAACACATGGTCCCCTACTTGGAACTCAACATCTCTGCGTTTCGGATCTGCATAACTTTTCTGTCTACTCTGTGAGGCAAGCATTCTAGCTTTTATCTTCTCTATTGCCTCATTGGTCCGCTGCACTGACTCTGGACCTAGGTATTTTCTCTCCCCTGTCTCATCCCAGTGGATGGGAGACCTACACTTCCTACCGTATAACAGTTCATAGGGAGCCATCCCTATCGTACTCTGATAACTGTTGTTGTAAGAAAATTCTATCAACGGTAGATATTTATTCCATGAGCCTTCAAAATCCATAACACAGGCTCGTAACATGTCCTCAATATCTGAAGTGTCCTTTCGGACTGACCATCTGTCTGAGGATGGAATGCTGTACTGAATTTCAGCTTTGTACCCATTGCTCGTTGCAAACTCTGCCAAAACTTGGAGGTGAACTTCGGATCCCTATCCGAAATTATAGACTTTGGTACCCCATGAAGTCTTACAATCTCTCTGACATACAATTCTGCCAACTGATCCACTGTAAATGTTGTTCTAACAGGCAGAAAATGAGCAGATTTCGTGAATCGATCCACCACTACCCAGATGGAATCAAACAAACCCGTGGTCCTAGGTAACCCGACCACAAAATCCATCGTGATATCTTCCCACTTCCATTCCGGTAGGGTTAGAGGCTGCAACAACCCTGCTGGTCTCTGATTTTCGGCCTTAATCTGCTGACAAGTGAGGCATCTCGATACAAATTCTACCAAATTCTTCTTCATACCGCTCCACCAGAAGTACGGTTTAAGATCTTGGTACATCTTAGTGGTGCCGGGATGCAGAGAATAAGGGGTAGAATGAGCCTCCTCAAAGATCTCATTCCTGAGTTCCACACTATTCGGAACACAAGCCCTAGCTTTATATAGAAGCATCCCGTTGTCTGACACTGAAAAATCCCTGGCTTGACCAGCTAAAACCTCATCTCTGATCTTCATTAACTCTAGATCGGTCATCTGAGCTGCTTTAATTCTTTCCAACAGATCAGATTGCAGCGTTAAGTTATGAAGCTGACCTACCACAAACTCAATGCTAGATCTAACCATGTCCTCTACTAGCTGAGGTGAAATCTGAACCATGCTAGCTATTTGCCCGGGACCGTTCCTGCTCAGGGCATCGGCCACTACATTGGCCTTCCCAGGGTGATAAAGAATCTCGCAGTCATAATCTTTCACTAATTCCAACCAACGTCTCTGTCTCATGTTCAAATCTTTCTGAGTAAAGAAATACTTGAGACTTTTATGGTCGGTATAGATTTCACACCTTTCTCCGTAAAGGTAATGCCGCCAAATTTTCAATGCAAAACCCACCGCGGCCAACTCTAGATCATAAGTCGGGTATCCCTGTTCATAATCCTTTAACTGACGGGAAGCATAAGCGATGACCCGATCGGCCTACATCAACACACACCCCAGACCCTGTCTGGATGCATCACAATAAACTACAAACTTCTCATTGTCTGAAGGCAAAGCTAGCACTGGAGCGGTAATCAACCTCTGTTTCAGCTCCTGAAAACTAGCTTCGCACTTGTCTGACCAGACAAACCGCTGATTCTTCTTTGTAAGTTCGGTTAAGGGCATTGAAATTTTTGAGAACCCTTCCACGAACCTACGGTAATACCCAGCTAAACCCAAGAAGCTTCTGATTTCTGTCACTGTCTTCGGTCTCGGCCAATCCCTGACGGATTCTATCTTCCTGGGATCCACCTTGATCCCATCTTTGCTAACAATGTGCCCTAAGAAGGACACCTGAGACAACCAAAATTCATATTTCTTGAACTTGGCATAAAGCTTTTGTTCCCGAGGCTGTTCCAGTACCATCTGAAGATGTAACTCATGCTCCTCTTCTGACTGAGAGTACACAAGGATGTCGTCGATAAACACAATCACACATATATCGAGGAAATCCTTGAATACTCTATTCATCAAATCCATGAATGCTGCAGGAGCATTGGTTAGTCCGAACGACATAACCTGAAATTCATAATGTCAATACCTAGTGCGGAAAGCTGTCTTTGGAATGTCCTCCTCTCGGATTTTCAACTGATGATAACCCGAGCGAAGGTCAATCTTGGAAAAGACCGTCTTCCCCTGAAGTTGATCGAACAAATCATCGATCTTAGGTAATGGATATTTATTTTTCACTGTCAGCTTGTTCAACTCTTTGTAATCGATGCACATCCTCATAGTTCCATTTTTCTTCTTGACAAATAAAACCGGGGCTCCCCAGGGTGACACACTCGGCCTAATAAACCCTATGTCAAGCAATTCTTGGAGCTCAATCTTCAATTCCTTAAGTTCAGCTGGAGCCATTCTATATGGAGCCTTGGAAACCGGTTCCACCCCTGGTGCCAAATCTATCACGAAGTCAATCTCCCGCTGAGGTGGTAACCCTGGAAGTTCTTCAGGAAAAACATCTAAAAATTCCCGAACCCCTTTGATGTCCTCTGGCCGAGTGGTATCTGGCCGAGTGGTGTCCACCACCACGGCCAGAAACCCTAAACAACCGCCATGCAATAATTCTCTTGCTGACATGGCCGAAATCACCGGAATCCGGGATCCACGAACCGAACCAACAAACACAAAAGGTTCTTCACTTTCCGGTTGGAAGATCACCATCTTCCTTTTGCAATCAATACTCGCTGAATATTTAGATAGGAAATCCATTCCTAAAATAATATCGAACTCTACTAAGCTCATCTCTATCAAGTCAGCACTTAACTCTCTACCATCTATCCTGCTCGGCATAGACCTAATCCACCTTTTGGAGATAACCAACTCTCCGCCAGGTAATAGGGTTCCAAACCCTGATTCATATCTATCATACGGTCTATCCAATTTACTAAAGACTCTGGCTGCCACATAAGAATGTGTAGCCTCAGAATCAAACAGTACTGAGTAATGCGAGTTATTAACAGAAAGTTGACCTGTTACAACTGAGGGGCTGGCATCTGCATCAGCCTGAGTGATGGCGAACACCCTGGCTGGAGTGGGTATCGCCGGAGCCCTCGGTGCCTCTGAGCGGAGCTGGGGACAATCCCTCTTGAAGTGTCCGGGCATGCCACAGTGAAAGCATCCCTGACCTTTGCATTCACCCCGATGGTGCCTTTTGCAGCTGGGGCACTCGGGATAGGAGAACCGGGTCTCTACACCACTAGAACGACTACCTCTATTTTGGTTCCCCCGGAACCTCTTGTTCTGACTCAAGCCACCGGGTGCAGTGGATGCCCTCTTCCTCTGATCTATGGCCGAACCACTACTCCCCCTACTAAAACCTGATGCAGGAGGGGTAGGAGCCCCGCCACTCGTCGGAGTACTAGCTGACTCCGACATACACCCAACTGCGCCCTCAGCTCGCAGTGCCTTCTCCACCATCTCAACATAGGTGGTCTTGTTGTCAGTGGTGATCATCAAATCATGTTTAATCTTTGCATTTAACCCGTCCAGGTATTTCTCTTTCTTGCTGAAGTCGATTGGCACTATTCCCGAGGGTAACCTCGCCAACCTGTCGAACTGAGTAGTATATTCGGTCACGCTCATATTCTCTCCCTGGGTCAGGTGGGTGAACTCTTTCCTCTTGGCGCTTCTGACCGCCTCATTATAATACTTGGCGTTGAAGGGTTCCTGGAACCTTTCCCAGGTCATGGTAGTGACGTCATGGATCTGAGACACCATGTCCCACCATACAAGAGCGTCTTCCTGGAACTGGAAAGTGGCACACACCACTCTGTCATTCCCGGTGACCCCCATAAAATTTAGAATTCTGGTGATCATCGTCAGCCACTGCTCGGCCTTCCTCACATTTTGACCTCCCAAAAGGACCAGAGGTGCTTGCTTCCGGAACCGTTCGTACAAAGGTTCCATTCTGTTGGCCGCCACAACTATTTCGGCCTGAGCAGTAGGGGCGGGTGCCACTGGAACTACTGGCACAGGCACTGCAGGAGCCCCCTGCTGCCTCAATCTCTGTATCTCGAGGTCTTGCTCTTCTATCCTGGCTTGCATTTCAGCAAACCTAACCTCCCAATTCTGGGCTCCGTGATCGGCTTGGGGAGCCTGGGCAGCCTGTGGCGGGTTATCAACACCCCGACCACGAGCCCTGCCCCTGGGACCTCTACCTCGGCCTTTAGCTGGCGGGGGAAACTGAGCTCTCTGACCTTGATTCGACCCTACCGAATTGCCCTGGCTCTTGGTAGTCCACCTGGCGTCCATCTAGTCGGAACCGCCTGCGAAACCAAGAGTTGGCATATCAGGTCGTATTCAAGGAGAGCTTACTAATGCCGCTTAATTTGGAAATTAAAAACGAAACATGCGCTTATTCTACTATCAGGCTACTAACATGCTTCCTATCAGGCTTTTCTTATTTTAAAATAAATAAATAAACTGCTAAATCAATAAAAGCTTACTAAACCGTAGAACGAGCTAACTGCTGATGATGATTGTACATGTCGCGACGATCTTCGGAAGACAACCTGGCGGCTCTGACACAAAATTGTAACACCCTAACTAGCATAGGCGTATGACGTGATTTTTAACATACTGTGCAACTTGTTGCTAATCAACGAGGTTTATGGAAAACGTGATTAATTAAAAATTTTGCTTTTTAATTAAACTTGTAAAGTAATTATACAAAAGACTGGGGATCCCAATTACAAAACAATTTACAAAAGTTAACTGTTTATACAAAATATATGTCGCCTAGCGACTAATTACAAAAATAGCCTCGCTGTCCCGATGATCGTACGCTCCAGGCCTAACCGCCCCGAAATGTACAATCTTCACCGACTCGCTCACGGTCCATCAGCTCTAGCCTTGCCCTTACCTACACATAAACATAGCACTGTGAGTCAACAGACTAAGTAAGAAAAAGCATAATAATACTCATACATAAATCACAGTCATGATCAGACGCCCATACCCCTGACCATAACCCTAACTGCCGTGTCCAACACGATACTGAGTCCCCCTAACTGCCGTGTCCAACACGGTACTGAGTTCTGAACATTCATAGGGACAATACTATTGACAAGTAACAGCCTAATCGGTCGAACCGGTCATACTCCGGCTGCTGGTCATACTCCAGCCTGTACCGACGTGTTACATTATCAGCCAAATCGGTCGAACCGATCATACTCTGGCTGCTGGTCATACTCCAGCCTGTACCGACGTGATACGTCAAATAGTACGGAACCACCAACCTAAGTATCAGCCTAATCGGTCGAACCGGTCATACTCCGACTGCTGGTCATACTCCAGCCTGTACCGACGTGATACAGTGTCAGCCTAATCGGTCGAACCGGTCATACTCTTCTTCTTGGTCATACTCCGGCTGTACCGACGTATGACACTTCTGGATGGTTCGAAGCCAACATACATATCTAATGTAATCTAACAGGCTTCCTACATGCACGCTAAACATGTAATCTACATATGCATACCGTTATACTAATCTTACTCGGATTCCGAATTGTGTGTGCCACTCAACTCGACCGGAACTATCTGCGCGGCGGATTACAGGCTCCTAAACCATAAAAATCACAACACTATAAGTTATACGCTAAATCATTCCCGGGGACTTAAACTAGGAACTAAAAGTTTCCCTATCGATAAAAAGCATGGCAATACCCAAAATAACATAAAAACGAGGAAATCTAGGGTTCCTGAAATTTCCCCAACCGGTACACCGGTTGTCCAACCGGAATTCCGGTTCTAGGAATTTTCAGAACCCCATCCGGAATTCCGGATGCACAACCGGAATTCCGGTTCATCGCAGGCAGATTTTCAAAATTCACATATTGAACAAATCCAATCCAAACAATACGAAAACTTCCACACCTGCTATTTAGACCCTAAGGAACAATTCTAAAGCATAAAAACCAAGCTTCATGCAACCAAACCAAAACCACCATTAAAGCATCAAGCTTTGAGTTCTAAACTCAAACTTGATCAAACCCCACTAACATGCATTCAATACAGCCCAAATTTACTTAATCAAGCATAAAATAACCTTTGAACACAACAGCAAACGTCAACACCAAGTAAACAACAGATTCAAGACATTTCTTTGAAAAAATCATATTTTTGAGCTAAAAACTTCCAAGCTTGAATCAAGGCAAATATCATGCATTCACTAGCTCTAAACTACTTAAAATAACAAGATTAATCCTTTGAAAACAACAACAAAACACAGCAGCAAGCATCACAACAAATCACATGCAACAATCATCTTTTAAACATTTTTTTTTCATAAATTACAAAAGGGAAAGGTTAGGAACCTTACCAAATCTTGAAGAACACTTAGATTGAAAGGAGAAGGGCTTGAAAATCAAAGAAAAATTCCAAGTTCTTGCTGCTTCAAAGAGGCCGAAAAAGAGGGAGAGGTTGAGAGGAAAAAAGCTTGCTTTGATTTTTTGAAACTTTGAAGAATGAAAGTAAAGAAACCCATTTATTCATTTCAGCCAACAAAAATAATAAAACACATAAAAACTTATTTTCTAAGTCCACTAAAACACATAAAAATAATAAAACACATAAAAACTAATAATGGGGCAAAATGACCATTTTGCCCCTTCGCACTAAAATTACATAAATAACACTAAAGGGGTATTTTTGGGAAATTCTAAATTCCCGGCCATTCCCGACATTCCCAATGTCTAATAAACTGTCCCAAACTACTAACATACTAAGTTGTGATTTTACTGAGCCAAACACCGAGTTCCATGTTAACGGACACCGGAAATGCAAAATTATGAAAACTACTAACTGACATAAAAATGCATTTCAGAATTCGAAAATAACAGTATAATAATTATTTAAATAGCTATAAATAATTTCATAATTAAACGTGATTAACTGCTAATTTCCAAATTAAACTAAGCGGTCTTTACAAAAGCACTGTTGTCCCGAGGATCGTACGCTCCAGGCCTAACTGCCTCGACATGTACAACCTTCATCGGCTCGCTCTCACGGTTCCTCAGCCTTGGCCTTGCCCTTACCTACACATAAACATAGCACTGTGAGTCGACAGACTTTGTAAGAAAAGCATAAATCATAATCATACATAAATCCTGGGTTA
Source organism: Cannabis sativa (assembly GCF_029168945.1). Classification (NCBI taxonomy): domain Eukaryota; kingdom Viridiplantae; phylum Streptophyta; class Magnoliopsida; order Rosales; family Cannabaceae; genus Cannabis; species Cannabis sativa. Next base: position 70,225,572 of record NC_083601.1, read on the forward strand.
TTATCAGACGCCCATACCCCTGACCATAACCCTAACTGTCGTGTCCCACACGATACTGAGTCCCGAACGTTCATAAGACGGTACTATTGACAAGTAACAACCTATACTCGGTTAACTGGTCATACTCCAGCTGCTAGTCATACTCTAGCCTAACCGATGTGTTACAGTATCAACCTATACTCGTTTCTGTTGGAAATTATTTTACCAGGATCTTAGATCTACTCACAAGTATGTTTATTAACATCCTAAATATGAACTTTCTAAAACGATAAAATAAACACATATAAAGTTTAAGAAACCTTACATTGGGTGCAGCGGAATAATATGACTCCTTCTGTTCAGATATCTAGCCCTTGATTCCTTTCTGTAGCAGAGCATTATCAATATCTGAACCTGGATCTCTTTCTCTGAATCTTTGATGCTGAATCTCCTTTGCTGATGATCTTTCTTCACGATCTTCCTCACTATGATTGAGGTATCACTTGATGTGTGTGGGCACTACTCATACACTAAGGATTTCGTAATTCTCAAGAGGGAAGAGAAGAAGTGACAGCTAAAGATAGGGAGAGAGAAGGCTCAGGTTTTTCTCTGAAGGAAAAATAGAAAATTTAAGTGTAAATTTCCTGAAGCCTTCACTATCTATTTATAGCATTCCACTAGGGTTAGATTTGAATTATATGGCATTAAAATAATGAAAAAATCAGTTTAAATTTCCTACAAAAGTGGCTGGCCCTACACTTAGTGGATTGGGCCTTGCTTTTTGCAATTTTGCAATTTTAACACCTTTTGTATCTGATTTTCTCAAAAATACCAATTTCCTAATTCAACCATTTAAATGCCAATTCTAACTATTTAATAACTATAAATAATTATTAAATAATATTGTCATTTATCATATTTATTAATTGAACCATACAAAGTATCATAATTAACAAATATGCCCCTATAAACTCTTTCTTTACAATTTCGCCCTTACTTAGTGAAAATTTCACAAATAGACATAGTCTAACTTGTGAATTATAATTGATTAATCAAAACCAATTACATGAGTCTTACAAGCAATATTATCTCAACTAGTGGGGGGACCATGGGTCTATATAACCGAGCTTCCAATAAGTAGATCAAGAATTTAGCACTAAAATTCACTAACTTATTAATTCTTCGTTGAATCCACGCATAGAACTTAGAATTGCACTCCCAGTATATAGAATGCTCTATATGTTCCACCATATAGACACATCATTAGTTATCCATTGTTATAATCCTAATGTGATCAATGACCCTCTATATGAATGATCTACCTTTGTAAAGAGATTAAATTACCGTTACACCCTACAATGTATTTATTCCTTAAAACACTTGACCCCGTATAAATGATATTTCAGCTAATGTGAAATGAGTACTCCACCATTTATGTTCGTTTGGTCAAGCTCGAAGGAGATCATCCTTTGCTTACTATTCGCCAGATAGAAGCTATAGATTCCATGTTTATGCTAGCGCTCCCACTCAATTGCACTACCGTGTTCCCAAAATGTACGTATCACCCTGACCTAAAAGTAGGCTTAACTAACAAATCAAAGAACACGAATAGCCTCTCGAGATTGAGCCTAAACATATCAGGATTAAGATCATTTGATCTAGGATCAACTAGGCGATATCGACTTGAATAGATATTACGGTAAGTTTAATAAATCTAAGTCAAAGTTCAATATCGGTCCCTTCCGATGCATACTCCATGCATCCAACTCCGAGCTTTACTTTAACCAATGTTCGGAAAGAACATAGTATTTCTCCAAATACAAGTAAACTCTTGTTGTAGATTATCATATCGCAAAACCCCGTGTACGATAAATCTAGGAAACTTTATTCACATAGTCATGTTTATTTTCCAATGTGTTGACGCACAATAAACAGGATCAAGTATGTGAAAAGAGTTTTAGATGAATTTATACATTATGTACATATAATCATGAAATAAATCATGTGAACCATGCAACATTAAATGTTATTTCGATCTATATTAATAAACAAATCTCGATTATATTGAAATGAGTTTTATTTAGGGCATAAAACCCAACAAACTCCCACTTGCACTAATATAAAACAAAAAGTGCGTTTCAAATAATCTCAACACCTTGATATGCAAATCAAGTGTAGTAGTAGTAAACTCCTCGTAATAGGATCTGAAAGGTTGAATTAACCACAACCTTTTCTCCACTATTACTCTTCCTTTAATCACAAAATCATTGATAATGTGAAATTCCTCTCTATATGTCTACTCTCTTGGGATACTGGATTCTATACCTTTGGCAACTACTTTTGGTTAATTAGGAAATTAACACTAGTAGTTTAAGGCAATTTGGAATGGTGCCAAAGATGTATAGAACTTTCCTTAGACTGAATAAGTAACTTTCCCGCAGCCTTTAACATTCCGTCTCTCTGTAGACTTAGAGAATTCGTATAGGTTTTTACACTTCTCCAAAATCACTATTCCACCCCCGCAGTAATCACCATCTTATCGTAAATATTTACTAGCACATAGGCAAATTTCGAAATCGATATGGTGTAGTCTAAGAGTTTTAAACACACCCTTATAGACTAACATATAGTTCCTCTTCTTAATCTTAAAATTTACTTGATTGTCTTCCAATGTTCTTCTCCTGGATTAATCTGATACCTACTCATTACTCCCACTCAACAGCAGGTGTCTGGTCTAAGGCATACAAAAGCATATCTAAGACCTCTCAATCGTTGATGTAAGAAATTCTTTCATGGCTTTATCTTTTCTCTGGAATAGTTAAGACTTTTCCTTAGATAAATAAAATCTATACCTAAGAAGTTGTGAAGCTTCTATAGATTGCCATTAGAAAGAAAATGCTTCGCATCTTACTAAAGTAAGTTGCTTGCATTAGAGTAAGTAATTACTGTGTATACCACAAGCCATAGGTTTAGATAAACTCAAACCTATAATACTAGGAACAGGAAGTTTTGTTAAGTCCATAGAATAGACTTATTAACGAAAATTTCCTTTTATGTCCTTGTAATAGAAAACTTTAGGTCATTCCATGTGAATGGATTAAACCATAGTTCTATTGGCTTTCTTCTTAGTTTCTTATCTTGACAATCCATTACTTGTTTAAACTCACAATGGATTTTAATCACTAGTGTCTCCCAAGTCATAAGAAGGTGAGTTCCTAGAAACTCTCCCACTACGACAAGGTACCGCGAATTATGTCGAAGAAAACTAAATGGTATTAACCTCTTTGGTTGTGACAAGACAACAGAGGCAGTGGGATCATCATATGTCATATAAGATGATAGAACACTTTTGGAATCAAGAATTAAATATCTCCTTTATTTGCTACTTGTTTTCCAGACTTAGTCATTTTCTTAGAAAAGTAGTATTTGTTTGAACAAACACTTTCTTATCTATTGACAATGGGATGGTCCACCCCTAATCACTTAGAATAGCTAAGAAACCATGGTTAACAGTTCTAGCTTTTCTTAAGATTTTGATTAGGTCATCCATGAATCTAGTAATGATTTACATTAAGTATACAACCATTACATCATTCTGAAATTGTATTACCATAGAAGGATTTAGGCAACGACTAGTAACTAATCATCAATATGCAACTCGAAATTTACGGGAGGTAAGTTTGGATATAATTCAAAAATCAATTTAATGATCTTTGAACTGCATATCTACTAACTATTTCTCCACCCCTATCAGTTCGCAAGATCTTTAACCACTTACCTTAATGGTGTTTAACCATTGCTAGAAATTAATGAAATTTTTCAAACATTTCAAATTTCTTTGCATAAGGTATAATCTAGAGTTATCGTTTTAAGAATACAACGAAAAACTCATATCCACCCCTGAATGTACATTCATCTGCGAATGAGATGAACTACTTTCAGTGGATATAGGCATATTAACTCTTTGCGAGAGATTGATCTTGTCAAATCCATTATGAACAAGATACAAATGCCATAGATTAAAAAAAATGTGGTAAAGGTTCATTGATGACATAGGTTTAGTTACATCAAAGAGTTCTTAGAATACTGCAAGTGGATCCTGGTCACAGAATACCTAACTCATATTCCATACAGTTTTAATCCATTAATAGAAGATGGATATAAACACTTGAGAAAGTGTAACTGTATTGTATTCTGGAATTAGAAATATAAGAAAATTTCTATTTGGAATCTAAAATTAAAGTCAAAGACTTAAATTTATACCAAATATAATGAGTAATTCTATCTTGGACCAGCACTACTAATATAACTCTAAGTCTGATTTGCCCATACAAGTAGGAGATTTCTAAGATTGAGGATTTATATCAATTGGGAATAGAATTTCGGGATTATAATCATAAGCGTCATTTAATTTCTTAAGAGAAAATATAGAATGACATGAAATGATTTATAGACCATTCATCCAATGATATGTTTTGAAGCTAATTCAAAATGAATAAGCTAAGAGGAATTAGGATAATTTCGTTTATAAATAAGAATCCAACGATGCTTCGATTAGCGAAAGTCAAAGTAATCTTATTTATACAATCTTCTTGTTTCATATCGTAAAAATACTAGTCTAAGGTGTCATCAATTGATGAACAGCTAGATGTCGCATATACAATATTTATCTTTTGAGATCTTACACTATTATGTATGTCTAATGGTGAAAACCACTAGGGATTTATCTCATTAGATAAACAAACATGTTGGACCAACAATGAAGATTCGAAATTAAACTACAACTTAATAACAGAAAATAACATGGTTCAATATAAATTCATACACAATTCAGAAATTATAAACATATAGCAAGTAGGAATGACTAGTGAAAATACTAAAACATACAATCCTAAATAATTTCCAAGGTTTTCAATAAACTGATACAGTGTCCCGGTAGGCGAGAGTCAAAGCATCATTTATTGAATAGAGTTGTCGACTCATCTAAAATAGAAACCATTCTGAAAAGCAACCTTTTATTCGATCAAAATAAGAATCCAACGTTGTCCCGGTAGGCGAGAGTCAAGGTTATTCTCATTTTATGAGCTTCCACCATTGTTTCATGTTTCATAAGTTTATCTCTAAGTAGTCACCGTAGGGGAGAGTCTAATAGAGACGAAAACTTACAAAACACTTATCAAATGAAATCTTACGGTGTTAAATGCGTTCAACGAATAACCATCCATAGGGGGACGAAGTCTAGCGTCTCGAGGTTATATTGAAAACATTTAACTTTTGTAAGACCAACAATGGAGATCGAATATCTTAATAATAATCAAGCTCATTATTTAAAGTGAGTTGTATTTTCTTTGATTCTCTTTATTTATTCTATTTATTTTAAATATATATTTATTTAATTAAAATTTCCAATTTAGAATGAAAGAATTCTAAATATAAATTTTAATTTAATATTTATAAATTTTACTTAGATGGATATGAAAATAACATGAATTATTTCCATCTTAGTAATAATTTCCAATAAATATTTAGAAAAAATATTTAAGTTGTTACAAAATTAATTTAAATTAATTTACAACTCAAATTTAATTTTCTATAAATATATATTGCATTTCGAAAAATTAAAGTATATAAGAATACAATTTTCGAAAAATGCATATTAAAATAAAAAATAAATCCTGGAAAAATTATTCTAATTTAATGTTGGCCCAAAATTAATTAATAAAATTAATTTACAACAAAAAATATAATTTTCCTATTTAATTAAATATATAAGAAAAATTTCAAATATTTAAGTATGATGATGAAAATCAACTTAAATATTAATTTTCTATTTAATTAAATACACTAGAAAAATACTTCAAGCAAAAATATCATCTATCTAGATTTTCCTTTGACTAATTAATTCAATTTCTAATAATATACTTTAATTCAATTTATTTTAAATTAATCAATAAATGAAAAAATCTTTCATTTAAGTTGATCCAAGAATTAATTAAAATAAATAATTAATTTACAACTTAATCTATTTTCCAAGATAAAATTCGAAATTCTAGCATTTAAGAAATGCAATTTCGAAAATTGATTAATAAAATAAAGAAAAAAAAATATATTTTGAAAATTATTTAAATTTAGTTGAAAAATTAAATTTCAACTAAAAAATAATTTTCTATTTAATTAAATGTCATGAAAAAGAAATATTTAAGTATGATGATAAAAATCAACTTAGATATTTAATTTTCAAATTAATTAAATGTATTAAATTCAAGAAATAAATAATTAAGTGTAGAGAAGGCTTAATTATTAATCTCTAGTTTAATACTAGGAAAAATATACTTAAAATAAATTGTACCAAAATTAATTATATAAATAATTAATTTCACAATTTATAATATTTTCCTATTTAATATTAGAAATAATAAGTAGTCTAGAAATAACTATCTAGAAAATATCTTATTTGACTAAGTATCTTTTCCACAAAATTTGAAAAAATATCTAATTTAAGTTGTATTAGAAAAAATCTAGAACCTAAATATTTTTCAAATTTAAATTTAATTAAATATCAAAAATTAAGTTGTAACCACTTAATTTGAAAATATTCCATTTTAAGTTAATATTCGAAAAGATATTAACTTAAAAAATATCTAAAGAATCTTAATAACCAATGCCTAAAATTCCTCAACTTAATTTTGAAATTTGAAATTCAAAAGATATTGCATTTAAGTTGGTTAGTTGAAGATAACTAAATATCAACTTAAATAGGAATATTTAATGAAAAATTTAAATTAAGTTCCAGAAAGAATCTAGATGGTTATAATTCTATATTTAATTAAATACACGAAAATACATATAGTTTAGCTTAGAATAAAAAATTCTTTAAACTATAATTTTCTTAAATTAATTTCAAAATAAATGAAATTAATTATGTTGCTAATCAATTTTATTAGGTTAAACTAGTGTAATTAACCTAGTACAGTTGTTCAAATCAGGCAAATGGGCCTTCACAATTGGGGTAGTTTGTGTGAGGGGGTGCTGGGTTCAGTATGTCGTACCTACTTCTATGGCTCCCAACTCTCACACAAGGCCCAAAAGAGAGGAATTTAACCTTAATAAGAACAACTGTTATTAATTGAATAGGCCCAAAAACTAAATGGGCCTAAATAAATTCTATCAATAACTATGATAATTTATTTTAGCAACATTAACCTATATGCATCTATAATAAAATTAAACACATAGGCTCACACAGGCACACTTTGGATGGGTCCTATCATGTTGCTAGGTCATACACAGATGAAAGAAGATTGTAAATATACCTGTTACAAATTATTATCTTGATCAAGGGAGCCATCAGATCATTAGATCTGGCAAAAAGTAACCATGGCTATTTGCAATCAAGTAATAATAGGTTTTAAAAACTTACAAACAAGCTAAAACACATACTCCTGCAACAGGGTTAGCTGGATAGTTGGAAGTAGGATTTATTTAATTTTAAATTAAAAATAAATAATTTAAAAAAAAAGAATTAATTTCGGAATTTAAAATTAAATTTCGAAAATAAAAAAAATTTAAAATTAAACCTACTTTTTATCTTATATCTATTTAAAATTACATGATTATAAATATCTATTTTAAATTTAAATAAGGTCAAAATATCTTAAAAAGATTTAAAAAAAAAATCTTAAAAGATAAGATATTTTTAAAATATCTTAAAAGATATTATAAATATCTTTAAAAGATAAGATATTTTTAAATATCTTAAAAGATATTATAAATATCTTAAAAGATATTATAAATATCTTAAAATATCTGACCTTAAATTTAAAAAAATATAATCAAATTTAAAAATAAGATAGATTTTTAAGCAAAAAGATAAATACTAATTCTATTCAAATTCAAATTACACTAATATCTTGAATTAAATTAAAAAAATTTAAATTAATTCAAAATGATAATTAGAATTGAATTAGGAATAGTAATAGTATATATACAAAACCATACAAAAAATTGGAAGTTAATTCCATGAAAAAGTATGAAAAATTGAAGAAAATTGAAAAAATTCGAAACTGTACGGACAGTTCTGCGATCGCAGGAAAATATCAAGATGCTCGATTTTGTCAAATCTTCAAAAAATCATAACTAATTCAAATAAAATCCAAATTGAGTTCTGTAAAAGGCTAACTTGCTTAATTTTTTCCATACTATCCAATAAAAATAATGCCAGAACCGAAATAACAATTATTTTTCACGAAAATTTCACAATCATCAATCAATCATCAAATAACACTCAATACAACATGATACCATCCAAAGAACATACAAACAATCGTTTTAAAGTCCAAATTACATGTAAGTAAATCAATTACCATGGCTCTGAGGCCAGTTGTTGGAAATTATTTTACCAGGATCTTAGATCTACTCACAAGTATGTTTATTAACATCCTAAATATGAACTTTCTAAAACGATAAAATAAACACATATAAAGTTTAAGAAACCTTACATTGGGTGCAGCGGAATAATATGACTCCTTCCGTTCAGATATCTAGCCCTTGATTCCTTTCTGTAGCAGAGCATTATCAATATCTGAACCTGGATCTCCTTCTCTGAATCTTTGATGCTGAATCTCCTTTGTTGATGATCTTTCTTCACGATCTTCCTCACTATGATTGAGGTATCACTTGATGTGTGTGGGCACTACTCATACACTAAGGATTTCGAAATTCTCAAGAGGGAAGAGAAGAAGTGACAGCTAAAGATAGGGAGAGAGAAGGCTCAGGTTTTTCTCTGAAGGAAAAATAGAAAATTTAAGTGTAAATTTCCTGAAGCCTTCACTATCTATTTATAGCATTCCACTAGGGTTAGATTTGAATTATATGGCATTAAAATAATGAAAAAATCAGTTTAAATTTCCTACAAAAGTGGCTGGCCCTACACTTAGTGGATTGGGCCTTGCTTTATGCAATTTTGCAATTTTAACACCTTTTGTATCTGATTTTCTCAAAAATACCAATTTCCTAATTCAACAATTTAAATGCCAATTCTAACTATTTAATAACTATAAATAATTATTAAATAATATTGTCATTTATCATATTTATTAATTGAACCATACAAAGTATCATAATTAACAAATATGCCCCTATAAACTCTTTCTTTACAATTTCGCCCTTACTTAGTGAAAATTTCACAAATAGACATAGTCTAACTTGTGAATTATAATTGATTAATCAAAACCAATTACATGAGTCTTACAAGCAATATTATCTCAACTAGTGGGGGGACCATGGGTCTATATAACCGAGCTTCCAATAAGTAGATCAAGAATTTAGCACTAAAATTCACTAACTTATTAATTCTTCGTTGAATCCACGCATAGAACTTAGAATTGCACTCCCAGTATATAGAATGCTCTATATGTTCCACCATATAGACACATCATTAGTTATCCATTGTTATAATCCTAATGTGATCAATGACCCTCTATATGAATGATCTACACTGTAAAGGGATTAAATTACCGTTACACCCTACAATGTATTTATTCCTTAAAACACTTGACCCCGTATAAATGATATTTCAGCATATGTGAAATGAGTACTCCACCATTTATGTTCGTTTGGTCAAGCTCGAAGGAGATCATCCTTTGCTTACTATTCGCCAGATAGAAGCTATAGATTCCATGTTTATGCTAGCGCTCCCACTCAATTGCACTACCGTGTTCCCAAAATGTACGTATCACCCTGACCTAAAAGTAGGCTTAACTAACAAATCAAAGAACACGAATAGCCTCTCGAGATTGAGCCTAAACATATCAGGATTAAGATCATTTGATCTAGGATCAACTAGGCGATATCGACTTGAATAGATATTACGGTAAGTTTAGTAAATCTAAGTCAAAGTTCAATATCGGTCCCTTCCGATGCATACTCCATGCATCCAACCTGAGCTTTACTTTAACCAATGTTCTGGAAAGAACATAGTATTTCTCCAAATACAAGTAAACTCTTGTTGTAGATTATCATATCAGTAAAACCCTGTGTCTGATAAATCTAGGAAACTTTATTCACATAGTCATGTTTACTTTCCAATGTGTCGACACATGACAAAGAAACAAAGATCAAGTATGTGAAAAGGGTTTCAGATGAATTCATACATTATGTACATATAATCATGAAATAAATCATGTGAACCATGCAACATTAAATGTTATTTCTGATCTATATTAATAAACAAATCTGATTATATTGAAATGAGTTTTATTTAGGGCATAAAACCCAACAAACTCCCACTTGCACTAATATAAAACAAAAAGTGCGTTTCAAATAATCTCAACACCTTGATATACAAATCAAGTGTAGTTGTAAAGCCCGCTTAGTTAATTTGGAAATTAGCAGTTATTTATGTTAATCAGGAAATTATTTATAGCTATTTAAATAATTTATCATTAATATTTATGGAATTCAGATATGCATATTTATGTCATCAGCAGTTTTTATATTTCGCATTTCCGGTGTCCGGTATTTTGGAACGCGGCGTTTGGCTCAGTAGAAATCACAACTTAGTATGTTAGTATTTTGGGGACGGGTTTAGACATTGGGAATGTCGGGAATGGCCGGGAATTTAGAATGTCCCAAAAATACCCCTTTAGTATGTTTTGCATGATTTTATGGTGGAGGGGCAAAATGGTCTTTTTGCCCCATTAGTGTTTTGTTTTGTATGATTTATTAATTGGAAAATAAATGATTAATTATGTGATTATTTGGCTGAAGTAAATGTGTTATATTCCCTTTTTCTCACATTTTCAACACTTAGGCAATTTTAAAGGAAATTTCAAAAAAACACACACACAACTCTCTCTCTCTCTTTCGGCCAAACCTTGAGCAGCAAGGAGGGGATTTTCTCTTTGGATTTTGGCTAGTTGTTCATCATCTCTTAGGGTTCATCTCAAGCTAGGTTGGTTCATGTCTCTCCTCCTTTAATTTCTTGAAAAACTATGTGAAAAATGATGATGCATGCTTGAGTTTTGAGTATTTGTTGCTGCTGTGGTTTTGTTATTTTTCTAGGGTTCAAGTATGATTATTTTGATGATGATTGAGTTGTTTGAATGCTTGTTAGTTAGGATTGTTCAAGCTTTTAATTTATATGTGAAAATTGATGATTTTTGTGAGAAAATGCATGTTTTGTTTCTGTATAATTGCTGGGTGTTTTTATTAGTTTGCAGAGGTATATCTATGCTAGTTTAAGGTGAATTAAGCTAGTGGATTGCTTAGTTAGTTGGTTTTGCTCAAGCTTGAGTTTGAAACTCAAAGCTTGAGCTTTAATGGTGAATTTCGTGTATGAGGTTTCTGGGTAGGTTTGATGCTTTGGTTTTGTTATTTGGGACCTATTGAGGAGGTCTGGAAAGTTTGGGATCAATTGGGTTCGAATTGGTCAAGATATGTGAATTTTTGCTTGCTGCCTGCGAGGAACCGGAATTCCGGTTGAGCATCCGGAATTCCGGATGGGGTCCTGAATTTTCCCAGAACCGGAATTCCGGTTGGGCAACCGGACTTCCGGATGGGGGATTTTTCAGAACCCGAGTTTTCCTCGTTTTTGGGTTTTTAGGGGTATTGCCATGCTTTTTATCGATAGGGAAACTTTTAGTTTCGAGTTTTAGTCCCCGGGAAGTGATTTAGCATATCACTTATAGCGTTGTGGTTTTTATGGTTTAGGAGCCGATGTCCGCCGTTCGGCCTTGAGTTCCGGTCGGGTTGACCGCACACTGAAATCGGAATCCGGAGTAAGATTAGTATAACAGTATGCATATGTAGTTTACATGTTTAGCGTGCATGTAGGAAGCCTGTTAGTTTACATTAGATATGTATCTAGGCTTCGAACCACCCAACCCTGTCACGTCGGTACAGGCTGGAGTATGACCCGCAGCCGGAGTATGACCGGTTCGACCGATCAGGCTGACACTGGTTGGTGGTTCAGTGCTATTGACCTATCCCGTCGGTACAGGCTGGAGTATGACCAGCAGCCGGAGTATGACCGGTTCGACCGATCAGGAGGATACTTGTCAATAGTACCGTCCCCTGAACGTTCAAAACTCGCACCATGTTGGACATGGCGGAAGTGCTCGCACCATGTTGGACATGGCAGTAGCGGGACTCAGTATCGTGTTGGACACGGCAGTCTGTTTTATGTATGATATTATTATGCTTTTCTTACTGAGTCTGTCGACTCACAGTTTACGTTGCATGTGTAGGTAAAGGCAAGGCAGTTGCTGATGGACCGTGAGCGAGCTTATGGGGTTGTACATGTCGGGGCGGTTAGGCCTGGAGCGTACGATCCTCGGGACAGCACGGCTGAGATTTTGTAATTGTCGTTAGACGACTTTATTTTGATGTAAAAGTTGAACAGTGAAAACGTTTGTAAATATTTTATAAATCGGGATCCCGTGACTTTTTGCAAAATGGTTTATAAGTTAATGAAAAAGCAAAAATTTTAATTAATCACGTTTTTCCATAAACCTCGTTGATTAGCAACGAGCTGCACAGTACGTTTAAAAATCACGTAATACGCCTAAATTAGTTAGGGTGTTACAATTTGGTATCAGAGCCGCCAGGTTGTCTTCCGAAGATCGTCACGACATGTACAATCATCATCAGCAGTTAGCTCGGTTCACGGTTCAGTAAGCCTTTATTGCTTTAGTAGTTTATTTTATTCAGTTATGAAAAAGAAAAGCCTGTTAGGAAGCATGTTAGTAGCCTGATAGTAGAATAGGCGCATGTTTCATTTCTAATTTCCAAATTAAGCGGCATTAGTAAGCTCGCCCTGAATACGACCTGATATGCCAACTCTTGGTTTCGCAGGCGGTTCTAGCTAGATGGACGCCAGGCGGACCACGAGGAGTCAGGGCAACTCAGTGGGGTCGAATCAGGGAGAGGGAGCTCGGTTTCCCCCACCTGCTAGGGGCCGAGGCAGAGGTCCCCGAGGCAGGGCTCGTGGTCGGGGTGATGAGAACCCACCACGGGCGCCTGTGCTCCCCCAGCCGATCAGGGAGCCCCGAACTGGGAGTTACGGTTTGCGGAGATGCAAGCCAGGATCGAAGAGCAAGACCTCGAGATTCAGAGGTTGAGACAGCAGGGTGCTCCTGCAGTTCCAGTGCCAGTAGTTCCAGTGGCACCTGCCCCTGCTGCCCAGGCCGAAATGGTAGTGGCGGCCCATAGATTGGAGCCTTTGTATGAGCGGTTCCGGAAGCAAGCACCTCCGGTATTCCTGGGAGGTCCAGATGTGTCGAAAGCCGAGCAGTGGCTTACGGTGATCACCAGAATTCTGAACTTTATGGGTGTCACCGGCAACGACAGAGTGGTGTGCGCCACCTTTCAGTTCCAGGAGGATGCCCTGGTATGGTGGGACATGGTGTCTCAGATTCACGATGTCACCACCATGACTTGGGAGAGGTTCCAGGAACTTTTCAACGCGAAGTACTACAACGAGGCGGTTAGAAGCGCCAAGAGAAAGGAATTCGTTCACCTGACCCAGCGGGAGAACATGAGTGTCACTGAGTATACAACTCAGTTTGACCGGTTGGCGAGGTTAGCCTCGGGTATTGTGCCGACCGACTTCAGTAGGAAGGAGAAGTATCTGGACGGGTTGAATCCCAAGATCAGGCATGACCTGATGATTACCACAGACGACAGCACCACCTACGCTCAGATGGTGGAGAAGGCACTGCGAGCTGAGGGCGCAGTGGGGTGCATGTCAGAGTCAGCTAGTACTCCGATTGGTGGCGGAGCTCCTACCCCTCCTGCATCAGGATTTAGCAGGGGGAGTAGTGGTTCGGCCATTGATCAGAGGAAGAGGGCACCCACTGCTTCCGGCGGCTCGAGCCAGAACAAGAGGTTCCGGGGGAACCAGAACAGAGGGAGTCGTCCTGGTGGTAATGAGACTCGCTTCTCCTACCCCGAATGCCCTACCTGCAAGAGGCATCATCGGGGAGAGTGCAAGGGGCAGGGATGCTTTCATTGTGGCATGCCCGGGCACTTCAAGAGGGAATGTCCCCAGCTCCGGCCAGAGGCACCGAGAGCTCCAGCGATACCCACTCCAGCCAGGGTATTCGCGATCACGCAGGCTGATGCAGATGCCAGCCCATCAGTTGTTACAGGTCAGATTCTTATTAACGACTCGTTTTATTCAAAGGTCGTTTGATTCTCGGGGCTACACGTTCTTATGTGGCGGCCGAGTCTTTAGTAAGTTGGGTAGACCCTTTGATAGATATGAGTCGTGGTTTGGAACCCCGTTACTCGCGGAGAATTGGTTATCTCCAATAGGTGGATTAGGTCTATGCCGATCAGGATAGATGGTAGAGAGTTAAGCGCTGATCTGATAGAGATGAGCTTAGTCGAATTTGATATTATTTTAGGAATGGATTTCCTATCTAAATATTCGGCGAGCATTGATTGCAAGAGGAAGATGGTGGTCTTCCAACCAGAAAGTGAAGAACCGTTCGTATTTGTGGGTTCGGTTCAGGGATCTCGGATCCCGGTGATCTCGGCTATGTCAGCGAGAGAATTATTGCACGGTGGGTGCTTAGGGTTTCTGGCCGTGGTGGTGGACACCACTCGGCCAGACACCATTCGGCCAGAGGACATCAGAGTGGTTCGGGAATTTTTGGACGTTTTTCCCGAAGAACTTCCAGGGTTACCACCTCATCGGGAGATTGACTTTGTGATTGACTTGGCACCAGGGGTGGATCCGGTTTCTAAAGCCCCGTATAGGATGGCTCCAGCTGAACTTAAGGAATTGAAGATTCAGCTCCAGGGGTTGCTTGACATAGGGTTCATTCGGCCCAGTGTGTCACCTTGGGGAGCCCCGGTTTTGTTCGTGAAGAAAAAGGATGGATCTATGAGGATGTGCATCGACTACAGAGAGTTGAACAAGCTGACGGTGAAGAATAAATATCCATTACCTAGGATCGATGACTTGTTCGATCAGCTTCAGGGGAAGACGGTCTTTTCTAAGATTGACCTCCGTTCGGGTTATCATCAGTTGAGGATCCGAGAGGAGGACATTCCAAAGACGGCTTTCCGCACTAGGTATGGACACTACGAGTTCCTGGTTATGTCATTCGGACTAACCAATGCTCCTGCAGCATTCATGGACCTGATGAATAGAGTATTCAAGGATTTCCTCGATATCTGTGTGATTGTGTTTATCGACGACATCCTCGTGTACTCTCAGTCAGAAGAGGAGCATGAGTTACATCTTCAGATGGTACTGCAACGACTTCGAGAACATAGACTCTACGCCAAGTTCAAGAAATGTGAGTTCTGGTTGTCTCAGGTGTCCTTCCTAGGGCACATAGTGAGTAAAGATGGGATCAAGGTGGATCCCGGGAAGATCGAATCCGTCAGGGATTGGCCGAGACCGAAGACAGTGACAGAGATCAGAAGTTTCTTGGGGTTAGCTGGGTACTACCGTAGGTTCGTGGAGGGGTTCTCCAAAATTTCAATGCCCCTAACCGAGCTTACAAAGAAGAATCAGCGATTTATCTGGTCAGATAAATGCGAAGCTAGTTTTCAGGAGCTGAAACAGAGATTGATTACTGCTCCGGTGCTAGCTTTGCCTTCGGACAAGGAGAAGTTTGTGGTCTATTGTGACGCATCCAAACAGGGTTTGGGGTGCGTATTGATGCAGGCCGATCGGGTTATCGCTTACGCCTCCCGTCAGTTAAAGGATTATGAACAGCGATACCCGACTCATGATTTAGAATTGGCCGCAGTGGTATTTGCACTGAAGATTTGGCGGCATTACTTGTATGGTGAGAAGTGCGAGATCTACACCGACCATAAGAGTCTCAAGTATTTCTTTACTCAGAAAGAATTGAACATGAGACAGAGGCGTTGGTTGGAACTAGTGAAGGATTATGATTGCGAGATCCTCTACCATCCCGGGAAAGCCAATGTAGTGGCCGATGCCCTGAGCAGAAAGGGTCCCGGGCAAGTGGCTAGCATGGTTCAGATCTCACCTCAGCTAGCAGAGGATATGGTGAGATCCAGCATTGAGTTTGTGGTAGGTCAGCTTCACAACTTAACGCTGCAATCTGATTTGTTAGAAAGAATAAAAGTTGCTCAGACGACAGATCCGGAGTTAGTGAAGATCCGAGATGAGGTATTGGCTGGTCAAGCCAAAGACTTTTCAGTGTCAGACAGTGGGATGCTTTTGTATAAAGCCAGGGTTTGCGTCCCGAACAGTGTGGACTTGAGAAACGAGATCTTCGAGGAGGCTCATTCTACTCCATATTCTCTACATCCCGGCACCACCAAGATGTATCAAGATTTGAAACCGTACTTCTGGTGGAGCGGTATGAAGAAGAATTTGGTAGAATTCGTTTCGAGATGCCTCACGTGTCAGCAGATCAAGGCTGAACATCAGAGACCAGCAGGGTTGTTGCAGCCTCTAACCCTACCAGAGTGGAAATGGGAGGACATTACGATGGATTTTGTGGTCGGGTTACCTAGGACCACGGGTATGTATGACTCCATCTGGGTAGTGGTGGATCGATTTACGAAATCTGCTCATTTTCTGCCGGTTAGAACAACGTTTACAGTGGATCAGTTGGCAGAGTTATACGTCAGGGAGATAGTGAGACTTCACGGGGTACCGAAGTCTATAGTTTCGGACAGGGATCCGAAATTCACCTCCAAATTTTGGCAAAGTTTGCAACGGGCAATGGGTACAAAGCTAAAATTCAGTACAGCATTCCATCCTCAGACAGATGGTCAGTCCGAAAGGACAATTCAGATATTGGAGGACATGTTGAGAGCCTGTGTTATGGACTTTGAGGGTTCATGGAATAAATACCTACCGTTAATAGAGTTTTCATACAACAACAGTTATCAGAGTACGATAGGGATGGCACCCTATGAACTGTTGTACGGTAGGAAGTGCAGATCCCCTATCCACTGGGATGAGACAGGGGAGAGGAAATACCTAGGTCCGGAGTCAGTTCAGCGGACCAATGAGGCAATAGAGAAGATTAAAGCCAGAATGCTTGCCTCCCAGAGCAGACAGAAGAGTTACGCAGATCCGAAACGTCGAGATGTTGAGTTCCGAGTAGGGGACCATGTGTTTTTGCGAGTATCTCCGATGAAGGGGATTAAACGTTTCGGGAAAAGAGGCAAGTTATGCCCTAGATTTACAGGACCTTTCGAGATTCTCGAGAAGATAGGTCAAGTGGCATATCGGTTAGCATTGCCTCCAGCTTTATCAGCAGTGCACAACGTATTTCATGTCTCAATGTTGAGAAAATACGTTTCAGACCCCTCTCATATACTCAGTTATGAGAGCCTTCAGCTTCAGTCAGATATGTCCTATGAGGAACAGCCAGTGCAGATCCTGGATAGAAAGGATAAAGTCCTTCGGAATAAGACCATAGCGTTGGTCAAGGTTCTCTGGAGAAACAGTAAGGTGGAAGAAGCCACCTGGGAGCTAGAATCAGATATGCGAGCTCAATATCCGAGTTATTCGTGTTAGATTTCGGGGACGAAATCCTTTTAAGGGGGGGATAGTTGTAAAGCCCGCTTAGTTAATTTGGAAATTAGCAGTTATTTATGTTAATCAGGAAATTATTTATAGCTATTTAAATAATTTATCATTAATATTTATGGAATTCAAATATGCATATTTATGTCATCAGCAGTTTTTATATTTCGCATTTCCGGTGTCCGGTATTTTGGAACGCGGCGTTTGGCTCAGTAGAAATCACAACTTAGTATGTTAGTATTTTGGGGACGGGTTTAGACATTGGGAATGTCGGGAATGGCCGGGAATTTAGAATGTCCCAAAAATACCCCTTTAGTATGTTTTGCATGATTTTATGGTGGAGGGGCAAAATGGTCTTTTTGCCCCATTAGTGTTTTGTTTTGTATGATTTATTAATTGGAAAATAAATGATTAATTATGTGATTATTTGGCTGAAGTAAATGTGTTATATTCCCTTTTTCTCACATTTTCAACACTTAGGCAATTTTAAAGGAAATTTCAAAAAAACACACACACAACTCTCTCTCTCTCTTTCGGCCAAACCTTGAGCAGCAAGGAGGGGATTTTCTCTTGGATTTTGGCTAGTTGTTCATCATCTCTTAGGGTTCATCTCAAGCTAGGTTGGTTCATGTCTCTCCTCCTTTAATTTCTTGAAAAACTATGTGAAAAATGATGATGCATGCTTGAGTTTTGAGTATTTGTTGCTGCTGTGGTTTTGTTATTTTTCTAGGGTTCAAGTATGATTAGTTTGATGATGATTGAGTTGTTTGAATGCTTGTTAGTTAGGATTGTTCAAGCTTTTAATTTATATGTGAAAATTGATGATTTTTGTGAGAAAATGCATGTTTTGTTTCTGTATAATTGCTGGGTGTTTTTATTAGTTTGCAGAGGTATATCTATGCTAGTTTAAGGTGAATTAAGCTAGTGGATTGCTTAGTTAGTTGGTTTTGCTCAAGCTTGAGTTTGAAACTCAAAGCTTGAGCTTTAATGGTGAATTTCGTGTATGAGGTTTCTGGGTAGGTTTGATGCTTTGGTTTTGTTATTTGGGACCTATTGAGGAGGTCTGGAAAGTTTGGGATCAATTGGGTTCGAATTGGTCAAGATATGTGAATTTTTGCTTGCTGCCTGCGAGGAACCGGAATTCCGGTTGAGCATCCGGAATTCCGGATGGGGTCCTGAATTTTCCCAGAACCGGAATTCCGGTTGGGCAACCGGACTTCCGGATGGGGGATTTTTCAGAACCCGAGTTTTCCTCGTTTTTGGGTTTTTAGGGGTATTGCCATGCTTTTTATCGATAGGGAAACTTTTAGTTTCGAGTTTTAGTCCCCGGGAAGTGATTTAGCATATCACTTATAGCGTTGTGGTTTTTATGGTTTAGGAGCCAGTAATCCGCCGTTCAGCTTCAGTTCCAGTCAGGTTGACCGGCACACCTGAAATCGGAATCCAGGTAAGATTAGTATAACAGTATGCATATGTAGTTTACATGTTTAGCGTGCATGTAGGAAGCCTGTTAGTTTACATTAGATATGTATCTAGGCTTCGAACCACCCAACCCTGTCACGTCGGTACAGGCTGGAGTATGACCCGCAGCCGGAGTATGACCGGTTCGACCGATCAGGCTGACACTGGTTGGTGGTTCAGTGCTATTGACCTATCCCGTCGGTACAGGCTGGAGTATGACCAGCAGCCGGAGTATGACCGGTTCGACCGATCAGGAGGATACTTGTCAATAGTGCCGTCCCCTGAACGTTCAAAACTCAGTACCATGTTGGACATGGCAGTAGTGCTCAGTACCATGTTGGACATGGCAGTAGCGGGACTCAGTATCGTGTTGGACACGGCAGTCAGTTTTATGTATGATATTATTATGCTTTTCTTACTGAGTCTGTCGACTCACAGTTTACGTTGCATGTGTAGGTAAAGGCAAGGCAGTTGCTGATGGACCGTGAGCGAGCTTATGGGGTTGTACATGTCGGGGCGGTTAGGCCTGGAGCGTACGATCCTCGGGACAGCACGGCTGAGATTTTGTAATTGTCGTTAGACGACTTTATTTTGATGTAAAAGTTGAACAGTGAAAACGTTTGTAAATATTTTATAAATCGGGATCCCGTGACTTTTTGCAAAATGGTTTATAAGTTAATGAAAAAGCAAAAATTTTAATTAATCACGTTTTTCCATAAACCTCGTTGATTAGCAACGAGCTGCACAGTACGTTTAAAAATCACGTAATACGCCTAAATTAGTTAGGGTGTTACAGTAGTAGTAGTAAACGCCTCGTAATAGGATCTGAAAGGTTGAATTAACCACAACCTTTCCTCCACTATTACTCTTCCTTAATCACAAAATCATTGATAATGTGAAATTCCTCTCTATATGTCTACTCTCTTGGGATACTGGATTCTATATCTTTGGCAACTACTTTTGGTTAATCAGAAAATTAACACTAGTAGTTTAAGGCAATTTGGAATGATGCCAAAAATGTATAGAACTTTCCTTAGACTGAATAAGTACCTTTCCTGCAGCTTTAACATTCAGTCTCTCTCTGGTAGACCTGGAGACTTTAGATAGGTTTTTACACTTCTCCAAAATCACTATTCCACCCCCAGAGTAACCACCATCTTATCAGAAAAATTTACTAGCACAAAGGCAAATTTCGAAATCTGATATGGTGTAGTCTAAGAGTTTTAAACACACCCTTATAGACTAACATATAGTTCCTCTTCTTAATCTTAGGATTTACTTGATTTTCTTCCAATGTTCTTCTCGTGGATTAATCTGATACCTACTCATTACTCCCACTCAACAGCAGGTGTCTGGTCTAAGGCATACAAAAGCATATCTAAGACCTCTCACTGTTGATATAAGAAATTATTTCATGGCTTTATCTTTTCTGGAATAGTTGAGACTTTTCCTAAGATAAATAAAATCTATGTCTAAGAAGTTGTGAAGCTTCTATAGATTGCCATTAGAAAGAAAATGCTTCAGCATCTTACTAAAGTAAGTTGCTTGCATTAGAGTAAGTAATTATTAGGTATACCACAAGCCATAGGTTTAGATAAACTCAAACCTATAATACTAGGAACAGGAAGTTTGTTAAGTCCATTGAATAGACTTATAAACGAAAATTTCCTTTTATGTCCTTGTAATAGAAAACTTTAGGTTATTCCATGTGAATGGATTAAACCATAGTTCTATTGGCTTTCTTCTTATTTTCTTATCTTGACAATCCATTACTTGTTTAAACTCACAATGGATTTTAATCACTAGTGTCTCCCAAGTCATAAGAAGGTGAGTTCCTAGAAACTCTCCCACTACCACAAGGTACCTTGAATTATGTCTAAGAAAATGGTATTAACCTCTTTGGTTGTGACAAGACAACAGAGGCAGTGGGATCATCATATGTTATATAAGATGATAGAACACTTTTTGGAATCAAGAATTAAATATCTCCTTTATTTGCTACTTCTTTTCAGACTTAGTCATTTTCTTAGAAAAGTAGTATTTGTTTGAACAAACACTTTCTTATCTATTGACAATGGGATGGTCCACCCCTAATCACTTAGAATAGCTAACAAACCATGGTTAACAGTTCTAGCTTTTCTTAAGATTTTGATTAGGTCATCTATGAATCTAGTAATGATTTACATTAAGTATACAACCATTACATCATTCTGAAATTGTATTACCATAGAAGGAATTAGGCAACGACTAGTAACTAATCATCATCATGCAACTCGAAATTTCTGGGGAGGTAAGTTTGGATATAATTCAAAAATCAATTTAATGATCTTTGAACTGCATATCTACTAACTATTTCTCCACCCCTATCAGTTCGCAAGATCTTTAACCACTTACCTTTATGGTTTTAACCATTGCTAGAAATTAATGAAATTTTTCAAACATTTCAAATTTCTTTGCATAAGGTATAATCTACAGTGATTGTTTTAAGAATACAACGAAAAACTCATATCCACCCCTGAATGTACATCCATCTGCGAATGAGATGAACTTACTTTCACTGGATATAGGCATATTAACTCTTTGCAGAGATTGATCTTGTCAAATCCACTATGAACAAGATACAAATGCCATAGATTAAAAAAAATGGTAGTGTCTATTGATGACATAGGTTTAGTTACATCAAAGAGTTCTTAGAATACTGCAAGTGGATCCTGGTCACAGAATACCTAACTCATATTCCATACAGTTTTAATCCATTAATAGAAGATAGATATTAAACACTTGAGAAAGTGTAACTGTATTGTATTCTGGAATTAGAAATATAAGAAAATTTCTGTTTGGATTCTAAAATTAAAGTCAAAGACTTAAATTTATACCAAATATAATGTGTAATTCTATCTTGGACCACCACTACTAATACAAACTCTAAGTCAGATTTGCCCATACAAGTAGGAGATTTCTAAGATTGAGGATTTATTTCAATTGGGAATAGAATTTCGGGATTATAATCATAAGCTTCATTTAATTTCTTAAGAGAAAATATAGAATGACATAAAATGATTTATAGACCATTCATCCAATGATATGTTTTTGAGCTAATTCGAAATGAATAAGCGAAGAGGAATTAGGATAATTTCGTTTATAAATAAGAATCCAACGATGCTTTGATTAGCGAACGACAAAGTAATCTTATTTATGTAATCTTCTTGTTTCATATTGTAAAAATACTAGTCTAAGGTGTCATCAATTGATGAACAGCTGGATGTCGCATATACAATATTTATCTTTCGAGATCTAACACTATTATGAATGTCTAGTGGTGAAAATCCACTAGGGATTTATCTCATTAGATAAAGAAGCCAAGTTAGACCAACAATGAAGATTCGAAATTAAACTACAACTTAATAACAGAAAATAACATGGTTCAATATAAATTCATACACAATTCAGAAATTATAAGCATATAGCAAGTAGGAATGACAAGTGAAAATACTAAAACATACAATCCTAAATAATTTCCAAGGTTTTTCAACAAACTGATACAGTGTCCCGTTTAGGCGAGATTCAAAACATCATCCATTGAATAGAGTTGTCAGCTCATCTAAAATGATAACCATTCTAGCAACCTTTTATTCGATCAAGATTGGAATTCAGCGTGGTCCCGTTTAGGCGAGAGTCAAGGCAATTCTATCTTATGAGCTTCCACCATTGTTTCATAATTTGCAAGTCAAGTATGGTCGCCACCATTAGGGTGATCCATACCATACAAAACACTTACAAACTACTTATCATGCGAGGTTAAATGGTGCGAAATTGCTAATGAACGTTCCTCCATTAGGGAGGATTACTCACTAAAACAAACGCGGTGTAAAACCCACAATGGAGATCGAATGTCTTAATAATAAAGCTCATTATTTAATAAGAGTTGTATTTTCTTTGATTCTCTTTATTTATTCTATTTATTTTAAATATATATTTATTAAATTAAAATTTCCAATTTAGAATGAAAAATTCTAAATATAAATTTTAATTTAATATTTATAAATTTTACTTAGATGGATAAGAAAATAACATGAATTATTTCCATCTTAGTAATAATTTCCAATAAATATTTAAAAAAATATTCAATTTAAGTTGTTACAAAATTAATTTAAATTAATTTACAACTCAAATTTAATTTTCTATAAATATATATTGCATTTCGAAAAATTAAAGTATTCAAGGACACAATTTTCGAAAATGCATGTTAAAATAAAAAATAAATCCTGGAAAAATTATTCTAATTTAATGTTGGCCCAAAATTAATTAATAAAATTAATTTACAACAAAAAATATAATTTTCCTATTTAATTAAATATATATAAGAAAAATTTCAAATATTTAAGTATGATGATGAAAATCAACTTTAATATAAATTTTCTATTTAATTAAATACACTAGAAAAAATACTTCAAGCAAAAATATCACCTATCTAGATTTTCCTTTGACTAATTAATTCAATTTCTAATAATATACTTTAATTCAATTTATTTTAAATTAATCAATAAATGAAACAATCATTGATTTAAGTTGATCCAAGAATTAATTAAAATAAATAATTAATTTACAACTTAATCTATTTTTCAAATAAAATTTGAAATTACAGCATTTAAGAAATGCAATTTCGAAATTTGATTAATAAAATAAAGAAAAAATATATTTTGAAAATTATTTAAATTTAGTTGAAAAAATAAATTTCAACTAAAAATAATTTTGTATTTAATTAAATGTCATGAAAAAGAAATGTTTAAGTATGATGATAAAAATCAACTTAGATATTTAATTTTCAAATTAATTAAATGTATTAAATTCAAGAAATAAATAATTAAGTGTAGAGAAGGCTTAATTATTAATCTCTAGTTTAATACTAGGAAAAATATACTTAAAATAAATTGTACCAAAATTAATTAATAAATAATTAATTTCACAATGTATAATATTTCCTATTTAATATTAGAAATAATAAGTAGTCTAGAAATAATTATCTAGAAAATATCTTATTTGACTAAGTATCTTTTCCACAAAATTTGAAAAAATATCTAATTTAAGTTGTATTAGAAAAAATCTAGAACTTAAATATTTTCAAATTTAAATTTAATTAAATATCAAAAATTAAGTTGTAACCACTTAATTTGAAAATATTCTATTTTAAGTTAATATTCGAAAAGATATTAACCTAAAAAATATCTAAAATATTCCATTTTAAGTTAATATTCGAAAAGATATTAACCTAAAAAATATCTAAAATATTTCATTTTAAGTTAATATTCGAAAAGATATTAACTTAAAAAATGTAATATCCCAGAAAATAAATAATATTTAAATGGACATATTTTATTAAATATGTAATTACTTGGAAAATGAAGTAGGATTATGATCTTACTTAGATGAATTTTTGAGAAATTATTTAATGAAATACGTTATTTTGGGCCCGGCAATTGTGGAATTTTAGTTATGTGGTTAGCAATGTCACGACATTAAATGAAAGAATTATTTTGGAGAATATCCCGGATTAAGTTAGAATTTTATTAGAATGTCGGATTGGGGAATTAGTAAAATTACCAAAATGCCCCTAGGTTATAATTTATGTTTAGGTTATTTTGAGGGATAGTTTAGTCATTTTATTTTTGGCAATCTCTTTTCTTTACTTATTTATTTTGTGGCTGCAAAGGAAAAAAAAAAAAAAAAAAAAGAAACCCTTATTTAAAGAAGTTGCCTTCCAAGGCAAGGAATCATTTTTTTTCAAAAAAAAAAACAACAACTCCAAGCTTTTCTCTTCTTCTCCTTCTGCCGATCACTGTAGCAGCTGGAACCAGGGAAAAACTCACTTCTTTTTCTTCAAATTCTTGAGCTAATCCTAACCCTAGGAGCTAGCTAAGTGGAGGTAAGGTTTCTACTCTTTTCTTGGTTGGTTTCCATGAGTTTAGATTAGGTTTTGGTGAGGGTTTTCATTTATTCAGAGCTGGGGTATAAGCTGAAGTTAGGGTAGGTTCTTAGGGTGATTTGGAACTTGTGTGAATGAAGATTGAGGGAGATTAAGGGCTGTGCAACAAATAGGTGTGGAAAGTGATGTTTTTAATGAAAATTGACAAGTGAGATGTTGATTTTGAGTAACATGATGAATTGTGATTAAATGATATGTTGAATGCATTGTATTTAGTATGTTGAACTGTTCTGGAAGTGCAAATTAGGTATGATTTGGTTTTGGTTCGAGCTGGAGGAGAAAAACCGAATTGTTACAGTCTGGCCGAACAGGCCGAGGTTGGTTCTGCTGTATCAGAACCGGTCGACCGGTTACAGCAGGGGAACAATTCTCGGGTTTTTCTCTGATCCGTGTTTAGCTCGGGGTTGAACCTAGTATCTGCCTTTGAATAATTTTGAGTTATTTGAATTATTATATTGATGGTGAAGGCTAAGTCTAATCGGTTTAGAATTAGGGTTTTAATCCGGAATATTATGTTAAGGTATTTATTTGTGTTTCTCAATTGTCGTGACATAGGACCGGGATTGCCTAGCTTGTTTTTCCACCCAGGTCGGCCATATTCTTGACTTCTGAATTAAGGTAAGAAAAGTGGTAAGCACCATATGTGGTTAAAAATCAATGAATGAATGGAGGTGATCTTGATTATTATCATGATATTGATTAAAGCTTATTAAGCCTAGGTTATTACCTAAGGTTGGAAACGGTTATTACCGTTATGAGTAATTACTCTTGAAACCGCGGTTAGGTTTCTTACTTATCGCTTGCGTTATCGGGCAACGATAGTGACATATTCAGCTCGTATGTAACGAGTGGTAAAAGTGGTACTTTATTAAGTACCAGGAATGTATGATGTTTAAGAAAATGCTTGTTATTATCGAATAGTGAGTAAACATAATGGCATGAGATTAAGTGGATAATCAATTTCTTTCAATTATTGTTTTGATCACTTTCTTGCTGAGTCTCTGTGACTCACTGGTGCTTTATGGTGCAGGTAAAGGAAAAGCTAAAGTCGAACAACCATGAGTTATGGTCACAGCAGCAATGTACATACCAGCCACAGGCAGCCCAGTTTACAGGATGCTCTATTTTGATTGTATTTTGGAAAAATATAAAGTTTATGTTGTAAAATACTTTGAAATCAGTTTGTAAATATTTTGAAAACAGGGGGACCCCATAAATCATGTTACTTATCTTTTGTTAAACAATTTAAAGGTTGAGTTTTAACTATCAAAATTTTAATTACCCACACTTTTAGTATAATTACATCTTATATAATTATTGGTATTTTAAATAAAGTGCACACACGTGGCGTCCCTGTTGGACAGGGCGTTACAACATGGTATCAGAGCGCCAAGGTTTTTAGATCCTGAAGACTGGTTTGATATGTACATTGGCTGCAAGGACCTGATCGACTCATGGTTTAGTAAGTTTTAAGTTAACAGACAGCTTGTTAATTTTCTGATTACCTGATTATCTGAATTATGTCGATATCAGAATGTTGTGGGAAGGATTATAATATATGGAAATACTTATCAGTATTGTTATTACTTGGAATGTGATCGCAGGTGTATAGTTATGCACCCAAGGCGGACTGGTAGGGGTGCCCGCGAGCTAGCTGGGCTCAGGGCTGCCGGTGAGGGAGAGAACCCTTTACCACCACCTAATTGGGAACAGTTATATGCTGCTATGCAAGAAACTATTCGGCAGCAGGGTGAACAAATCAGAGAATTGAGAGAGCAGCGAGCTCAGCCTGCTCTAAATCTGAATCCTGATCCTCCGGCACCTCTAGTAGTGCCACCTGGATGCGTGTGAAATCGTTTGGAACCATTATATGAACGGTTCGGGAAGCGAGCAACCCGCCAGTGTTTGAGGGTGGTGCTGATCCACTCAAAGCAGAGCAATGGATGAGTATGATAACATCCATTTTTGATTTTATGCGAGTTGAAGATAATGACCGAGTCAGGTGTGCTACCTATATGCTACGAGATGATGCCCGTATTTGGTGGGAGATTGTATCTCAGGGCCATGATCTGAATAATATGACCTGGGAAACTTTTCGGGCCTTATTTTTTGAGAAGTATTATAATGAGTCTATTAAGGCAGCAAAGGCAGAAGAGTTTATACGGTTAACTCAGGGTAGTATGACTGTGACAGAGTATGCTACTAAGTTTGATCGACTGGCAAAGTTTGCCTCAGATGAGGTGGCTACTGAAGCTGCTAGAAAAGCAAAGTTTATTCGGGGGCTAGATGAACACATCGCCCGGGATGTGATTGTTGCTTCTAAACAACCGGGGGTTGCCCGAACTTATGCTCAGATAGTTGAGTTGGCTTTAGTTTCTGAGGGTGCAGAGGCTCGTATACGAAAGAAAAATATTGCCAGAAGAGATTCGTGGAAACAAACAGCAGGTGCTGGTTCGGGTAGGGGTACTGATCTTGGTGACCGCAGGAAAAGACCTAGTGAAACATCAGCAGCAGGCCCAAACAAAAGATTCCAGGGTAACCAAGGTTTCCGTCGTAGTGGGAATGAAAACTGGCGGACTTTTCCTGAATGTCCGAGGTGTAAAAGGCATCACCTGGGCGAGTGTCAGGCTAGGGCCTGTTTCCACTGTGGAATGGTGGGTCATATGAAGAGAAATTGCCCACAATTGCTACGGTTAGAGCAAAAGAAGGATGATACACCCGCTCCTGCTCGAGTATTTGCCCTGACTCAAGCTGAGGCTGATGCTGGTCCTTCTACTGTGACAGGTCAGCTTTCTGTTGCTGGTACTTTATTGACTGTATTAATTGATTCTGGTGCGACGCATTCTTATATTTCAAGTAGAATAATTGAGCAGCTGAATAAACCTAGTGATGTGCTTTCTAGAGGTTTTGGAACCTTGTTGCCTACTGGGGAGTTGGTTATCACCAGCAGGTGGGTTCGATCCCTTCCAGTGTTTGTGGAAGGAAGAGAGTTATCGATTGATCTGATAGAATTAAATCTGGAGGATTTTGATGTTATTTTGGGGATGGATTGGCTTGCTAAATACAACGCCACCATTGATTGTAAAAGAAAGATGGTAACTTTTCAGCCTGAGGGCGAGGACCCTTTTGTATTTGTGGGTAAGATGCAAGGATCTCGGATTCCCTTAATTTCAGCCCTTAAGGCAAGGGATTTGTTGTGTGAGGGGTGCATTGGTTTCTTAGCAAGTGTTGTGGATATTTCCAGGGAACCACTAGCGGGACCGGAGCATGTCCCAGTGGTTCGAGAATTTGGATGTGTTCCCGGAAGAGTTACTGTGGTTGCCACCAAAACGTGAAATTGATTTTGAGATTGATTTAATACTGTGAGCCGAGCACCGTATCGAAAGCTCCCTATAGGATGGCACCTGCAGAGCTGAAAGAGCTAAAAGTTCAATTACAGGGGATGATGGATTTAAAATTCACTAGACCTAGCACTTCACCTTGGGGTGCACCAGTTTTGTTTGTGAAAAAGAAAGATGGAACATTACGAATGTGTATAGATTATCGGGAGTTAAACAAATTAACAGTGAAGAACAAGTACCCTCTGCCAAGAATAGATGATTTATTTGATCAGTTGCAGGGTAAAACTGTCTTTTCTAAGATTGATCTTCGATCTGGTTATCACCAACTGAGGATTCGAGAGGAGGATATTCCCAAGACAGCTTTTCGGACCCGGTATGGTCATTATGAATTCTTGGTAATGTCCTTCGGATTAACAAATGCCCTGACAGCATTTATGGACTTGATGAACCGAGTGTTCAGAGATTTTCTGGATGATTTCGTTATTGTCTTTATCGATGATATTCTAATTTATTCAGACTCGGAAGAGACTCACGAAAGACATCTTCGAATGGTATTACAACGTCTCAGGGAGCATAAGTTGTATGCCAAATTTAAGAAATGTGAATTTTGGTTACCTCAGGTGAGTTTCTTGGGGCATGTGGTGAGTAAAGATGGTATTTTAGTGGATCCAGTAAAGGTTGAAGCAGTGCGTGACTGGCCTCGACCTAAGTCAGCAACTGAAGTTAGAAGTTTCCTGGGGTTAGCAGGGTATTACCGAAGATTTGTTGAGGGCTTTGCAAAGATTTCTACGCCTTTAACTGAGTTGACCCGAAAGAATTGTAAGTTTGTTTGGACTGACAAGTGTGAAGGTAGTTTCCAGGAATTGAAACAAAGGTTGATTACCGCTCCTGTGCTAACCTTACCAAAAGGTGACGAAAAGTTCGTGATTTATTGTGATGCATCCAAACAAGGGTTAGGTTGTGTTCTTATGCAATCAGGGAAAGTGATTGCTTATGCATCCAGGCAATTGAAGGAGTATGAGCAACGATATCCTACCCATGATATTGAATTAGCAGCGGTTGTCTTTGCACTAAAAGTTTGGCGTCACTATCTGTACGGTGAGAAGTGTGAAATTTATACAGATCACAAAAGCCTCAAGTACTTTTTCACTCAGAAGGATTTAAATATGAGGCAACGACGATGGTTAGAACTGGTCAAAGATTATGACTGCGAGATTCTCTACCACCCTGGTAAAGCAAATGTGGTAGCGGATGCTCTAAGTCGGAAAGGACCAGGGCAAGTTTGTGAACTAAAGGAAATCTCAGCCAAGTTGGCTGAGGATATGACGAGAGCGGGAATTGAATTTATAATTGGAAAACTTGCTAATATCACCATACAATCTAATCTATTGGAAAGAATTAGAGTAGCCCAACAAGGTGACCTTGAGCTACAGGGACATAAGGAGAAGTTAGAGGCTGGATTGGCAAGAGACTTTTCATGCTTATCTGATGGGTTGTTGCGATACAAAAACAGAATCTGTGTACCGGTTGACAAAGAAATCAGACAAGAGATTCTTGATGAATCTCATACTACACCGTACTCCTTACACCCGGGAACAACCAAGATGTATCATGATGTGAAAGCTTTATATTGGTGGCCGGGTATGAAGAGGGATATTGTTGAATATGTGTCAAAATGCTTAACCTGTCAACAAATTAAAGCAGAACACCAAAGGCCGGCAGGTTTGCTTCAACCTCTAAAGATTCCTGAATGGAAATGGGAAGACATCACCATGGATTTTGTGGTGGGATTACCCAGAACAGTAGGGTATTATGATTCTATTTGGGTGATAGTGGATCGATATACGAAGTCTGCTCACTTTCTCCCGGTGAGGACAACGTATACAGTGGATCAATATGCGATTTGTATATTAAAAGAGATAGTTCGACTTCATGGTGCCCCAAAGTCGATAGTTTCGAATCGAGATCCAAAATTTACATCCAAATTGGGAAAGTTTACAAGCAAGCAATGGGTACTAAGTTGAAATTCAAGATCTGACCTTTTCATCCTCAAACCGATGGACAATCTGAAAGAACTATCCAGATACTTGAGGATATGTTGAGGGCATGTATAATGGACTTTGAAGGTTCTTGGAACAAGTACCTACCTCTGATTGAGTTTTCTTATAACAATAGTTATCAGAGTACCATTGGCATGGCTCCGTATGAGATGCTTTATGGAAGGAAATGTCGATCACCTATTCACTGGGATGAGGCTGGTGAACGTAGGTATCTTGGACCTGAAGCTGTCCAAAGAACGAGCGAGGCTATTGAGAAGATTCGAGCTCGTATGCTTGCTTCCCAAAGTAGACAGAAAAGCTACGCGGATCCAAAGCGTAGAGATGTTGAATTCCAAGTTGGGGATTTTGTTTTTCTTCGGGTGTCCCCAATGAAGGGAATTCGAAGGTTCGGGAAGAAGGGAAAGTTGAGTCCCAGATTTATTGGTCCATTTGAGATTCTTGAGAAAGTAGGTCAGGTAGCTTATCGGTTGGCTCTACCTCCTGCCTTATCTGGGGTTCATAATGTGTTTCATGTCTCGATGCTTCGGAAATATGTATCTGATACAACTCATATCTTAAGTTATGAAGATATTGAGCTTCAAACCGACCTGTCGTATGAAGAACAACCAGTACAGATCTTAGATAGGAAAGAAAAGGTGCTGCGAAACAAGACTATTCCACTAGTCAAAGTGTTGTGGCGGAATAGCAAAGTTGAAGAAGCGACTTGGGAATTAGAGTCGCAGATGCGGGAGTTGTATCCCGAGCTTTTCAGGTAAATTTCGAGGACGAAATTCCTATAAGTGGGGGATAGTTGTAATATCCCAGAAAATAAATAATATTTAAATGGACATATTTTATTAAATATGTAATTACTTGGAAAATGAAGTAGGATTATGATCTTACTTAGATGAATTTTTGAGAAATTATTTAATGAAATACGTTATTTTGGGCCCGGCAATTGTGGAATTTTAGCTATGTGGTTAGCAATGTCACGACATTAACTGAAAGAATTATTTTGGAGAATATCCCGGATTAAGTTAGAATTTTATTAGAATGTCGGATTGGGGAATTAGTAAAATTACCAAAATGCCCCTAGGTTATAATTTAAGTTTAGGTTATTTTGAGGGATAGTTTAGTCATTTTATTTTTGGCAATCTCTTTTCTTTACTTATTTATTTTGTGGCTGCAAAGGAAAAAAAAAAAAAAAGAAACCCTTATTTAAAGAAGTTGCCTTCCAAGGCAAGGAATCATTTTTTTTCAAAAAAAAAACAACAACTCCAAGCTTTTCTCTTCTTCTCCTTCTGCCGATCACTGTAGCAGCTGGAACCAGGGAAAAACTCACTTCTTTTTCTTCAAATTCTTGAGCTAATCCTAACCCTAGGAGCTAGCTAAGTGGAGGTAAGGTTTCTACTCTTTTCTTGGTTGGTTTCCATGAGTTTAGATTAGCTTTTGGTGAGGGTTTTCATTTATTCAGAGATGGGGTATAAGCTGAAGTTAGGGTAGGTTCTTAGGGTGATTTGGAACTTGTGTGAATGAAGATTGAGGGAGATTAAGGGCTGTGCAACAAATAGGTGTGGAAAGTGATGTTTTTAATGAAAATTGACAAGTGAGATGTTGATTTTGAGTAACATGATGAATTGTGATTAAATGATATGTTGAATGCATTGTATTTAGTATGTTGAACTGTTCTGGAAGTGCAAATTAGGTATGATTTGGTTTTGGTTCGAGCTGGAGGAGAAAAACCAGAATTGTTCTGGTCTGGCAGCAACCGGTCGACCGGTTGGTTCTGCTGTATCAGAACCGGTCGACCGGTTACAGCAGGGGAACAATTCTCGGGTTTTTCTCTGATCCGTGTTTAGCTCGGGGTTGAACCTAGTATCTGCCTTTGAATAATTTTGAGTTATTTGAATTATTATATTGATGGTGAAGGCTAAGTCTAATCGGTTTAGAATTAGGGTTTTAATCCGGAATATTATGTTAAGGTATTTATTTGTGTTTCTCAATTGTCGTGACATAGGACCGGGATTGCCTAGCTTGTTTTTCCACCCAGGTCGGCCATATTCTTGACTTCTGAATTAAGGTAAGAAAAGTGGTAAGCACCATATGTGGTTAAAAATCAATGAATGAATGGAGGTGATCTTGATTATTATCATGATATTGATTAAAGCTTATTAAGCCTAGGTTATTACCTAAGGTTGGAAACGGTTATTACCATTATGAGTAATTACTCTTGAAACCGCGGTTAGGTTTCTTACTTATCGCTTGCGTTATCGGGCAACGATAGTGACATATTCAGCTCGTATGTAATGAGTGGTAAAAGTGGTACTTTATTAAGTACCAGGAATGTATGATGTTTAAGAAAATGCTTGTTATTATCGAATAGTGAGTAAACATAATGGCATGAGATTAAGTGGATAATCAATTTCTTTCAATTATTGTTTTGATCACTTTCTTGCTGAGTCTCTGTGACTCACTGGTGCTTTATGGTGCAGGTAAAGGAAAAGCTAAAGTCGAACAACCATGAGTTATGGTCACAGCAGCAATGTACATACCAGCCACAGGCAGCCCAGTTTACAGGATGCTCTATTTTGATTGTATTTTGGAAACATATAAAGTTTATGTTGTAAAATACTTTGAAATCAGTTTGTAAATATTTTGAAAACAGGGGGACCCCATAAATCATGTTACTTATCTTTTGTTAAACAATTTAAAGGTTGAGTTTTAACTATCAAAATTTTAATTACCCACACTTTTAGTATAATTACATCTTATATAATTATTGGTATTTTAAATAAAGTGCACACACGTGGCGTCCCTGTTGGACAGGGCGTTACAAAAAATATCTAAAGAATCTTAATAACCAATGCCTAAAATTCCTCAACTTAATTTTGAAATTTTAAATCCAAAAGATATTCAGATTTAAGTTGGTTAGTTGTAGATAACTAAATATCAACTTAAATAGGAATATTTAATGAAAAATTTAAATTAAGCTCCAGAAAGAATCTAGATGGTTATAATTCTATATTTAATTAAATACAAGAAAATACATATAGTTTAGCTTAGAATAAAAAATTCTTTAAACTATAATTTTCTTAAATTAATTTCAAAATAAATGAAATTAATTATGTTGCTAATCAATTTTATTAGGTTAAACTAGTTTAATTAACCTAGTACAGTTATTCAAATCAGGCAAATGGGCCTTCACAATTGGGGTTGTTCATGTGAGGGGGTGCTGGGTTCAGTATGTCGTACCCACTTCTATGGCTCCCAACTCTCACACAAGGCCCAAAAGAGAGGAATTTAACCTTAATAAGAACAACTGTTATTAATTGAATAGGCCCAAAAACTAAATGGGCCTAAATAAATTCTATCAAGAACTATGATAATTTATTTTAGCAACAACAACCTATATGCATCTATAATAAAATTAAACATATAGGCTCACACAGGCACACTTTGGATGGGTCCTATCATGTTGCTAGGTCATACACAGATGAAAGAAGATTGTAAATTATACCTATTACAAATTATTATCTTAACCAAGGGAGCCATCAGATCGTTAGATCTGGCAAAAGGTAACCATGGCTATTTGCAATCAAGTAATAATAGGTTTTGAAAACTTACACACAAGTTAAAACACATACTCCTGCAACAAGGTTAGTTGGATAGTTGGATGTAGGATTTATTTAATTTTAAATTAAATATTTAATTTCGAAAATAATTAATTAAATAAAAAAAAAATTCGAAAATTTAAAAAAAAATTGAAAAATTTGAAAATTAAAAAAAAAATTAAAATTAAACCTACAATTTTTGAAAAATTAGGTTTCAACCAACCTAAATATCATTTCAAAAATTTGCTAACTACTTTTAAATTTTAAATGTTATTTTATAAATAAAAATTAAATAAAAAATTAGAAAAGATAAATAAATATCTTTTTCAAATTTTAAATGAAATTTAAATAAATAAAATAACAAAATTTAAAAAATTAGCAAAATATCTTATATCATTTAAAAATTACATGATTATAAATATCTTATTTTTAAATTTAAAATAAGATGAGATATAATCAAATTTTAAAATAAGATAGATTTTTAAGCAAGAAGATAGATACTAATTCTATTCAAATTCAAATTACACTAATATCTTGAATTAAATTTAAAAAATATTAAATTAATTCAAAAAGATAATTAGAATTGAATTAGGAATAGTAATAGTATAAATACAAAACTATACCAAAAATCGGAAATTAATTCCATGAAAAAGCATGAAAAATCGAAGAAAAACAAAAAAATTGTGAACTGTACGGACAGATTTGCGATCGCAGGAAAATATCAGCACATAAAATCCAATAAAAATATCAGCACAGATTTGCGATCGCAGGAAAATATCAGCACATGAAAAAGCATGAAAAATTTTCAAAAAATCATAACTAATTCAAATAAAATCCAAATTAAGTTCTGTAAAAGGCTAACTTGCTTAATTTTTTCCATACTATCCAATAAAAATAATTCCAGAGATAAAATCGCAATTATTTTTCACGAAAATTTTACAAACATCAATCAATCATCAAATAACACTCAATACAACATGATACCATCCAAAGAACATACAAACAATCGTTTTAAAGTCCAAATTTCTTGTAAGTAAATCAATTACCATGGCTCTGAGGCCAGTTGCTGGAATTATTTTACCAGGATCTTAGATCTACTCACAAGTATGTTTATTAACATCCTAAATAAGAACTTTCTAAAACGATTAATTAAACACATATAAAGTTTACGAAACCTTACATTGGGTGCAGCGGAATAATATGACTCCTTTCGTTCAGATATCTAGCCCTTGATTCCTTTCTGTAGCAGAGCATTATCAATATTTGAACCTGGATCTCTTTCTCTGAATCTTTGATGCTGAAACTCCTTTGCTGATGATCTTTCTTCACGATCTTCCTCACTATGATTGAGGTATAACTTGATGTGTGTGGGCACTACTCTAATCACTAAGGATTTCGAAATTCAAAGGAAGAAGAAAGAAGAAGTGGTAGCTAAAGATAGGGAGAGAGAAGGCGCAGTTTTTCTGATTCAGAAAGTGTCAGAAGAAAAGTCTAATTTTTCTGAAGCCTTCACTATCTATTTATAGCATTCCACTAGGGTTAGGTTTGAATTATATGGCATTAAAATAATGAAAAAAAAACAATTTAAACCACACACAATAGGTGGCCGGCCATGCCTTAGTGGATTGGGCCTTGGGTTTTGCAAATTTGCAATTTTAACACCTTTTGTATCTGATTTTCTCAAAAATGCCAATTTCCTAATTCAACCATTTAAATGCAAATTCTAACTATTTAATAACTATAAATAATTATAAAATAATATTGTCATTTATCATATTTATTAATTGAACCATACAAAGTATCATAATTAACAAATATGCCCCTATAAACTCTTTCTTTACAATTTCGTCCTTACTTAGTGAACAATTCACAAATAGACATAGTCTAATTTGAGAATTATAATTGATTAATCAAAACAAATTACATGAGTCTTACAAGCAATATTATCTCAACTAGTGGGGGTACCATGGGTCTATATAACCGAGCTTCCAATAAGTAGATCAAGAATTTAGCACTAAAATTCACTAACTTATTAATTCTTCGTTGAATCCACGCATAGAACTTAGAATTGCACTCTCAGTATATAGAATGCTCTATATGTTCCACCATATAGACACATCATTAGTTATCCATTGTTATAATCCTAATCTGATCAATGATCCTATATATGAATGATCTACACTGTAAAGGGATTAAATTACCGTTACACCCTACAATGTATTTTATCCTTAAAACACTTGACCCCATATAAATGATGTAAAGCCCGCTTAGTTAATTTGGAAATTAGCAGTTGTTCATGTTTAATTATGAAATTATTTATAGCTATTTAAATAATTTATTACTGTTATTTATGGAATTCAGAAATGCATGATTATGTTTTCAGTAGTTGCATATTTTGCATTTCCGGTGCCCGGTATTTTGGAACTCGGCGTTTGGCTCAGTAGAAATCACAACTTAGTATGTTACTAATTTGGGGACGGGTTTTAGACATTGGGAATGTCGGGAATGGCCGGGAATTTAGAATGTCCCAAAAAATACCCCTTTAGTATGATTTTCATGATTTTATGGTGGAGGGGCAAAATGGTCTTTTGCCCCATTAGTATTTTGTCTTATGTGAATTAAATGGATTAAATGTTTATTTTTAAATAGTTATTTTATGTGTGTTAGTGGCTGAAATAAATTAGTTAAATGGCTTTATTCTTTTAATTTCTTTCATTTTCAACACTTAGTAAAAATTTAGAAAAACTTTGAAAAGAGAATTTTCTCTCATTCTCTCTCTATTTTCGGCTGGTGCATGGGATTCAAAGGGCTGGGTTTTGTTCAATCTTTCAAGTGAATTCTCATCCTAATCTAAGCATTTTTCCAAGCTAGGTTAGCTCTCTTGATTTCTCCTTGAAATTATGAAAAAAATGATGAATATTGAGTGAAATGCATGATGTTTTTGGTGATTGTTACTGCTGATTATTATTGTTGTTGTTCTTTGTTTAAATGTTGAAATAAATAGGTTTAATGAGATTGTATAGCATGCTTGAGTTCCTTGTTCTTGTAGGTTAGATTTTTATGTGAAAAAGTTATGAATTTTTGAAAGAAATGGTTCATTTTGTTTCTGTGAAATTGCTGGATGTTCTTGTGTGTTTTCAGAAGCTTATTCATGCTTAATTGAGTAGAATTAACTAGGTTTGGATGCATGTTAGTGGATTTAACCAAGTTTGAGTTTTGGAACTCAAAGCTTGGTCTTTAATGGTGAATTTTGTATATGTGTTTTCTGGGTGGTTTTGAGGCCTTAGATTTGTTCTTTGGGGTGTTTAGAGCAGGTCTGGAAAGTTTGGTACCGATTGGGGTTGAATTGGTCGAGTTATGAGAATTTTAGTTGGCTGCCTGTGAGGAACCGGAATTCCGGTTGTACATCCGGAATTCCGGATGAGGGTTCTGAATTTTCCAACCGATTCGGTTGGGCAACCGTCTGCGGTTGGGGAAAATTCAGGGACCCTAGTTTTCCTCGTTTTTATGTTTTTAGGGGTATTGCCATGCTTTTTATCGATAGGGAAACTTTTAGTTCCTAGTTTTAGTCCCCGGGAAGTGATTTAGCGTGTCACTTATAGCGTTGTGATTTTTATGGTTTAGGAGCCGATGTCCGCCACTCAGCTTCAGTTCCAGTCAGGTTGACCGGCACACCTGAAATCGGAATCCAAGTAAGATTAGTATAACAGTATGCATATGTAGATTACATGTTTAGCGTGCATGTAGGAAGCCTGCTAGATTACATTAGTTATGTATATAGGCTTCGAACCATCCAACCCTGTCACGTCGGTACAGGCTGGAGTATGACCAAGACGGCGGAGTATGACCGGCTCGACCGATCAGTGACATTTGGTTGGTGGTTCGGTGCTATTGACCTATCCCGTCGGTACATGGAGTATGACCGGCGGCGGAGTATGACCGGTTCGACCGATCAGGAGGATACTTGTCAATAGTACCGTCCCTATGAACGTTCAAAACTCAGTACCATGTTGGACATGGCAGTAGTGGCTCAGTACCATGTTGGACATGGCAGTAGCGGGACTCAGTATCGTGTTGGACACGGCAGTTAGTTTTATGTATGATATTAGTATGCTTTTCTTACTGAGTCTGTCGACTCACAGTTTATGTTCATGTGTAGGTAAAGGCAAGGCTATTGCTGATGGACCGTGAGCGAGCTTATGAGATTGTACATGTCGGGGCGGTTAGGCCTAGAGCGTACGATCCTCGGGACAGCATGGCTGAATTTTTGTAACTGTCGTTAGACGACTTTTATTTTGATGTAATAGTTAAACAGTGAAACTTTTTGTAAATATTTTTATAATCGGGATCCCGAGTCTTTTGTAATATGTTTTACAAGTTTAATCAAAAAGCAAAATTTTAATTAATCACGTTTTTCCATAAACCTCGTTGATTAGCAACGAGCTGCACAGTACGTTTAAAAATCACGTAATACGCCTAAGGTAGTTAGGGTGTTACAATTTGGTATCGTAAGCCGCTGTGTTGTCTTCCGAAGATCGTCACGACATGTACAATCATCATCGGCGGTTAGCTCGGTTCACGGTTCAGTAAGCCTTTATTGCTTTAGTAGTTTATTTTATTCAGTTATGAAAAAGAAAAGCCTGTTAGGAAGCATGTTAGTAGCCTGATAGTAGAATAGGCGCATGTTTCATTTCTAATTTCCAAATTAAGCGGCATTAGTAAGCTCGCCTTGAATACGACCTGATATGCCAACTCTTGGTTTCGCAGGCGGTTCTAACTAGATGGACGCCAGGCGGACTACCAGGAGTTAGGGCAACTCCGTAGGGTCAAATCAGGGACAGGGAGCTCAGTTTCCCCCACCTGCTAGGGGCTGAGGCAGAGGTCCCCGAGGCAGGGCTCGTGGCCGGGGTGATGAGAACCCGCCACAGGCTGCCCAGGCTCCCCCAGCCGATCAGGGAGCCCCGAACTGGGAGTTGCGGTTTGCGGAGATGCAAGCCCGGATCGAAGAACAAGACCTCGAGATTCAGAGGTTGAGACGAGCGGGGTGCTCCTGCGGTTCCGGTGCCCGTAGTTCCGGTGGCACACCTCGCTGCCTGTGCCGAGATAGTGGTGGCGGCCCATAGATTGGAACCATTGTATGAGCGGTTCCGGAAGCAAGCACCTCCGGTATTCCTGGGAGGTCCAGATGTAATGAAAGCCGAGCAATGGCTGACGGTGATCACCAAGATACTGAATTTCATGGGTGTCACCGGTAACGACCGAGTGGTGTGCGCTACGTTTCAGTTCCAGGAGGACGCCCTGGTATGGTGGGACATGGTGTCTCAGATTCATGACGTCACCACCATGACCTGGGAAAGGTTCCAGGAACTCTTTAATGCGAAATACTACAACGAGGCGGTTAGAAGCGCCAAGAGGAAAGAGTTCGTTCACCTGACCCAGCGGGAGAACATGAGCGTCACTGAGTATACTACTCAGTTTGATCGGTTGGCGAGGTTAGCCTCGGGAATTTTGCCGACCGACTTCAGCAAGAAGGAGAAGTATCTGGACGGGTTGAATCCCAAGATCAGACATGACCTGATGATCACAACCGACGACAGCACCACCTATGCTCAGATGGTGGAGAAGGCACTGCGAGCTGAGGGCGCAGTGGGGTGTATGTCAGAATCAGCCAGTACTCCGGTGAGTGGCGGAGCTCCTACCCCTCCTGCATCAGGCTATAGTAGGGGGAGTAGTGGTTCGGCCATTGATCAGAGGAAGAGGGCACCCACTGCTTCCGGCGGCTCGAGTCAGAACAAGAGGTTCCGGGGGAACCAGAACCGAGGGAGTCGTCCTGGTGGTAATGAGACCCGATTCTCCTATCCCGAGTGCCCTAGCTGCAAGAGGCACCATTGGGGTGAGTGCAAAGGTCAGGGATGCTTTCATTGTGGCATGCCCGGACACTTCAAGAGGGAATGTCCCCAGCTCTGACCAGAGGCACCGAGAGCTCCAGCGATACCCACTCCAGCCAGGGTGTTCGCTATCACGCAGGCTGATGCAGATGCCAGCCCATCAGTTGTCACAGGTCAGCTTTTTATTAACAACTCGCTTTATTCAGTGCTGTTTGATTCTGGGGCTACACATTCTTATGTGGCGGCCAGAGTCTTTAGTAAATTGGGTAGACCCTTTGATAGATATGAATCAGGGTTTGGAACCCTGTTACCTGGAGGAGAATTGGTTATCTCCAATAGGTGGATTAGGTCTATGCCGATCAGGATAGATGGTAGAGAGTTAAGCGCTGATCTGATAGAGATGAGCTTAGTCGAATTCGATATTATTTTAGGAATCGATTTCCTATCTAAATATTCGGCGAGCATTGACTGTAAAAGGAAGATGGTGGTCTTCCAACCAGAAAGTGAAGAACCGTTTGTATTTGTGGGTTCAGTTCAGGGATCTCGGATCCCGGTGATCTCGGCTATGTCAGCGAGAGAATTGTTGCACGGCGGGTGCTTAGGGTTTCTGGCCGTGGTGGTGGACACCACTCGGCCAGACACCATTCGGCCAGAGGACATCAGAGTGGTTCGGGAATTTTTGGACGTCTTTCCCGAAGAACTTCCAGGGTTACCACCTCAGTGGGAGATCGATTTTGTGATTGACTTGGCACCAGGGGTGGATCCGGTTTCCAAAGCCCCGTATAGGATGGCTCCAGCTGAACTTAAGGAATTAAAGATTCAGCTCCAAGGGTTGCTTGACATAGGGTTCATTCGGAACAGTGTGTCACCCTGGGGAGCCCCGGTTTTGTTTGTCAAGAAGAAGGATGGATCTATGAGAATGTGCATCGACTACAGAGAGTTGAACAAGCTGACGGTGAAGAATAAATATCCATTACCTAGGATCGATGACTTGTTCGATCAGCTTCAGGGGAAGACGGTCTTTTCTAAGATTGATCTCCGTTCGGGTTATCATCAGTTGAGAATCCGAGAGGAGGACATTCCGAAGACGGCTTTCCGCACTAGGTATGGACATTACGAGTTTCTGGTTATGTCATTCGGACTAACCAATGCTCCTGCAGCATTCATGGACCTGATGAATAGAGTATTCAAGGATTTCCTCGATATCTGTGTGATTGTGTTTATCGACGACATCCTCGTGTACTCTCAATCAGAAGAGGAGCATGAGTTACATCTTCAGATGGTACTACAACGGCTTCGAGAACATAGACTTTATGCCAAGTTCAAGAAATGTGAGTTCTGGTTGTCTCAGGTGTCCTTCCTAGGGCACATTGTGAGTAAAGATGGGATCAAGGTGGATCCCAAAAAGATTGAATCCGTCAGGGATTGGCCGAGACCGAAGACAGTGACAGAGATCAGAAGCTTCTTGGGATTAGCTGGGTATTACCGTAGGTTCGTGGAGGGGTTCTCCAAAATTTCAATGCCCCTAACCGAGCTTACAAAGAAGAATCAGCGATTTATCTGGTCAGATAAATGTGAAGCTAGCTTTCAGGAGCTGAAGCAGAGATTGATTACTGCTCCGGTACTAGCTTTGCCTTCGGACAAGGAGAAGTTCGTAGTTCATGCTTGTGACGCATCCAAACAGGGTTTGGGGTGCGTATTGATGCAAGCCGATCGGGTTATCGCTTATGCCTCCCGTCAGTTAAAGGATTATGAACAGCGATACCCGACTCATGATTTAGAATTGGCCGCAGTGGTTTTTGCACTGAAGATTTGGCGGCATTACCTTTATGGGGAGAAGTGCGAGATCTATACCGACCATAAAAGTCTCAAGTATTTCTTTACTCAGAAAGATTTGAACATGAGACAAAGGCGTTGGTTGGAATTAGTGAAGGATTATGATTGTGAGATCCTCTATCATCCCGGAAAAGCCAATGTAGTGGCCGATGCCCTGAGTAGAAAGGGTCCCGAGCAAGTAGCTAGCATGGTTCAGATCTCACTCCATCTAGCTGAGGATATGGTTAGATCCAGCATTGAGTTTGTGGTAGGTCAGCTTCACAACTTGACGCTGCAATCTGATCTATTAGAAAGAATAAAAGTCGCTCAGATGACAGATCCGGAGTTAGTGAAGATCCGAGATGAGGTATTGGCTGGTCAAGCCAAAGACTTTTCAGTGTCAGACAGTGGGATGCTTTTGTATAAAGCCAGGGTTTGTGTTCCGAACAGTGCGGAACTTAGAAATGAGATCTTTGAGGAGGCTCATTCTACTCCATATTCTCTGCATCCCGGCACCACCAAGATGTACCAAGATTTGAAACTGTACTTCTGGTTTAACGGTATGAAGAAGAATTTGGTAGAATTCGTATCGAGATGCCTCACTTGTCAGCAGATCAAGGCTGAACATCAGAGACCAGCAGGGTTGTTGCAGCCTCTAACCCTACCAGAATGGAAATGGGAGGATATTACGATGGATTTTGTGGTCGGGTTACCTAGGACCACGGGTATGTATGATTCCATCTGGGTAGTGGTGGACCGATTTACGAAATCTGCTCATTTTCTGCCGGTTAGAACAACGTTCACAGTGGATCAGTTGGCAGAACTGTACGTCAGAGAGATAGTGAGACTTCACGGGGTACCAAAGTCTATAGTTTCGGACAGGGATCCGAAATTCACCTCCAAATTTTGGCAAAGTTTGCAACGGGCAATGGGTACAAAGCTAAAATTCAGTACAGCATTCCATCCTCAGACAGATGGTCAGTCCGAAAGGACAATTCAGATATTGGAGGATATGTTGAGAGCC
This sequence comes from Cannabis sativa, assembly GCF_029168945.1. NCBI lineage: Eukaryota > Viridiplantae > Streptophyta > Magnoliopsida > Rosales > Cannabaceae > Cannabis > Cannabis sativa. The sequence continues at coordinate 70,268,240 of NC_083601.1, forward strand.
TGTGTTATGGACTTTGAGGGCTCATGGAGTAAGTATCTACCGTTGATAGAATTCTCTTACAACAACAGTTATCAGAGTACGGTAGGAAATGTAGATCCCCTATCCACTGGGATGAGACAGGGGAGAGGAAATACCTAGGTCCAGAGTCAGTTCAGCGGACCAATGAGGCGATAGAAAAGATAAAAGCTAGAATGCTTGCCTCACAAAGCAGACAGAAGAGTTACGCAGATCCGAAACGCAGAGATGTTGAGTTCCAAGTAGGGGAACATGTGTTTTTACGAGTATCTCCGATGAAGGGGATTAAACGTTTCGGGAAAAGAGGCAAGTTATGCCCTAGATTTACAGGACCTTTCGAGATTCTCGAGAAAATAGGTCAAGTGGCATATCGGTTAGCATTGCCTCCAGCCTTATCAGCAGTGCACAACGTATTCCATGTCTCAATGTTGAGAAAATACGTTTCAGACCACTCTCATATACTCAGTTATGAGAGTCTTCAGCTTCAGCCAGACATGTCATATGAGGAACAGCCAGTGCAGATCCTGGATAGAAAGGATAAAGTCCTTCGGAATAAGACCATAGCATTGGTCAAGGTTCTCTGGAGAAACAGCAAGGTGGAGGAAGCCACCTAGGAGCTAGAGTCAGATATGAGAGCTCAATATCCAGAGTTATTCAGGTTAGATTTCGGGGACGAAATCCTTTTAAGGGGGGAATAGTTGTAAAGCCCGCTTAGTTAATTTGGAAATTAGCAGTTGTTTATGTTTAATTATGAAATTATTTATAGCTATTTAAATAATTTATTACTGTTATTTATGGAATTCAGAAATGCATGATTATGTTTTCAGTAGTTGCATATTTTGCATTTCCGGTGCCCGGTATTTTGGAACTCGGCGTTTGGCTCAGTAGAAATCACAACTTAGTATGTTAGTAATTTGGGGATGGGTTTTAGACATTGAGAATGTCGGGAATGGCCGGGAATTTAGAATGTCCCAAAAAATACCCCTTTAGTATGATTTTCATGATTTTATGGTGGAGGGGCAAAATGGTCTTTTGCCCCATTAGTATTTTGTCTGATGTGAATTAAATGGATTAAATGTTTATTTTTAAATAGTTATTTTATGTGTGTTAGTGGCTGAAATAAATTAGTTAAATGGCTTTATTCTTTTAATTTCTTTCATTTTCAACACTTAGTAAAAATTTAGAAAAACTTTGAAAAGAGAATTTTCTCTCATTCTCTCTCTATTTTCGGCTGGTGCATGGGATTCAAAGGGCTGGGTTTTGTTCAATCTTTCAAGTGAATTCTCATCCTAATCTAAGCATTTTTCCAAGCTAGGTTAGCTCTCTTGATTTCTCCTTGAAATTATGAAAAAAATGATGAATATTGAGTGAAATGCATGATGTTTTTGGTGATTGTTACTGCTGATTATTATTGTTGTTGTTCTTTGTTTAAATGTTGAAATAAATAGGTTTAATGAGATTGTATAGCATGCTTGAGTTCCTTGTTCTTGTAGGTTAGATTTTTATGTGAAAAAGTTATGAATTTTTGAAAGAAATGGTTCATTTTGTTTCTGTGAAATTGCTGGATGTTCTTGTGTGTTTTCAGAAGCTTATTCATGCTTAATTGAGTAGAATTAACTAGGTTTGGATGCATGTTAGTGGATTTAACCAAGTTTGAGTTTTGGAACTCAAAGCTTGGTCTTTAATGGTGAATTTTGTATATGTGTTTTCTGGGTGGTTTTGAGGCCTTAGATTTGTTCTTTGGGGTGTTTAGAGCAGGTCTGGAAAGTTTGGTACCAATTGGGGTTGAATTGGTCGAGTTATGAGAATTTTAGTTGGCTGCCTGCGAGGAACCGGAATTCCGGTTGTACATCCGGAATTCCGGATGAGGGTTCTGAATTTTCCAGAACCGGAATTCCGGTTGGGCAACCGGTCTACCGGTTGGGGAAAATTCAGGGACCCTAGTTTTCCTCGTTTTTATGTTTTTAGGGGTATTGCCATGCTTTTTATCGATAGGGAAACTTTTAGTTCCTAGTTTTAGTCCCCGGGAAGTGATTTAGCGTGTCACTTATAGCGTTGTGATTTTTATGGTTTAGGAGCCAGTAATCCGCCACTCAGCTTCAGTTCCAGTCAGGTTGACCGGCACACCTGAAATCGGAATCCAGGTAAGATTAGTATAACAGTATGCATATGTAGATTACATGTTTAGCGTGCATGTAGGAAGCCTGCTAGATTACATTAGTTATGTATATAGGCTTCGAACCATCCAACCCTGTCACGTCGGTACAGGCTGGAGTATGACCAGCAGCCGGAGTATGACCGGTTCGACCGATCAGGCTGACATTTGGTTGGTGGTTCAGTGCTATTGACCTATCCCGTCGGTACAGGCTGGAGTATGACCAGCAGCCGGAGTATGACCGGTTCGACCGATCAGGAGGATACTTGTCAATAGTACCGTCCCTATGAACGTTCAAAACTCAGTACCATGTTGGACATGGCAGTAGTGGCTCAGTACCATGTTGGACATGGCAGTAGCGGGACTCAGTATCGTGTTGGACACGGCAGTTAGTTTTATGTATGATATTAGTATGCTTTTCTTACTGAGTCTGTCGACTCACAGTTTATGTTCATGTGTAGGTAAAGGCAAGGCTATTGCTGATGGACCGTGAGCGAGCTTATGAGATTGTACATGTCGGGGCGGTTAGCCCTGGAGCGTACGATCCTCGGGACAGCAGGGCTGAATTTTTGTAACTGTCGTTAGACGACTTTTATTTTGATGTAATAGTTAAACAGTGAAACTTTTTGTAAATATTTTTATAATCGGGATCCCGAGTCTTTTGTAATATGTTTTACAAGTTTAATCAATAAGCAAAATTTTAATTAATCACGTTTTTCCATAAACCTCGTTGATTAGCAACGAGCTGCACAGTACGTTTAAAAATCACGTAATACGCCTAAGGTAGTTAGGGTGTTACAAATGATATTTCAGCTTATGTGAAATGAGTACTCCACCATTTATGTTCGTTTGGTCAAGCTCGAAGGAGATCATCCTTTGCTTACTATTCGCCAGATAGAAGCTATAGATTCCATGTTTATGATAGCGCTCCCACTCAATTGCACTACCGTGTTCCCAAAATGTACGTATCACCCTGACCTAAAAGTAGGCTTAACTAATAAATCAAAGAACAAGAATAGCCTTTCAAGATTGAGCCTAATCATAACAGGATTAAGAACATTTGATCTAGGATCAACTTGGCGATATTGACTTGAATAGATTTTACGGTAAGTTTAATTAAATCTAAGTCAAAGTTCAATATCGGTCCCTTCCGATGCATACTCCATGCATTCAACCTGAGCTTTACTTTAACCAATGCTCTAGAAAGAACATAGCATTTTTTCAAATACAAGTAAACTCTTGTTGTAGATTATCATATCAATAAAACCCTGTGTCTGATAAATCTAGGAAACTTTATTCACATAGTCATGTTTACTTTCCAATGTGTTGACGACACAATGAACAGGATCAAGTATGTGAAAAGGGTTTCAGATGAATTCATACATTATGTACATATAATCATGAAATAAATCATGTGAACCATGCAACATTAAATGTTATTTCTGATCTATATTAATAAGTAAATCTGATTATATTGAAATGAGTTTTATTTAGGGCATAAAACCCAACACTACCGTGTTCCCAAAATGTACGTATCACCCTGACCTAAAAGTAGGCTTAACTAACAAATCAAAGAACAAGAATAGCCTTTCAAGATTGAGCCTAATCATAACAGGATTAAGAACATTTGATCTAGGATCAACTTGGCGATATTGACTTGAATAGATTTTACGGTAAGTTTAATTAAATCTAAGTCAAAGTTCAATATCGGTCCCTTCCGATGCATAGTCCATGCATTCAACCTGAGCTTTACTCTAACCAATGCTCTAGAAAGAACATAGCATTTTTTCAAATACAAGTAAACTCTTGTTGTAGATTATCATATCAGTAAAACCCTGTGTCTGATAAATCTAGGAAACTTTATTCACATAGTCATGTTTACTTTCCAATGTTATGACAACATAATAAACAGGATCAAGTATGTGAAAAGGGTTTAAGATGAATTTATAAATCAAATAGACAAGCAATTGATAAAGTGAACCAAAACATACACAAATGAATGAAAAATACTTCTGTTTCTTTATTGATGTTGAATAAAATAGATTACATTGAAATGGAGTTTTATTTAGGGCATAAAACCTAACATTTCACACATAGAAGGTCAGGTACTCAATCATAGTGAGTAAGACGTGTTGGGTTTTATGCCCTAAATAAAACTCATTTCAATATAATCAGATTTACTTATTAATATAGATCAGAAATAACATTTAATGTTGCATGGTTCACATGATTTATTTCATGATTATATGTACATAATGTATAAATTCATCTGAAACCCTTTTCACATACTTGATCCTGTTTATTGTGCCGTCAACACATTGGAAAGTAAACATGACTATGTGAATAAAGTTTCCTAGATTTATCAGACACAGGGTTTTACTGATATGATAATCTACAACAAGAGTTTACTTGTATTTGGAGAAATACTATGATCTTTCCAGAACATTAGTTATAGTAAAGCTCAGGTTGGATGCATGGAGTATGCATCGGAAGGGACCGATATTGAACTTTGACTTAGATTTAATTAAACTTACCGTAAAATCTATTCAAGTCAATATCGCGAAGTTGATCCTAGATCAAATGATCTTAATCCTGTTATGATTAGGCTCAATCTTGAAAGGCTATTCGTGTTCTTTGATTTGTTAGTTAAGCCTACTTTTAGGTCAGGGTGATACGTACATTTTGGGAACACGGTAGTGCAATTGAGTGGGAGCGCTAGCATAAACATGGAATCTATAGCTTCTATCTGGCGAATAGTAAGCAAAGGATGATCACCTTCGAGCTTGACCAAACGAAAATAAATGGTGGAGATCTCATTTCACATAAGCTGAAATATCATTTATACGGGGTCAAGTGTTTTAAGGATAAAATACATAGTAGGGTGTTACGGTAATTTAATCCCTTTACTGTGTAGATCATTCATATAGAGGATCATTGATCAAATTAGGATTATAACAATGGATAACTAATGATGTGTCTATATGGTGGAACATATAGAGCATTCTATATACTGAGAGTGCAATTCTAAGTTCTATGCGTGGATTCAACGAAGAATTAATAAGTTAGTGAATTTTAGTGCTAAATTCTTGATCTACTTATTGGAAGCTCGGTTATATAGACCCATGGTCCCCGCACTAGTTGAGATAATATTGCTTGTAAGACTCATATAATTGGTTTTGATTAATCAATTATAATTCTCAAATTAGACTATGTCTATTTGTGAATTTTTCACTAAGTAAGGGCGAAATTGTAAAGAAAGAGTTTTAGGGGCATATTTGTTAATTATGATACTTTGTATGGTTCAATTAATAAATATGATAAATGAAAATATTATTTAATAATTATTTATAGTTATTAAATAGTTAGAATTGGCATTTAAATGGTTGAATTAGAAAATTGGCGTTTTTGAGAAAATCAGATGCAGAAAAGGTAAAACTGCAAAATTGCAAAAAGTGAGGCCCAAATACACTAGTATAGGGCCAGCCACTTTTGTAGGAAATTTAAACTGATATTTTCATTATTTTAATGCCAAATAATTCAGACCTAACCCTAGTGGAATGCTATAAATAGATAGTGAAGGCTTCAGGAAAATTACACTTAAATTTTCTATTTTTCCTTCAGAGAAAATCTTCATCTCACTTTCTTACAGCTTTTTAATATAATTATATTCTAATAGTTGCCGAAAATCTCGGTCAACATTTTGGTGCTTTCATTGAGAGCTGAGGAAAGCTGCTACATAGCAAACATTTGACTTCACAAGAATGGTGGAGACAAGAAGTACACGTCATCCTCGTCCTCTGGAAGATGCTCAAGATTTAAATGAGGAAGATGTGGCCTCAAGAGCAGCAGAGGAGTCCGAGGAAGAAGAAGAAATAGTCCCCGACGAGAACTACGAGGAAAACCTCGACGAGTATGCCTACGACGGAGGAAGTTACTCAGAGCTGGTGCTCCTTAGACAAAAAGCTATCGATCATGCAGCTGAGATCGAAGCTCAGAAAGCGCAAAATCAAAAAATGCAGGAAGTGATGCTAGCCATGCAGAAAGCCATGGAGGCAGCTGGCATTCACGTGCACCCCAAGGCAATGGCCGCTGGGCTAAACGGAGAGCCAGCGACGTCCTAGCCTAATTCCCAGCAGCAAAGACCTAGGGAACCTAGCCCAATAAGGCACCCTGCTGAGGAAAATCAAACAAAAAACCCTACTTCTACCACTGGGCGAAAGAAAAAGGTGCAGGATCCGCGAAGGGTCCGCTCAGATTTCCCTAAAGGGAAAGGTCCGCAGAGGGGCAAGCCCCAGAGAGGGAGTCTTGGCCCTCAGGATCGAGGGGACCGGAAAAGCGTTTCTGTGCACCAAGAACCAGGGGGTAGAGGAAGAAGAGGACAGAGATGTCCTCTCGTTGATCTGAGAAATCAAATCAAGGGGAATCAAGGTGACCTCCGGGATCACCTTGACCAAAAAAGATACAGGCCTGTGGTTTCCTCGGGTACTTCAAACGAAGGGATTATGGCGGAACTTGCCATACTTCGAAAAGATATTGCTCGAGTCTCCCGGAGGCAGAAGGGAGATGACTCCGACTCGGACAGCGAGGATCGGGAGTCGTGTGCCAAGCATATCCTGGAGGCGGAGCTCCCTAAAAACTTCAAGATGCCCGAAATGGCGGCATATACTGGGAACTCCGATCCCAGTGACCACTTGTCACGGTTCAACCGTGTCATGACAGTCATGCGGGTCAGCAATGACGCCAAATGCTTGTGCTTCCCCCTCACTCTGAGCGGATCAGCGGAGGAATGGTTCAAAAAGCTGGAACCAGGATCCGTGGGTTGTTGGAACAAACTCCAAACCAACTTCCGGAGACAGTTTGTCGCCGCCAGGAAGGTTAACTTGGAGGTTAGTGCCTTGACCAACATCAAGCAACTGCCCACCGAGACCTTGAAGAATTACATCAAAAGGTTCCGAGAGGAAGCCTCGAAGACTAAGAAAGTCGATGACGGACAACAGCTTGCGCTTCTCCAAGCAGGAATCCGCACTGGGACTCCCTTTTGGAACGAGTTGCAGCAAGAAGGCGCTGCTAGCCTCCAGGACTTCCAGAAGAGAGTCCAAAAATATATTAACCTCGAAGAAGCCCAGATCGTGGCTTACGGAGGCTATTATCCCACCGGGATAGCAGGATACATGCCAGGAGTGTCGCCCTCGGGTACTGTCCCGACCGCAACTCCACAAGTAAGTGGCATACAGTTCTCTGCTACTCCCGGATACAGCCAGGGCCAAGCTTTGGCACCGGCATCTTCCCATTACGGCAACCCGTCCGGGGTGAATGGACGAGCTCCTTCACAGGCAGCCCCGACTGTTAGCTTGACAGGCCCTACCTAGGGGTCGAGGAGCAAAAGGTCCTCCAAGGGCAGCACCCGAACGGGAGAGAAGCGCCAAAAGAAGGGGTACACACCCCAATATACTCAGTACACAGAGCTCACGGACTCCCAGGAACGTGTATATTTTGCCACTAGGCAAAATACGCACTACCGGAGACCACAGCCATTGTACAAGGATAGCTCCCGGAGAGATCCGAGTAAAAGATGCGAGTACCACAACGACATTGGTCATAGCACCAACGAGTGTAAGAATCTCAAAGACGAGATTGAAAATCTGATCCGCTTGGGCCACCTCTATGAGTGGATCAAAAATAGGTTGCCCCACCTTAATCCAGGGCAGGTGGCCGGGGGTATGCCTCCGGGAACGCCAGGGGGTACAGCAGGAGTATTGCCTCCAGCTGCTCCCGCAGGTGACACCCAGCATATCCCCGGGCTACCGCCCCGGCCTAATGGATGGGTAGCCATGATCTCCGGAGGTCCCCATATCGGAGGAAACACTCGCAAGGAGCGAAAACGATATGCCGAGGCCGCGAAACACAGTGAGGTGTGGGAGGTTACTCAACTCCCAGCTCAAAGGCCTCGGCTAATGGACCAACCCATAACGTTCACGGAAGAAGACGCCAAGACGGTGCGTTTTCCTCACCACGACCCGCTGGTCATAGAGACCCCCATCGCAAATAAAGTGGTGGCTAGGGTCCTGATTGACAATGGGAGTTCCGTGAACTTGCTCTTCAAAGAAGCCTTCACTGCGATAGGGTTGACCGACCGGGACCTCTCGCCTAGTGGGTCACAGCTCACGGGGTTTAACGGGACGACGCTAATCCCGATGGGAAAAGTAAGGCTCCCGGTTACCCTGTGCCCGGATACCCCCCAGAGCACATTTAAGTATTGCACCTTCGTGGTGGTAGACTGTCCAACAGCCTACAACGCGATCCTAGGCCGACCGGCCCTAGTGGACTTTGGGGCGATTACTTCAATCCGACACCTGTGCCTGAAATTCCCTACCCAGGAAGCTGGAGTCGGAACTGTGAGGGGAAATCAGGGAGAGGCCAGACAATGTTACGATGTTGCCACCCACCTACCTATACTCATGGTCCGGGAATCCCCTGAAATAGAGAAGGCTGAAGAAGATGAGCTGGATCCTCGCATAGGGTCCGAAAGGGTCGTGGAACCAATGGAGGACGTCGAAGAGATACCAGTGTGCGACGACGACTCCACTAAAGTACTCCGGATAGGGAAAAGCCTGGATCCGGAGGAAAAAGACAAAATAATAAAAACACTGAAGGGCGCCATCGACATCTTTGCATGGCACCAAGAAGACATGACCGGCATAAGCCCTCATGTCATCACCCATGTACTCAATGTCAACCCGGACATGCCCCCTGTACAGCAAAAGAGACGCCCGCTCGACTCGGTGAAAGCCGAGGCCTTAGAGAAAGAGGTGGACAAACTTTTGTCCAGTGGCATGATCCGCGACGTGTACTATCCGGAATTGCTGGCCAATCCGGTCCTGGTGCCCAAGCCGAACGGGACTTGGCGGGTTTGTATAGATTTCACAGATCTAAACAAAGCCTGCCCAAAGGACTGCTTCCCGCTACCCAGGATCGACCAGATGGTAGACGCCACGTCCGGATTTAAGCTGCTGTCTTTCATGGATGCCTATGTTGGGTACAACCAAATAAAAATGCATACGGCAGACCAAGAGTGCACTAGCTTCAGGACCGATAAGGGGGTATACTGCTACCTAGTCATGCCTTTCGGACTGAAAAACGCCGGAGCAACCTATCAAAGAATGGTTAACCGGATGTTTAAAAGCCTCCTGGGACGGAACATGGAGGTATATGTGGACGACATGCTCGTCAAATACAAAGCATGCAATAGCCATGCAAGCGACTTAGAAGAATGTTTCGAAGTCGTCCGGAGATACGACATGAAGCTTAACTCGAAAAAATGCACCTTCGTGGTCAAGTCGGGAAAATTCCTGGGCTTCATAGTCAGCCAAAGAGGGATCGAAGCAAACCCGGAGAAAATCCAAGCTCTCCTGGACATGCCATCCCCCAAGAAACATAAAGACGTGCAGAGCTTGACCGGAAAGGTAGCCGCACTGAGCCGCTTTATCTCACGATCCACGGACAAGTGCATACCCTTCTTCAACGTATTGAAGAAATGCCAAAAGTTCAAATGGTCGGATGAATGCGAGGAGGCATTCAAGAGGTTAAAAGACCACATGGCCAAACCTCCCATCCTATCGAAACCCGTCCTTCGAGAAGACTTGTTCCTTTACTTGGCCGTCTCCGAGCACGCGGTCAGCGCTGCCCTGGTCCGGGAGGAAGAAAAAACTCAGCACCCCGTGTACTATGTCAGTAAGCGCATGATAGGGGCCGAGACAAGGTACCCGGTCATTGAAAAATTAGTATTCTGCCTCCTGATGGCATCAAGAAAGCTGAGGCCATACTTCCAAGCCCATCCGATCAAAATCTTGACCAACCATCTCCTCCGGCAAGTTCTCCAGAAGCCTGAAGCATCCGGAAGACTCCTCAAGTGGGCGATGGAGCTGAGTCAATTCGACTTACATTACGTACCCCGAATTTCCATAAAAGGCCAAGCCTTGGCAGACTTCATCACTGAATGTAATGAAGCCGAGGCAACAGCTGATACGCCGGTACCGCCCATCCCCACTTGGAGGGTGTTTGTAGATGGAGCTTCTAATGAGAACGGTTCGGGAGCCGGAGTGGCTATGATATCACCTACTGGATTGCGGCTACAGGCAGCACTCCGATTCAACTTCACAGCTTCAAACAATGAAGCCGAATATGAAGCCTTGATAGCAGGGCTGAAATTGGCCAAAGCTGTAGGAGCCAAAAGAGTGGAAGTCTACAGTGACTCTCAATTGGTCGTAAACAGGTATGCGGAGAATACCAAACTCGCGGCGAGCGGATGGCCGCGTACGTAACAATAGTCTGAGAACTGCTCCACGAGTTCGCGGACTATAAAATAGAAAGAATCCCCCGAGAGAAGAACGCTCATGCGGACTGTCTGGCTAAGTTAGCCTCGGACAGTGAAATCGAAGAGCTGGGGGTAGTACCAGTGGAACGCTTGGCAGAGCCAAGCATCAAAATAAAAGAGACCACACTAACGGTTGGGCAAGAACCCAGCTGGATGGTCCCCATCATAAAATACATAACCACAGGTGAGGTGCCCCAAGAGAGGGCACTGTCTCGAAAGATTCAGTATCAGGCTCATCGTTATGTAATGATGGATCAAATTCTCTACCGGAGAGGACTCAGCATGCCTTATTTAAGGTGTGTATTGGACCCTGAAGCTAGACAAATTATGCTGGAGGTCCATGAAGGGTTCTGTGGAGATCATACGGGAGGACCCAGCCTCTCAAAGAAAATATTGAGGCAAGGGTACTTCTGGCCAACAATGAAAAAAGATTGTATAGACTATGTCCAAAAGTGTGACTCGTGCCAAAGGTACGCGAACATACCGAGAGCTCCTCCAAACGAGATCACCTTGATGACCAGCCCCTGGCCCTTCGCGGTCTGGGGAATAGATCTCATCGGGTCTCTACCTACGGGAAAAGGAGGGGTAAAGTATGCAATAGTAGCAGTAGACTACTTCACCAAATGGACAGAGGCTGAGCCTATGAAGACAATAACTGCTAAGAAGGCATTGGACTTTGTTATCAAAAATATAGTGTGTCGATACGGCTTGCCTCACAAAATAGTCTCAGACAATGGAAAACAATTCGATTGCGAGGAATTTACTGACTTCTGCAACCAACACGGAGTAGTGAAAAGCTTCTCCGCGGTAGCCAGGCCTCAAACAAACGGTCAGGCGGAAGCGGTCAATAAAATCCTAAAGGTCACCTTGAAGAAGAAGCTGCTGGCCTGTAAAAATAACTGGCCTGAAGAATTGCCAAGGGTATTATGGGCCTACCGGACGACCCCCAGAACCACAACCGGCCACTCGTTGTTCTCAATGGCGTACGGGTGTGAAGCAATGGTCCCGGTGAAAACGTTATTCCCATCCCACAGGAGGACGACTTACGATCTTGCCACTAATCAGGCACTGCTCCAAGAAGCTTTGGATCAAGTCGAAGAACTCCGGGATGAGTCTCAAATACGGATGGCTGCTTATCAAAAGAAGGTGACCAAGTATTTTAACTCCAAGGTTAAAAACAGAAAATTCGCTATTGGGGATATGGTCCTAAGAAGGGTTTTTCCAGCCACCCAAGAACCCGGAGTGGGGGTACTTGGGCCAAATTGGGAAGGACCATATGAGATCGAGGACGAGATCGGTTCTGGCACTTACAAACTAAAAAGAATGGACGGAACCACCGTCCCAAGAGCCTGGAATGCCGATCACCTCAGAAAATATTACCAGTAGCGAATTAAAACTTAGATTTTGTTCAAAGGGTTTGTACCGTCCAAATGTATACCTCCTCTATATTAAATAAAACTGAGTGCCTTAAAAACAAAGTTTCTATGCCACTCAGGGGGGTACTAGGGTATGCCGCACGGACAAACAGAAAAACAAACTAAGTAAAATATCCTGACCCAAAGGGCAGGTCAGAAAATATCCACAGAAATAAAAAGCATAAGTATAAAAATCCTGATCCAAAGGACAGGTTAAGAAACATAAGTGTGACGAAAGAAAGTTCGCATAAAAAATATCCTAGCCCAAAGGGCAGGTCATATACATATAAACGGCCCGGGGACAGGCCTTAAAATATAATTGTCTCCCCTTCAAATGAAGGTTGCTACCTATATGTAAATTGTTCTAAGGCAGCAGCAAATATGTACAAACAAAAAAAAAGGAGATATAAAAGAAATGGGTGGAATCTTGGTCAGTTGTACGGCAGCTCAGTCAGCCCGCGGAGGAAGGCGAGGTCCAATACGCGCCTCTAGCGCGGCATCAAGCTTCTTCTTCTTTTCCCAAAATTTGGCAATCATTTCCTCGGGTTTGGGATAAAAAGTAAGCTTGATATTCTGATCATTGGTGGACCAAGCCATGTAGACGCCGTCATCGAAGCGCTTCGGGCACCGGGCGCAGGAAACGGGAGAGAGAAGCTCGGCCCTCTTGGCCTTCCTGGTGGATTGTTCTTTGAAATCCCTAAGCTCCTTCAGCTCTGCAGCTAGAGCGGCCTTGGACTCTATGTCCGCCTGGTGAGTTTCCTCTAAAGATCTCACTTTGGCGACCATTTCATCCAAAGCCTCCCTGGCCTCCCGGAGGTCTCGCCTGGCCTTCTCAGCAGCCTCGATTTGAGCCCTTAGTTCCTCCTAATGATGGGCCTCCATCCTGTCCCTCCGCTGAGCCTCGTCCCGGATCATGGCCTCCGCCTGAGCCTCCCTCCGCTTGGCCTCCTCTTCCTTGGCCTTGGCAGCCGCCTCCTGGCGCTCGGCAGCCTCCTGGTAAATCTGCCTCTCCGCTGTGAGGTCCTGAAGGACCTTCCTGACATCATTCATGTCCCCAAAGTCGGACAGAGCGAAGCCATGGTTTATGATGTTCTTGGAGAGGCGGCCAGCCTCAGCAGCAAGCTGAACCATAATGCAAGGATAAGAAGGAGAAGTTCCTCAAAGGAAATAAATAAAATACAAACAATAAAAGGAAAAGCAAAAATTGCGAAGTACTTACCACCGTGAGAGAATGGCTGAGGTCCTGGACCTGGAAGATGGAGTTCAGGGAAGCGCAAGTGGCAAACCGCTTAGGCGCGCAACGGGTCAGCTGAGATGCGAACTCGCCGGTCATCTCCGCGGCAAAAGGAGCCAAGGTAGGCCCTAGAAAGCGACGGAACCAGTCCGATAAGGGGTCCAGATTAAGGTCCCACGGATCCTGGTATTCCGGGTGGTTGATGCTCGCCTCAACCTCAGCTCGCAGAATCCTCCTAAGGGCTTCCACTTCGGCATACCCCCGGGAGTACTCATCCATAGCATAGTTGTGTTTGGCTATGCGAAGCTCCTGCCTCACCTCGTCCCCCGGAATCGGGGTAAGCTCGATGTTGGGAGGAGCAGGATTTCCCTCCATCGGGGAGACCCCGCCGTCCAGACCATGAGCAGGAGTGTCGGCTCACCGAGGCCTCTTCGGCTCATCCTGGGCAATCATCTTGCCCTTGCGCTTACGAATTAGAGCCACTTTAGGCTCCTCCTCACCCTCCTCTACTTCCTCCGGAAGGGCTCGAGGCTCTCCCGCACCCTCAGTGGCTCCCTCCGAGAAGTCCCATCCCTTCCCTTGGCCTTCTCCCGGGAGCACCTCCTCGTCATCCACTAAGTCAATAGTGTCAGGGGGAGCGCTGGAAGAAACCTTCAAGAAAGGGGCCGGAGGAGAGGAGGTAAAGGCCGGAGGAGCCACGGGAGTATGAACTCCAGCGAGCTGGTCCAGGATGGCATCCATGGAGATACCTGATTCACAAAATAAGCAAGTGTTAGAAGACTGTGAGGAATCGCTTATACAACATAACAAATAAGCTACTCCTACCCGAACTTCCTAATTCAGCCCTAGCAAAGTCCTGAACTTTAATGCTGGTGGCGTCATCTCCGAGATAACTGTCCGAGGGACGGAACCAGATGGACGTTATGTAAGCTGATGGACCTAAGGGAATAGGTTCCGGAGGGCCGGAGCCCATCCGGGACCGACCTAGGTAATCTCCTAAGTTCGAAAAATAAAATTCCTTCAAACGATCCCCCCACCGGGTCGACGGCATCTTAAATCTACGTAGACGCTCGTCGAACCCTACGGGCCTACGACTGGTGTATTCATCAACGGGAGGAACATAATGAATTATCAAGGGAGACTTACCGCCGGCACCGGAGGTGCTAGCACCGGGAGCCCCCGAGTTTGGTTCGGGGACCGAAGGCTGTGGCCGGGAAGTTTGCTTCCCGAAAGAATCTTCAATACGAAGGGGCCTCCTGGCAGGACGATCCCCAATCTCTTCTTGAAGAATCTTGTCAAAAAATTTAGCCTCGGACTTCCCGGCAATGGCTTGGCTCCTTCGCACCACCGGACTCCCCATGCAGAGTCCTCTCCGAGAGGCAGCCTGAGCCTGAGAGTATGCTTTCTCCTGGGCCTTCCGGTAGAGATAATCTTGGTACTTCTTCTCTGCCGTGGCAATGAGCTCATCTTGGAAGGCCTTCTCCGCAACCGGCGCCCTCACGTTGGGGCAGATGACCCTTGAGAGGTTGGAGTCCTCCACGGATTGGTGAGAAAGGATAAGTTTGGCCTTCCTACAATTCTCCGTGGTGACGAGGCCCCCGACATCAAGATCGGCGCGGTCATAGGAGGCAAAGGCTTGGGCCCTGCGGAGGAAAGCCTGAGTAGGAGGCGTCCGCTGGTAAGGTGGGATCCGCACCCACTCCGAGAGAAGCTCCAGGTGGTCCACGGCCACGGTACTCCTTAACGTGAGTCTGCCTATTATACGGAACCACCCCTCGTTAGCAGGGTGAATCCGGAACCCATAAAAACCATCCTTAAGTTTGTCCCCTTTCTTGGGGACGGATACAAGTTCGTAAAAATACAAAATTTCCGCCGGGCTGGGAGACCCCCAGCCGCGGGCGGTATAAAAAATAAATAAGCCTGAGAGCAGACGGTAAGCTTGAGGAATGAGTTGGTATGGCGCAAGGCCGACAAATACATGGAAATTAACAAAGTAATCTTGAAGCGGGAGCATGGCACCGGCCATCAAATGAGTCTGTCTCCAAGTCCCGAAGCCGTCATAGTTATGATTAGGCGTCTCCGAGTCGCGAGGAGGCCGGTGATAGGTCCCTGAAGTGGAGGGTTTGATCCCAGCGACTTCTATGATATTCTCCAGCTGGTGAGGACAAGTCAAGGTGGATCGAAGCTCAGCCGCTTCCCACCCAGTCGCACGGGATTTATACCCCTCCTGGGCAACAGGTCCCAGGGAAACCTCCTCCAACGTGGCCATGTCTTTTCCCTTCTTCTTCGAAGATTTCGAACCAGAAGCAGACATTTTGTGTTCTGCGAAAGACAAAAAGGGAAAAAGAAAAAAAAAATTCCAGCAGTTAGGTCCCATACCAAACCCTAAGTCAAGAAAAAGGGAGTGGGGGTCCCCTAACCGCTGGAAAGAGGCCCCCTCCGGACACGTGTCACATGGGAAACCCTAGAGAGAATCCCTGAACAAGTGTCGGGTGCAGAGAAATCGCAGAAAGTGGTTTTGCAAAAAGAAAAAAGGAAAACCATTCTATGCCCTAAGCAACTGTAGAACGAAGAACACTTGGCTCTCTTCAACAAAAATGCACATTATAACAGAGGCATGATAATGGCGATCCTACAACTAAAGCAGTAGACATAAAGCAGAACACTCAAAGAACTCAAAACACTCACACATTCAGAACTCGAAGTACGAACCCAGAAAACGAACGAAGTAAATGAAAGCATGTTATTATCTAAGGATGCGAGAAACTTACAGTAGATCGTTGAACTAGGGGTACTGGATGTGGTTGAGTAAAAGTTGAGAAGAACTGGCGCAGGCAAACACTGGAAAACTGAAAGAAACGTCTAAGTGCTAAGTCAATTCGTGCTACTTTGAAGAATTTTCTCTCTGAGAAATTCGAGCAAAAATGGCAAGAAATGGAAAGTAACCGAAATGAAGGAAAGGTGGTGGCTTTTATAGGCAAAAACGCATGAGGAATAGGCGTCATCACCTACCAATCGCACGGTGGGGGAGATGCACGATTCGAATTCCCGAAAATCAACGGATCAGATCAATCTGCCATAAAGGCGGTGGAAACGTTTGAGTATCCGTCTGACACCATTAATGCGCCGCATCAATCAAAGGACGTGAAACGAATCGACCTCTGCAAAAGCGAATCACTGCATTTAATGCCATCATTAGATGCACCTTCACGCGCCCCAAGCTCGTGTCAGGAGACCGAGGAGGCGGCCGGAGACATTCCTGCAAAAAGCGAATCGCTGCATTAAATGTCGTCATTAAATAGGCCCCCACGCGCTCCAGGCTTGAGCTAGGGAAACGAGGAGTCGACCGGAGGCACCTAAGCAAGCCTTGGTTTATTTTTTCCAAGTAAACAAGGCTTGGGGGGTAAATGTTGCCCCTGAAATTGCCCAAAATGCGTGGACCAGTCGAAATGGGACACGTGGATCAGATAAACTTGTAAATATTTGATAAGTCTTTGTACGCCACAAGGAAACGCCATGGGCATGGGTCCCGGAGGAGGCACCCGGAATACAAGGTACTCCCGGAAGCTCGTATAGCATGAAGCCTCTCCGGGATGTGTCAGGCCTCTCCTGAGCAATCAAGTCGCATTTAATGCTGCATGGGAGGAAGCGTGTTGGGACGGTAACACGCAATAAAGTCTGACGGCACAACCCCCAAACAGCAGCACTACAGTAATGATCATTTAAGTCTAGCGACGGCTACTCTGCGAAAAGTCACGTCAATCACAAGGCAAAAAGGACATTCCTTATAAAAACCCTACAGCACCTAGGGATTTGACCATGCATCACCCATGGTATATTCATCGGAAATGCCCAATTTATGGATACTTACAGATACATGTGTAAGAACAATTCTAGGGATTACCCCACCAAAACACTATAAATACCCCCTCAAAGCTCATTTAATGGGGTCGAGAATCTTGGGTTGCATAAGAGCAAGAAGAGAAAATACTCACCAAGAACATTCTCTGTATTTATGAGAAAAACATTCTCTCAAGTGTGGAATCTGTATTAAATACATCCATTAATAACAAAGACTCGTGGACTAAGGCTCATTAACGCCCCAACCACGTAAAAATCTTCATCTCACTTTCTTACAGCTTTTTAATATAATTATATTCTAATAGTTGCCGAAAATCTCGGTCAACAATTATAATCCCGAAATTCTATTGATATAAATCCTCAATCTTAGAAATCTCCTACTTGTATGGGCAAATCTGACTTAGAGTTTGTATTATTAGTGGTGGTCCAAGAAAGAATTACTCATTATATTTGGTTGAATTTAAGTCTTTGACTTTAATTTTAGAATCCAAACAGAAATTTTCTTATATTTCTAATTCCAGAATACAATACAGTTACACTTTCTCAAGTGTTTAATATCTATCTTCTATTAATGGATTAAAACTGTATGGAATATGAGTTAGGTATTCTGTGACGAGGATCCACTTGCAGTATTCTAAGAACTCTTTGATGTAACTAAACCTATGTCATCAATAGACACTACCATTTTTTTTTAATCTATGGCATTTGTATCTTGTTCATAGTGGATTTGACAAGATCAATCTCTGCAAAGAGTTAATATGCCTATATCCACTGAAAGTAGTTCATCTCATTCGAAGATGGATGTACATTCAGGGGTGGATATGAGTTTTTCGTTGTATTCTTAAAACGATAACTCTAGATTATACCTTTTAGCAAAGAAATTTGAAATGTTTGAAAAATTTCATTAATTTCTAGCAATGGTTAAAACCATTAAGGTAAGTGGTTAAAGATCTTGCGAACTGATAGGGGTGGAGAAATAGTTAGTAGATATGCAGTTCAAAGATTATTAAATTGATTTTTGAATTATATCCAAACTTACCTCCCCAGAAATTTCGAGTTGCATGTTAATGATTAGTTACTAGTCGTTGCCTAATTCCTTCTATGGTAATACAATTTCAGAATGATGTAATGGTTGTATACTTAATGTAAAACATTACTAGATTCATGGATGACCTAATCAAAAATCTTAAGAAAAGCTAGAACTGTTAACCATGGTTTGTTAGCTTTTCTAAGTGATTAGGGGTGGACCATCCCATTGTCAATAGATAAGAAAGTGTTTGTTCAAACAAATACTACTTTTCTAAGAAAATGACTAAGTCTGAAAAACAAGTAGCAAATAAAGGACATATTTAATTCTTGATTCCAAAAGTGTTCTATCATCTTATATAACATTTGATGATCCCACTGCCTCTGTTGTCTTGTCACAACTGAAGAGATCAATACCATTTAGTTTTCTTAGACATAATTCACGGTGCCTTGTCGTAGTGGGAGAGTTTCTAGGAACTCACCTTCTTATGACTTGGGAGACACTAGTGATTAAAATCCATTGTGAGTTTAAACAAGTAATGGATTGTCAAGATAAGAAACTAAGAAGAAAGCCAATAGAACTATGGTTTAATCCATTCACATGGAATAACCTAAAGTTTTCTATTACAAGGACATAAAAGGAAATTTTAGTTAATAAGTCTATTCTATGGACTTAACAAACTTCTTGTTCCTAGTATTATAGGTTTGAGTTTACCTAAACCTATGGCTTGTGGTATATCTGGTAATTACTTACTCTAATGCAAGCAACTTACTTTAGTAAGATGCTGAAGCATTTTCTTTCTAATGGCAATCTATATAAGCTTCACAACTTCTTAGGTATAGATTTTATTTATCTAAGGAAAAGTCTTAACTATTCCAGAAAAGATAAAGCCATGAAAGAATTTCTTATATCAACAGTGAGAGGTCTTAGATATGCTTTTGTACGCCTTAGACCAGACACCTGCTGTTGAGTGGGAGTAATGAGTAGGTATCAGATTAATCCAGGAGAAGAACATTGGAAGACAATCAAGTAAATCCTAAGATTAAGAAGAGGAACTATATGTTAGTCTATAAGAGTGTGTTTAAAACTCTTAGACTACACCACATCAAATTTCGAAATTTGCCTATGTGCTAGTAAATATTTCTGATAAGATGGTGGTTACTCTGGGGGTGGAATAGTGATTTTGGAGAAGTGTAAAAACCTATCTGAAGTCTCTAGGTCTACCAGAGAGGGACTGAATGTTAAGGTTGCAGGAAAGGTACTTATTCAGTCTAAGGAAAGTTCTATACATTTTTGGCATCATTCCAAATTGCCTTAAACTACTAGTGTTAATTTCCTGATTAACCAAAAGTAGTTGCCAAAGATATAGAATCCAGTATCCCAAGAGAGTAGACATATAGAGAGGAATTTCACATTATCAATGATTTTGTGATTAAAGGAAAAGTAATGGTGGAGAAAAGGTTGTGTTTAATTCAACCTTTCAGATCCTATTACGAGGAGTTTACTACTACTACACTTGATTTGTATATCAAGGTGTTGAGATTATTTGAAACGCACTTTTTGTTTTATATTAGTGCAAGTGGGAGTTTGTTGGGTTTTATGCCCTAAATAAAACTCATTTCAATATAATCAGATTTACTTATTAATATAGATCAGAAATAACATTTAATGTTGCATGGTTCACATGATTTATTTCATGATTATATGTACATAATGTATAAATTCATCTGAAACCCTTTTCACATACTTGATCCTGTTTATTGTGCCGTCAACACATTGGAAAGTAAACATGACTATGTGAATAAAGTTTCCTAGATTTATCAGACACAGGGTTTTACTGATATGATAATCTACAACAAGAGTTTACTTGTATTTGGAGAAATACTATGATCTTTCCAGAACATTGGTTATAGTAAAGCTCAGGTTGGATGCATGGAGTATGCATCGGAAGGGACCGATATTGAACTTTGACTTAGATTTAATTAAACTTACCGTAAAATCTATTCAAGTCAATATCGCGAAGTTGATCCTAGATCAAATGATCTTAATCCTGTTATGATTAGGCTCAATCTTGAAAGGCTATTCGTGTTCTTTGATTTGTTAGTTAAGCCTACTTTTAGGTCAGGGTGATACGTACATTTTGGGAACACGGTAGTGCAATTGAGTGGGAGCGCTAGCATAAACATGGAATCTATAGCTTCTATCTGGCGAATAGTAAGCAAAGGATGATCACCTTCGAGCTTGACCAAACGAAAATAAATGGTGGAGATCTCATTTCACATAAGCTGAAATATCATTTATACGGGGTCAAGTGTTTTAAGGATAAAATACATAGTAGGGTGTTACGGTAATTTAATCCCTTTACTGTGTAGATCATTCATATAGAGGATCATTGATCAAATTAGGATTATAACAATGGATAACTAATGATGTGTCTATATGGTGGAACATATAGAGCATTCTATATACTGAGAGTGCAATTCTAAGTTCTATGCGTGGATTCAACGAAGAATTAATAAGTTAGTGAATTTTAGTGCTAAATTCTTGATCTACTTATTGGAAGCTCGATTATATAGACCCATGGTCCCCGCACTAGTTGAGATAATATTGCTTGTAAGACTCATATAATTGGTTTTGATTAATCAATTATAATTCTCAAATTAGACTATGTCTATTTGTGAATTTTTCACTAAGTAAGGGCGAAATTGTAAAGAAAGAGTTTTAGGGGCATATTTGTTAATTATGATACTTTGTATGGTTCAATTAATAAATATGGTAAATGAAAATATTATTTAATAATTATTTATAGTTATTAAATAGTTAGAATTGGCATTTAAATGGTTGAATTAGAAAATTGGCGTTTTTGAGAAAATCAGATGCAGAAAAGGTAAAACTGCAAAATTGCAAAAAGTGAGGCCCAAATCCACTAGTATAGGGCCAGCCACTTTTGTAGGAAATTTAAACTGATATTTTCATTATTTTAATGCCAAATAATTCAAACCTAACCCTAGTGGAATGCTATAAATAGATAGTGAAGGCTTCAGGAAAATTACACTTAAATTTTCTATTTTTCCTTCAGAGAAAAACCTGAGCTTTCTCTCTCCCTATCTTTAGCTGCCACTTCTTCTTTCTCTTCCCTCTTGAATTTCGAAATCCTTAGTGTATGAGTATTGCCCACACACAGCAAGTGATACCTCAATCATAGTGAGGAAGATCGTGAAGAAAGATCATCAGCAAAGGAGTTTCAGCATCAAAGATTCAGAGAAAGAGATCCATGTTCAGATATTGATAATGCTCTGCTACAGAAAGGAATCAAGGGCTAGATATCTGAACGGAAGGAGTCATTTAATTCCGCTACACCCAATGTAAGGTTTCTTAAACTTTATATGTGTTTAATTTATCGTTTTAGAAAGTTCTTATTTAGGATGTTAATAAACATACTTGTGAGTAGATCTAAAATCCTGGTAAAATAATTTCCAACAAGACGGTGGTAACCAAACCCGAAGGATACAAAGAGGTCCAGGCTTAGATCTTGATAATACTCTACGACAGAAATAAAAAAGGGTTAAAGATCTGAGCGGAAGGAGTCATTATATTCCGGTGCAACCAATGTAAGGTTTTCTAAACTCTTATGTGTTTAATTTCATTGTTTTAGAGATATTCATATTTCAGATGTTAATCAACATACTTGTTTGTAAATCTAGATTCTGGTAAAATATTCCCAACATATGTTGTGGTCGCAATGGATTATTTCATAAAATGGACAGAAGCCAAGCCATTAGCAACGATCACACCTAAAAAAGTTTTGGACTTTACAATAAACATAATATGTCAGTTTAGACTTCTGCACAAGATTGTTTCGGACAATGGCAAACAGTTTGATTGCCAAATATTTACAAATTTCTGTGCAACACATGGAATCATAAAAAGTATCTCCACGGTGGCACACCCTCAAACAAATGGTCAGGTCGAGGCAGTCAAAAAGATAATCAAAGACACCATGAAAAAATGGCTTGAAAAAGCTAAATGGAATTGGCCAGAGGAACTACCAGAAGTATTGTGGTCATACCGAACAATGGAGAAAACAACAATTGGGCAAACACCATTTGTTATGGCTTATGGTTATGAAGCAATGTTTCCCATGGAGTTAAAACCTTCGTCCCATAGGAGATTAACCTATAATAAAGAAACCAATCATGCCCTCCGAGCAGGTTCAGTTGGCGAGATTGAAGAAGAACGAACCTCAACAAACCTAAAGCTAGTAGATCATAAGCAAAAGGTAGCTCGGTACTTAAAAAAGCAAGTGAGGACAAGAAAATTCCTTGTGGGAGATATGGTCCTTAGAAGAGTATTCCTTAACATAAAAGACAACTCGACTGGCATGCTCAAACATCTACTCTTAAGTAGATGGCCTTCTGAGCGGATCCTGCTTAAGGGTTTGGATAACATGACTGGAACTCAGGTCAAATGACCATCTCTAAAGTATAGTCTAGATTATATTTTAATTAGATAAAGATCAGTTAGATCATGTAATAGCTTTCATAATTCAATAAATGTAAATTACTACGATAACAAAATTATTTAACCCAATAAATAAATAAAGATATTAATTATCATTCTAATTGTGTCAATCATTTTTTATAGAAATTTATGAATTTATCATTAAAATGTGTACAAAAGCTCTGCTCGAACCCAATAGCTGAACAGAAAAAACCTGAACTTGTGTAATACAAGTGACCAACAGTCATAAGTATGCTCTATGACTCTTGGTCACTTGGGGGGTAATTATACCCGTAAAAGGCATAGGTAAACAACAAGCTCAAAAAATAAAAAGACAGCGGTTTGCATGTGAAATTACTAAAACAAGGGAAAATATTCATTTTAAGAAGATAACAAAGCACGATAAGTTCAGGATTAAAGGTTGCCCGACCTCTTAAAACAAAATGAAGCATAACCAAGTTTAAAGGCCGCTTGGTTGACCATATTTTATTGGAAAAGACCCACGGGCCGAACTGAACAAAAAAAAAAGAAAAAGAAGGTTTCACACGGCCGGAGTCTCTAGCTCTTTCTACAGATTAGCTTGGTCATCAGGGGCCAGATCGTCAGTGCTTTGGTCGATCAGAGCTGTGGAGTTGGCTGCATCGAGGTCTTACTTGTCTTTTTGGGCCGCAAAAATCTGAGATATGCCTCCTCGATTTCATTGAGGTAATTAAAGTTTCCTTGTGGGTTGGCCTTCCACAATTCATTGAAATCCTCCAAGGTGGCCGTCTCAAAATTTTCGACCTCCATCTGAAGCACTTCCCGCTCTTTCTGCTTGGATTTGAATCTTCTTCCAACTTTGTCTTCTTCTGGGTTAAGGTGGCGAGAAGAGTTCAGAAACCTTCCCTCTTGTCCTTCAGAGCATTGACCTCTCTAGACAGAGCCTCGACGTCCGCTTGAAGTAGGGCGGTAGATGGCATATCCTCAATCTCCTTCTACAACTCCTCAACTCTCTTGTTTGTGGCCAAAAGTTGCTTATTCTCCTTGCCTAGCACCACCCTCGTGCCCTCAACCTCCTTTTTGGCTGCATCCACCTCCTTCTGCAGGTTGTTGGTGGTGGTTATGGTTCTTAAGGCCGTGGACTTGGCTCGGGAGTAAGTGTACGCCATCTTCAAGTTGAGCTACATATAGAAAGGTCAAAACTTCCATGGATAAGAGAATGAGGTAAAAGACCAAAGGACAAATACTTACTCGGGTTGCCTCCTTCAAGAGCTCGCCCATCAGTAGCTCCATAAACATCTCGTCTCCTCCGGCCAGCTAATCATTTACCTCGGGGAGTAATCGGTCCTAGTAAAATTGAAGCATATGTTTCCCCTTCTTTGTCTCAGGGTTTAGCATAACGACAGAATTATTTGAAGACTTGGGCGGACCGGACCCATCTATGCTTCCCCCCTTGGCACTCTTGGTCTTGGAGCTCTTCACCGGTGGGTCCACCTCTGACACTACCTCCTCAGAAAGGTTATTGGGTGACTCGACCAAACTCTTTTCCTTGGGTGGTACCTCATCCACCTTGGATCGTTTGGCCAAATGTACCTAGTAGGAGCTATCACTTGGCCTCTTTTTTAAGGCTTGAAACACCTTCTGAGACATATCTTCATATGAATAAAACAAGAAAGTTAAAAGCGAATACAATATAAGCAATTGCAAATGAAAATTAAATGCAAGGTAAGGTACCCTGCATGTAAGCAGGAGCATTTTCATGAACAATGAGAGAAGGAGCATTATCATCTGAGGAATCCTCCTATTCTTGCTCAACTAGGACGGACTTTCCCTTTCCTGCCACTAGGGCAGATGACCGAGAAACTATTTCAGGGTCTAACCTGATCTGGATAGATCACTCAACAGGTACTTTGTTTTTTGGAGAGGCATTCCTCTTCTTCTTCCTCTTGCTCAGGGCCTCCTAGTCGGACCTAATCTCTTCTGATGCCACAACCTTTGGTATGAAATTGGCCGGAAACAGCTTGTACTTGACAAAATTAGCCTCAGCGGCCAAGAGAGAGATGTTCCATTCAGCAGGATAAAGTTGAAGAATCTTTTGAGCCCTCTTCCTAGGCTCCAGTGTGAACGGAGGGTGGAAGTAGGACGGTACATGCTGAAAGCTGGTGTGGTTGGTGTCCATCCCCTTGACAAAATAATACTCGTTGACAAAGCCTCCTATCTTCATAACCTCGGTGGCCATCGTGCCCGTGAACCATGACTTCTCAATCTTAGAGAAGTAGAAACACCCAGACCTATTCTACTTGGGGCTTGAATTTAGATCAAAAACCCAAGTTGTATTGTGGGGGGACGGCTCACCCTATCCTTGTGAGGCATAGAGTATAAACAGGGCGGATAAATACTTGAGTCCTTGCAGGTGAACTGGGTCGGACTTATGTGATAGTAGTCCACAATCATCTTTAAATAGGGGTGTAAGGGAAACATCGCACCCTGCTTAGTGTGAGTTCTTAACCAATCACAGTATTCTTCTTCTGGGTTAGTAGCTAGCTTGTCGGGGGAGGGAAGGAAGCATTCGACATTCCCGAGGAGACCATGATTGAGCAAATTTGTAATGTTCGTCATGGTCACCATGGGTGGTGGAGAAATCCATCGATCTCATAGCGCCCTTAGCCTCCTCAAATGAATAGCCTTGGTGTATTCCTCAATAACATAGTCCTCACTGGCCTTTAGAACATTGTCTGCCTCAAATACAAGCTTTCTTTCTTCATTGTAGCCACCGAACGGCAAGACTCGAGCTACTCCCTCTTTCTCATCTCCTTCAGCATCAAGAGGAGTAGCAAGATAGACCTTGCCCTGGTCCTCTACTTCTTGGACTTCAACGTCCCCAGCAATATCCCCCTCTTCAGTAGCAGGTCGGGCCTGTTCTGCCCTAGGCAAGGTGGTAAGGCGGGCAATGTGGGCCGGTTAGTGAAGATTTCCGTACACTTTTCTTAGTCTCAGCCATCATATTATGCTTGGACGAATTTTTATTATACGTTTGCCTAATAATAGTCACAACAAAGGTGGCAACGGGTTTACCCGCAACAGTAGGTTTGGGCAGCCCTCGAGTATAGTGTCGACTACATCTGGGCAGACTATGTACGTCCAGTTAGATGGAAGGTAGCATCTCTACCCTTTTGTATGTTCCCAAATGAAACTACCGTATCCCTCACATTGAATCTGGATAAGATAGAAAGTGATGTTGCACCTCGGGTTCTGAGGAAGGCGTTTTCTCAATGCTTATTTCCTAGTATTCAAAGCTAGAGTTAGAAAGATTGTCACTAGATGAAGATTGGCTAGCACGAAGACGAGGATAATCCTCGTACAGAAGTTTAAGCAGATCCTGGTCAATGCAGTGGTTGCCTCCCCAAAACTCACCACAGTTCATCTACAAAAGGTAGGAAACAAGAAAATGAGAATTGGTTAGAGAAATGAATTAAAAAAAAAAATTGAAAGTACTGACCAGGTTCATTTGAGGAATCAAAAGTAGAAATTTCACTCAGAAATAGAATTTTCACCCAGAAGTTCAAAACTTCGAATTTTAGTTTGATTTTCACTAAACCCCTAATGGATGAGTGAAAATGGATATTGTAATGTTAAAATGAAAGTGCAAGATTCCATTGTTAAGCAAAATCAAGATTCCTAAACTTTGAACCTAGGATTTTTAGGGTTACCTTAGAATAGTTCAAGAACAGGCAAAATTCATGGCCTAACATCTAGAAAATTAAGCATGCATTTCATTGCAACTATGTAAAAGGAAGAAATAAAGAACTTGAGGCTTCTTGTTCTGCTCGGATGATGTTGTCGAGAGTTTTCTTGGGAATCCTTTGAAGAATTTGAGAGAAAAAATTTCTTGAAAACTTTTACGCTCTGGTTTATCAAGAATGAGAATGGATAAAAGGATCCTTGAAGGTTCTCGATCCTATTTAAAATTAGTTAAAAAAGGGTAAGTAGTCATTTCAAAAATTTAAACACCTCGAATTCCCCCCTAAAAATATGTTATGTACTTTTTATAGGCAGAATAACCGTTAGCACGCGCAGACATCGAGTCATGATTTGAGGCAGGACTGTCAATCAACATTAAATGAGTTACAATTGATGAGAGCCCTAGTCAAGGTCACGTCGGTTCGTCATTCGACGCCTAGGACACACGTCACCCATCAAGACAAGACTCTTGGTTGAGTTAAGTCCACGTGCGATTAGGAGGATCCCGTCCAGACATGCAAGGGAAATGTTATCCAGATTTTTGCACCTTGATGTGGTAATATGATCACATGACACGTGTCTCATATGTCTGATGCTTTGGCAGAGGAAAATGTCCCTAGCAGCCCGCACATGACTAGTCAGCATCTATAACAGTCGGTTATCTGAGCAGGGCTGTGGAGAAGACATCCGACCAGGTAGAAGCATTTTTCCACTGAGCGACTTACAAGAGATAGCAATTTCAGAGAATAATCTCGTTGTGTCTAGACACAAAGAAGATCCCAATATTCATGGGATTGAGTCAAAGCAAAATGGCAACTTGTTTTAGTTTTCTATTTCATATATTGTAATTATAGAATCATTGTAATTTCTTATTTTGTCATTGTAAGCAAAAGGGAAACCATCCCTCATGCTTAGGTTCCTATATTAGTAACCTAGCCTCACTATGAAAGCGATCGAAAGAATTGCCTCAGACAGATATTCTAGAGAGAAAAGAGTGATCTAAGAGAGAAACACACTCAGAGATCAGTTGTAAGAGCTTTCAAGAAGAAGAATACTTCGTTCCTTCTCTTAAGTCAATACAATACAAGGGGAGTAGGCTATTGTTGGAAATATTTTACCAGGATCTAGATTTACTACCATTTATGTTTCATTAACATCCTAATATGAATTCTAAAACAATGAAATAAACACATATAAAGTTTAGGAAACCTTACATTGGGTGCAGCGGAATATAATGACTCCTTCCGTTCAGATCTCTAGCCCTTGATTCCTTTCTGTAGCAGAGCATCACCAAGATCTGAACCTGGATCTCTTTCTCTCCTTCCTTGATGCTGATTCTCCTTCTTTGTAACACCCTAATTACCTTAGGCGTATTACGTGATTTTTAAACGTACTGTGCAGCTCGTTGCTAATCAACGAGGTTTATGGAAAAACGTGATTAATTAAAATTTTGCTTTTTAATTAAACTTATAAAACCATATTACAAAAGACTCGGGATCCCGATTATAAAAATATTTACAAAAAGTTTAACTGTTTAACTGTTACATAAAAATAAGGGTCGTCTAACGACCAGTTACAAAATCAGCCTTGCTGTCCCGAGGATCGTACGCTCCAGGCCTAATCGCCCCGACATGTACAATCTCATAAGCTCGCTCACGGTCCATCAGCTATAGCCTTGCCTTTACCTACACATGAACGTAAACTGTGAGTCGACAGACTCAGTAAGAAAAGCATAATAATACTCATACATAATACTAACTGCCGTGTCCAACACGATACTGAGTCCCGCTACAGCCATGTCCAACATGGTACTGAGCCACTACTGCCATGTCCAACATGGTACTGAGTTCTGAACGTTCATAGGGACGGTACTATTGACACGTAACAACCTGATCGGTCAACCGGTCATACTCCGGCTTGGTCATACTCCACTCGTACCGACGTGTTACTATATCCTCCGATCGGTCGAGCCGGTCATACTCCGGCTTGGTCATACTCCAGGCTGTCTGACGGGATACGTCAATAGCACGGAACCACCAACCAAGTGTCAGCCTGATCGGTCAAACCGGTCATACTCCGGCTGCTGGTCATACTCCAGCCTGTACCGACGTGACTGGGTTGGATGGTTCGAAGCCAACATACAACTAATGTAATCTAATAGGCTTCCTACATGCACGCTAAACATGTAATCAACATATGCATACTGTTATACTAATCTTACCTGGATTCCGATTTCAGGTGTGCCGGTCAACCTGACTGGAACTGAAGCTGAGCGGCGGACATCGGCTCCTAAACCATAAAAATCACAACGCTATAAGTGACACGCTAAATCACTTCCCGGGGACTAAAACTAGGAACTAAAAGTTTCCCTATCGATAAAAAGCATGGCAATACCCCTAAAAACATAAAAACGAGGAAAACACGGGTTCTGAAAAATTCCCCAACCGGTAGACCGGTTGCCCAACCAAAATTCCGGTTCTGGGAAATTCAGGACCCTCATACGGAATTCCGGATGCACAACCGGAATTCCGGTTCCTCGCAGGCAGCAACATCAAATTCTCATAACTTGCACAATTCAACCCCAAATCTCCTCAAACTTTCCAGACCTGTTCTATACCTTCCCTAGAACATTTCTAAGGCCTCAAAACAACCCAGAAAACACATAAACAAAAACCACCATTGGAGCTCAAGCTTTGAGTTCTAAACTCAAACTTGAGCAAATCCACCTAACAAGCAATCAAACCAACTTAATTCTACATAATCAAGCTCAAAATAACCTCTGGAAACTCAAGCAAACATCATCAACATCACAGCAACAAAATAGAACCTTTTCTCTCAAAAATCACATATTTGCATAGAAAATTCAAAGCTTTGAACAAACTAACTAACATGCTTTCAAAACAGCTCACTTAACTTCAATTAACATGCTTTAAACCACATAATTTAACAACAAAATCACAGCAGCCACAGCAACCAAAAATCATGCATGCATCACCATTTTCATCATTTTTTTCCAATAATTTAAAGAGAAATAGTTAGAGATTACATACCACAACCAAGAGTTCACAATTAGGTTGAATCTAGCTTTGAAAATTGAAGAAAAACCCAGCCTTTGCACCCCAAATACCCAGCCGAAATGGAGAGGAAAAGAGAGAGTTTTTTGGAAAATTCTATTTTCTTTTCTAAGTGTTTTTTGTAAAAATGAAAGAAATAACATAAACCCACTTATCATATTTTATTTCAGCCAAGTAAACATAAATAAATATTAAATTTTCCTTTAACAAATTCACATAAAACAAAACACTAATGGGGCAAAAAGACCATTTTGCCCCTCCACCAAAAATCACATAATTCATACTAAAGGGGTATTTTTGGGACATTCTAAATTCCCGGCCATTCCCGACATTCCCAATGTCTAAAACCCGTCCCCAAACTACTAACATACTATGTTGTGATTTCTATTGAGCCAAACGCCGAGTTCCAAAATACCAGACACCGGAAATGCAAAATATGCAAGCTACTGAATAACATAAATAACAGTATCATAAATTATTTAAATAGCTATAAATAATTTCATAATTAATCATAAACAGCTGCTAATTTCCAAATTAACTAAGCGGGCTTTAGAACTATCCCCCCCTTAAAAGGATTTCGTCCCCGAAATCTAACCTGAATAACTCTGGATATTGAGCTCTCATATCTGACTCTAGCTCCCAGGTGGCTTCCTCCACCTTGCTGTTTCTCCAGAGAACCTTGACCAATGCTATGGTCTTATTCCGAAGGACTTTATCCTTTCTATCTAGGATCTGCACTGGTTGCTCCTCATAGGTCATGTCTGGCTGAAGCTGAAGACTCTCATAACTGAGTATATGAGAGGGGTCTGAAACGTATTTTCTCAACATCGAGACATGGAATACGTTGTGCACTGCTGACAAGGCTGGAGGCAATGCTAACCGATATGCCACTTGACCTATCTTCTCGAGAATCTCGAAAGGTCTTGTAAATCTAGGGCATAACTTGCCTCTTTTCCCAAAACGTTTAATCCCCTTCATCGGAGATACCCGTAAAAACACATGTTCCCCTACTTGGAACTCAACATTTCTGCGTTTCGGATCTGCATAACTCTTACATGCCTTTCTGTGAGGCAAGCATTCTAGCTTTTATCTTCTCTATTGCCTCATTGGTCCGCCGAACCGACTGCGGACCTAGGTATTTCCTCTCCCCTGTCTCATCCCAGTGGATAGGGGATCTGCATTTCCTACCGTACAACAGTTCATAGGGAGCCATCCCTATCGTACTCTGATAACTGTTGTTGTAAGAAAATTCTATCAACGGTAGATACTTACTCCATGAGCCTTCAAAGTCCATAACACAGGCTCTCAACATATCCTCCAATATCTGAATTGTCCTTTCGGACTGACCATCTGTCTGAGGATGGAATGCTGTACTAAATTTCAGCTTTGTACCCATTGCCCGTTGCAAACTTTGCCAAAATTTGGATGTGAATTTTGGATCCCTGTCCGAAACTATAGACTTCGGTACCCCGTGAAGTCTCACTATCTCTCTGACGTACAGTTCTGCCAACTGATCCACTGAAAATGTTGTTCTAACCGGCAGAAAATGAGCAGATTTTGTAAATCGATCCACCACTACCCAGATGGAATCAAATAAACCCGTGGTCCTAGGTAACCCGACCACAAAATCCATCGTAATATCTTCCCATTTCCATTCTGGTAGGGTTAGAGGCTGCAACAACCCTGCTGGTCTCTGGTGTTCAGCCTTAATCTGCTGACAAGTGAGGCATCTCGATACGAATTCTACCAAATTCTTCTTCATACCGCTCCACCAAAAGTACGATTTCAAATCTTGGTACATCTTGGTGGTGCCGGGATGCAGAGAATACGGAGTAGAATGAGCCTCCTCAAAGATCTCATTTCTAAGTTCCACACTGTTCGGAACACAAACCCTGGCTTTATACAAAAGCATCCCACTGTCTAACACTGAAAAGTCCTTGGCTTGACCAGCCAACACCTCATCTCGGATTTTCACTAACTCCGGATTTGTCATCTGAGCGACTTTTATTCTTTGTAATAGATCAGATTGCAGCGTCAAGTTGTGAAGCTGACCTACCACAAACTCAATGCTGGATCTAACCATATCCTCTGCTAGCTGAGGTGAGATCTGAATCATACTAGCTACTTGCCCGGGACCCTTTCTGCTTAGGGCATCAGCCACTACATTGGCTTTTCCGGGATGATAGAGGATCTCACAATCATAATCCTTCACTAATTCCAACCAACGCCTTTGTCTCATGTTCAAATCTTTCTAAGTAAAGAAATACTTGAGACTTTTATGGTCGGTATAGATCTCACACTTCTCCCCATAAAGGTAATGCCGCTAAATCTTCAGTGCAAAAACCACAGCGGCCAATTCTAGATCATGAGTCGGGTATCGCTGTTCATAATCCTTTAACTGACGGGAGGCATAGGCGATAACCCGGTCGGCTTGCATCAATACACACCCCAAACCCTGTTTGGATGCGTCACAATAGACTACGAACTTCTCTTTGTCCGAAGGCAAAGCTAGCACCGGAGCAGTAATCAACCTCTGCTTTAGCTCCTGAAAGCTAGCTTCGCACTTATCTGACCAAATAAACTGCTGATTCTTCTTTGTAAGCTCGGTTAGGGGCATTGAAATTTTGGAGAAACCCTCCACGAACCTACGGTAGTACCCAGCTAATCCCAAGAAGCTTCTGATCTCTGTCACTGTCTTCGGTCTCGGCCAATCCCTGACGGATTCAATCTGCCCGGGATCCACCTTGATCCCATCTTTACTCACAATATGCCCTAGGAAGGACACTTGAGACAACCAGAACTCACATTTCTTGAACTTGGCGTAAAGCTTATGTTCTCGAAGTCGTTGCAGTACCATCTGAAGATGTAACTCATGCTCCTCTTCTGATTGAGAGTACACGAGGATGTCGTCGATAAACACAATCACACAGATATCGAGGAAATCCTTGAATACTCTATTCATCAGGTCCATGAATGCTGCAGGAGCATTGGTTAGTCCGAATGACATAACCAGAAACTCCTAATGTCCATACCTAGTGCGGAAAGCCGTCTTTGGAATGTCCTCCTCTCGGATTGTCAACTGATGATAACCCGAACGGAGATCAATCTTAGAAAAGACCGTCTTCCCCTGAAGCTGATCGAACAAGTCATCGATCCTAGGTAATGGATATTTATTCTTCACCATCAGCTTGTTCAACTCCCTGTAGTCGATGCACATCCTCATAGATCCATCCTTCTTCTTGACGAACAAAACCGGGGCTCCCCAGGGTGACACACTGGGCCAAATGAACCCTATGTCAAGCAACCCTTGGAGCTGAATCTTTAATTCCTTAAGTTCAGCTGGAGCCATCCTATACGGGGCTTTGGAAACCGGATCCACCCCTGGTGCCAAGTCAATCACAAAATCAATCTCCCGCTGAGGTGGTAACCCTGGAAGTTCTTCGGGAAAAACGTCCAAAAATTCCCGAACCACTCTGATGTCCTCTGGCTGAATGGTATCTGGCCGAGTGGTGTCCACCACCACGGCCAGAAACCCTAAGCAACCGCCGTGCAACAATTCTCTCGCTGACATAGCCGAGATCACCGGGATCCGAGATCCCTGAACCGAACCAACAAATACAAATGGTTCTTCACTTTCCGGTTGGAAGACTACCATCTTCCTCTTACAGTCAATGCTCGCCGAATATTTAGATAGGAAATCCATTCCTAAAATAATATCAAATTCGACTAAGCTCATCTCTATCAGATCAGCGCTTAACTCTCTACCATCTATCCTGATCGGCATAGACCTAATCCACCTATTGGAGATAACCAATTCTCCGCCAGGTAACAGGGTTCCAAACCCTGATTCATATCTATCAAAGGGTCTACCCAACTTACTAAAGACTCTGGCCGCCACATAAGAATGTGTAGCCCCAGAATCGAACAGCACTGAATATAGCGAGTTGTTAATAGAAAGCTGACCTGTGACTACTGATGGGCTGGCATCTACATCAGCCTGCGTGATAGCGAATACCCTGGCTGGAGTGGGTATCGCTGGAGCTCTCGGTGCTTCTGGTCGGAGCTGGGGACATTCCCTCTTGAAGTGTCCGGGCATGCCACAATGAAAGCATCCCTGACCTTTGCACTCACCCCGATGGTGCCTCTTGCAGCTAGGGCACTCGGGATAGGAGAATCGGGTCTCATTACCACCAGGACGACTCCCTCGGTTCTGGTTCCCCCGGAACCTCTTGTTCTGACTCGAGCCACCGGAAGCAGTGGGTGCTCTCTTCCTCTGATCAATGGCCGAACCACTACTCCCCCTGCTAAAGCCTTATGCAGGAGGGGTAGGAGCTCCGCCACTCACCGGAGTACTGGCTGATTCTGACATACACCCCACTGCGCCCTCAGCTCGCAGTGCCTTCTCCACCATCTGAGCATAGGTGGTGCTGTCGTCGGTGGTGATCATCAGGTCATGCCTGATCTTGGGATTCAACCCGTCTAGATACTTCTCCTTCTTGCTGAAATCGGTCGGCACAATTCCCGAGGCTAACCTCGCCAACCGATCAAACTGAGTAGTATACTCAGTGACGCTCATGTTCTCCCGCTGGGTCAGGTGAACGAACTCTTTCCTCTTGGCGCTTCTGACCGCCTCATTGTAGTACTTTGCATTAAAGAGTTCCTGGAACCTTTCCCAGGTCATGGTGGTGACGTCATGGATCTGAGACACCATGTCCCACCATACCAACGCGTCCTCCTGGAACTGAAACGTGGCGCACACCACTCTGTCGTTACTGGTGACACCCATGAAATTCAGTATCTTGGTGATCACCGTCAGCCATTGCTCGACTTTCATCACATCCGGACCTCCCAGGAATACCGGAGGTGCTTGCTTCCGGAACCGCTCATACAATGGTTCCAATCTATGGGCCGCCACCACTATCTCGGCCTGGGCAGCAGGGGCAGGTGCCACTGGAACTATGGGCACTGGAACTGCAGGAGCACCCTGCTGTCTCAACCTCTGAATCTCGAGGTCTTGTTCTTCGATCCGGGCTTGCATTTTCGCAAACCGTAACTCCCAGTTCGGGGCTCCCTGATCGGCTGGGGGAGCCTGGGCAGCCTGTGGCGGGTTCTCATCACCCCGACCACGAGCCCTGCCTCGGGGACCTCTACCTCGGCCCCTAGCAGGTGGGGGAAACTGAGCTCCCTGACCTTGATTCGACCCTACGGAGTTGCCCTGACTCCTCGTAGTCCGCCTGGCGTCCATCTAGTTAGAACCGCCTGCGAAACCAAGAGTTGGCATATCAGGTCGTATTCAAGGAGAGGTTACTAATGCCGCTTAATTTGGAAATTAAAAACGAAACATGCGCCTATTCTACTATCAGGCTACTAACATGCTTCCTAACAGGCTTTTCTTTTTCATCACTGAATAAAATAAACTACTAAAGCAATAAAGGCTTACTGAACCGTGAACCGAGCTAACTGCTGATGATGATTGTACATGTCGTGACGATCTTCGGAAGACAACCTGGCGGCTCTGATACCAAATTGTAACACCCTAACTACCTTAGGCGTATTACGTGATTTTTAAACGTACTGTGTAGCTCGTTGCTAATCAACGAGGTTTATGGAAAAACGTGATTAATTAAAATTTTGCTTTTTAATTAAACTTATAAAACCATATTACAAAAGACTCGGGATCCCGATTATAAAAATATTTACAAAAAGTTTAACTGTTTAACTGTTACATAAAAATAAGGGTCGCCTAACGACCAGTTACAAAATCAGCCTTGCTGTCCCGAGGATCGTACGCTCCAGGCCTAACCGCCCCGACATGTACAATCTCATAAGCTCGCTCACGGTCCATCAGCTATAGCCTTGCCTTTACCTACACATGAACGTAAACTGTGAGTCGACAGACTCAGTAAGAAAAGCATAATAATACTCATACATAATACTAACTGCCGTGTCCAACACGATACTGAGTCCCGCTACTGCCATGTCCAACATGGTACTGAGCCACTACTGCCATGTCCAACATGGTGCCGAGTTACGAACGTTCATAGGGACGGTACTATTGACACGTAACAACACCGATCGGTCGAACCGGTCATACTCCGCTTGGTCATACTCCGGCACTGTACCGACGTGTTACTATATCCTCACGATCGGTCGAACCGGTCATACTCATTCTTGGTCATACTCCGGCTGTACCGACGGGATACGTCAATAGCACGGAACCACCAACCACGTGTCGGCTGATCGGTCAAACCGGTCATACTCCCATTGGTCATACTCCAAATTTCGTACCGACGTGACAGGGTTGGATGGTTCGAAGCCAACATACAACTAATGTAATCTAATAGGCTTCCTACATGCACGCTAAACATGTAATCTACATATGCATACTGTTATACTAATCTTACATGGATTCCGATTTCAGGTGTGCCGTCAACCCGATCGGAATCGAAGCTGAGCGGCGGATTACTGGCTCCTAAACCATAAAAATCACAACGCTATAAGTGACACGCTAAATCACTTCCCGGGGACTAAAACTAGGAACTAAAAGTTTCCCTATCGATAAAAAGCATGGCAATACCCCTAAAAACATAAAAACGAGGAAAACACGGGTTCTGAAAAATTCCCCAACTGGTAGACCGGTTGCCCAACCGGAATTCCGGTTCTGGGAAATTCAGGACCCTCATCCGGAATTCCGGATGCACAACCGGAATTCCGGTTCCTCGCAGGCAGCAACATCAAATTCTCATAACTTGCACAATTCAACCCCAAATCTCCTCAAACTTTCCAGACCTGTTCTATACCTTCCCTAGAACATTTCTAAGGCCTCAAAACAACCCAGAAAACACATAAACAAAAACCACCATTGGAGCTCAAGCTTTGAGTTCTAAACTCAAACTTGAGCAAATCCACCTAACAAGCAATCAAACCAACTTAATTCTACATAATCAAGCTCAAAATAACCTCTGGAAACTCAAGCAAACATCCTCAACATCACAGCAACAAAATAGAACCTTTTCTCTCAAAAATCACATATTTGCATAGAAAATTCAAAGCTTTGAACAAACTAACTAACATGCTTTCAAAACAGCTCACTTAACTTCAATTAACATGCTTTAAACCACATAATTTAACAACAAAATCACAGCAGCCACAGCAACCAAAAATCATGCATGCATCACCATTTTCATCATTTTTTTCCAATAATTTAAAGAGAAAAAGTTAGAGATTACATACCACAACCAAGAGTTCACAATTAGGTTGAATCTAGCTTTGAAAATTGACGAAAAACCCAGCCTTTGCACCCCAAATACCCAGCCGAAATGGAGAGGAAAAGAGAGAGTTTTTTGGAAAATTCTATTTTCTTTTCTAAGTGTTTTTTGTAAAAATGAAAGAAATAACATAAACCTACTTATCATATTTTATTTCAGCCAAGTAAACATAAATAAATATTAAATTTTCCTTTAACAAATTCACATAAAACAAAACACTAATGGGGCAAAAAGACCATTTTGCCCCTCCACCAAAAATCACATAATTCATACTAAAGGGGTATTTTTGGGACATTCTAAATTCCCGGCCATTTCCGACATTCCCAATGTCTAAAACCCGTCCCCAAACTACTAACATACTAAGTTGTGATTTCTATTGAGCCAAACGCCGAGTTCCAAAATACCGGACACCGGAAATGCAAAATATGCAAGCTACTGAATAACATAAATAACAGTATCATAAATTATTTAAATAGCTATAAATAATTTCATAATTAATCATAAACAGCTGCTAATTTCCAAATTAACTAAGCGGGCTTTACATTCTTGTTGATTGGATTCTGCACAATCTTCAACACTATGATTGAGATACCACTTGATGTGTGTGGGCACTACTCTATCACTAGGGTATTTCAAAATTAAAGAGAAGAAAAGAGAAGAAGAGGGTGGCGGCTATAGAGAAAGAATAGCAGGCTCAGGTTTTTCTCTGAAAGGAATAAGATGCATGCCATTACTTCCTAAGCCATTACTATCTATTTATAGTAAGCCATCTAGGTTTAGGTTAGAATTATATGGCATTAAAATAATGAAAATATAAATGGTAAAATACTTGCATAGTGGCCAGCCATGATATGGATAATGGGCCTCACTTTGCAATTTTGCCATTTTGTCATTTTTGCATCTCACTTTCTCAAAAATGCAAATTTTCCAAGTCAACCATTTAAATGACAATTGTAATTATTTAATAACTCAAATTAATTATTAAATAATATTGTCATTTAATATTTTTATTAATTGGACATATAAAGTCCCCTAATTAATAAATAAAACCTAGAATCTCTTTTCTTCACAATTTTGCCCTTGCTTAGTGAAAATTCATAAAGTAGACATAGTCTAACTTTAGAATTATAATTGATTTATTAAAATTAATTAACTGAGTCATACAAGCAGTATGGTCTGAACTAGTATGGGGACCATGGGCCTATATAACCGAGCTTCCAATAAGCCGAACCAAATTTACCAAGTAAATTCCCTAACTTATTAAGTCCTTATTGAATCCACTCTTAGAACTTGGAATTGCACTCTCAGTCATATAGAACGCTCTGTATGTTCCACGATATAGATATGCTATTAATTATCCATTGTTATAATCCTAATTTGATCAATGACCCTCTAATAGATGATCTACATTGAATAGGAACTAAATTACCGTTACACCTTCAATGTATTTTATCCTTAAAACACTTAGCTCCGTATAAATCAAAGAACATGTATAATACTCTTGAGATCGAACCTAACCATATCAGGATTAAGATCATTTAATCTAGGATCAACAGCTGATATTGAATTTAATAGATATTACAGTAAATTTTAACAAGTCTAATCAAAGTTCAATATCGGTCCCCTCCGATGCATACTCCATACATCTGATACTGGTAAACTTTGCTAATGCCCTGGAAAGGACATAACACTTATCCAAGTGTAAGAATACCTATAACTGATTACCATGCCAGTCTAAATCCAGTGAACTGACAAATCAGGGAATAAACTTTCGAACATATAATTAAGATTATATTCAACTGTGCTGACAACACTATAATAATTAACAAATTCATATGTTCTGGACTTAAATAGAATTTATACATTATATATATAATCATGAAATAAATCATGTGAACCATGCAACATAAAATGTTATATCTGATCTTTATTAATAAGTAAATCTGATTATATTGAAATGGGTTTTATTTAGGGCACAAAACCCAACAAACTCCCACTTGCACTAATATAAAACAAAAAGTGCTTTTCAAATAATCTCAACACCTTGATATACAAACAAGTGTAGTAGTAGTATACTTCTCGTAATAGGATCTGACAGGTTGAATTAAACACAACCTTTTCTCCACCATTACTCTTCCTTAATCACAATATCCTTGATATTGTGAAATTCCTCTCTATATGTCTACTCTTTTGGGATACTGGATTCCATACTTTTGGCAACTACTTTTTGGTTAATCAAGAAATAACACTAGTAGTTAAGACAAGTTGGAACGGTGCCACAAATGTATAAAACTTTCCTTAGATCGAATAAGTACCTTTCGCGCATCTTTAACATTCAATCTCTCTCTGGTACACCTAGAGACTTCAGATAGGTTTTTACACTTCTCCAAAATCACTACTCCAGCCCCTGAGTAATCACCATCTCATCAACAGACTTTCTACCACAAAGGCAAGTCTTGAAATCTGATGTGGTGTAGTCTAAGAGTTTTAAACACACCTTTATCGACTAACATATAGTTCTTGTTCTTAATCTTAAGATTTACTTGATTGTCTTCCAATGTTCCTTTCCTGGATTAATCTGATACCTACTCATTACTCCCACTCAACAGCAGGTGTCTGGTCTAAGGCATACTAAAGCATATCTGAGACCTCTCACTGTTGATTTAAGAAATTCTTTCACGGCTTTATCTTTTCTGGAATAGTTGAGAATTTTCCTTAGATAAATAAAATCTATGTCTAGAAGTTGTGAAGCTTCTATAGATTGCCATTAAAAAAGAAAATGCTTCATCATCTTACCGAAGTAAGCTGCTTGCACTAGAGTAAGTAATTAACCAGGTATACCATAAACCATAGGTTTAGATAAAATCAAACCTATAATACTAGGAACAGGAAGTTTTGTTAAGTCCATTGAATAGACTTATACACGAAAATTTCCTTTCCTGTCCTTGTTAATAGAAAACTTTAGGTTACTCCATATGAATGGATTAAACCATAGTTCTCTTGGCTTTTCTTCTAAGTTTCTTATTTTGACAGTCCATTACTTGTTTTAACTCACAATGGATTTTAATCACTAGTGTCTTCCAAGTCATAAAAATGTGAGTTCCTAGAAACCCTCCCATTACGACAAGGTACCGTGAATTATGTCTAAGAAAAACTAAATGGTATTGACCTCTTCGGTTGTGTCAAGACAACAGAGGCAGTGGGATCATCATATGTAGAATAAGATGATAGAACACTTTTGGAATCAAGAAAAAATATCTCCTTTATTTGCTACTTTATTTTTAGACTTAGTCATTTTCTTAGAAAAGTAGTATTTGTTTAAACAAACACTTTCTTATCTAATGACTATGGGATGGTCCACCCCTAATCACTTAGAATAGCTAACAAACATGCAAACCATGGTTAACAGTTCTAGCTTTTCATAAGATTTCGATTAGGTCATCCATGAATCTAGTAATGGTTTACACTAAGTACCCAACCATTGCATCATTCTGAAATTGTATTACCATAGAAGGAATTAGGCAACGATTAGTAACTAATCATCAATATGTAACTCGAATTTCTGGGGAGGTAAGT
This sequence comes from Cannabis sativa, assembly GCF_029168945.1. NCBI lineage: Eukaryota > Viridiplantae > Streptophyta > Magnoliopsida > Rosales > Cannabaceae > Cannabis > Cannabis sativa. The sequence continues at coordinate 70,308,459 of NC_083601.1, forward strand.
TTGGATATAATTAAAAATCAACTTAATGATCTTTGAACTGCATATCTGCTAACTATTTCTCCACCCCTATCAGTTCGCAAGATCTTTAATCACTTACCTTAATGGTTTTCACCATTGCTAGAAATTCATGAATTTTTTCAAACATTTCAAATTTCTTTTGCATAAGGTAAAATCTAGAGTGATCGTTTTAAGAATTTAACGAAAAACTCATATCAACCCGTGAATGTACATCCATCAGCGAATGAGATGAACTTACTTTCCGTGGATATAGGCATATTAACTCTTTGCAGAGATTGATCTTGTCAAAACCACTATGAACAAGATACAAATGCCATAGATTTAAAAAAAATGTGGTTGTAGTCTTTTGATGAGTTAGGTTTAGTTACATTAAAGAGTTCTTAGAATAGTGCAAGTGGATCCTGGTCACAGAATACTAAACTCATATTCCATACAGTTTGAATCCATTGATAGAAAATAGTTATTAAACACTTGTGAAAGTGAAACTGTATTGTATTAAAAAAAATTATTTGGAATCTATAATTTAAAGTCAAAGACTTAAATTTATACCAAATATAATGAGTAATTCTTTCTTGGACCACCACTACTAATTTAACTCTAAGTCTGATTTGTCCATACAAGTAGGAGATTTTTAAGATTGACGATTTATATCATTTTGGGATAGAATTTTGGGAATATAATTATATTCGCCATTTAATTTCTTAAGAGAAAATAGAATGACATTAAATGATTTATAGACCATTCATCCAATGATATGTTATTGAGCTAATTCGAAACGAATAAGCTAAGAGGAACTAGGATAATTTCGTTTTTAAATAAGAATCCAACGATGCACCGATTAGCGAGAGTCAAAGTAATCTTATTTATATAATCTTCCTGTTTCATATTGTAAATACTAGTCTAAAGTGTCATCAATTGATGAACAACTAGATGTTGCATTTATAATATTTATCTTTCCAGATCTAACACTATTATGTTTGTCTAATGGTTGACAATCCATTGGGGATTTATCCCATTAGAACAACAAACCAAGTTAGACCAACAATGAAGATTCGAAATTAAACTACAATTTAATAATAGAAGATAACATGGTTCAATATAAATTCTTACGCAATTCAGAAATTATTAAACACATAGCAAGTAGGAATGACAAGGGAAAATACTAAAATATACAATCCTAAATAATTTCCAAGGTCTTCAACAAACTGATATCAGTATCCCGTTTAGGCGAGAGTCAGTGATACCATCTGTTGAATAGAGTTGTTGGCTCATCTAAAATGATAAACATTCTAGCAACCTTTTATTCGATCAAGATTAGAATCCAGCGTTGTCCCGTTTAGGCGAGAGTCAAGGCTATTCTATCTTATGAGCTTCCACCATTATTTCATACTTTTGTAAGTCTTATACAGTTGCCACCATTAGGGTGATCAATACTAATATAAAAAACTTACAAAAATACTTATCCTTCGAGATTAAACGGCGCTAACTTGCTAATGAACGTTCCTCCATTAGGGAGGATTACTCACTAAAACAATAGCTATGTAAAACCAACAATGGAGATCGAATATCCTAATAATAATAAAGCTCATTATTTAAAGTGTATTTTCTTCTATTATTTATTTTAATCTATTTTATTTTAAATATATATTTATAAATTATACTTAGATGGATATGAAAATAACGTGAATTATTTCCATCTTAGTAATAATTGTCAATAAATATTTAGAAAATTATTCAATTTAAATTATTTCAAAATTAATTTAAATTAATTTACAACTCTAATTTAATTTTCTATAAATATATATTGCATTTCGAAAAATTGAAGTATATATAAGAATACAATTTTCGAAAATGCTTGTTAAAATAAAATAAAAATAAATCCTGGAAAAAATTATTCTAATTTTATGTTGGCCCAAAATTAATTTACAACAAAAATATCATTTTCGTATTTAATTAAATATTTAAGAAAAATTTCAAATATTTAAGTATCATGATTAAGAATCAACTTAAATATTGATTTTTTATTTAATTAAATATCACTAGAAAAATACTTCAAGCATAACAGATAATAACTATCTAGACTTTCATTGACTAATTAATTCATTTTCTTATTATAATATATTTTAGTTCATTTATTTTAATTAATCATTAAATGAAAAAATTATTTATTTAAGTTTGTCCAAAATTAAAATAAAAAAATTTCAACTTTAGTCTATTTTTCAAATAAAATTCGAAATTTCTGCATTAAAGAAATGCAATTTCGAAATTGTGGGAAAAAGATTAATAACATAAAATATATTTTCAAAATTATGTAAATTTAAGTTATTCTGAATTAAGATATCAAACTTAAAATATTTTTCTATTTAATTAAATATCATGAAAATAAAAATATTTAAGTATCATGATGAAAATCAACTTAGATATTGAATTTTCAATTTAATTAAATGTATTAAATTCAAGAAATAAATAATTAGGTATAGAGAAGGCATAATTATTAATTCTAGTTTAATACTAGGAAAAATATACTTAACTTAGATTGTACAAAAATTAATTATTAAACAATTAATTTTACAATCTAATATATTTTCCTAATTCAATATTAAAAAAGATAACTAGTATAGAAATAACTATCTAGAAAATATCTCAATTTAACTAAGTATTTTTTCAAAAATGTGGAAAGTATCTAATTTAAGTTGTTATAGAAAGAATGTAAATTAACCAACTTAAAAATTTCCAAATAAAATTTAATTAAATATCAAAATTAAATTGTAACCACCTAATTTAAGAAAATTCCTTTTTAAGTTTAACAACTTAAAAAATATCTGTAGAATCTTCAATAACCAACTCCTAGAATTCCTCATCTTAATTTTAAATTCAAAAGATATTCAAATTTAAGTTGATAAGAAAAATTAGTTAGTAATAACTAATTTACAACTTAAATAGGAATATTTAATGAAATAATTAAAATAAGCTTCAGAAAGAATCTAGTTAGTTAAAAATTTTTATTTAATTAAATACAAGAAAAATACAAAAGTTTATCTAGAAATTAATTTATTAAACTAAGTGTGTTTTTCTTAAATTAATTTCAAAAAAAAAAACTTTGAAATTAATTATGTTGCTAATCAATTTTATTAGGTTTAACTAATTTAATTAACCTAGTACAGTTATCCAAATCAGGCAAATGGGCCTTCACAATTTGGGCAGTTCATGTGAGGGGGAGCTGGGTTCAGTATGTCGTACCCACTTCTATTGGCCCCCATCTCTCACACAAGACCCAAAAGAGAGGAATTTAACCTTAAAATAAATAAATGTTATTAATGGAATAGGTCCAAAAACTAAATGGCCCTAAATAAAATCTATCAGGGTGTGACATTTTATTTAGCAACAACCTATATGGATCTAAACATAAAGTAAACATAGAGGCTCATACAAACACATAGATTTGGATGGATCCTATCATGTTACTAGGTCATACACAGATGAAAGAAGAATGTAAAATTTACCTGTTACAAATTATTTACTTGACCTATTGACACTTGAACCATGGGTTAAAATCAAATCATTGGATCTGTCAACAAGTTAACCATGGCAATTTAGATCAAGCAATAATAGGTTTTAGAAAAATTACAAACAAGCTAAAACACATACTCCTGCAACAAGTTGAATTTTGATAGCTGCATGTAGGATTTATTTAATTTTAAATTAATTAATAAAAAGAATTCGAAAAAAAAAATTAAATAAAAAACTATTTTCGGTTAAAAAAAATTTAAAATTAAACCTATAATTTTGAAAAATTAGGTTTCAACTAACCTAAATATCATTTCAAAAAAAATGGCTAACCACCTTTTAAATTTCATGTTATTTTATAAATTAAATATTCAATAAAATAAAATGATAAATACATACCTTTTTCTTATTTTATAATTTAATTTAAGTAAAAATAACAAAATTTAAAAGTTAGCAAAAATATCTTATTTCTATTTAAAATACCATGATTATTGTAATCTTATTTTAAATATAAATAAGGTCAAATTACTTAAAATAGAATATTTTATAAAAGGAATTTAAAAAATCAAATTAATTTAGGGATTTTTTCAGTTTTAACCAAAAAAGTAACAATATTACAAAAATACTTCCTGTTGGCCAAATAAACAAATATACATCCCAACTAAAAAAATTTACACAAATACCACTTACACACACCTTTAACCCAGGATCTATGCTTCCTAAGCAACTATCACGCAACCATCGCGCAACCATCATGCAACTACGCATCAACCCAATGCAACCGAAATGAAAATTCAATCAAAAAGAGAACCACCATTAATTCTGGCGACTTCACCTGAGAAGACGACCAGAATCAATCGAAACAGAGGTTGTTTCAAATTCATAAAAAAAGTGTAGAAAAACTACTACGAAACTAAAATTCAATTGGAAATCTATTTTAATTTGCATAAAACTAATTTCTTGACTTCAATTTTTAGATCCATGAAACGCAGATCTTAAAAAGTTGAATTGGAGTTCCCAAACAATCCAACTCAAGTATAATCCAAAAAAAAAAATACATCAATACTATAGTAAAATATTTATCCTGGTGTATTTTGTTGTTTTTCAAATTTCTAATGGTGAATTTGTTCATATTAAATTATAAAAAGACATATAGATATAGTTATGTACGTGAAAACATAGTTTTGATTTTTAATGTTTCACAACAGTTGCATTACAGTTGCATAAACATTTTACTAACAATTATTTCGTCTGATTGAAAACTTCGTTTGATGCAACCTTCGACCAACTACCCAGCAACCACCCAGAAACTTTCGTCTGATTGAAACCTTCGTCAGATGCAACCTTCGACCAACCACTTAGCAACTACCATGCAACCATCGTCTGATTGAAACCTTCGTCTGATGCAACCACCGCGCAACCACGCAGCAACCACTCTGCAACCATCGTCTGATTGTGTAAGGGATGATAGTGTAAGTTATATTTTGGTAATTAAAATTACATAAAAGGTATAAATGTTGACTTTACCTTATGGATGTATTTTTGTAAATAAAATGTCAATTTATATTTTCTATGTAATAATTCCATTAATTTATTTCTGATAATTAGATTTGAAACATGAAAAGTAAAAATCAAAATACAAAACTACACAAAAAATTAGAAGTTAATTCCATGAAATAGCATGAAAAATCAAAGAAAAACGAAAAAATTGTGAGCTGTACGGATGGTCTGCAAAGCACACCATCCAGGTGCACATTCTTGGGCGCAAGGGGCTGCTTGGGCGCACAAAGGTGCTGCTTGGGCGCACAAAGGGTGCTGCCAGCAGCCAGCCACGCGCACAAGGGTGTGTCACCACCCCCGATTTTTTCAAAATTTCAAAAAATTATAACTAATTCAAATAAAATCGAAATTGAGTTCTGTAAAAAAGGAAATTGCTTAATTTTTTCCAAACTATCCAATAAAAATAATTCCAGAAACGAAAATTCAATTATTTTTTATAAAATTTCACAAGCAACAGTCAATCATCATATAACACACAGATCAACATGAAACCATCCAAATCATCACATATCATCGTTTTAATTCATATTTCATGAAAGTAAATCATTACCATGGCTCTGGTGCCAGTTGTTGGAAATATTTTACCAAGATCTTCTAGATTTACTACCATGTATGTTTCATTAACATCCTAATATGAATTCTAAAATAATGAAATAAACACATATAAAGTTTAGGAAACCTTACATTGGGTGCAACGGAATATAATGACTCCTTCCGTTCAGATCTCTAGCCCTTGATTCCTTTCTGTAGAAGAGCATCATCAAGATCAGAACCTGGATCTCTTTCTCTCGTTCCTTGATGCTGATTCTCCTTCTTGTTGATTGAATTCTTCACAATCTTCCACACTATGATTGAGATACCACTTGATGTGTGTGGGCACTACTCTATCACTAGGGTATTTCGAAATTGAAGAGAAGAAAAGAGAAGAAGAGGGTGGCGACTATAGAGAAAGAATAGGAGGCTCAGGTTTTTCTCTAAAAGGAATAAGATGCATGTCATTATTTCTTAAGCCATCACTATCTATTTATAGTAAGCCATCTAGATTTAGGTTAGAAATATATGGCCTTAAAATAATGAAAATATAAATGGTAAAATACCTGCATAGTGCCCTGCCATGGTGTGGATAATGGGTCTCACTTTGCAATTTTGCCATTTTATCATTTCTGCATGTCATTTTCTCAAAAACGCCAATTTTCCAATTCAACCAATTAAATGCCAATTCTAATTATTTAATAACAAAAAATTAATTATTAAATAGTATGGTCATTTAATATTTTTGTTAATTGGTCATATAAAGTCCCTTAATTAATAAATAAAAGAGAGAATCTCTTTTCTTCACAATTTTTCCCTTGCTTAGTGAAAATTCATAAAGTAAACATAGTCTAACTTTAGAATTATAATTGATTAATTGAAATCAATTAACTGAGTCTTACAAGCAGTATGGTCTCAACTAGTATGGGGACCATGGGCCTATATTACAAAGCTTCCAATAAGCCGAACCGAATTTACCAAGTCAATTTCCTAACTTATTAAGTCCTTATTGAATCCACACGTAGAACATCGAATTGCACTCTCAGTCATATAGAACGCTCTATATGTTCCACAATATAGATACGCTATTAATTATCCATTGTTATAATCCTAATTTGATCAATGACCCTTTAATAGATGATCTACATTGAATAGGAAATAAATTACCGTTACACCTTCAATGTAGTTTATCTTTAAAACACTTAGCTCCGTATAAATGATATTTCAGCGAAGTAAAATGAGATCTCGAAGGATATCATCGTTTCACTTCTAAATTCCTATAGATATAGACTCCATATTTATGTTAGCGCTCCCACTCAATTATACTATCATGTTCCCAAAATGTACGTATCACCCTGACTGTCAAAAGTAGGCTTAACTAACAACTCAAAGAACATGTATAATACTCTTGAGATCGAACCTAACCATATTAGGATTAAGATCATTTGATCTAGGATCAACAGGTGATAAAGAATTGAATAGATATTACAGTAAATTTTAACAAATCTAATCAAAGTTCAATATCGGTCCCTTCTGATGTATACTCCATACATCCGATACTGGTAAACTTTACCAATGCCCTGGAAAGGACATAACACTTATCGGTGTAAGAATACCTATCACTGATTACCAGGCCAGTCTAAATCCAGTGAACTGACAAATCAGGGAATAAACTTTCGAACATATAATTAAGATTATATTCCACTGTGCTGACAACACTATAATCATTAATAAATTCATATGTTTTGGACTTAAATAGAATTTATACATTATATGTATAATCATGAAATAAATCATGCGAACCATGCAACATAAAATGTTATTTCTCATCTTTATTAATAAGTAAATCTAATTATATTGAAATGGATTTTATTTGGGGCACAAAACCCAACTGCTATTACCACACTTATAGGGTTTAACCTCTTTAAAATCTTGTGTTCACTTTATTATTTTTGTTCTCTTTTAATTATATTACATAATCCCTTTATTATTTGACTCACTGTTGTTGGCTAGAAGCAAAATCAACACTAAGAAAGGGCATATTTGAGAAGAAAAGAGAATTTAGAGTTTATTTATTAATTAAGAGACCTTAGAGGGTAATTAATAAATATATTTAAATAGTAATTTTATTTAATAATTATGTATAATTATTAAATAGATAAAGTCAGCATTTAAATAACTAGAATAAAAAAAATTGCATTTTTGAAGATAGAAAATATTTTTTATTAAGGAAACAAAATAATGATAAAAATCAAATGGGCCCTTAAAGGGGATTTCAGCCATGGGGCTTATATAATTGTCATTTTATTTTTTATCAACTTCTTTATTTCTAAACCTCACCCTATTATCCCATTATAAATAGAACATAATGGACTTTGGTTCAAGACAGATCACTCTGTCTTTATTTGACAAAATGGAATAAAAAAGAAAGTTGTTCTTATTCTATTAATTAATTTGATTTTTTTTTTTGGATTTCTTCATAAAATTTTGTGCTCCTTGGTGTTGAGTGTTTGCCCACACATATCAAAGTAATACTCAGCATAGGGAGGAAGACTATGTAGTTCAATTATCATGAGAAGGAGAATCCAAGTTCAGATCTTGATAATGCTCTACTACAGATAGGAAGCATGGGCTAGAGATCTTAATGGAAGGAGTCATATTATTTTGTTGCTATCACTGTAAGGATTTCTTAATCTCTTATGTGTTTATTTATCATTTTTAGAAATTTCATATTTAGAATGTTAGATTATAAAATTATGATCCAACATACATGTTAGTGAATCTAGATCATGGTAAAATAATTTCTAACACAACATTACCCTTAAAACAGTGTAATGTCAAAAGATTCTCGACCCCAAAAATACTCATCCCATCTTCCACCTATCAATAATGTCAATCTCTGGCCTACTAATTTATTTTTTCTTTATGTTACTAAGAAGAAAACAGTAAATAAAATAAAACACAACAACCTTGAAACCTAAAGCATCATCATTTCCCCATACACAACTAGAAATAACATCTCAACAGATTTATGAGTAGTCTGTTTAGCACCCAAAAATATGTGTCAATAATATGGTTTGAATCCTAAGAAAAATTATTTTTGTTGTAATCCCCCATACAATCCAAATCCAAATTCAATGTGAACTCTTCTCGACACTAAATCGAACATAACGATCACAAATATTAGCATAAAATTCCTTAACATTTGATTACTGCAACTCTCTTAACACAATTTTATGAACAATTTGTGGGTAGAATTTAAATGAAGAAATGTGTAAGAATTTACTGAATTGGGTTGAACGGAACAAGGCCTTGACATTTAACGAAAGGTTGTCATTAAGCTTCTTAATTACTTCTAAACTACAAGCAAATACAACTTGAGATGTAATGTTTAGACATAGAGAGTTTGCATTCCCATTCATGAAATCAAACAAAAAAGTGTCATGATCACAGGGTGATGTCAAAACAGATCTTTACAGTAATGAGAATTTAACAAACTATAAAAAAGAACCACAAAATATCAAACCAACAACATAGGTTTCAAATTGAGCTAATACCTGTGATAAACATAAAAATACATAAACAAAAAAAAAATAACAAAATAAATGACAATTATGAACTAATTTATATAAACAATAAAAAAAAAATTAGAAACAAACACACAAAAAAACAAAGCTAATTTCATGGAGAGAAATATTTTTAGCCATCAAAATTGAAAAAATTAAACTACAAAAATATCAAAACAACTAAACAATCTAAACCCTAGAATAAAATCATAAGGGAACACAAAACAAAAATAAAATTTTAAAGTTAGGAAACACTAAAAATGAAACAAAAAACAAACCTTCGGACTTCCATCTTGTTAGTTCTTTCATTTCTTAATTTTAGGAAGGAAAATATTTTCAGTCACGTTACTCTTCGATTTCTTCTTAATTTGACAATCGCATTTAAAAGCAGGTGCAACAAAGTCCGAATCACCGTCTTTAACAATGTGACATTTTTCTTTAGCTTTGTTGGCAAGTGATTCAACACCCATTTTGAATGTTTTTCAGCAATGGTGGTGGAAAAGATGAAAATCGAGTAATAGCCATTTACATATATATATATATATATATATATATATAACAGATCAAAGAAGAAGATAAAAAAGGAAAAAAGATGGGCAGTTGATGGAGGAAAGAAGTTGGAGATGATGGAAGAGATCAATTTTTTTTTTTATCAATAAAGGATTTTGATCGTGGGAAAAAATTTCAAGCAAAAAGTGGGAATGAGAAGATAAGAATACATAAAAAGAAAAAAGATTAGGAAAAGAGAGGAAAAACTTGATTGAGTGTAAAACTTGTCAAATGAAAACATGCATGCAAAATGTATGTGGAAGTAGTAGTTGTGTAAATAAAAAAAAAAAAAAAAACTAAATGTAAAAAAGTTGCTCAAACTGTGAAGGGCACATAATAAAAGTGCCCATTTTTATTTTTTAGATAATTTTTTTTTTAATTTTTATTATATTTAGCGATTTTGCTATTTTAAAAAAAAAAACATACGTACATTTACCTTACTAATACATCTATTGAACTCTAAAAGTAAAGTATCGGGCATTGCCCTAGCTACTTGGGATTAGCTTGAGGTCACATGTGGCATAATTTTATTTTGTGGATCTAGGGGTCCATAGATAATTATTAATAATTTATTTTGGAAAAGAAAAATATTATACTAAAAAACCTTAATATAATAATATTACATATAGAGAAGGGTAATTTGCTGCTAGACTTCTTATACTTTTGTGTTTGTTACGGTTTAACCCCTAACTCAAAAAGTTATAGTTATATTGTCTGGACTTGACAATCGTTTTGCTTTTTAGTCCTTCCATCCATTTTGGTTTGTTAAGTGCCAAAGTGGACTGCCACAGTATACACAAGTGTACACATGACAAATTTTTATTAGTCCACCTAATATTAATAATTTATATATTAAAAAAATAGTTTAAAATTTTTAAAAATAAAATAAAATTAAAATAGTTAATATTTTTTTTTTTTTTTTTTCATTTTTTTTTCATCTTTCTTCTTCTTCGTTTTTTCCCAGAAGTCAAACCCCCCAAAAATCGAACCCCAATCATTCAGCCCAAGCCACCCATCCCCGACTGTCCAACCTCAACCGTCTGAACTCTTCTTCGTCTCTCCTCTGTAAACGTCGACATCTTCTCCTTTCTCCTCTGCAAATGTCGATGGTAGCCCAAACGAACCACTTCGCCTAGACGCCTCCGCCCAGACCCTCTTTCTTGCTCTCCATAACTACGGCGATGGTTACAACCTCTTCTCCTCACTCCCTTCAACACCAACTCCGCTCCTCTTTCACCTTGAATCTCAACACCACCCCGTGCCATTGAAGATTGCCAAGGAGAAGAAGAAAGATCAAAAAACTCTGCTCCTTGAATCGTTTAATCCACCGCGTTGTGGGCATTGTGGTTTTCAGATCTAGGAAAGTTATTTATTTTTTTCAAATATTTTTGTTAAGCTTAGAACAAAGATTTGATTAGGGGTGTGTTAGCCTTATTTTTGGTAAATAATATTTTTTTTTTCAGATTTGATAAAATTTGTTGATTGTTGTGTGAAGGTGATAATGGTGGTGGTATGGTGCTTGTGGTTCGATTTTTGGATTGGGATTCGATTTTTGGTTGGGGTTCGTGGGGGTGGGGGGTTTGATTTCTGGGAAAAAAATGAAGAAGAAGAAGAAAGATGAAGAAGAAAAAGAAAGAAAAAGAAAAAAGGAAAAAAAATATTAATTATTTTAATTTTTTTTTATGTTTTTTCTATTTTTTTAGTATATAAATTATTAATATTAGGCATTCCATGAAAATTTGTCATGTGTATACGTGACAATGTCACTTTGACACTTAACAGACCAAAAGGGACGGAAGCAAAACGATTGTCGAGTCCAGGGAGTATAGCCATAATTTTTCGAGTAAAGAGGTTAAACCGTAACAAACATAAAAGTATAGGGAATTTGACCGCAAATTACGCTATAGAGAAAGCAAAAGAGAGCCTCCAAGCTTTGTTACAAATGACCGTAGTCAAGGTTAAAATATAGTAATTGGTGCATTTTCAAATGGAAACTTTTAGTCGAATTGGGCAACTGTAGGCAAAAATAGAAGAGAAAATTACACATTCCAACGTAAATAGCAAATTATTTCCAAAAATATGCCCATTTGTTTTATTATATGAAATAACAATCACATACCGAAACTACTTTATATATATATGCAATTGGAGATTTATCTCGTCCCTAATATTATTACTTTGCACATATAATTTAGTGTGATTTTATCTTTTCACTTTGCACCAGTCAAGTTACTCTTCCTCTCCTTCCACACATTATCATTTTTTTTCTATGTATATTTTCTATATTAAAATATTTATCTTTCTTTATTTTTATAAATTTTAAAAATATTTCTTTTTGACTATACTAATAATTATTTAGTCTCAAAAGTTTACAATTTACTTTTTAAAATATTCATTTTAACATGTTGAAAGCATATATTTTTGTCATTACTAAAAAAGATAATCAATATTAAATATAACGTTTAAGTTTCTTTTAATACATCAATAATTAAACAACTTTTTAGTTTTTTTTTTTTTGTTTTCAGAGAACTGAAAGTTCACAATTTTATAAGTTTTTAAGAAATATTTTTCTTATTTTATCTTAAATGTTACAAGATTACATTTTAAATAAACTTATTTTTTATAAGATAATTTTGATAAGTTTATAAAATATTTTTAAGGAAACAAAATAATATCCTAAACATGATATGTAACCTTTCCAATGTCAAACTTTGGGTGTAAATAAAATTAAATATGTCAACAAATTTCATATATTACTAAAAAAATATATTTTATAATTTCAAAATTAAAAAGTAACTAAATTACAATTTAAAAATAACTTAAAAAGAAACAAGATAGTATCTTAAATATACTTCTAGTATATTGAATAATATGTGTAGGATTTTTACCCACTTACCCTACACCAACAAGAAACCTTAATATCAGTATCAAGGTCAAAATCGACATTTACAAGTCTAACTTAACGTTAGACCAATACGGCATCGTTCAATCCCCACGACACCAAACTTGATGTCGTATTGAACCTTTGGTTTAAAGACTGTGATCGAAGAGTCTAGAAACCCTAGCCACTCAAACACAACACTCAGCCTCCCAAAACTCGAAACCCTAACAGAGCAAGTTCTTAAAGAACTTGCTCGATTCTGCGCTAGAAACCCAGATCCACACCCACACACAACATAAGTTAGATTAAATGAGTGAAAAACGAAAAATAAGGAGAGAAAACACCAGAAATTTATTTCAGAGTTCACCCAAAACTGGGCTACAGCTCCGTCAAGCTCATCTCAGAGATAGAAGCTTGATATCCACTACCACAATGTCGATTTACAAGGTTTGGAGCTTCCTGTCACAGAAATCGATCAAGTAAACTCGATTTCTCTCTTTTACACTTTATGTTTTTGTTATTGTCACTTGATTTGATCTCGATCTAACTCCCTTCTTTGTTTTCTTGTGCATGTACTTCCTCCTTCGAGCTCCTCACCATGAGAACTGGTTTCTCATCTCTGGATCTTGGAGCAGAAGCCTCAATCTAGGGTTTATTTCTTCTCTCTCTCTCTATCTCTTCTCTGATCTGTTTTTTTGTAGTAGATCTTGGTTTGTTTGCTTTGATTTCCTGCTTTTATAATGTTGTAGAGTAAGTTGATCAAAGACTTAGGAGTTAGTTACTATTTCAGTTGTAACTAACTACTAAATCTTGATCCACTAGATGCGAAGCCACCTAGGATCGAGTCCATTTGCTTGTTTTTGTTTGTATGTTGCTTATGTGGATATTTGTAAGTGTACTGGACTGGTTATAAGTGGAATTTATTCAACAATTTCCACCTGAATTCCTCTTATAACCAGTTCTGATGTCTGATTGTTTATCTCTGAGAGTCTTAGCTTGATAGGTCCTACTTTTAGTCTCCTGAGTTGATTCTTAACAAGTTCATACAGTGTGTGAACTTGTTAAGAGTCACAATTTTAGTTCCCATGTCTTCTGGGTTATCTTCAGTAGGCACCTTCTCAATGTCAATTTCACCTTGAGTCACTTTATCTCTGATAAAGTGATACTTGATTTCTATGTGTTTTGTTCTGTCATGGAACATAGGATTTTTACATAGAAATATGCAGCTAAATTTGTTCGAATACACAGTAGGCACACCTTTAAGTAAATTCAGCTCCTTCATTAGCCCTTTTAGCCATATTGCTTCCTATATAGCTTCAGTTGTGGCCACATCATACTCAGCTTCTGTAGTTGATAGTGCCACAACAGGTTGAAGTTGCACTTTCCAGCTAGCACAATTGCCACCAATTAGAAACAAATAGGCAGATGTAGATCTCCTATTATCCCTATCCCCAGCATAATCTGAATCACTATAACCTTCAATTATAGTGTTAGCCTTCTGTCTATTGTAGATTAATCCAACTTTAGTTGTCCCAAGTAAATACCTAAATCCCCATTTCATGGCCAACCAGTGAACTTTTCCTGGATTTGCCATGTATTTCCTAAGTACACTCATAGCATAACCTAGGTCAGGTCTTGTGCTTACCATTAAGTACATCACTGACCCTACTGCATTAGAGTAGGGTACATCCTTCATAGCTTCAATCTCCTTTTCTGTCTTAGGGCTTTGTTCTTTAGAAAGTGTGTACTGACTAGTAATAGGTTGCTTAACAACCTTAGCATCCCTCATAGAGAACTTATCTATGTTCTTTTCAATGTAGTCTTCCTGTCTAAGTATTAGTTTTCCTTTATCCCTGTCTCTTAGGATATAGAAATCCCAAGGATCTTGGTAGCATTTCCAAGATCCTTCATTTCAAATTTTGTCTTGAGCAGAGCCTTAACCATTTCAACCCTAGACCTTTCTTGACTTATAATAAGCATGTCATCTACATAAAGCAATAAGTATATGACATCTTTTGTAGAGTCACCCTTGTAGTATAGACAAGTGTCATGATAGCTCCTATTAAATCCATGCTTTAGCATAAACCCATCGAATTTCCTATTCCATTGTCTGGGAGCTTGTTTGAGTCCATACAAGGACTTAACCAACTTGCAGACCATATTTTCTTTTCCCTTAATCTCAAATCCCTTAGGCTGTTCCATATAGATCTCCTCTTCTAGGTCTCCATGTAAAAAAGTTGTAGTAACATCCATTTGATCAATTTCCATGTCAAATTGATTTGCTATTGATAGCGTTATCCTGATGGTCTTGTACTTGGCTACTGGTGAGAATATCTCATTGTAGTCAACTCCCTCTTTCTGTGTGAATCCTTTGGCTACTAACCTAGCCTTAAACCTTATAGGTTCACCTTCAATTATCCCCTCTTTATGCTTGTAAACCCATTTGCAAGCTATTATTCTTTTCCGTTTAGGCCTTAGAACCATTATCCAGGTCTTGTTTTTCTTTAAAGAAATCATCTCTGCATCCATAGCTTTAAACCACTTCTTAGCATTAGGCCCTATCATAGCTTCTTCATAAGTTTGAGGCTCTACACTTAGAGATTGCATGGCTGTCATGAAGGCATAGGCTATGTCTTAATTCCAAATATTGAAACTGTACTTAGGATTAGGTTTAGGTGTCCTCTTCTCTCTGTCTCTGGTCAATTTGTAGTTATCTAGAGCTTCAGTGGGTTGAACAACCTCAGCTTCATCTCCCTGTTGCTCTACATTCTGTATCTCTTCTCTGTTAGAATTTTCTGTATGTTCCACCTGATCCTGATCAGGTTCATTTCCAGCTGGTTCCACCTGATTTATATCAGGTTCTTCTTGGTCATCTAGCCTCCATAGAGTAGGATCAAATTGTAGTGTACCTGCATGGTTAGTTTCTACTGTACCTGCAGGGTTAGCCTTAAGCAAACAAGGAAATTCATTTTCTTTTAAAATAACATCTCTGCTAATAATAGTTTTGAATCCACCTTTTTCTCTTAGCCAAATTCTATATCCCTTAAATCCTTCATGATAGCCTAGAAAAACTCCTTTAATAGCTCTAGGTTGAAGTTTACCAATACTTTGGTGCATAAAAGCACTACACCCAAAAACTCTTAACTTTGAGAGATCAGGTGGTTTACCAGACCACCTTTCTTCAGGTGTTTTGAATTCAGTAACACTTGAAGGACGTCTATTTATTAAATAAGCAGATGTCATCACAACCTCTCCCCAAAAACCAAGGGACAAACCAGATTGTATTAACATACATCTGGCTTTGTTCAGAATGGTTCTGTTCATTCTTTCTGAAACACCATTTTGTTGTGGTGTTAGCCTAACTGTTCTGTGCCTTTGAATACCTGTTTCTCTGCAAAACATATCAAATTCATTGTTGCAAAATTCCAGACCATTGTCTGTCCTTAGGTTTTTAACCTTTCTGTTAGTAAGATTTTCAAAAAGTGTTTTCCAATGTTTAAACCTTTCAAAAGCATCATTTTTATTTTTAAGTAAGAAAATCCATACTTTTCTAGAAAAATCATCAACTATAGACATAAAGTAGGTATTACCTCCATTGGTTGGTGTCTTTTCAAGGCCCCATAAATCTGAGTGTATATAATCCAATATACCTTTAGATTTATGTGTCCCTGTTTTGAACTTCAGCCTGTGATGTTTTCCAAGTATGCAATGCTCACAAAATTCCACTTTGCTGATTTTGTCTTTGCCTAGCAATTGTTGTTCATTTACAATTTGAAATCCCTTTTCTGCTAAGTGTCCAAGTCTGTTATGCCAAAGAATAGCTTTAGCGTCTTCAGGACTTTGCAAAATGTTGCTCTGTCCAACAGTGTTGTTGCTTCCTCTATCATGTAGTATAGGCCTTCTCTCTTGACTCCTTTGATAATAGTCATAGATCCTTTGCAAATTTTCATTTGTCCATCTTTGATTTTGCTTTCTATTTTCAAATCATCAAGCACACTTAGTGAAATAAGGTTTCTAGATAAATCAGGCACAAATCTTACCCCAGTTAGTGATCTAGTGACCCCATCATGCATCTTAAATGCCACTGTTCCTGCCCCTTTAATTTCACAACTTTGGTCATTCCCTAAGATCACTTTTCCTTTAGTAGAATCCCTGAAATCAATCAAAATAGATCTATTATTAGTCATATGAAATGTACAACCTGAGTCAAGTATCCAATCATCTTTAAAAGGTGATCCTGCAACATAAACTTCCCCATTTTCATAACAATCACTAAAATTTGCATTTTGGTGATCTGTTTTACTCTTAGGGTTTCTAGGATCTGAGTTGTAGTCAGTTCTTTGTCCATTGAATTTGTTCTTTCTGTTCTTGTTCAAGAAATAGCAATCTTTCTTGAAGTGTCCAGGTTTCCCACAGTTATAGCATCCTTCTGTGTCTTGTGGCTCTTTAGAATTTGATCTTCTTTTATTCTATCCTCTGTTTGGACCCCTGCTATGGCTTTGACTCCTCCCTTTTCCATGCCAAGGTTTCTTCTGAGTAGATCTGCCTCTACTCAGATTTAGTTCACCATTAGAGCCACCATTTCTTTCTGACTTCATCTCTAAGTCCTTAGATTTTAAGGCAGAGATAACCTCATCAAGAGTGATAGAGGTTCTTCCATACTTAATTACTGTTTTAACTTCTCTGTAAGTTTCTGGCAATGAGTTAAGTATGATGATGACTTGATTCTCATCACTAAGAGCCTCATTCTCCCCTGAGTTTGCAAGCTCAATGTGCATTCTCAATAATTCATCAAGATTTTGATCTAAGGATTTGGATTGGTTCATCTTGAACCCAAAAATCCTTTCCTTGAGATAAATCATGTTTGTCAAAGATTTCTGCTAAAATTGCTCTTCTAGCTTTTTCTAGATCTTTGATGGAGTCTCTTCTTTATCTACCAATCTGATAATTGCATCTGATAGGTTGAAGATTAGAATTCCAATAGCAGTTTCTAGGTATTCTTCCTGTTGAATCTTTGAAGTTCCTTCTGGCCATTCAATAGGTTCATCTAGCATTCTTAGTAATTTCTGTTGAGCTAGGAGAGACCTAATTTTCCTTCTCCAGATTCTGTAATCCCCTGTACCATCAAATTTATCAATATCAACTTTTATGTTACTCATATTAATAAAATTGAAAAAAAATAGATAGGGTTTTAGAAATTCTCAGTTTTGTGTTTCTGAATCTGAATTTAATTCAGAATCTTGATCTTCTTGCTGTTTTGAGTGTTGTTCTTTATTGTCAATCTTTCTTTCAAGATTTTCTTGCCAATTCCTTCCTGATATCTTCCTTGAATCTTGTTGATCTCCCTTAGCCAAACCAGGCTCTGATACCACTGTAGGATTTTTACCCTTTTACCCTACACCAACAAGGAACCTTAATATCAGTATCAAGGTCAAAATTGACCTTTACAAGTCTAACTTAACCTTAGACCAATACGGCACCGTTCAATCCCCACGACACCAAACTTGATGATGTATTGAACCTTTGGTTTAAAGACTCTGATCGAAGAGTCTAGAAACCCTAGCCACTCAAACACAACACTCAGCCTCCCAAAACTCGAAACCCTAGCAGAGAAGGTTTTCTTCAAGAACTTGCTCGATTCTGAGCTAGAAACCCAGATCCACACCCACACACAAACACAAGTTAGATTAAATGAGTGAAAAACGAAAAATAAGGAGAGAAAACACCAGAATTTGTTGGGTTTTATGCCCTAAATAAAACTCATTTCATTATAATCAGATTTACTTATTAATATTGATCAGAAATAACATTTAATGTTGCATGGTTCACATAATTTATTTCATGATTATATGTACATAATGTATGAATTCATCTGAAACCCTTTTCACATACTTGATCCTGTTTATTGTGTTGTCAACACATTAGAAAGTAAACATGACTATGTGAATAAAGTTTCCTAGATTTATCAGACATAGGATTTTACTGATATGATAATCTACAACAGAGTTTACTTGCATTTGGAGAAATGCTATGTTCTTTCCAGAGCATTGGTTATAGTAAAGCTCAGGTTGGATGCATGGAGTATGCATCGGAAGGGACCGATATTGAACTTTGACTTAGATTTATTAAACTTACCGTAATATCTATTCAAGTCAATATCGCCTAGTTGATCCTAGATCAAATGATCTTAATCCTGTTATGATTAGGCTCAATCTCAAGAGGCTATTCGTGTTCTTTGATTTGTTAGTTAAGCCTACTTTTGGGTCAGGGTGATACGTACATTTTGGGAACACGGTAGTGCAATTGAGTGGGAGCGCTGACATAAACATGGAATCTATAGCTTCTATCTGGCGAATAGTAAGTAAAGGATGATTTCCTTCGAGCTTTACCAAACGAAAATAAATGGTGGAGTACTCATTTCACATAAGCTGAAATATCATTTATACGGGGTTAAGTGTTTTAAGGATAAAATACATTCTAGGGTGTAACGGTAATCTAATCCCTTTACAGTGTAGATCATTCATATAGAGGATCATTGATCAAATTAGGATTATAACAATGGATAACTAATGATGTGTCTATATGGTGGAACATATAGAGCATTCTATATACTGAGAGTGCAATTCTAAGTTCTATGCGTGGATTCAACGAAGAATTAATAAGTCGGTGAATTTAGGTTATAAATTCTTGATCTGCTTATTGGAAGCTCGGTCATATAGACCCATGGTCCCCCACTAGTTGAGATAATATTGCTTGTAAGACTCATATAATTGGTTTTGATTAATCAATTATAATTCTCAAATTAGACTATGTCTGTTTGTGAATTTTTCACTAAGTAAGGGCGAAATTGTAAAGAATGAGTTTTAGGGGCATATTTGTTAATTATGATACTTTGTATGGTTTAATTAATAAATATGATAAATGACAATATTATTTAATAATTATTTATAGTTATTAAATAATTATAATTGGCATTTAAATGGTTGAATTTAAAAATTGGCGTTTTTGAGAAAATGAGATGCAGAAATGATAAAACAGCAAAATTGCAAAAAGTGAGGCCCAAATCCATATTGCTTAGGGCTGGCCACTTTTATAGGGTTTTTCATCTGATATTTTCATTATTTTAATGCCAAATAATTCAAACCTAACCCTAGTGGAATGCTATAAATAGATAGTGAAGGCTTCAAGAAATTTACACTTAACTTTCACACTTTTCATTCAGAAAAACCTGAGCCTCTCTCTCTCTCTATCTGGCCGCCCACTCCCTCTCTCTCTTCTTCCTTGAAATTTCGAAACATTTAGTGATTAGAGTAGTGCCCACACACAACAAGTGATACCTCAATCATAGTGAGGAAGATCGTGAAGAAAGACATTCAACAAGAAGGAGTTTCAGCACTAAAGAATCAGGGAAAGAGATCCAGGTTCAGATATTGATAATGCTCTGCTACAGAAAGGAATCAAGGGCTAGATATCTGAACGGAAGGAGTCATGCATATTATTCCGCTGGACCCACTGTAAGGTTTCTAATACTTTATATGTGTTTATTTCATCGTTATAGAAGTTCATATTTAGGGTGTTAATCAACATACTTGTGAGTAGATCTAAGATCCTGGTAAAATAATTTCCAACAAAATTTGTTTCAGAGTTTACTCAAAAGTGGGCTACATCTCTGTCAAGCTCATCTCAGAGATAGAAGCTTGATATCCACTATCACAATGTCGATTTACAAGGTTTGGAGCTTCCTGTCACAGAAATCGATCAGGTAAACTCGATTTCTCTCATTTACACTTTATGTTTTTGTTATTTTCACTTGATTTGATCTCGATCTAACTCCCTTCTTTGTTTTCTTGTGCATGTACTTCCTCCTTCGAGCTCCTCACCATGAGAACTGGTTTCTCATCTCTGGGTCTTGGAGCAGAAGCCTCAATCTAGGGTTTATTTCTTCTCTCTCTCTCTCTCTCTCTCTCTCTCTCTCTCTCTCTATCTCTTCTCTGATCTGTTTTTCTGTAGTAGATCTTGGGTTGTTTGCTTTGATTTCCTGCTTTTATAATGTTCTAGAGTCGGTTGATCAAAGACTTAGGAGTTAGTTACAATTTCAGTTGTAACTAACTACTAAATCTTGATCCACTAGAGGCGAAGCCACCTAGGATCGAGTCCATTTGCTTGTTTTTGTTTGTATGTTGCTTATGTGGATATTTGTAAGTGTACTGGACTGGTTATAAGTGGAATTTATTCAACAATATGCTATATAATAATTTATTATAATTTAATATGATTTATCAATTTTAAATATGTTTGAAGGTAACGTAAAAAAAAAAAAGTAACACAAATGCATCTTGATTAACAATAAAATTAAACTATAGTTTGAAAGCAACTAATTAGTTGGTAAAATAAAATTATAGTTCTAAAGTAAAGTAAGTAACAAAAATGTATATGGGATAATATTATCTCAAAATATAGCTTATTAAAAAGGTGAAATAGTATCTTAGTTCTTTTATTTTTTTCAATAATATAGTAACTCTTCAATATAAAATGAAACTTTTTTTGATAAATTAATACAATAAAAAATACTTTTAGTATATGATATATATTAAATTTTGTTTGTGTTTAATTTTTTTTTTAATAATTATAAAAAAAATTAAAAGATTATTATTTTTAACTTCAACATCTTAGTAACAGTGTAGAAATATATATTTTCTATATAATCAACTTAAAAAATAAATAGTGCTTTATATATATATATATATATATATATATATAAATACTACTTTCTAAAATAAAATAGCTAAGTGTAGTTGATATTTTCTTTTCAAATTGTAGTAAAAAGAAAAACAAATAGGGAAAAAAGAAATTAATAATTAAAAATTCAACAAAATCATGCATAAAGAGAAGAAGAAAACTCAAAAGATGAAGCTAACAGTGATAATTGACTATAAAAAAGAATTGCTTGCATTTGTATGTATATTCCGTACAGAAGTAACGGTAATTGCATCAATTAAATAATTAACGGTATATTTATTTATAATTACAATATTACGTATATAATTAATAATTCTGCAAAATAGAAAGGTTATTGCCGAAAATATTATAAATGATTATTTTTCAATAAACATTGCATTAGCATTAATCAGTAATATTATACTCGTTTTTTGGCTCTTGAAATGAACAAAAGAATCAAATAAAATATGCTTATTTTAAAGACGTGTTGAATTTAACGAATCAGATATATCTCTGTGTGTGCATGTGCTTATAATATAGTGTATATTAAACCTGAAGATGACTAATTCGTTTTACATAAAATAGTTGGAGTGCACGTTGCACAATACTAGAAGTAACCTTCCACTACTCAAGTTAAACATATATTTCTTTTCAGTCGATAACTTCAATAAACCTCGAAGAATATTTATATAAAAAGAAAGTGATTCAACAAAAATATAACAAAAGATGATAGCTTCATAAATCAATATTACACACACTACATGTCATGTGTCATATGTGAAATTGTGAATACAGAACCTACAAACATATAATTAATAATAATTCAGAAAGAAAGAAAATATGTTCTTTTTTTCAAAAAAAAAACATCATAATTAATATAGTTTATTGGGTTTAAAGCAAAAAAAAAAAAAAAACACACACACAAAATATAGAGCACACATGCCATCAATTATAAGCTCATATATATATATATCAATTAATTTTGTAATTATTAATTGGCTCTTCTGCAATTCTTTCTAATCTCTCCCTTGGAACCAGTGAGAGGGCTGATATCTCCCATCTTGACCATGGCAGAGGCAAAGTCAGAAAAGAAAGTGTTCTGGGCGTTGCTGTAAGACTTGACAGTGGAATCAGTTGATCCACCGTTGAATAGTTCTTGGTCGGAGTGGAGTAGTCCCTTCTTCTGGATAAGGTTTTTGAAGTAACCGTTGTCAAAAGCTGTGGGGCTTTGGATATCAAGTGGTGCCAAATTGTTATCTCCTGACCCACTCGACTTAGGACACTTGGATTTCCTTGTTTGGGCAAACGAACTGTCAATGTTGCTATCGTTGTATATGTGGGCCCTGAACGATGTGCATCTAGCTTGTCCGATTGTATGAGCTCCTGTTTGTTTGTAATTTTCATATCATTTTACCATTTCAATTAGTTATGATAAATACATATTCATTTGATACGTACTCATGAAGGAAGAAAAAAGACACTTCAATAATTCCAATATTTCCTTTTACTAACCATAATATATATGAAGTAAGTAAACAATGGGTCTGTGTTATTAATGTCTCATTTTTTTTTTTTCATCAATGTGGGGACGTTTATCTTTAAGGAAAGAAGAAAGGGATAAGAGGTAACCTGATAGAGCAACCAAGTCAGTGTTGGAGAGGCCAAGAGCACTGAATCTAGAGCTGAGCCTGTTTAAGTTAGAGCTTGGCTGAGGAATACCATTGTTTGCGGCAGCTTTGCTAGTAGTTCTGGCATCCCTTCTTCCCAATTTTACATCCCAATTTGGACCCCCAAGCTGGATCAGCAACATTTTGAAACATATTAATTAATTATGTATATAATAAAGAAATATTGTGTTATTACTTGAAATAATAATTAATTAAGTAATAAAATGAACTCACAATGGTAACAGAGTCTCTTGCAGTAATAGCCAATATGTCAGCACATGAAACGACACCAGGACACACACTCTCCACGGCAGACTTGATATCGTCAACGACATCGAAACCTCGAGCTGAGTTTCGATTAGCATTAGCAGTTTTCTCCCCCACGAAGTTAGATGTGTCATCCAGAAGCACTGATCCATCACATCCCTATATCAGAGATCGATCAATTAGTTTTAATTAACAGAAAACGACGTTGATTATATATAATATAAAACAATATTGTCATCAGACGATATTATATATATGTCACTATTTACATTTTGTCGGTCCATTTACTTTGAGACATGTCCATATACCCACAAGAAAAAGCACCTTTATTTATTTATTTAACTTTCCTCAGAAAGAAACGTGTTCAATATAAATATGAGAGGAGATTGTAAAATGGCCCAACAATATATAACACCAATTTAAAAATTTCATGTCGATATTGGTTATGTTAAAATTAAGTTTTACATATACTTTTAATTTAATAGGTCATCCTAGCTAGATAACATACTCATGCCTAATATCAATATTCTATAAATATATAAGTAGCAATGATATGTGTATAAAACACTACCTAGTTACGTGTTTTTCCGCTAATATCATATGGTGATTAAAAAGAAATTTAGAATTATCACATGAACAAAGTTAGAGATACACAAAAATTGTACACTTGTTAGTTAATCGTGTTATGCGCTCTAAATATTAATATTATTACATATTAAATAGTACTATCAGGGCGCATATGATATTGTAAATTGCACATATAGCAAACATAGCTAGAAAATTAATTAAAACATGTCTATTTTTCTTTTTCTTTGCAAAGATTAAGATATGTCTATTAAGTAGATGATAAATATATAAAATATTATTAGCGATACATATCCTTATTACTTATTTAGACTTACGTACGACTAGCCTAAGTGATGAGCTTGGGATTTTTGACAACTTAGGACAAGCTAAGTATTATAAAATTAGAAGAACTAGTAGCTAGAGAGAAGTACTATATAGTCATATTACGTACATTGACAAAGCAATCGTGGAAGAACAAGCGGAGGAGAGAGGCACCCATTCGGCTCTCTTTGGAAATAGCGGAGTGCACCTTGGATTTGACTGTGGGCAAGAGTTTTGGGCAAGTTTTTGAGTAAAAATTAGTTGAAAGTTGAGCATTGGCATTCCCCATGACGAGCATGAGGAGACCCAAACTCAATAGGGTCATAAATAAAGAAGAAGAAGCCATGTTATTATAGTATACTAGTTAGTTAAGATAGGTGGTGTATTAACTAGCTAGCAAAATATTATTTTGTGATGATGAGCTGATGAATTAATCGGAGGACTAAGTGAGGTTTATATAGAGGACCTTCTCAAGGTAATTAGGGTCGGCAGGTCACCTAACACGTAGACAAAATATGCATGGCTTTAGTAGAATTCACACACGATGATCATAAAAAAAAAAAAAAAACAGAGAGAAAAAAAAGAATAAAAAACAATATAACTAAACAAGAATTAGTGAGAGAGCTACGTAGCTTTGTATAATTGGTACATACTGCATATGTTAATTGAACTTTCTGTAGCAAAAACTTTTGATTGGTGTGTTTACTTAACAGCTAATTATTAATTAAAAGAGTAATAAAGTGATTTTGTTTGGAGAAGCACATTATTTTATTTTTTGTGTTAAATAAATGTGTCTGCGTACAATGTGACTGTGTGGTGTAAAACCATTTGTCAATGACGAGTAGTAGTAGGTGAGCTATTTGTCAAAAAGTAGGGTCCCACTAAACAAACTTTGTCTTAAAAAAATATGATGATTTATCTTCAGATTGGCCGGGCTAGTACGTACCATGGTCTAAGGAACAGAACAAAAAATTGGAAAATGTTCAACTTTTGACTTTCTTCATTATCAAAATATATTATATACTGCAATACTAAAATGTACCCTTTGGTCATCCTTTCACCGCAGGCAAACGTTGTATATTATATATGCATCTTTTTATAGATTTCAAAGTTACATTAATTAATATAATAAAGTATATAATTTAGTTACAACGCAGGGATTTATATATATGGTTATTACTTAGTTGCCAAGCAATGCACGCCAGAAGTTTCCAATATCTTGTCTTTGAGAAAAAAATCAAAACAGTATGACGAACCTCCACTTTCTCTAAATTAGATTAGAGAAAGCAACCCCCCCTAGTAAAAATTAGATTTCGAAGTTTATACAGTACTTTTTTGGAAGGATAAATAGCTTTTTCTTTTTTCTAAATTATTATCCGTGTATAGTACTTTTACTTTTGAACTTTTTTCAGTATGCTAAATATTCTATAATTAATTGATATTGCCTTCTTTGAATATACTATTCATTTTTTAAGCGCTATTGTTTTAGGGCTCGTTTGAAATGCCGTATTAGGTCGTATTGTATTGTATTGTATTATATTGAATTGGATTATACATTATATTTTTATATAATACTATGTCAAACTTTAAGTTATACTAAAATATTATATATTTAAGTGTCCATAAAAGTTAATGCCACATATAGTTTTATATAAAAATATTGCATAAAATACAATTCAATATAATACAATACAATACAATACAATACGACCTAATACGACGTTCCAAACGAGCCCTTAATGTACATTATTAACCTACATGTGAACGGAAAATTCTAAGAATAAATTTATGGGAAATTTTTATTAATGGGAATGTATGCGAAGGATTTGGGGGGAAATAGATCTAACTTTCAAATCTACCATGAGATTGATGTTCAAAGAGTGATCGAAAGAAGTCTATGGACCTTCAAAAACGCTCCTCTGATATTTGAGAGGCTGAAACCAAGAGATGTTCCTAGGGCCATGAGACTACACCATCTGGAAATTTGGGTGCAATTGCATGATATACGATCGGGGTTTAAGACTGAAAGAGTGGTTCGGGATGCTGGGAATTACATAGGGGGATTTATTAAGTCTGATGAGAATAACTTTAATGGAGTTTGGAGAGATTATTTACGGGTACGTGTCCGGATTGATATTGAGAAACCGTTAAAGCGTATAATGAAGCTGTAGCAAATCGGAGGAGACTGGTTTTGGATTAATTTTCGATTTGAGTTTGTGCCTACATTTTGTTTTATCTGTAGAATTATAGGCCATACTGATCAATACTGCTCCCGATTGTTTCTTCAACAAATTGCTACCATTGTTAAACCTTACGGTACATTTATGAAGGCAACACCCACAAGAACACAGTACGCAATGGGATCCAAACACTACTACAATTTGCTCTTTTAGTGACACAATATAGTGACTCACAAAAAAGTGTGTGTCACTAAAGAGTGGGAAGTAATTTTTAGTGACATGCACAAATATTAGACTCTAAAAGTTCAATGTTAGTCTCTTGTAATGTGGGTCACTAAAAATATAGAATGTCACTAAAGAGTGAACACTACTACAATGTAGGGCTTTAGCTTCCTTTTTTTCAACCCAATTTATAAAAAGGGAATCTAAAGGGTGTGAAAATATCTGCATTGACATTTAGAGGCGGTTTTTTAGTAAAAACCATAGGTATAGAATATATATATATCTATGCCTTCGGTTGGGGGTTGGGGAAAATTAGGGTTTTTTAATAACCCTATGGCGTCGGTTATTGAGTATTAACCGACGCCATAGGTGCTACCTTTATTCGACACGGGGCACCTATGGCGTGGGTTACTACCCAATAACCGACACCATAGGGTTATATATCAAACCCTTGGGCATCGTCTTCCTCATTTCACACCTTGCTAAACACGAAGAATAGCCACCCACCGCAGCCCCAAACCCACAAAAAAACCCTCACCAACCAGTACTAAAACAACCTCATTCTCCCTCATTTCTTAACCATTTTACCCCATTTTTGTCTTAAAATCTTCTCTTTTCTGTACCTAAACCTATGCTGTAAAAAAGTTTAGTTTTTTCCCCTCTATATACCAAACCGATCCTATTATAAAAAAAGGTGGTGGTATAACTCCGACCACTAATTTTAGCGGAGAAAACGTTGAGTCTCAACGTCCATTAAGGTATAAATATGCTTTCTATTCATTTTATTTATGTACATTGGTATTATTTCGTTTTTGTAATTTTTTTTAGATTTTTTTTTATTTTATTAATATTGTATTGTGTGTGTTCTAGAGGTGGTCGGATTTTTGTAGCATTTTATCGCCGGATTGCGTTTATAAGGTAAATAGTTATTAACTTGATATATAATATATATGTATATATTTTGTGTTTTATTATTGAATATGTGTTTATATATATGTTGTGTGTATATATATTCTGTATATACTATTTGTGTATTTGTATTGTATATATATTTGTTGTTAATGAGAATGAGAAGTGGTAGGAATTTAATTTGTAAAGCCCGCTTAGTTAATTTAGAAATTAGCAGTTGTTTATGTTTAAATTATGAAATTATTTATAGCTATTTAAATAATTTATTACTGTTATTTATGGAATTCAGAAATGCATGATTATGTCATCAGTAGCTTTTATATTTTGCATTTCCGGTGTCCGGTATTTTGGAACTCGGCGTTTGGCTCAGTAGAAATAACAACTTAGTATGTTAGTAATTTGGGGACGGGTTTTAGACATTGGGAATGTCGGGAATGGCCGGGAATTTAGAATTTCCCAAAAATACCCCTTTAGTATGATTTTTGTGATTTTATGGTGGAGGGGCAAAATGGTCTTTTTGCCCCATTAGTGTTTTGTCTTTTGTGGCTTTATGAAATGGAAAAATAAATGTTTATTTTATTATTACATGGCTGAAATAAATGAGTAATGTGATTTATATTCTTCTTTTCTCAAACATTCAACACTTAGTCAAAACTTAAGAAATTTTCAAAAACACTCAAAGCTCTCTCTCTCTCCTCTTTTCGGCCAAAGCTTGGGCTGCTAGGGCTGGGATTTTTCTGCTCAAAGCTTGTGATTTTCAACTCATCCTTGTGTAATTCTAGTCAAGGTGTGATCTCTTGTAAATTCCCTTTGTGTTTTCTTGAATTTTATATGAAATTGATGGAATGCATGCATGATTTTGGAATATGTTGCTGCTGTGATTTTGTTGTTGATATATGTGGTTTAAAGCTTGTTAATTGATATTAGTTGAGCTATGTTGAAAGCATGTTAGTTAGGTTGTTCAAGCTTTTAGTTTTTATGTGAAAAAGTTATGAATTTTTGAAAGAAATGGTTCTTTTTGTTCTGTGAAGTTGCTGGATGTTCTTGTGTGTTTTCAGAAGCTTATTCATGCTTAGTTAAGTAGAATTAACTAGGTTTGGATGCATGTTAGTGGATTTAACCAAGTTTGAGTTTTGGAACTCAAAGCTTGGTCTTTAATGGTGAATTTTGCCTCTGTGTTTTCTGGGTGGTTTTGAGGCCTTATATTTGTTCTTTGGGGTGTTTAGAACAGGTCTGGAAAGTTTGGTACCAATTGGGGTTGAATTGGTCGAGTTATGAGAATTTTAGTTGGCTGCCTGCGAGGAACCGGAATTCCGGTTGTGCATCCGGAATCGGATGAGGGTTCGATAATTCCCGAACCGGAATTCGGTTGGGCAACCGGTCTCGCGGGTTGGGGAATTTTTCCGAACCCTAGTTTTCCTCGTTTTTAGGTTTTTAGGGGTATTGCCATGCTTTTTATCGATAGGGAAACTTTTAGTTCCAAGTTTTAGTCCCCGGGAAGTGATTTAGCGTGTCACTTATAGCGTTGTGATTTTTATGGTTTAGGAGCCGATGTCCGTAGCTCAGCTTCAGTTCCAGTCAGGTTGACCGGCACACCTGAAATCGGAATCCAGGTAAGATTAGTATAACAGTATGCATATGTAGATTACATGTTTAGCGTGCATGTAGGAAGCCTGCTAGATTACATTAGTTATGTATTTAGGCTTCGAACCATCCAACCCTGTCACGCTCGGTACGGTGGAGTATGACCAAGTACGGAGTATGACCGGTTCGACCGATCAGTCGACACTTGGTTGGTGGTTCGGGTTGCCATTGACCTATCCCGTCGGTACAGGCTGGAGTATGACCAGCAGCCGTAGTATGACCGGTTCGACCGATCAGGAGGATACTTGTCAATAGTACCGTCCCCTGAACGTTCAAAACTCGCACCATGTTGGACATGGCGGTAGTGGCTCGGTACCATGTTGGACATGGCGTATGGCGGGACTCGCATCGTGTTGGACACGGCAGTTAGTATTATGTATGATATTATTATGCTTTTCTTACTGAGTCTGTCGACTCACAGTTTATGTTCATGTGTAGGTAAAGGCAAGGCTATAGCTGATGGACCGTGAGCGAGCTTATGAGATTGTACATGTCGGGGCGGTTAGGCCTGGAGCGTACGATCCTCGGGACAGCAAGGCTGAGATTTTTGTAACTGTCGTTAGACGACTTTTATTTTGATGTAATAGTTAAACAGTGAAACTTTTTGTAAATATTTTTATAATCGGGATCCCGAGTCTTTTATAATATGTTTTGCAAGTTTAATCAAAAAGCAAAATTTTAATTAATCACGTTTTTCCATAAACCTCGTTGATTAGCAACGAGCTGCACAGTACGTTTAAAAATCACGTAATACGCCTAAGATAGTTAGGGTGTTACAATTTGGTATCGTAGCCGCTGTGTTGTCTTCCGAAGATCGTCACGACATGTACAATCATCATCAGCAGTTAGCTCGGTTCACGGTTCAGTAAGCCTTTATTGCTTTAGTAGTTTATTTTATTCAGTTATGAAAAAGAAAAGCCTGTTAGGAAGCATGTTAGTAGCCTGATAGTAGAATAGGCGCATGTTTCGTTTTTAATTTCCAAATTAAGCGGCATTAGTAAGCTCGCCTTGAATACGACCTGATATGCCAACTCTTGGTTTCGCAGGCGGTTCTAACTAGATGGACGCCAGGCGGACTACCAGAGTCGTGGCAACTCCGTAGGGTCGAATCGGGGACGGGGAGCTCGGTTTCCCCCACCGTTGGGGGCCGAGGCAGAGGTCCCCGAGGCGGGGCTCGTGGCGGGGTGATGAGAACCCGCCACAGCCGCCTGTGCTCCCCCCGATCAGGGAGCCCCGAATTGGGAGTTGCGGTTTGCGGAGATGCAAGCCCGGATCGAAGAACAAGACCTCGAGATTCAGAGGTTGAGACAGCAGGGTGCTCCTGCAGTTCCTGTGCCCGTAGTTCCAGTGGCACCGCCCTCGCCGCCTGTGCCGAGATAGTGGTGGCGGCCCATAGATTGGAACCATTGTATGAGCGGTTCCGGAAGCAGGCACCTCCGGTATTCCTGGGAGGTCCGGACGTGATGAAAGCCGAGCAGTGGCTGACGGTGATCACCAGGATTTTGAACTTCATGGGTGTCACCGGTAACGATAGAGTGGTGTGCGCCACGTTTCAGTTCCAGGAGGACGCATTGGTATGGTGGGACATGGTGTCTCAGATCCATGACGTCACCACCATGACCTGGGAAAGGTTCCAGGAACTCTTTAACGCAAAGTACTACAATGAGGCGGTCAGAAGCGCCAAGAGGAAAGAGTTCGTTCACCTGACCCAGCGGGAGAACATGAGCGTCACTGAGTATACTACTCAGTTTGACCGGTTGGCGAGGTTAGCCTCGGGAATTGTGCCAACCGACTTCAGCAAGAAGGAGAAGTATCTGGACGGGTTGAATCCCAAGATCAGGCATGACCTGATGATCACCACAGACGACAGCACCACCTATGCTCAGATGGTGGAGAAGGCACTGCGAGCTGAGGGCGCAGTGGGGTGCATGTCAGAATCAGCGAGTACTCCGGTTAGTGGCGGGGCTCCTACCCCTCCTGCATCAGGCTATAGCAGGGGGAGTAGTGGTTCGGCCATTGATCAGAGGAAGAGGGCACCCACTGCTTCTGGCGGCTCGAGTCAGAGCAAGAGGTTCCGGGGGAACCAAAACAGAGGGAGTCGTCCTGGTGGTACTGAGACCCGATTCTCCTATCCCGAGTGCCCTAGCTGCAAGAGGCATCATCGGGGTGAGTGCAAAGGTCAGGGATGCTTTCATTGTGGCATGCCCGGACACTTCAAGAGGGAATGTCCCCAGCTCCGACCTGAGGCACCGAGAGCTCCAGCGATACCCACTCCAGCCAGGGTGTTCGCTATCACGCAGCCGATGCGGATGCCGGCCCATCGGTTGTTACAGTCGCCTTTTTATTAACAACTCGCTTTATTCAGTGCTGTTTGATTCTGGGGCTACACATTCTTATGTGGCGGCCAGAGTCTTTAGTAAGTTGGGTAGACCCTTTGATAGATATGAATCAGGGTTTGGAACCCTGTTACCTGGCGGAGAATTGGTTATCTCCAATAGGTGGATTAGGTCTATGCCGATCAGGATAGATGGTAGAGAGTTAAGCGCTGATCTGATAGAGATGAGCTTAGTCGAATTTGATATTATTTTAGGAATGGATTTCCTATCTAAATATTCGGCGAGCATTGACTGTAAAAGGAAGATGGTGGTCTTCCAACCGGAAAGTGAAGAACCGTTTGTATTTGTGGGTTCGGTTCAGGGACCTCGGATCCCGGTGATCTCGGCTATGTTAGCGAGAGAATTATTGCACGGTGGGTGCTTAGGGTTTCTGGCCGTGGTGGTGGACACCACTCGGCGAGACACCATTCAGCCAGAGGACATCAGAGTGGTTCGGGAATTTTTGGACGTTTTTCCCGAAGAACTTCCAGGGTTACCACCTCAGCGAGAGATTGATTTCGTGATTGACTTGGCACCAGGGGTGGATCCGGTTTCCAAAGCCCCGTATAGGATGGCTCCAGCTGAACTTAAGGAATTAAAGATTCAGCTCCAAGGGTTGCTTGACATAGGGTTCATTCGGCCCAGTGTGTCACCCTGGGGAGCCCCAGTTTTGTTTGTCAAGAAGAAGGATGGATCTATGAGGATGTGCATCGACTACAGAGAGTTAAACAAGCTGACGGTGAAGAATAAATATCCATTACCTAGGATCGATGACTTGTTCGATCAGCTTCAGGGGAAGACGGTCTTTTCTAAGATTGATCTCCGTTCGGGTTATCATCAGTTGAGAATCCGAGAGGAGGACATTCCGAAGACGGCTTTCCGCACTAGGTATGGACATTACGAGTTTCTGGTTATGTCATTCGGACTAACCAATGCTCCTGCGGCATTCATGGACCTGATGAATAGAGTATTCAAGGATTTCCTCGATATCTGTGTGATTGTGTTTATCGACGACATCCTCGTGTACTCTCAATCAGAAGAGGAGCATGAGTTACATCTTCAGATGGTACTGCAACGACTTCGAGAACATAAGCTCTACGCCAAGTTCAAGAAATGTGAGTTCTGGTTGTCTCAGTGTGTCCTTCCTAGGGCACATTGTGAGTAAAGATGGGATCAAGGTGGATCCCGGGAAGATTGAATCCGTCGGGGATTGGCCGAGACCGAAGACAAGGATGAGATCAGAAGCTTCTTGGGATTAGCTGGGTACTACCGTAGGTTCGTGGAGGGGTTCTCCAAAATCTCAATGCCCCTAACCGAGCTTACAAAGAAGAATCAGCGATTTATCTGGTCAGATAAATGTGAAGCTAGTTTTCAGGAGCTGAAACAGAGATTGATTACTGCACCGGTACTAGCTTTGCCTTCGGACAAGGAAAAGTTCGTAGTCTACTGTGACGCATCCAAACAGGGTTTGGGGTGTGTATTGATGCAGGCCGATCGAGTCATCGCTTATGCCTCCCGTCAGTTAAAGGATTATGAACAACGATACCCGACTCATGATTTAGAATTAGCCGCAGTGGTTTTTGCACTGAAGATTTGGCGGCATTACCTGTATGGAGAGAAGTGTGAGATCTATACCGACCATAAGAGTCTCAAGTATTTCTTTACTCAGAAAGATTTGAACATGAGACAAAGGCGTTGGTTGGAATTAGTGAAGGACTACGATTGCGAGATCCTCTATCATCCCGGAAAAGCCAATGTAGTGGCCGATGCCCTGAGCAGAAAGGGTCCCGGGCAAGTAGCTAACATGGTTCAGATCTCACCTCAGCTAGCAGAGGATATGGTTAGATCCAGCATTGATTTTGTGGTAGGTCAGCTTCACAACTTAACGCTGCAATCTGATCTGTTGGAAAGAATAAAAGTCGCTCAGATGACAGATCCGGAGTTAGTGAAGATCCGAGATGAGGTATTGGCTGGTCAAGCCAAAGACTTTTCAGTGTCAGATAGTGGGATGCTTTTGTATAAAGCCAGGTTTTGTGTTCCGAACAGTGTGGAACTGAGAAATGAGATCTTTGAGGAGGCTCATTCTACCCCGTATTCTCTGCATCCCGGCACCACCAAAATGTACCAAGATTTGAAACCGTACTTCTGGTGGAGCGGTATGAAGAAGAATTTGGTAGAATTCGTATCGAAATGCCTCACTTGTCAGCAGATTAAGGCTGAACATCAGAGACCTGCAGGGTTGTTACAGCCTCTAACCCTACCAGAATGGAAATGGGAGGATATTACAATGGATTTTGTGGTCGGGTTACCTAGGACCACGAGTTTGCATGATTCCATCTGGGTAGTGGTGGACCGATTTACGAAATCTGCTCATTTTCTGCCGGTCAGAACAACATTTACAGTGGATCAGTTGGCAGAGTTATATATCAGGGAGATAGTGAGACTTCACGGGGTACCGAAGTCTATAGTTTCGGACAGGGATCCGAAATTCACCTCCAAATTTTGGCAAAGTTTGCAACGGGCAATGGGTACAAAGCTAAAATTCAGTACAACATTCCATCCTCAGACAGATGGTCAGTCCGAAAGGACAATTCAGATATTGGAGGATATGTTGAGAGCCTGTGTTATGGACTTTGAGGGTTCATGGAGTAAATATCTACCGTTGATAGAATTTTCGTACAACAACAGTTATCAGAGTACGATAGGGATGGCTCCCTATGAACTGTTGTACGGTAGGAAATGTAGATCCCCTATCCACTGGGATGAGACAGGGGAGAGGAAATACCTAGGTCCAGAGTCAGTTCAGCAAACCAATGAGGCAATAGAAAAGATAAAGGCTAGAATGCTTGCCTCACAGAGCAGACAGAAGAGTTACGCAGATCCGAAACGCAGAGATGTTGAGTTCCAAGTAGGGGAACATGTGTTTTTACGGGTATCTCCGATGAAGGGGATTAAACGTTTCGGGAAAAGAGGCAAGTTATGCCCTAGATTTACTGGACCTTTCGAGATTCTCGAGAGGATAGGTCAAGTGGCATATCGGTTAGCATTGCCTCCAGCCTTATCAGCAGTGCACAACGTATTCCATGTCTCAATGTTGAGAAAATACGTTTCAGACCCCTCTCATATACTCAGTTATGAGAGTCTTCACTCACCGGACATGTCATATGAGGAACAACCGGTGCGAGGATCTGGATAGAAAGGATAAAGTCCTTCGGAATAAGACCATAGCTTTGGTCAAGGTTCTGCGGAGAAACAAGAAGGTGGAAGAAGCCACCTGGGAGCTAGAGTCAGATATGCGAGCTCAATATCCAGAGTTATTCAGGTTAGATTTCGGGGACGAAATCCTTTTAAGGGGGGGATAGTTGTAAAGCCCGCTTAGTTAATTTGGAAATTAGCAGTTGTTTATGTTTAAATTATGAAATTATTTATAGCTATTTAAATAATTTATTACTGTTATTTATGGAATTCAGAAATGCATGATTATGTCATCAGTAGCTTTTATATTTTGCATTTCCGGTGTCCGGTATTTTGGAACTCGGCGTTTGGCTCAGTAGAAATCACAACTTAGTATGTTAGTAATTTGGGGACGGGTTTTAGACATTGGGAATGTCGGGAATGGCCGGGAATTTAGAATTTCCCAAAAATACCCCTTTAGTATGATTTTTGTGATTTTATGGTGGAGGGGCAAAATGGTCTTTTTGCCCCATTAGTGTTTTGTCTTTTGTGGCTTTATGAAATGGAAAAATAAATGTTTATTTTATTATTACATGGCTGAAATAAATGAGTAATGTGATTTATATTCTTCTTTTCTCAAACATTCAACACTTAGTCAAAACTTAAGAAATTTTCAAAAACACTCAAAGCTCTCTCTCTCTCCCTCTTTTCGGCCAAAGCTTGGGCTGCTAGGGCTGGGATTTTTCTGCTCAAAGCTTGTGATTTTCAACTCATCCTTGTGTAATTCTAGTCAAGGTGTGATCTCTTGTAAATTCCCTTTGTGTTTCCTTGAATTTTATATGAAATTGATGGAATGCATGCATGATTTTGGAATATGTTGCTGCTGTGATTTTGTTGTTGATATATGTGGTTTAAAGCTTGTTAATTGATATTAGTTGAGCTATGTTGAAAGCATGTTAGTTAGGTTGTTCAAGCTTTTAGTTTTTATGTGAAAAAGTTATGAATTTTTGAAAGAAATGGTTCTTTTTGTTCTGTGAAGTTGCTGGATGTTCTTGTGTGTTTTCAGAAGCTTATTCATGCTTAGTTAAGTAGAATTAACTAGGTTTGGATGCATGTTAGTGGATTTAACCAAGTTTGAGTTTTGGAACTCAAAGCTTGGTCTTTAATGGTGAATTTTGCCTCTGTGTTTTCTGGGTGGTTTTGATGCCTTAGATTTGTTCTGTGGGGTATTTAGAAATGTGTCCGGAAAGTTTGGTACCAATTAGGGTTGAATTGGTCGAGTTATGAGAATTTTAGTTGGCTGCCTGCGAGGAACCGGAATTCCGGTTGTGCATCCGGAATTCCGGATGAGGGTTCAGTAATTCCCAGAACCGGAATTCCGGTTGGGCAACCGGTCTGCCGGTTGGGGAATTTTTCCGAACCCTAGTTTTCCTCGTTTTTAGGTTTTTAGGGGTATTGCCATGCTTTTTATCGATAGGGAAACTTTTAGTTCCAAGTTTTAGTCCCCGGGAAGTGATTTAGCGTGTCACTTATAGCGTTGTGATTTTTATGGTTTAGGAGCCAGTAATCCGCCGCTCAGCTTCAGTTCCAGTCAGGTTGACCGGCACACCTGAAATCGGAATCTAGGTAAGATTAGTATAACAATATGCATATGTAGATTACATGTTTAGCGTGCATGTAGGAAGCCTGCTAGATTACATTAGTTATGTATTTAGGCTTCGAACCATCCAACCCTGTCACGTCGGTACAGGCTGGAGTATGACCAAGAATGGAGTATGACCGGTTCGACCGATCAGGCTGACACTTGGTTGGTGGTTCAGTGCTATTGACCTATCCCGTCGGTACAGGCTGGAGTATGACCAGCAGCCGGAGTATGACCGGTTCGACCGATCAGGAGGATACTTGTCAATAGTACCGTCCCCTGAACGTTCAAAACTCAGTACCATGTTGGACATGGTAGTAGTGGCTCAGTACCATGTTGGACATGGCAGTAGCGGGACTCAGTATCGTGTTGGACACGGCAGTTAGTATTATGTATGATATTATTATGCTTTTCTTACTGAGTCTGTCGACTCACAGTTTATGTTCATGTGTAGGTAAAGGCAAGGCTATAGCTGATGGACCGTGAGCGAGCTTATGAGATTGTACATGTCGGGGCGGTTAGGCCTGGAGCGTACGATCCTCGGGACAGCAAGGCTGAGATTTTTGTAACTGTCGTTAGACGACTTCTATTTTGATGTAATAGTTAAACAGTGAAACTTTTTGTAAATATTTTTATAATCGGGATCCCGAGTCTTTTATAATATGTTTTGCAAGTTTAATCAAAAAGCAAAATTTTAATTAATCACGTTTTTCCATAAACCTCGTTGATTAGCAACGAGCTGCACAGTACGTTTAAAAATCACGTAATACGCCTAAGATAGTTAGGGTGTTACATAATTAGTTTAGAGTTAAAGTTTTTAAAATAATGGTAGTGTGATATATAATTGATTATATATGTATATATATTTATATGTTATTTTTAAAAAAATTAACTATGGAAATTAGTAACTAGTAACTTGCTACTTTGTTTAATAACTCGTAAGTCATTTAATAATTAAACTTTTAATTTGGTTGTATATTGCATTATTTTAAAGGTTGTGTGCTAATATTTGAGGGTCGACATATTTCGGTGTTGATCGGATTTGCAATAGGTATATCCATCCGCTAACCTTTTGTTAGTATAATTAATTATCAATGCATGCTTAGTTGAGTTTGAATATCTTAAATATTCATCTGTAGTGAAGTAGGTTCTGCGAATACATGTACTGCGGTCGGATGGGTAGATAAATTTGGTATTGTTTATGTTAGTTTCTTTGTTCTGTATTGTTATATTTGTTTTTTTTGTTACTTTAGGCACTTTTAAAATTTTTGGGAACGTCCAATTACAGCCGTTATGCTGCCAAAATTTCGGTAGAATTTGGATCAAATTTTATTATAAAAAACATAAATGTTAAAGGAAAAGTACATAACATAAATAACTAGGTTATTACTCCCTAGTTGTATGAAATTAGGTGACATAACACATTCATATTTGACTCGAAACATGTTCGTGTTAGTAGGTCTTTATATTTGACTCAAAACATGTTCGTGAAATTAGGTGACATTTGTTTTGTTTGTTACTTTAGGCACTTGTCTTGTATAATCTAATTGATGTGTCCATGCATTTATTTTACTTAGTAGGTCTTTATATTTGACTCAAAAGATGTTCGTGAAATTAGGTGACATTTGTTTTGTTTGTTACTTTAGGCACTTGTCTTGTATAATCTAATTGATGTGTCCATGCATTTATTATACTTAGTAGGTCTTCATATTTGACTCAAAACATGTTCGTGTTAGTAGCATGATTATCAATGTCAAAGTTCATATTTGAAAGGTTCTCAAATTTTGTTTATTAATGGTGTAAATATGGCCAACTCGGGTTCAAGATCTGATTCAGGCCCAGAGGCAGAGTGTCCAACAGTAATACCTACACGAGGGCCAACGCAGATGAATGAAATATCCAAATTGGTAATTTTGTTAGTATTTCTTTATGTTGTAGGTTGTGAGGTCAATTTGCAAGGATTCGACTTATTTGGTGTTGATCGATTTCTAGGTAGCTCAAGGTATACATTTACTAACTTTTATTATAAATTAATTATGGATGCTTAGTAGAGTTTGAATATCTTAAATATTCATCTGTAGTGAAGTAGGTTCTGCAATATATTGTATATATCTTATTCGGCAATAAGGCCTTTTTTTAAGACATCGTGACTTTCCAAGCGGTCTTTAAACTTGGAATTATTTTTCATTTTACAGACAACAGGCTGACCGGGCAGCTTTTAATCCCGGTATTACGTGCTTTTGCTATCTTTAATGAATTTTATTCTCTATTTATAATCATCGTATAATTGTGTTTGTTTTATCTTTACCAAATGCTTTGTACAGGTATAGGTGCCCCCAAGTGACCGAGCAGACTTATGACTCTTGGTCACTTATTTTTTTACAAGTATACTTTTTTATCTGTTCGGGGTTGGGGGTTCAACCAAACCTTTTGTACGCATTGGATGGTAAATTAGCAACATGTTTGTAATTTTGACTCCATTTGAATTTTGAAACAAACATCTTTATTCATTTATTGATCGAAAATGTGCTTGTTACCGTAGTAACTTACATCAGAGCTATTTGATCTAATCTAATCTTTTAGCTTAACATGAAATAAAAAATAATTGCAGAAATTAGAAATTGTACTTTAATTAATGGTGGTCATCTGACCTGAGTACTTTTTCATTTTATCTGAACCTTTGGGCGTGATCCGCCCAGCAGGCCATTCACTTAAAAGTAAATGTTCTTTCAGTACTTAATATGGTCATCCGACCTGATACTTTATTGGTAGTACTTTCTTAAATGTTCTCCATTCTAATACCGTGGCACTAGAACATGTTGCATTTTTTCATCATATTTACCCAATTTATATGCTCCTGATTCGAGAACTTCGACTACCTGATATGATCCTTCCTGCCAGGTCCGGGTACACACCTCGTCGTCTTGTCTTTGGTGTTTAGAAATACTCTTCTTAGGACCATATCTCCCACAAAAAATTTCCTAGCCTTCACTTGTTTGTTGAAATACTGAGCTACTTTTTGTTGATGGGCAACCAACTTTAAGTTTGATGTACTTCGCTTCTCTTAGATTTCATCAAGTGATTCGGCCAAGAGTATCTGATTGGTATCTTGATTGTACGCCGATCTTCTGTGGGATGGTGGCTCGAGTTCTATGTGCAGCATAGCTTCATATCCATATGCCATGGCAAATGGAGTCTATCTGGTTGCTGTTTTTTCAGTTGTTCAATACGACCATAGAACTTCAGGAAGTTCCTCCGGCCAGTTTCCCTTACCATCTTTGAGTCTTTCCTTTAGTGTATCCTTGAAGGTCTTGTTCACTGCTTCAACTTAACCATTTGCTTGGGGATGCGCGACTGCGGAAAAGCTTTTGATGATGCCATGGTTCGCACAAAAATCAGTGAAGGACTGGCTGTCAAACTGTTTACCATTGTCCGAAACTATTTTGTACGACAATCCGAATCTGCAGATTATGCTCTTCACAACAAAGTCTTGAACTTTCTTAGATGTAATGGTTGCGAGCGGTTCGGCTTTCGTCCACTTAGTAATCAACCGCTACCACTGCATACTGCACTCCTCCTTTGCCTTTGGGTAATTGTCTGATCAGGTCCATTCCCCAGATGGCGAAAGGCCACGGGCCTTGTATTTGAGTTAACTCATTGGTCGGAGCACGAGGTATCTTTGAAAATCTCTGGCATTTGTCACATTTCCTAACATAGGCCTTTGAATCTTCAATCATTGTAGGCCAGACATAACCTTGCCTTAGAATTTTCTTAGGTAAACTCTGCCCGACGGTATGATTTCCACAAAATTCATCGTGCACCTCAGACAGAAGTCGTGTAGCTTCTTCTTGAGTAACACATCTGAGCAATGGCATGGAGAATCCTCTTCTGTACATGATTCCCTCTACTATGATATATCGTGCTGCCTTCCTCCTCATCTTTTGAGCTACATTTCAATTATCTGGGAGTTCCCCAGTGTTGAGGTAGGCTGCTATCGGTGTCATCCAGTTTGGGGAAGTATCAATCATTTTGATCTCTTTCGTGCTAGTAATGCTAGGCTCTTCGAGGAACTGGATAGGAACCAAGTTTGCCTTATCACTTACATTACTGCTTGCCAATCGAGCTAAGGCGTCTGTAGTTGTGTTTTCTTCCCTTGGAATTTGTCTGAGACCGTAGATTTTGAATTGTGCGAGCAGGTCATGTATTTTGCTCAAATATGCAATCATCTTTTTTCTGCGAGCCTCGTATTCTCTAGATACATGATTTACCACCAGTTGTGAATCACTATAGATTTCAATGTGTTCGGCTCTCATCTTCTGGGCTAGTTTTAGGCCAACGATTAAAGCTTGATACTCGGCCTTGTTATTGGATGCTTTGAATCCGAACTTGACTGCAGCGTGCAGGTGTTGCCCCCAGGCGTAAGAAGGGCGATCCCTGCACCAGATAGCTGATCTGTAGCCGACCCGTCCACATGTAGTTTTTAAGTCGGCTTGTCTTCATTGTTACTTGGCTGAGGTGTTTGTACCGACTCGGGGTTGCTTTCTAGTATGCTTTCTTCTTTGCCTGTGCATTCTACCACAAAGTCCGCTAGGGCCTGCCTT
Source organism: Cannabis sativa (assembly GCF_029168945.1). Taxonomy (NCBI): domain Eukaryota; kingdom Viridiplantae; phylum Streptophyta; class Magnoliopsida; order Rosales; family Cannabaceae; genus Cannabis; species Cannabis sativa. The sequence continues at coordinate 70,349,358 of NC_083601.1, forward strand.
TGATTGTTGTTCAAGGTTGGAAGGTAATTTCGTACTGACCCAGCTCCACTGCCCACTTGAGTAGCTGTCCAGAAGCGTCTGGCTTTTGCAATATTTGGCGTAACGGTTGATCAGTGTACAACCGAACAGGATGAGCTTGAAAATATGGCCTTAACTTTCTTATTGCTAGAATTAGGCAGTAAGCGAGTTTCTCTATCAATGGGTATCGGCCTTCAGCCTCAATGAGTCTTTTACTGACGTAATAGATCGGGTGTTGTATGTTGTTTTATTCTCTGATCAGCATGACAGTTACAATGTACTCCGTAACATCTAAGTATATTCCAAGTTCTTCTCCATCCAAGGGTTTTGAGAGTACAGAGGTTTTGCAAGTTGCATTTTTAGCTCTTGAAAAGCTTTTACACATTCCTCCGTCCACTTGAACTGTTTATTTCCTCGCAGGATGTTGAAGAATGGGACACACTTGTTTGTTAATTTTGAAACAAATCTACTGAGTGCGGCGATCCCACCAGTCAACCTTCGCACTTCCTTGGTTCTTGTTGGCGACTTCATATCCAGGACGGCTTGAATCTTCTCTCGATTGGCTTCAATTCCTCGTGCGTTGACAATGAAGCCCATAAACTTTCCCAAGCTGGCTCCAAAGGAGCACTTTAAGGGATTTAGTTTCATGTTGTATTTCCTGAGGACTTTGAAGCATTCGTCCAGGTCATCTATGTGCCCCCCAACCTTCCTAGATTTGACGAGCATGTCATCCACATATACTTCAATATTTCGCCCGATCTGGTCTTTAAACATTTTGTTTACCAATATTTGGTATGTCGCTCCAGCAGTTTTAAGACCAAACGACATTACTTTGTAGCAATATATACCCATATCTATTTGGAAACTTGTATGTTCTTGGTCTGGTGGATGCATTTTGATTTGATTGTACCCTGAGTAAGCACTAAGCATCCATGAAGCTTAATATTTCATGCCCTGTTGTTACATCCACGAGCTGATTGATTCTTGGGAGTGAAAAACAGTCTTTGGGCTTGCTTTGTTGAGGTCTCTGAAATTAATACAAACTCACCATTTCTTGTTCAGCTTGGGTACTAGTATTGGATTTGCAACCCATGTTGGGTAGAAAGCTTCAATTATGAAATTATTGTTGTGTAGCTTCTCTACTTGTTCTTTTAGGGCTAGTGCTCACTCTTCGTCCAATAGCCTTCGCTTTTGTTGAACTGGTCGGAAGTTGGGATTAATATTTACGATGTGCAAAATTACAGAAGGATCAATTCCGACCATATCCTCATGTGACCAGGCGAAAATGTCCAGGTTTGCTCTCAAGAATTTTATCAATGTTGATTTTACTTTGAGCAACAAACCTTTTTCGATTTTTAGCTTTCTGGCTGGGATATCTGGATGGATCTCAATCTCTTCTAATTCTTCCACTGGTCCAACATTGCTGCTTGGGTCCCCAAGTCGAGGATCCACATCTTCATCCCCACCTTGGGAAACTCCCTACTTGAAAATTTTTTTTCCCTTGTTTGTGCTCTGGCTGGAGTATACTTCCTGCTTAGCCTTGGCAACTTTAAGGTTATAACATTCCGAAGAAGTTTGCTGGTTTCCTCTCAGACACCCTATTCCATTCTTCGTTGGAAACTTCAGGCACGAGTGGAGTATCGATGTGACAACCTTTAAGTCATACAAAGCTGGTCGACCTAGCATGACGTTAAAGGCAGACAGAACATGTAATATCAGAAACTGTGTCATGATAGTCAAGTTTATGGAAGCTTGTCCAACAGTGAGGGGTGGGGGAATTTGTCCTAGAGGTGCGACTCCTTGGCCAGAGAAACCATATACAGGCAGGAGACAAGGGGCTAGATCCTTGAGTTGTAGCCCCATCTTTTCATAGGCAGTTTTGAATAAGATGTTAGAAGAGGCTCCTTTATCTATCATGGTTCTAGCCACCATTTTGTTGGCTATCTGGACTTCTAGGACCAGGGGGTCATTGCGGGGAAACCTGATCTTGACAACATCTTCATCGTTGAATGTTATGGTGGGCCCTCATGCCCCTGGGATTTTAAACTTCCTTTCCTCTACGACCAGGATCACTTCTTCTTACTCGTGCTGTGCTGTCCGAGCATACCTCTCCCGAGCTTTGCCCGAATCTCTAGCTATCTGTGGGCCTCCAATGATGACTTGCAGATGTCCATCTACCGGTGGAGGTAGCAAGTCTTTGTTATTATCACCTCTTTCATTTTGATCGGCCTTGACATAGTTTTGTAAATGCAGGTTATTCTTCCTTATAAGGAACTCAATTTCCTGCTTCAGATTGTGGCATTCATTGGGGTTGTGGCCGTAGTCTCCATGAAATAGACAAAACTTGGTCATGTCTCTCTTGCTAACATCTTTTTTCATGGGCGCAGGCTTCTTATACGGCGCCAATGACTGAGTGGCCACGTAAACACTTTCTATATCCTCAGTCAGGATGGTAAATGCAGTGTACTTGGCCTGATTCTCCCAGGGAGCTTGTTCGGTTTTGCCAGTGAACTTTCCCTTCTTCCAATTCCTTTGTCTATTGTTGTTGCTGGAACATTTACAATTTGAACTTGAATTGCTCTAGTAATGGGGGAGTTGGGCGGATGTTACAGTGGAAGGAGCTTTAGGCTTGCCAGGTTTTTGCTCACCTTCTGCTCGCTGAATAGCCTCTTCAAGTTTGATGAAGCCTTCAGCATGATCGAGAAAATTGCTCAACGAGTCTACCAGACCGTTCTTCCTTATGTCCTTCCAAAGCTCACCAAGGACTTCAATCCCCCCAGTATTGCGGACAACTTTCCACCTTCAGTCATCCGTGAGACTTTGGTCCCCTCCATCATGAATCTGCTGATATAGGCTCGAAGAGGCACGCCTGGTCTTTTCTTGACTTCGACCAGATCTCCGAGGTGCAATGGAAGTTGGCGAGAGGAGGAGAATTGTGCATGGAATTCTTAGGAGAAAGCTTTCCAGGAGTTGAACTTTCAAGGTGCCAGCTTGAAATACCATTGCTGGGCGGCTTCCAAGAGGCTAGTAGGAAAAATTCTGCAACAAACGTCTCCTCGTATTCCCTGCAAATCCATTTTCATCTCGAAATACTTGAGGTGGGAAAGACGATCTTCTTTCCCAGTGTGCATCTTCCAAGTTGACATTTTAAACTTGTCGGGTAACGCCAGGAGATTGATCTCGGGGGAGAAAGGGGTTCCACGTGCTCGATCCAACTCGAGATCATTGTTTCTCTGACCGCCCATGCCTTGGAACATAATCTTTAGTTCGTCTAGCTATGCCTGCACGGTTGGACTAACTTGTTCGGCATTTTGGCCGATCTGAGTAAAGTCAGTATCTTTCTGAGCGAGAGTTTGAGCATGGGTTCTGGGCTGCATGTTTGGCGTGTCAAGCTGATCGTCTACTCCTCTCCTCCTATTTGAATCGTTTTTGAGATCATGAGTCGTTCCCAACTTGTCGAATACAGAAGCGCCTGGCTATCTCAGTGATTGATTGGCTTGGCTAATAGGTGGATTAGCACCATTAACCTGGTTGGAATTGTTGGGTATGACTTCTCCTGATGAATTACTAGACAAGGTCTGCCCACCTGCTCCTTGGCCCACAGGTGGAACCTGTGACTGGAGATTTGGCGGCTGACCATTTATAGTCTGAGAAGTATTCATTGCTGGATCTTCGTCTGTTTCACCCAAGTGGATTACATTCGGGGGTTGCTGCCTGACATATTGATAAGCTTTTCGTATCAATTCAGTGGCTTGCCGACTAGATAGTCAATGACTGCATGATGAGCCTGTTGGGAATTATTTTACCAGGATCTTAGATCTATTCACAAGTATGTTTATTAACATCCTAAATAAGAACTTTCTAAAACGATAAATTAAACACATATAAAGTTAAGAAAACCTTACATTGATGCAGCGGAATTAATGTATCCTTCCACTCAGATCTCTAACCCTTGAATCCTTTCTGTAGCAGAGTATAATCAAGATCTGAGCCCGAATGTCCATCTTCTTCAGGTTTGATCCTTCACAGTCTTCCAATCTATGATTGAGTTACTGCTTGCTGTGTGTGGGCACTTACTCTTTCACTAGGGTCACGAAAAAGATGAAGGGAAAAGAGAGAGAGGTATTTCGGCCAAGGATAGAAAGTGGGAAGGCTCAGTTTTTCTGAAGAGAGAAATTTCTGTCAGAAAGGCTTGTTGAAAACTTGTGATTTGACTGAGCCATCACTTTCTATTTATAGGCAACTACTTGGTCTAGGTTTAGAATTATTTGGCATTAAAATAATGAAAATATTAATTTGAAAAATCAACATTAAGTGTCCGGCCTAGGTGTTGTAATGGTCCTCACTTAATTTTGCAATTTTATCAACTTTTATCTCTATTTTCTCAAAAATGCCAATTTTCCAATTCTAACCTTTTAAATGCCAAAACTAATTATTTAATAACTAAAATAGATTATTAAATAATATTGTCATTTAATTTAATTATTAATTAGACATATAAAGTCCATTAATAAATAAATAAACCTAGAAAACTCTTTTCTTTACAATTTCACCCCTACTTAGTGAAAATTCATAAAATTAGACATAGTCTAACTTTAGAATTATAATTGATCAATCACGAATCAATTAATGAGTCTTACAAGAAGAATGTTCTCAACTAGAATGGGGACCATGGATCTATATGCTGAGCTTCCAATAAGTGAACCAAATTTACCAAGTAAATTTCTACTTATTAATTCTTCGTTGAATCCACTCTTAGAACTTAGAATTGCACTCTCAGACTTATATAGAGCATATTGTATGTTTCACGATACCAATATACTATCTCATTTAACCATTGTTATAATCTTATTGTGATTTAAAGATCCTCTATATAGATGATTTACATCGAGATGGGATTTCTTTACCGTTCTCACCCCTCAATGTATTTTGCCCCTTAAAACACTTAGCTACCTGTAAATGGTGTTTAGTGATCTAATAATTAGTCAGTTAAACAAGAGCTCATCCATTTACTTCTATTTGCTAAGCTCGAAGGGAATCATCACTTGACTTCTAAACACCAGTAGAAGCTATAGATTCCATATTTATGTTCAGCACTCCCACTGAATTATACTATCATGTTCCCAAAATATATGTATCACCCTGACCCGAAAGTAGGCTTAACTAATAAATCTAAGAACATGAATAGCACTCCTGAGTTGAGCCCAAGCATATCAAGATTTAGATTCTTTTAATCTTAAGATCAACTACTGATATTGACTTGGAAAGATATGTATAACGGTAAGTTTGTAATATCTTAACTTAGTTGCAATATCGGTCCAGTCCAATGTATACTCCATACATTCGAAACTAGTATACTTTACTAATGTCCTGGAAAGAACATAACACTTACTCCAAGTGTAAGTACACATCATCGCTGATTATCACATTAGTGTAAATCAAATAACATTGATGAAACAGGGACCAAAACTTGTGATTCATATGATCACAATCACATTCCACTGTGTTGACGATACTGTAATTGTGAATAAACATATGATCTGGATTTAACTGATTTTGTGTGTATGAATGTAATAAACATATTAAACATATTAAACCATTAGCATGTAAAATTCATGCAAACATCAATCACTTCAAATTTCTTATATTGATAACTAATCAGATTGTAAAGAGTTTTATTTAGGGCATAAAACCCAACAGAGCCCTTAACGCTTCCATCTCTTTGTCCCTCCATTCGGCAAACATGCGCCTCTGCTCTTCAAACGCAAGATTCACCGCAGCACGGAGTTCCTCCTGCTCATGATGTAAGGTGATTGTATGACCTTGTATGAGTCCAAGCAGCATGGAGGTTTTGGATCTCAGTGTCGTCTCCAATGGTCGTTTGAACATTGGTAGCGGGCAGAACGACTGTGTTATGAATACCCTGGTTGGCTACTGAACTGGTATTCCCAGTCTCTTGCACACCAAGCGCAATCTCATCCACAGGATTTGTCACACCGTGACCCGTATTTGATGGTTGTTCAGGATTAACAACTGGTGGAACCCTTGTCCTTCCCGGGTTTTGCAATGCAGGATCCACCGCCTGTGGATTCGCCAGATTAACCATGCCTCTACGAGTCTGTACCACCATCGTACTTGTGATTAAATTTAGAATGAAGAGCGATTCTTGATTCTGCTCTCAATGAAAGCACCAAAATGTTGACCTCACTTTTAGCCAACGACAGTAAGTCTGTTTTAGTAAGCGACAAGTAGTTTATAACGATGGAAATATATTAAAGCAATATAAAGACACAAGAATTTTATAGAGGTTCAGCCCGGAGCAATTCGATAATAGCCTAATCCTCGTTATTTGTATTAACTCAAGAACAAGGAAAAAGGGATTGCATAGTAAATACAGAATACATTGATCGTGAGATTTGGACAGCTTGCCATATCTTGTAATCTGATACCTAAGTTATAGGGATTCGCTTGATGACTCACAATGCGAAAGGTAAATTTGCTAAGTGTTTGTCGTTCTGTGCAGCTTGCTAATTGCTTTATCTCGAGCATGCATATGAGGTATCCTGTTCGGACTGTATCTTGCGAGCAGATACTTGGAGTTGATTCCACGTGTCACCATCGTGTGATGCCACGTCAGAGTGCAGAAATTTGGACAACAAAGCTAATAAAGTAGGTGGGAATCCTTATCCGAGTTGGCTTATTGCTGGTTTTCAGCAAGTTGTTTTAGATTATGATTTTGTGGATACGGAGCTTGTGGGTCACCAATTTACTCAGGAAAAAGGGAGGGGCTCGGATAGTTGGATTGAGGTTCGGTTGGATAAGGCCTTAGCCAACTCGGCTTGGATGAGTTTATTCCCGAATGCCCGATCATTTAATCTTGTTTTCTCCACCTCAGATCATTTCTCTTTATTTTTGGACCCCACTTTTCAGCTTCCTTTAACTCCCATGAAATTGTTTCGATTTAAGAATGCTTGGCTTAGAGAAGATTCTTGTTTTTCAATTATTTAGGAGCAGTGGGAAGCATGTGGGTCTTGTAACATTGTTGATACGTTGGTAGCTCTCCAGGACCTTCTTAATTGTAAGAGAAATTTCAAAGTTGTAAGACAAGAATTGGCATTTTTAAAGGCCGAACTAATTTAGAATCGGTTTCTCATTACCAAGAGGCGAAAAAACTGCTTGCTGAGATTTATCATCAAAAAGAAATTTTTTGGACACAACGATCGAAGTAATTTTTGTTAAAGGAGGGAGACCGCACTACTAAGTATTTTCATGTTGCGTCCAGCTCTCAGAGAAGAAATAATTTTATCCACCAATTGAAGAATGAAGCAAGGGATTGGGTTAATTGGGAAACCGATTTACCCACGGTAATGGTTAATTATTTCATTAAAATTTTCCATTCCCTGGGGTCACATGGTGATGATATTCTTGATAGGATTCAACCCTCCATAAATTAAGAGGATAATGTTGCTTTGATTCAGCCGGTGTTGGAAGAGGAGGTTCGTATGGCAGTTTTTTAGATGCATCTAGATAAATATCTTGGACCCGATGGCATGACACCTGTGTTATATCAGAAGTGTTGGCACATTGTTGGTAAAGATGTGGTTAGGCTTGTTCAGGACTTTTTTCAGTCTAAGGTAATGCCTCAAGATCTTAATGCTACTAATCTTATGCTGGTTCCAAAAAAGAAGTCTCCTTCTATTTGGGGGATTTGAGGCCCATTACTCTTTGCAACGTACTTTATAAGGTTATTTCTAAGGTTATGGCTAATATGCTTAAAGGTTTATTGTCAAAGGTAATCTCTCAGTTTCAAAGTGCTTTCATTCTGGGTCGACTTTGTTGGAAATTATTTTACCAGGATCTAGATTTACTAACAAGTATGTTGGATTAACAACCTAATATGAATTCTAAAACAATGAAAATAAACACATATAAAGTTAGAAAACCTTACAGTGGGTGCAGCGGAATAATATGACTCCTTCCGTTTAGATCTCTAGCCCTTGATTCCTTTCGGTAGCAGAGCATCACCAAGATCTGAACCTGGATCTTCTTTTCTCCTTCTTTGATGTAGAATTTCCATAGTCTTCCATACTATGATTGAGATACCACTTGATGTGTGTGGGCACTACTCATCTCACAAGGATTTCGAAATTTTCTCTCTTGAATTTCGTGGCTTATAGGCTTCATATGATGATCAAGAGAAGAGAACAAGGACTGCTATATATAGGGAGAAGGGAGAGCACAACTTTCCAAATAAACAGTTTCCTCTTTTACTGTGTAATTGATTAACTGCCTTATTTAGTGTGATCCACCACTTTCCTATTTTTGCTAGGCTTTGATTAGCAATTACATGGCAATTAAAAAATAAAAATAATAATTGGGAAACACAAAGGGAGTGCTCGGCCATAGAGGGAATATGGGCCTCACTTGGATTTTGCAGTTTCCTCAATTTTATTTCAATTTCTCCAAAAATGCCATTTTTCCAATTCTAATCATTTAAATGCCAAAACTAATTATTTAATAACTAAAATAGATTATTAAATAATATTGTCATTTAAAATAATTATTAATTAGACATACAAAGTCTCTTACTTAATAATTAAACCTAGAAACCCTTTTATTTACGATTTCATCCTTAAACTGTGAGAATTCATAAAGTAGACATAGTCTAACTTTTAGAATTATAATTGATTAATTAAAATCAATTAACTGAGTCTTACAAGCAGTATGGCCTCAACTAGTATGGGGACCATGGGTCTATATAACCGAGCTTCCAATAAGTCAAACCGAATTTACCAAGTAAATTCCCTAACTTATTAATTCCTCATTGAATCCACACTTAGAACTTGGAATTGCACTCTCAGTCATATAGAAACGCTCTATATGTTCCACGATATAGACACGTCATTAGTTATCCATTGTTATAACCCTAATGTGATCAATGATCCTCTATATACATGATTTACACTGTACAGGGATTAAATTACCGTAACACCCTACAATGTATTTTATCCTTAAAACACTTAACCCTGTATAAATGATATTTCACCTAAGTGAAATGAGATCTCCACCATTTATCTTCGTTTGGTTAAGCTCGAAGGAAATCATCCTTTACTTCTATTTGCCAAATAGAAGCTATAGATTCCATATTTATGTCAGCGCTCTCACTCAATTGCACTACCGTGTTCCCAAAATGTACGTATTGCCCAGACTAAAGATTAGGCTTAACTAACAAATCAAAGAACACGAATAATACTCTTGAAATTGAGCCTAACCACATCAGGATTTCGATCATGTGATCTAGGATCAACTAATGATATTGAATTGAATAGATGTTTACGGTAAGTTTCAAAATCTAATTCAAAGTTCAATATCGGTCCATTCCAATGCATACTCCATGCATCCAACCTGAGCTTTACTTTAACCTATGTTCTGGAAAGAACATAACATTTCTCCAAATTTAAGTAAACTCTGTTGTAGATTGTCATATCAGTAAAACCCAGTGTTCTGATAAATCTAGGAATACTTTATTCACATAGTCATGTTTATTTTCCACTGTGTTGACAACACAATAAACATGATCAAGTATGTGAAAAGGGGTTTGGATGAATTTATAAATCAAATAGACAAGCAATTGATTAAGTGAACCATGCAACATAAAAATGTTATTTCTGATCTTTATTAATAAGTAAATCTGATTATATGAAATGAGTTTTATTTAGGGCATAAAACCCAACAAACTCCCACTTGCACTAATATAAAACAAAAAGTGCATTTCAAATAATCATAAACACCTTGATATACCAATCAAGTGTAATAGTAGTAAACTCCTCGTAATGGGATCTGACAGGTTGAATTAAACACAACCTCTTCTCCACCATTACTCTTCCTTAATCACAAAATCCTTGATAATGTGAAATTCCTCTCTATATGTCTACTCTTTTGGGATACTGGATTCTATACTTTTGGGCAACTACTCTTTCGTTATTCAGGAAGTAACCCTAGTAGTTAAGGAAAGTTGGAACACTGCCACAAATGTATAGAACTTTCCTTAGACTGAATAAGTATCTTTCCTGCAACTTTTAACATTCAGTCTCTCTCTGGTAGACCAAGAGATTTCAGATAGGTTTTTACACTTCTCCAAAATCGCTACTCCACCCCCAAAGTAATCACCATCTCATCAGCAGACTTTCTAGCACAAAGGCAAGTCTTGAAATCTGATGTGGTGTAGTCTAAGAGTTTCAAAACCACCCTTATTGACTAACATATAGTTCCTCTTCTTAATCTTAAGATTTACTTGATTGTCTTCCAATGTTCTTCTCCTGGATTAATCTGATACTTACTCATTACTCCCACTCAACAGCAGGTGTCTGGTCTAAGGCATACAAAAGCATATCTGAGACCTCTCACTGTTGATTTAAGAATTCTTTCATGGCTTTATCTTTTCTGGAATAGTTGAAACTTTTCCTTAGATAAATAAAATCTATATCTAAGAAGTTGTGAAGCTTCTATATATTTCCATTGGAAAGAATATGCATCAGCATCTCATGCTTGCATTAGAGTAAGTAATTTCCAGGTATACCACAAGCCATAGGTTTAGATAAACTCAAACCTACAATACTAGGAACAGGAAGTTTTGTTAAGTCCATTGAATAGACTTATTAACAAAAATTTCCTTTCATGTCCTTGTAATAGAAAATTTAGGTTACTCCATGTGAATGGATCAAACCATAGTTCTCTTGGCTTTCTTCTTAGTTTCTTATCTTGACAATCCATTACTTGTTTAAACTCACAGTGGATTTTAATCACTAGTGTCTTCCAAGTTATAACAAGGTGAGTTCCTAGAAACTCTCCCACTACAACAAGGTACCGTGAATTATGTCAAAGAAAACTAAATGGTATAGACCTCTTCAGTTGGGTTAAGACAACAGAGGCAGTGGGATCATCTTGTAAAATAAGATGATAGAACACTTTTAGAATCAAGAAAAAATATCTCCTTTATTTGCTACTTTATTTTCAGACTTAGTCATTTTCTTAGAAAAGTAGTATTTGTTTAAACAAACACTTTCTTATCTAATGACTATGGGATGCTCCACCCATAATCACTTAGAATAGCTAACAAACATGCAAACAAGGGTTCTAGCTTTTCTTAAGATTTCGATTAGGTCATCCATGAATCTAGTAATGATTTACATAAAGTATACAACCATTGCATCATTCTGAAATTTTATTTCCATAGAAGGATTTAGGCAACGACTAGTAACTAATCATCAATATGCAACTCGAATTTTTGGGAGGTAAGTTTGGATATTATTCAAAATCAAATTAATGATCTTTGAACTGCATATCTACTAACTTTTTCTCCACCCCTATCAGTTCGCAAGATCTTTAACCACTTACCTTCACCATTGCTAGCAATTCATGAAAATTTTCAAACATTTCAAATTTCTTTTGCATAAGGTAAAATCTAGAGTGATCGTTTTAAGAATACAACGAAAACTCATATCCACCCCTGAATGTACATCCATCTGCGAATGAGATGAAATTACTTTCAGTGGATATAGGCATATTAACTCTTTGCAGAGAATGATCTTGTCAAAACCACTATGAACAAGATACAAATTCCTTAGATTTATAAAATATGTGGTTGTATCTTTTGATGACTTAAGTTTAGTTACATCAAAGAGTTCTTAGAATAGTGAAAGTGGATTCTGGTCACAGAATACTAAACTCATACAGTTTAAATCCATTGAAAGAAAATGGCTATGAAACACTTGTGAAAGTGTAACTGTATAATTAGTAACTCTTTCTTGGACCACCACTACTAATCTAACTCTATGATTTGCCTATACAAGTAGGAGATATCTAAGATTGAGGATTTATATCATTTTGGGATAGAATTCCGGGAATATAATCATATGCGTCATCTAATTTCTTAAGAGAAAATAAGACTTTATATGATTTATAGACCATTCATCCAATGATATGTCATTAAGCTAATTCGAAATGAATAAGCTAAGAGGAATTAGGATAATTTCGTTTTAAATAAGAATCCAACAATGCTCCGATTAGCGAGAGTCAAAGTAATCTTATTTATACAATCTTCTTGTTTCATATTGTAAAACACTAGTCTAAGGTATCATCAATTGATGAACAGCTAGATGTTGCATTTACAATATTTATCTTTCGAGATCTAACACTACTATGTTAGTCTAATGGTGAAAATCCATTAGGGATTCACTTCATTAGAAAAACAAGCTAAGTTAGACCAACAATGAAGATTCAAAATTAAACTACAATTTAATAACAGAAAATAACATGGTTCAATATAAATTCATACACAATTCAGAAATTATCAAGCATATAGCAAGTAGGAATGACAAGTGAAAATACTAAAACATACAATCCTAAATAATTTCCAAGGTTTTCAACAAACTGATATCAGTGTCCCGTTTAGGCGAGAGTCAAAGCTATCATCCATTGAATAGAGTTGTCAGCTCATCTAAAATGTCAAACATTCTAGCAACCTTTTATTCGATCAAGATTGAAATCCGCGTTGTCCCGTTTAGGCGAGAGTCAAGGCTATTCTATCTTATGAGCTTCCACCATTGTTTCATATTCTTGCAAGTCTTATACAGTCGCCACCATTAGGGTGATCATAAACTATATAAAAAACTTACAAGATTACTTATCTTTCGAGATTAAACGGTGCTAACTTGCTAATGAACGTTACTCCATTAGGGAGGATTACTCACTAAAACAATAGTTATGTAAAACCAACAATGGAGATCGAATGTCCTTATAATAAAGCTCATTATTTAATGAAGGGTTGTATTTTCTTCTAATATTTATTTTAAATATATATTTATTTAATTAAAATTTCCAATTTAGAATGAAAAATTCCAAATATAAATTTTAATTTAATATTTATAAATTATACTTAGATGGATATGAAAATAACGTGAATTATTTCCATCTTAGTAATAATTTCCATAAATATTTAGAAAATTATTCAATTTAAGTTGTTTCAAAATTAATTTGAATTAATTTACAACTCAAATTTAATTTTCTATAAATATATATTGCATTTTCGAAAATGCTTTAAAATAAAATAAAATAAATCCTGGAAAATTACTCTAATTTTATGTTGGCCCAAAATTAATAAAAATTAATTTTCAACAAAAAATATAATTTTCATATTTAATTAAATATCTAAGAAAAATTTTAAATATTTAAGTATCATTATTAAAAAATCAACTTAAATATTAATTTTCTATTTAATTAAATACACTAGAAAAATACTTCAAGCAAAACAGATAATATCTATCTAGACTTTCATAGACTAATTAATCCAATTTCTAATTATAATATATTTTAGTTCATTTATTTTAATTAATCATTAAATGAAAAAATCAATGATTTACGTTGGTCCAAAATTAAATAAATAATTTTCAACTTTAATCTATTTTTCAAATAAAATTCGAAATTTCTGCATCAAGTTGATGCAATTTTGAAATTTTGGGAAATGATTAATAAAATAAAATAAAATATATTCTGAAAATTATTCAAACTTAAGTTATTCTGAAATAAGATTCCAAACTTAAAATAATTTTCAACTTTAATTAAATAACATGAAAATAACAATATTAAAGTATCATGATGTAAATCAACTTAGATATTGAAATTTTTAATTTAATTAAATGTATTAAATTCAAGAAATAAATAATTAAGTAAAGAGGAAACTTAATTATTAATTCTAGTTTAATACTAGGAAAATATACTAAACTTAGATTGGAGCAAAATTAATTAGGAAACAATTAATTTCACAATCTATGATATTTTCCTATTTAATATTAGAAATAATAACTAGTACTAGAAATAACTGTCTAGAATATATCATTAACTAAGTGTTTTTCTAAAATTAACTTTAAAATATTACATGAAAAATAAATTTCATATATTTTAAAAGTTAATTATGTTGCTAATTCAATTTTAATTAGGTTAGACTTATATAATTAACCTAATACAATTATTTAAATAAGGCAAATGGGCCTTCACAATTGGTGTAGTTCATGTGAGGGGGAGCTGGGTTCAGTATGTCGTACCCACTTCTATGGTAGCAGAGCATCACCAAGATCTGAACCTGGATCTTCTTTTCTCCTTCTTTGACGTAGAATTTCCATAGTCTTCCATACTATGATTGAGATACCACTTGATGTGTGTGGGCACTACTCATCTCACAAGGATTTCGAAATTTTCTCTCTTTTTCTCTCTTGAATTTCGTGGCTTATAGGCTTCATATGATGATCAAGAGAAGAGAACAAGGACTGCTATATATAGGGAGAAAGGAGAGCACAACTTTCTAAATAAACAGTTTCCTCTTTTACTGTGTAATTGATTAACTGCCTTATTTAGTATGATCCACCACTTTCCTATTTTTGCTAGGCTTTGATTAGTAATTACATGGAAATTAAAAAATAAAAATAATAATTGGGAAACACAAAGGGAGTGCTCGGCCATAGAGGAAATATGGGCCTCACTTGGATTTTGCAGTTTCCTCAATTTTATTTCAATTTCTCCAAAAATGCCATTTTTCCAATTCTAATCATTTAAATGCCAAAACTAATTATTTAATAACTAAAATAGATTATTAAATAATATTGTCATTTAAAATAATTATTAATTAGACATACAAAGTCTCTTACTTAATAATTAAACCTAGAAACCCTTTTATTTACGATTTCATCCTTAAACTGTGAGAATTCATAAAGTAGACATAGTCTAACTTTTAGAATTATAATTGATTAATTAAAATCAATTAACTGAGTCTTACAAGCAGTATGGTCTCAACTAGTATGGGGACCATGGGTCTATATAACCGAGCTTCCAATAAGTCGAACCGAATTTACCAAGTAAATTTCCTAACTTATTAATTCCTCATTGAATCCACACTTAGAACTTGGAATTGCACTCTCAGTCATATAGAAACGCTCTATGTGTTCCACGATATAGACACGTCATTAGTTATCCATTATTATAACCCTAATGTGATCAATGATCCTCTATATAGATGATTTACAATGTACAGGGATTAAATTACTGTAACACCCTACAATGTATTTTATCCTTAAAACACTTAACACTGTATAAATGATATTTCACCTAAGTGAAATGAGATCTCCACCATTTATCTTCGTTTGGTTAAGCTCGAAGGAAATCATCCTTTACTTCTATTTGCCAAATAGAAGCTATAGATTCCATATTTATGTTAGCGCTCCCACTCAATTGCACTACCGTGTTCCCAAAATGTACGTATTGCCCAGACTAAAGATTAGGCTTAACTAACAAATCAAAGAACACGAATAATACTCTTGAAATTGAGCCTAACCATATCAGGATTTCGATCATGTGATCTAGGATCAACTTATGATATTGAATTGAATAGATGTTTACGGTAAGTTTCAAAATCTAATTCAAAGTTCAATATCGGTCCATTCCAATGCATACTCCATGCATCCAACCTGAGCTTTACTTTAACCTATGTTCTGGAAAGAACATAACATTTCTCCTAATGTAAGTAAACTCTGTTGTAGATTGTCATATCAGTAAAACCCAGTGTTCTGATAAATCTAGGAATACTTTATTCACATAGTCATGTTTATTTTCCACTATGTTGACTACACAATAAACATGATCAAGTATGTGAAAAGGGGTTTGGATGAATTTATAAATCAAATAGACAAGCAATTGATTAAGTGAACCATGCAACATAAAAATGTTATTTCTGATCTTTATTAATAAGTAAATCTGATTATATGAAATGAGTTTTATTTAGGGCATAAAACCCAACAAACTCCCACTTGCACTAATATAAAACAAAAAGTGCATTTCAAATAATCATAAACACCTTGATATACCAATCAAGTGTAATAGTAGTAAACTCCTCGTAATGGGATCTGACAGGTTGAATTAAACACAACCTCTTCTCCACCATTACTCTTCCTTAATCACAAAATCCTTGATAATGTGAAATTCCTCTCTATATGTCTACTCTTTTGGGATACTGGATTCTATACTTTTGGGCAACTACTCTTTCGTTATTCAGGAAGTAGCCCTAGTAGTTAAGGCAAGTTGGAACACTGCCACAAATGTATAGAACTTTCCTTAGACTGAATAAGTATCTTTCCTGCAACTTTTAACATTCAGTCTCTCTCTGGTAGACCAAGAGATTCCAGATAGGTTTTTACACTTCTCCAAAATCGCTACTCCACCCCCAAAGTAATCACCATCTCATCAGCAGACTTTCTAGCACAAAGGCAAGTTTTGAAATCTGATGTGGTGTAGTCTAAGAGTTTTAAACTCTGTTGTAGATTGTCATATCAGTAAAACCCAGTGTTCTGATAAATCTAGGAATACTTTATTCACATAGTCATGTTTATTTTCCACTGTGTTGACAACACAATAAACATGATCAAGTATGTGAAAAGGGGTTTGGATGAATTTATAAATCAAATAGACAAGCAATTTATTAAGTGAACCATGCAACATAAAAATGTTATTTCTGATCTTTATTAATAAGTAAATCTGATTATATGAAATGAGTTTTATTTAGGGCATAAAACCCAACAGACTTATCACTGATAATGTTCTTGTTTCCTTTGAGATTCTTCTTTATCTAAGACGTAAATAGAAAGGTAACACTAGTTGTATGGCTCTCAAATTGGATATGAGCAAGGCATATGATAGGATGGAATGCCCTTTTTTACAAACTATTCCGCTTCGCATGGGCTTTTTTATTGACTAGGTAATGATGATAATGGAAAGTCTTCGTACTATATCTTATAACATTATTCATGGAGGAGAAATTCATGAGCCTATTATTCCTTCTAGAAAAATTCGTCAGGGGGATCCTATCTCGCCATATCTCTTTATAATTTGTGCAGAAGGTTTTTCGGCATTGATTTGTCTTTACGAAGAGAAGAAATGGATTCATGGGTGTTAGGTAACTCGTAGGCCTCCTATTCTCTCTCATATGCTGTTTGCAGATGATAGTTTCCTCTACTTTAAAGCTACAAGGGAGGAGGCGCAGGGAGTTCTAGAGTTGCTTAATAAGCTTGAAAAGGCTTCAGGGCAAAAGGTGAATTTGAGTAAGTTTTCTATTTTCTTTAGCTCGAATACGGATGAGGGAGTTTGTCATAGAATTCTGTCTACTCTTCACATGAGAGCTGCAGATGATCACATTTTTTATCTTGGTTTTCCGAGTGTAATTGGAAGAAATAAGAATGTGACGTTTGGTTTTTTGAAGGAGAAAGTTAGGAAGCGCATTAAGAACTGGGATAGTAAGTTACTTTTGAGAGCGGGCAAGGAAGTTTTATTGAAATCTGTCATCCAATCTTTGCCTTCTTCAACTATGAGTGTCTTTTTAATCCCTTTGGAAATTTGCAAAGCTATTGATCGTCTTATGGGGAGATTCTGATGGCATATAAAGTCTTCTAATGGTAGTTGTATCCATTGGAAAAGTTGGGACAAGATGTGTCTACATAAGCATAAAGGAGGGTTAGGGTTTCGTAATTTGCGTGATTTTAATCTCTCCATGTTTGGCAAACAAGGATGGTGTCTGCTGACCAATCCTTCATCTCTTGTTGCTCGAGTTTTTCAAGCCATGTATTATCCTCTACGCACTTTTCTTGATGTTGAGTTCGGTTCTAATCCGAGCTATGCTTAGAGGAGTGTATTTGAAGCCCAAGATGTTGTTAAAATTTGTGCTAGATATAGAGTTGGGTCTGGTATTTCCATTCCTATTCTTATCCTGTCGTGGCTTCCTACCAAGGAAAACCCTTATGTGATTTCATCTCATGAGGCTCTTTAGGACTGTAGAGTATTTAACCTCCTTAAAACTGATTGTTTGAACTGGGATGAAGAGCTTTTGGAGGACCTGTTTGTTCTGAGAGATGTGGAGTTAATTCGTAGCATTCCTCTGCCTTTGACTCCTGAGGTGGATACCTGGTTTTGGGATTTTGACGCTTATGGTGGTTACTCAGTCAAGAGTGTGTATCGAGCATTGTAACTACGTAATGGGAGATGGAATATGCAAGATAATTATGGCTTTTGGGAGAAATTTTGGTATTTGAAACTACCTCCAAAAGTTAAGAACTTTCTTAGGAGGGCTCTCACCAACTGTCTTCCTACTTTGATGTCTCTTCAATCTAAAAGGGTTAATGTGTATAGTATCTGCCGTCTTTGTAATGGAGAGCATGAGACTATTTTTCACATCATGGTGGGCTGCCCTTTAACCCAAGCTTAAAGGAATCGAGGCCTGGGGTTTGATTTTAATGATGGGGGAGAGGAATTCAGTTACTGGTTTGAGAGCTTCTGCAATTCTCATCCAGGGGACTGCTGGAATATATTTTACCAGTATCTAGATTTACTAACAAGTAGAATGCTTTTAACATCCTAATATGAATTTCTAAAACGATGAAAATAAACACATAAAAGGTATGAGAAACCTTACAGTGGTTGCAGCAGAATTAAATGAATCCTCCCACTCAGATCTCTAAGCCTTGTATCCTTTCTGTAGCGGAGTATCACCAAGATCTGAGCCCGATTCTCCTTCTTGTTGATTGGATTCTTCACAGTCTTACATATAATGATTGGCGACTCACTTGATATGTGTGGGCATGCAATCAATCAATAATGGCTAAATTTTGATTTGTGAAGAATGGCTATGGTATTTCGAAAATTCAAGAGGAAGAAGAAGAAGGAATAGGTCTCATCAAACCTAGAGAGAAGACTAGTGTAACACCCTAACTAACATAGGCGTATTACGTGATTTTTAAACATGCTGTGCAGCTCGTTGCTAATCAACGAGGTTTATGGAAAACATGATTAATTAAAATTTTTGCTTTTTAATTAAACTTGTAAAAAATATAATTACAAAAAGACTCGGGATCCCGATTACAAAATCATTTACAAAATTTAACTGTTTATACAAAATAAATGTCGCCTAGCGACTAGTTACAAAAGCAGCCTCGCTGTCCCGATGATCGTACTCTCCAGGCCTAACCGCCCCGACATGTACAACCTTCATAAGCTCGCTCACGGTCCATCAGCTTTAGCCTTGCCTTTACCTACACATAAACGTAGAACTGTGAGTCGACAGACTCAGTAAGAAAAGCATAATAATACTCATACATAAACCCGGTTATGATCAGACGCCCATACCCTTGATCATAACCCTAACTGCCGTGTCCAACACGATACTGAGTCCTGCTACTGCCATGTCCAACACGGTACTGAGCCACTACTGCCGTGTCCAACACGATACTGAGTTTTGAACGTTCATAGAGACGGTACTATTGACACGTAACAGCCTGATCGGTCGAACCGGTCATACTCTGGCTGCTGGTCATACTCCAGCCTGTACCGACGTGTTACTATATCCAACTGATCGGTCAAACCGGTCATACTCCGGCTGCTGGTCATACTCCAGCCTGTACCGACGGGATACGTCAATAGTACGGAACCACCAACCAAGTGTCAGCCTGATCGGTCGAACCGGTCATACTCCGCCTGCTGGTCATACTCCAGCCTGTACCGACGTGACAAGGTTGGATGGTTCGAAGCCAACATACGTAACTAATGTAATCTAACAGGCTTCCTACATGCACGCTAAACATGTAATCTACATATGCATACTGTTATACTAATCTTACCTGGATTCCGAATTCAGGTGTGTCGGTCAACCTGACTGGAACTTTAACTGCGCGGCGGATTACAGGCTCCTAAACCATAAAAATCACAACACTATAAGTGACACGCTAAATCACTTCCCGGGGACTTAAACTAGGAACTAAAAGTTTCCCTATCGATAAAAAGCATGGCAATACCCCCTAAAACATAAAAACGAGGAAAACACGGGTTTCTGAAATTTCCCCAACCGGCAGACCGGTTGCCCAACCGGAATTCCGGTTCTGGGAATTTTCGAAGCCCATCCGGAATTCCGGATGCACAACCGGAATTCCGGTTCCTCGCAGACAGAATTTCAAAAATTCATATCTCAACCGATTCAACTCCAAATTGATTCAAACCTTCCAGACCTACTCCATATATCCCAAATAACATTTCTAAAGCATCAAACCTACCCAGAATGCACAGAAATGAAAAACACCATTGGAGCTCAAGCTTTGAGTTCTAAACTCAAACTTGAGCAAATCTAAACAACATGCAATCAAACTAGCTTAATTCTACTTAATCAAGCTTAGAATAACCTCAGAAAACAATAACAAACATCAACAACATTCCAGCAACAAAACATAACCATTTCCTTCAAAAATCACATATTTTACATAGAAAAACCAAAGCTTTACTCAACCTAACTATCATGCTTCAAAACAACTTAAATAACCCTAATCTAACAAGCTTTAAACCTCTGAAACTAAGAACTAATTCACAGCAGCAACAACAACTAACAATCATGCATGCATCAACTATATTCATCATTTTTTTCCGAGAAACAAAGAAATAAAGCTAGAGAGACATACCACAACAAAAGATTACTTGAATTTAGGTTGAAACTAGCTGAAAATCAAAGGAAAATCCATCTTCAAGCACCCACAAACCCAGCCGAAAAGAGAGAGAGCTTGAGAGCTTTTCTTTGAAAATTTTCTAACTTTTTCTAACTTGTGATTTTTTGTAAAATTAAAAGAATGAAATAAAGCCACCAATATAATTTCATTTCAGCCAACAAACATATAAAATAAACATTTATTTTCAAATAATAAAATCACTAAAAGACAAAATATCATTGGGGCAAAAAGACCATTTTGCCCCTCCACACTAAAACCACATAATAATCACTAAAGGGGTATTTTTGGGAAATTCTAAATTCCCGGCCATTCCCGACATTCCCAGTGTCTAAAAAAAACCGTCCCAAACTACTATCATACTAAGTTGTGATTTCTACTGAGCCAAACGCTGGGTTCCAAAATACCGGTGTAACACCCTAACTAACATAGGCGTATTACGTTATTTTTAAACATGCTGTGCAGCTCGTTGCTAATCAACCAGGTTTATGGAAAAACGTGATTAATTAAAATTTTGTTTTTTAATTAAACTTATAAAACAATATTACAAAAGACTCAGGATCCCGATTATAAAATCATTTACAAAAGATTTAACTGATTAACTGATACATAAAATAAATGTCGTCTAACGACCAGTTACAAAAATCAGCCTCGCTGTCCTGATGATCGTACGCTACGGTGCCTAGCAGCCCCGAGCATGTACAATCTTCACAAGCTCGCTCACGGTCCATCGGCTTTAGCCTTGCCTTTAACTACACATAAACGTAGAACTGTGAGTCGAAAGACTCAGTAAGAAAAGCATAATAATACTCATACATAATCCTAACTGCCGTGTCCAACACGATACTGAGTCCCGCTACTGTCGTGTCCAACACGATACTGAGCCACTACTGCCATGTCCAACATGGTACTGAGTTCTGAACGTTCACAGGGACGGTACTATTGACAAGTATCCTCCTGATCGGTCGAACCGGTCATACTCCAGCTGCTGGTCATACTCCAGCCTGTACCGACGGGATAGGTCAATAGTACGGAACCACCAACCAAATGTCAGCCTAATCGGTCGAACCGGTCATACTTCGGCTGCTGGTCATACTCCATCTGTACCGACGTGACAGGGTTGGATGGTTCGAAGCCAACATACATAACTAATGTAATCTAACAGGCTTCCTACATGCACGCTAAACATGTAATCTACATATGCATACTGTTATACTAATCTTACCTGGATTCCGAATTCGGGTGTGCGGTCAACTTTGTTGGAACTTTCGTGACGGCGGATTACAGGCTCCTAAACCATAAAAATCACAACACTATAAGTGACACGCTAAATCACTTCCCGGGGACTTAAACTAGGAACTAAAAGTTTCCCTATCGATAAAAAGCATGGCAATACCCACTAAAACATAAAATCGAGAAAATTTAGGGTTTCTGAAATTTCCCCAACCGGCAGACCGGTTGCCCAACCGGAATTCTGGTTCTGGGAATTTTCGAAGCCCATCCGGAATTCCGGATGCACAACCGGAATTCCGGTTCCTCGCAGACAGAATTTCAAAAATTCATATCTCAACCAATTCAACCCCAAATTGATTCAAACTTTCCAGACCTACTCCATACATCCCAAATAACATTTCCAAAGCATCAAACCTACCCAGAAACCACAAACACGAAAAATGCCATTGGAGCTCAAGCTTTGAGTTCTAAACTCAAACTTGAGCAAAACCACCTAACATGCAATCAAACTAGCTTAAATCCTCTTAAACTAGCATAATATAATCTCTGAAAACAAACAAAAACATTAACAACAATACAGCAACAGTTTCCCAACAATTTCTTCAAAATTTACATTTTTGAGCTAGAAAATTCAAACTTGAAACAAGGTAGCCTACATGCATTTCTAACAGCTTAATTCACCTCAAATTTACATGCTTACACCCCAGAAATTAATAATAAAACATAGCAATAACAACAGCCACAATTCATACATGCATTTCATCAAATTTTCATAAAACTCAAGAAAACACAAAGGGGAAGTTCTAAGAGATCAAACCTTGATTAGATTACACAAAGATGAGATGAAAATCACAAGAATTTGAGGAGAAAAATCGCAGCCCTAGCAGCCAAGCCTTGGCCGAAAAGAGAGAGAGGGCTTTGAGAGAGTTTTCTTTTTCAAAATTTCTATTTTTTTTGCTAAGTGTTGAAATGAGAAGAAAAATGAATAAATGCCACATATACCATTTTATTTCAGCCACCAATTAAACAATTAAACGTTTATTTTTCAATTTAATCAAGTCACTAAAAGACAAAAGTCATTGGGGCAAAAAGACCATTTTGCCCCTCCACACTAAAATCACATAAATCAAACTAAAGGGGTATTTTTGGGAAATTCTAAATTCCCGGCCATTCCCGACATTCCCAATGTCTAAAAACTTGCCCCAAACTAATAACATGCTAAGTTGTGATTTCTACTGAGCCAAACGCCGAGTTCCAAAATACCGGGCACCGGAAATGCAAACTATGAAAACTACTGAATAACATAACCATGCATTTCTGAATTCCATAAATAACAGTAATAAATTATTTAAATAGCTATAAATAATTTCATAATTAATCATAATTAACTGATAATTTCCAAATTAACTAAGCGGGCTTTACAACCGGGCACCGAAAATGCAAAATTTGAAAACTACTGAATGACATAGCAATGCATTTCTGAATTCAATAATAACAGCATAATAAATTATTTAAATAGCTATAAATAATTTTCATAATTAATCATAATTAACTGCTAATTTCCAAATTAAACTAAGCGGGCTTTACAACTATCCCCCCCTTAAAAGGATTTCGTCCCCGAAATCTAACCTGAATAACTCTGGATATTGAGCTCTCATATCTGACTCTAGCTCCCAGGTGGCTTCCTCCACCTTGCTGTTTCTCCAGAGAACCTTGACCAATGCTATGGTCTTATTTCGAAGGACTTTATCCTTTCTATCCAGGATCTGCACTGGCTGTTCCAAATAAGTCATGTCTGGCTGCAGTTCTAGGCTCTCATAACTGAGTATATGAGAGGGATCTGAAACGTATTTTCTCAACATTGAGAAATGGAATACGTTGTGAACTGCTGATAAGGTTGGAGGCAATGCTAACCGATATGCCACTTGACCTATCTTCTCGAGAATCTCGAAAGGTCCTGTAAATCTAGGGCATAACTTGCCTCTTTTCCCGAAACGTTTAATCCCCTTCATCGGAGATACCCGTAAAAACACATGGTCCCCTACTTGGAACTCAACATCTCTGCATTTCGGATCTGCGTAATTCTTCTGTCTGCCCTGTGAGGCAAGCATTCTAGCTTTTATCTTCTCTATTGCCTCATTGGTCCGCTGCACTGACTCTGGACCTAAGTATTTCCTCTCCCCTGTCTCATCCCAGTGGATGAGAGATCTACACTTCCTTCCGTATAACAGTTCATAGGGAGCCATCCCTATCGTATTCTGATAACTGTTGTTGTAAGAAAATTCTATCAACGGTAGATACTTATTCCATGAGCCTTCAAAGTCCATAACACAGGCTCGCAACATGTCCTCCAATATCTGAATTGTCCTTTCGGACTGACCATCTGTCTGAGGATGGAATGTTGTACTAAATTTTAGCCTTGTACCCATTGCTCGTTGCAAACTTTGCCAAAATTTGGAGGTGAACTTCGGATCCCTGTCCGAAACTATAGACTTCGGCACCCCGTGAAGTCTTACTATCTCTCTGATATACAACTCTGCCAACTGATCCACTGTAAATGTTGTTCTAACCGGCAGAAAATGAGCAGATTTCGTAAATCGATCCACCACTACCCAAATGGAATCATACAAACCCGTGGTACTAGGTAACCCGACCACCAAATCCATCGTGATATCTTCCCATTTCCATTCTGGTAGGGTTAGAGGCTGCAACAACCCTGCTGGTCTCTGATGTTCAGCCTTAATCTGCTGACAGGTGAGGCATCTCGATACAAATTCTACCAAATTCTTCTTCATACCGCTCCACCAGAAGTACGGTTTAAGATCTTGGTACATCTTAGTGGTGCCGGGATGCAGAGAATACGGGGTAGAATGAGCCTCCTCAAAGATCTCATTCCTAAGTTCCACACTATTCGGAACATAAACCCTGGCTTTATACAAGAGCATCCTTTGTCGACCTTTGAAAAGTCCTTGGCTTGGCCAGCCAACACCTCATCTCTGACCTTCACTAACTCTGGATCCGTCATCTGAGCGACTTTTATTCTTTCTAGCAGGTCAGATTGTAGCGTTAAGTTGTGAAGCTGACCTACCACAAACTCAATGCTGGATCTAACCATATCCTCTGCTAGCTGAGGTGAGATCTGAACCATACTAGCTACTTGCCCGGGACCCTTTCTGCTCAGGGCATCGGCCACTACATTGGCCTTTCCGAGATGATAGAGGATCTCACAATCGTAATCTTTCACTAATTCTAACCAACGCCTTTGTCTCATATTCAAATCCTTCTGAGTAAAGAAATACTTGAGACTTTTGTGGTTGGTATAGATCTCACACTTTTCCCCGTAAAGGTAATGCCGCCAAATCTTCAATGCAAAAACCACCGCGGCCAACTCCAGGTCATGAGTCAGGTATCGCTGCTCATAATCCTTTAACTGACGAGAGGCATAAGCAATGACCCAATCAGCTTGCATCAATACACACCCCAAACCCTGTTTGGATGCGTCGCAATAAACTACGAACTTCTCCTTGTCTGAAGGCAAAGCTAGCACTGGAGCGGTAATTAACCTCTATTTCAGCTCCTGGAAACTAGCTTCGCATTTGTCTGACCAAATAAATCGCTGATTCTTCTTTGTAAGCTCGGTTAGGGGCATTGAAATTTTTGAAAACCCTTCCACGAACCTACGGTAGTACCCAGCTAAACCCAAGAAGCTTCTGATCTCTGTCACTGTCTTCAGTCTCGGCCAATCCCTGACGGATTCAATCTTCCCGAGATCCACCTTGATCCCATCTTTGCTCACAATGTGCCCTAGGAAAGACACCTGAGATAGCCAGAACTCACATTTCTTGAACTTGGCATAAAGCTTATGTTCTCGAAGTCGTTGCAGTACCATCTGAAGATGTAACTCATGCTCCTCTTCTGATTGAGAGTACACGAGGATGTCGTCGATAAACACAATCACACAGATATCGAGGAAATCCTTGAATACTCTATTCATCAAGTTCATGAATGCTGCAGGAGCATTGGTTAGTTCGAATGACATAACTAGAAATTCATAATGTCCATACCTAGTGCGGAAAGCCGTCTTCAGAATGTCCTCCTCTCGGATTCTCAACTGATGATAACCCGAACGGATATCAATCTTAGAAAAGACCGTCTTCCCCTGAAGCTGATCGAACAAATCATCGATCCTAGGTAATGGATATTTATTCTTCACTGTCAGCTTGTTCAATTCCCTGTAGTCGATGCACATCCTCATAGATCCATCCTTCTTCTTGACGAATAAAACCGGAGCTCCCCAGGGTGACACACTGGGCCGAATAAGCCCTATGTCAAGCAACCCTTGGAGCTGAATCTTTAATTCCTTAAGTTCAGCCGGAGCCATTCTATACGGGGCTTTGGAAACCGGTTCCACCCCTGGTGCCAAGTCTATCACGAAGTCAATCTCTCGCTGAGGTGGTAACCCTGGAAGTTCTTCGGGAAAAACATCCAAAAATTCCCGAACCACTTTGATGTCTTCTGGCCGAATGGTATATGGCTGAGTGGTGTCCACCACCACGGCCAGAAACCCTAAGCATCCGCCGTGCAACAATTCTCTAGCTGACATAGCCGAGATCACTGGGATTCGAGATCCCTGAACTGAACCAACAAACACAAATGGTTCTTCACTTTCCGGTTGGAAGATCACCATTTTCCTTTTACAATGAATACTCGCCAAATATTTAGATAGGAAATCCATTCCTAAAATAATGTCGAACTCTACTAAACTCATCTCTATCAAGTCAGCACTTAACTCTCTACCATCTATCCTGATCGGCATAGACC
Source organism: Cannabis sativa (assembly GCF_029168945.1). Classification (NCBI taxonomy): domain Eukaryota; kingdom Viridiplantae; phylum Streptophyta; class Magnoliopsida; order Rosales; family Cannabaceae; genus Cannabis; species Cannabis sativa. Next base: position 70,376,009 of record NC_083601.1, read on the forward strand.
TAATCCACCTGTTGGAGATAACCCATTCTCCGCCAGGTAAAAGAGTTCCAAACCCTGATTCATAACTATCGTACGGTCTACCCAATTTACTAAAGACTCTGGCCGCCACATAAGAATGTGTAGCCCCAGAATCAAACAGCACTGAATATAGCGAGTTATTAATAGAAAGGCCGACTGTGACAGGCGATGGGTGGCATGCAGCATCAGCCTCAGTGATAGTAAACACCCTGGCTGGAGTGGGTATTGCTGGAGCTCTCGGTGCCTCTGATCGGAGCTGGGGACAGTCCCTCTTGAAATGTCCGGGCATGCCACAGTGAAAGCATCCCTGACCTTTGCACTCACCCCAATGGTGCCTTTTGCAGCTAGGGCACTCGGGATAGGAGAAGCGGGTCTTAGTACCACCAGGACGACTCCTGCGTTGCAGTTCCCCGGAACCTTTTGTTCGACTCGAGCCACGGAAGCGAGTGGGTGCTCTCTTCCTCGATCAATGGCCGAACCACTACTCCCTGCTAAAGCTTGGCGACGGGAGAGGGGTAGGAGCCCCGCCACTCGTCGGAGTACTAGCTGACTCCGACATACACCCAATTGCGCCCTCAGCTCGCGGTGCCTTCTCCACCATCTTTGCATAGGTGGTGCTGTCGTCCGTGGTGATCATAAAGTCGTGCTTGATCTTCGCATTCAAACCATCAAGATACTTCTCTTTCTTGCTGAAGTCGGTCGGCACAATTCCCGAGGCTAACCTCGCCAACCGGTCAAACTGAGTAGTATACTCAGTGAAGCTCATATTCTCACGCTGGGTCAGGTGAGCGAACTCTTTCCTCTTGGCACTTCTGACCGCCTCGTTGTAGTACTTTGCGTTGAAGAGTTCCTGGAACCTTTCCCAGGTCATGGTGGTGACGTCATGGATCTGAGACACCATGTCCCACAAGACCAGAGCGTCCTCCTGGAACTGGAAAGTGGCACACACCACTCTCTCATTACCGGTGACACCCATGAAGTTCAGGATCTTGGTAATCACGAGTCGGCCCCTTTGCTCGGCTTTCATCACGTCCGGACCTCGCGGGAAAACTCGAGGTGCTTGCTTCGGAGCCGTTCATACGGAGGTTCCAATCTATGGGCCGCCACCACAATCTCGGCACAGGCGGCGGGGGCGGGTGCCACTTTGGAACTACGGAGCCTTTGGGCAGCGGGAGCACCTGGCTGTCTCAACCTGCGAGATCTCGAGGTCTTGGTCTTCTATCCTGGGACTTGCATTTACGCAAGCCGAGACCTCCCAATTTTGGACTCCCTCATCGAGTTTGGGGGAGCACAGGCGGCTTGTGGCGGGTTCTCATCACCCAGACCACGAGCCACTGCCTCGGGGACCTCTACCTCGGCCCCTGGGCGGCGGGGAAGCGAGGCTCACGACCTTGATTCGACCCCACCGAGTTGCCACGACTCCCGGTGGTCCTTTGGCGTCCATCGATTAGAACCGCTGCGAAACCAAGAGTTGGCATATCGGGTCGTATTCAAGGACGGCTTACAAATGCCGCTTAATTTGGAAATGAAAAACGAAACATGGGCACATTACTCTTTTATCGAGGCTACTAACATGCTTCCTAACAGGCTTTTCTTTTTCATAACTGAATAAAATAAACTACTAGAGCAATAAAGGCTTACTGAACCGTGAAACGAGCTAACTGCTGCTGATGATTGTACATGTCGTGACGATCTTCAAAAGACAACCTGGCGGCTCTGATACCAAATTGTAACATCCTAACTAACATAGGCGTATTACATGATTTTTAAACATGATGTGCAGCTCGTTGCTAATCAACGAGGTTTATGGAAAACGTGATTAATTAAAATTTTTGCTTTTTAATTAAACTTGTAAAAAATATAATTACAAAAAGACTCGGGATCCCGATTACGAAATCATTTACAAAATTTAACAGTTTATACAAAATAAATGTCGCCTAGCGACTAGTTACAAAATCAGCCTTGCTGTCCCGATGATCGTACTCTCCAGGCCTAACCGCCCCGACATGTACAACCTTCATAAGCTCGTTGACGGTCCATCAGCTTTAGCCTTGCCTTTACCTACACATAAACGTAGAACTGTGAGTCGACAGACTCAGTAAGAAAAGCATAATAATACTCATACATAAACCCGGTTATGATCAGACGCCCATACCCTTGATCATAACCCTAACTGCCGTGTCCAACACGATACTGAGTCCGCTCTTGCCGGTGTCCAACACGGTGCGGAGCCACTCTTGCCGTGTCCAACACGGTGCGGGTTACGAACGTTCATAGGGACGGTACTATTGACACGTAACGGCTGATCGGTCGAGCCGGTCATACTCCGGCTGCTGGTCATACTCCGGCTGTACCGACGTGTTACTATATCCACTGATCGGTCGAGCCGGTCATACTCGGCTTCTTGGTCATACTCCGGCTGTCTGCAGAACGGGATACGTCAATAGTACGGAACCACCAACCAAGTGTCGGCCTAATCGGTCGAGCAGGTCATACTCCATTGCTTGGTCATACTCCGGCTGTCACTTAGAGCGTGACAAGGTTGGATGGTTCGAAGCCAACATACATAACTAATGTAATCTAACGGGCTTCCTACATGCACGCTAAACATGTAATCTACATATGCATCTTGTTATACTAATCTTACACGGATTCGAATTCGGGTGTCTTGGATCAACTTTTGGAACTTTAGCTAACGCGGCGGATTACAGGCTCCTTAACCATAAAAATCACAACACTATAAGTGACACGCTAAATCACTTCCCGGGGACTTAAACTAGGAACTAAAAGTTTCCCTATCGATAAAAAGCATGGCAATACCCCCTAAAACATAAAAACGAGGAAAACACGGGTTTCTGAAATTTGCCCAACCGGCAGACCGGTTGCCCAACCGGCAGACCGGTTGCCCAACCGGAATTCCGGTTGCCCAACCGGAATTCCGGTTCTGGGAATTTTCGAAGCCCATCCGGAATTCCGGATGCACAACTGGAATTTCGGTTCCTCGCAGACAGAATTTCAAAAATTCATATCTCAACCAATTCAACTCCAAATTGATTCAAACCTTCCAGACCTACTCCATATATCCCAAATAACATTTCTAAAGCATCAAACCTACCCAGAATGCACAGAAATGAAAAACACCATTGGAGCTCAAGCTTTGAGTTCTAAACTCAAACTTGAGCAAATCTAAACAACATGCAATCAAACTAACTTAATTCTACATAATCAAGCTTAGAATAACCTCAGAAAACAATAACAAACATCAACAACATTCCAGCAACAAAACATAACCATTTCCTTCAAAAATCACATATTTTACATAGAAAAACCAAAGCTTTACTCAACCTAACTATCATGCTTCAAAACAACTTAAATAACGCTAATCTAACAAGCTTTAAACCTCTGAAATTAAGAACTAATTCACAGCAGCAACAACAACTAACAATCATGCATGCATCAACTATATTCATCATTTTTTCCAAGAAACAAAGAAATAAAGCTAGAGAGACATACCACAACAAAAGATTACTTGAATTTAGGTTGAAACTAGCTGAAAATCAAAGGAAAATCCAGCTTCAAGCACCCACAAACCCAGCCGAAAAGAGAGAGAGCTTGAGAGCTTTTCTTTGAAAATTTTCTAACTTTTTCTAACTTGTGATTTTTTGTAAAATGAAAAGAATGAAATAAAGCCACCTATATCATTTCATTTCAGCCAACAAATATATAAAATAAACATTTATTTTCAAATAATAAAATCACTAAAAGACAAAATACCATTGGGGCAAAAAGACCATTTTCCCCTCCACACTAAAACAACATAATAATCACTAAAGGGGTATTTTTGGGAAATTCTAAATTCCCGGCCATTCTCGACATTCCCAATGTCTAAAAAAACCATCCCAAACTACTATCATACTAAGTTGTGATTTCTACTGAGCCAAACGCCGGGTTCCAAAATACCGAAAATGCAAAATATGAAAACTACTGAATGACATAGCAATGCATTTCTGAATTCAATAATAACAGCATAATAAATTATTTCAATAGCTATAAATAATTTTCATAATTAATCATAATTAACTGCTAATTTCCAAATTAAACTAAGCGGGCTTTACAACTAGGTTTTTAGCTTTAGAGGCATTAGCTGGACTATGAGACCTTAGCTATCCTTTTATACTAATTTCTATAGGGTTAGGATTGATTTATTTAGAATAAAAAATTGACAAAAAATGGAGCATAAAACCCTTAAGTTTTTAGCCATTATATGCGCCCCACAATTGTTTGTGTTTTGTCATTTTTCTCAACTATTTTATCTATTTTTCACAAATACCACTTTTGCAACTTCAACCCTATAAATGCCAAAACTATTTATTTAATAATAAAAGTAATTATCAAATAAAATTTTTATTTATAATATTTATTAATTAGACTCCACAAAGTCTCTTAATTAATAAATTAACCTTAAAACACCAATTCTTCACAATTAAGCCATAACATAGTGAAAATTCATAAACTAGACGTAGTCTAATTTTAGAATTAAAATTGATTAACTAAAATCAATTAACTGAGTCTTACAAGCAGTTTGTCTCAACTAGTATGGGCACCATCGGCCTATATAATCGAGCTTCCAATAAGCAGATCTAGAATTTACCATGTAAATTCACTAACTTATTAATTCCTCGTTGAACCACTATAGAACTTGGAATTGCACTCTCAGTTACATAGAACACTCTATATTTTCCACGATATAGAGACGCTACTAATTATCCATTGTTATAATCCAAATAATCAATGATCCTCTATAGATGATTTACATTGCATAGGGACAAAATTACTGTTACACCCTTTCAATGTATTTTGTCCTGAAAACACTTAGCCACCTATAAATGATATTTTAGTGAACTAATATAATCACTTAAATGAGCCCTCTATGATTTATCTCTATTTAGCCAAGCTCGAAGGAAATGATCGTTTCACTTCTATGTCCAGATAGAAGCTATAGATTCTACATCTATGATTAGCGCTCCCACTCAATTGTACTACCGTGTTCCCAAAATGTACGTATCACCCGGACCAAAAGGTAGGCTTATCTAACAAATCAAAGAACACAAATAATACTCTTGAGATCGAACCTAACCATCTCAAGATTGAGATCATTTGATCGAGGATCAACTAGGTGATATTGAATTGAATAGATATTACGGTAAGATTATCATATCTAATTCTAATTGAATATCAGTCCCTTCCGATGCATACTCCATACATCCAACCCAAGCTTACTTTAACCAATGCCCTAGAAAGAACATAGCACTTATCCACGGTGCAAGTAAACTACGTTGTAGATTATCATATCAGTTAAACCCTTTGTGCTTGATAAATCTAGGAATACATTTAATCACACGAAGTCTTTCATGTAATGGTTGCGAGTGGTTCGGCTTCGGTCCACTTAGTAAAGTAGTCAAGCTGCTACCCTTTGCGTACTGCACTCCGCCTTTACCTTTAGGTAATTGTCCGATCAGGTCAATTCCCTAAATGGCAAAGGGCCATGGACTTTGCATCTGTGTTAGCTCGTTGAACGGAGCTCTTGGTATCTTTGAAAATCTCTAGCATTTGTCGCACTTCTTAACATAGGCTCTCGAATCTTCAATCATCGTTGGTAAAAAATAACCTTGCCTTAGAATTTTCATTGATAAGCTCTGTCCGGCGGCGTGATTTCCACAGAATCCGTCGTGAACTTCAGATAGGAGTCCTGCAGCTTCGTCTTGAGTGACACATCTGAGTAATGGCATCGAGAATCCTCTTCTGTACATGACTCCCTCTACTATGATATCTTGTCTTTGCCTTCCTTCTCATTTTCCGAGCTTCATTTCGGTTATACGGGAGTTCCGCGCGAGTTGAGGTAAGGCTGCTATTGGCGTCATCCAGTTTGGGGATGTATCAATCATTTCTATTACTTCCGTGCCAGTGATGCTAGGCTCTTCAAGGAACTGGATAGGAACCAAGTTTGCCTTGTCACATACATTGCTGCTTGCCAATCGAGCTAAATGTCTGCTTTCGTATTTTCTTCTCTTAGAATTTGTGTGAGACCGTAGCTTTTGAATTGTGCGAGCAGGTCATGTATTTTGCTCAGATATGCTATCATCTTTTCTCCCCGAGCCTCGTATTCTCCGGATACATGATTTACCACCAGCTGTGAATCACTATAGATTTCAATGTGTTCGACCTTCATTTCCCGGGCTAGTAATAGTCCAGCGATTAGAGCTTCGTACTCGGCTTCGTTGTTAGATGCTTTGAATCCGAGCTTGACTGCAGCGTGTAGGTGTTGCCCCTAGGCGTGATGTAACACCCTAACTAGCATAGGCGTATTACGTGATTTTTAAACATACTGTGCAGCTCGTTGCTAATCAACGAGGTTTATGGAAAACGTGATTAATTAAAAATTTTTCTTTTTAATTAAACTTGTAAAATATTTATACAAAAGACTCGGGATCCCAATTACAAAACCATTTACAAAAGTTAACTGTTTATACAAAATATATGTCGCCTAGCGACTAATTACAAAAATAGCCTCGCTGTCCGATGATCGTACGCTCCAGGCCTAACCGCCCCGACAGGTACAATCTTCACCGGCTCGCTCATGGTCCATCAGCTCTATCCTTGCCCTTACCTACACATAAACATAGCACTGTGAGTCGACAGACTCAGTAAGAAAAGCATAATAATACTCATCCATAAATCCCGGTCATGATCAGACGCCCATACCCCTGACCATAACCCTAACTGCCGTGTCCAACACGATACTGAGTCTCCTAAGCTGCCGTGTCCAACACGGTGCGGAGTTCGAACGTTCATAGGGACGGTACTATTGACAAGTAACAGCCTAATCGGTCGAGCCGGTCATACTCATTTCTTGGTCATACTCCGGCTGTATCGACGTGTTACGGTATCGGCCTAATCGGACGAACCGGTCATACTCATTTCTTGGTCATACTCCGGCTGTCTGCAGACGTGATACGTCAAATAGTACGGAACCTCAGGCCTAAGTATCAGCCTAATCGGTCGGGCGGGTCATACTCCATTGCTGGTCATACTCCGGCTGTCATGCAGACGTGATACGGTGTCGGCCTAATTGGTCGAGCCGGTCATACTCGGTGCTGGTCATACTCCGGCACATGTCAGAAGCGTGACACAGTCAGATGGTTCGAAGCCAACATACATATCTAATGTAATCTAACAGGCTTCCTACATGCACGCTAAACATGTAATCTACATATGCATATTGTTATACTAATATTACCTTGATTCTGAATTCAGGTGTGCCGGTCAACCTGACTCGAACTATCTGCGCGGCGGATTACAAGCTCCTAAACCATAAAAATCACAACAATATAAGTGATACGCTAAATCACTTCCCGGGGACATAAACTAGGAACTAAAAGTTTCCCTATCGATAAAAAGCATGGCAATACCCCAAATAACATAAAATCGAGGAAAACTAGGGTTTCTGAAATTTCCCCAACCGGAATTTCGGTTCTGGGAATTTTCAAAACCCATCCGGAATTCCGGTTCCTTAACTGCTTGTGTTCCCGAAGCTGTTGCAGTACCATCTGAAGATGTAACTCATGCTCCTCTTCTGATTGAGAGTACACGAGGATGTTGTCGATAAACACAATCACACATATATCGAGGAAATCCTTGAATACTATATTCATCAAATCCATGAATGCTGCAGGAGCATTGGTTAGTCCGAACGACATAACTAGGAATTCATAATGTCCATACTTAGTGCGGAAAGCCGTCTTTGGAATGTCCTCCTCTCGGATTTTCAACTGATGACAACCCGAACGGAGATCAATCTTAGAAAAGACCGTCTTCCCCTGAAGCTGATCGAACAAATCATCGATCCTAGGTAATGGATATTTATTCTCTTGTTCAACTCTCTGTAATCGATGCCCATCCTTATCGTTCCATCTTTCTTCTTGAGGAATAAAACCGGGGCTCCCCAGGGTGACACACTAGGCCTAATAAACCCTATGTCAAGCAACCCCTAGAGCTGAATCTTTAACTCCTTAAGTTCAGCTGGAGCCATTCTATATGGAGCCTTGGAAACCGGTTCCACCCCTGGTGCCAAATCTATCACGAAGTCAATCTCCCGCTGAGGTGGTAACCCTGGAAGTTCTTCGAGAAAAACATCTAAAAATTCCCGAACCACCTTGATGTCCTCTGGCCGAATGGTATCTGGCTGAGTGGTGTCCACCACCACGGCCAGAAACCCTAAATAACCACCATGCAATAATTCTCTAGCTGACATGGCCGAAATCACCGGGATCCGAGATCCCTGAACCGAACCAACAAACACAAAAGGTTCATCACTTTCCGGTTGGAAGATCACCGTCTTCCTTTTGCAATCAATACTCGCCGAATATTTAGATAGGAAATCCATTCCTAAACTAATGTCGAATCTACTAGGCTCATCTCTATCAAGTCAGCACTTAACTCTCTACCATCTAACCGGATCGGCATAGACCTAATCCACCTTTTGGAGATAACCAACTCTCCGCCAGGTAATAGGGTTCCAAACCCTGATTCATATCTATCATACGGTCTATCCAATTTACTAAGGACTCTCGCTGCCACATAAGAATGTGTAGCCCCAGAATCAAACAGCACTGAGTAAAGCGAGTTATTAACAGAAAGCTGACCTATTACAACTGATGGGCTGGCATCTGCATCAGCCTGAGTGACGGCGAACACCCTAGCTGGAGTGGGTATGGCCGGAGCCCTCGGTGCCTCTGAGCGGAGCTCGGGACAATCCCTCTTGAAGTGTCCGGGCATGCCACAATGAAAGAATCCCTGACCTTTGCATTCACCCCGATGGTGCCTTTTGCAGCTGGGGCACTCGGGATAGGAGAACCGGGTCTCTGCACCACTAGGACGACTACCTCTATTCTGGTTCCCCCAGAACCTCTTGTTCTGACTCGAGCCTCCGGATGCAGTGGATGCTCTCCTCTTCTGGTCCATGGCCGAACCACTACTCCCCCTGCTAAAGCCTGATGCAGGAGGGGTAGGAGCCTCGCCACTCGCCGGAGTACTAGCTGACTCCGACATACATCCAACTCCGCCCTCAGCTCGCAGTGCCTTCTCCACCATCTCAGCATAGGTGGTCTTGTCGCCAGTGGTGATCATCAAGTCATGTTTAATCTTTGCATTTATCCCGTCCAGGTATTTCTCTTTCTTACTGAAGTCGGTTGGCACTATTCCCGAGGCTAACCTCGCCAACCGGTCGAACTGAGTAGTATACTCTGTCACGCTCATATTCTCTCGCTGGGTCAGGTGAGCGAACTCTTTCCTCTTGGCGCTTCTGACTGCCTCATTATAATACTTGGCGTTGAAGAGTTCCTTGAACCTTTCCCAGGTCATGGTGGTGACGTCATCGATCTGAGACACCATGTCCCACCAGACCAGAGCGTCTTCCTGGAACTGGAAAGTGGCGCACACCACTCTGTCATTACCGGTGACACCCATAAAGTTCAGAATTTTGGTGATCACCGTTAGCCATTGTTCGACCTGCAACACGTCTGGACCTCCCAGAAAGACCGGAGGTGCTTGCTTCCAGAACCGTTCATACAAAGGTTCCATTCTGTTGGCTGCCACAACAATTTCGGCCTGAGCAGCAGGGGCGGGTGCCACTGGAACTACTGGCACAGGCACTGCAGGAGCACCCTGCTGCCTTAATCTCTGAATCTCGAGGTCTTGCTCTTCAATTCTGGCTTGCATTTCAGCAAACCTAACCTCCCAATTCTGGGCTCCCTGATCGGCTTGGGGAGCCTGGGCAGCCTGTGGCGGGTTCACATCACCCCGACCACGAGCCCTGCCCCTGGGATCTCTACCTCGGCCCCTAGCAGGCGGGGGAAACTGAGCTCCCTGACCTTGATTCGACCCTACCGAATTGCCCTGGCTCCGGGTAGTCCGCCTAGCGTCCATCTAGTCGGAACCGCCTGCGAAACCAAGAGTTGGCATATCAGGTCGCATTCAAGGAGAGCTTACCAATGCCGCTTAATTTGGAAATTAAAAACAAAACATGCGCCTATTCCACTATCAGGCTACTAACATGCTTCCTATCAAGGTTTTCTTATTCATAAAATAAATAAATAAACTACTAAATAAATAAAGGCTTACTGAACCATGGAACGAGCTAACTGCTGATGATGATTGTACATGTCGTGACGATCTTCGAAAGACAACCTGGCGGCTTTGATACCAAATTGTAACACCCTAACTAGCATAGGCGTATTACGTGATTTTTAAACATACTATGCAACTCGTTGCTAATCAACGAGGTTTATGGAAAACGTGATAAATTAAAATTTTTGCTTTTTAATTAAACTTGTAAAATATTTATACAAATGGCTCGGGATCCCGATTACAAAACCATTTACAAAATTTAACTGTTTATACAAAATATATGTCGCCTAGCGACTAACTACAAAAATAGCCTCGCTGTCCCGATGATCGTACGCTCCAGGCCTAACCGCCCCGACATGTACAATCTTCACCGGCTCGCTCACGATCCATCAGCTCTAGCCTTGCCCTTACCTACACATAAACATAGCACTGTGAGTCGACTGACTCAGTAAGAAAAGCATAATAATACTCATACATAAATCCCGGTCATGATCAGACGCCCATACCCCTGACCATAACCCTAACTGCCGTGTCCAACACGATGCGAGTCCCCTAGCTGCCGTGTCCAACACGGTGCGGAGTTACGAACGTTCATATGGACGGTACTATTGACAAGTAACGGCCTAATCGGTCGAGCCGGTCATACTCGACTGCGGGTCATACTCCGGCTGTGCTGAAGCGTGTTACAGTATCAGCCTAATCGATCGAACCGGTCATACTCCGGCTGCTGGTCATACTCCAGCCTGTACCGACGTGATACGTCAAATAGTACGGAACCTCCGACCTAAGTATCAGCCTAATCGGTCGAACCGGTCATACTCCGGCTGCTAGTCATACTCCAGCCTGTAGCGACGTGATATAGTGTCAGCCTAATCGGTCGAAGCGGTCATACTCCGGCTGCTGGTCATACTCCAGCCTGTACCGACGTGACACAAGCGGATGGTTCGAAGCCAACATACATATCTAATGTAATCTAACAGGCATCCTACATGCACGCTAAACATGTAATCTACATATGCATACTGTTATACTAATCTTACCTGGATTCCGAATTCAGGTTTGCCGGTCAACCTGACAGGAACTATCTGCGCGGCGGATTACAGGCTCCTAAACCATAAAAATCACAACAATATAAGTGATACGCTAAATCACTTCCCGGGGACTTAAACTAGGAACTAAAATGTTCCCTATCGATAAAAAGCATGGCAATACCCCAAATAACATAAAAATGAGGAAAACTAGGGTTTCTGAAATTTCCCCAACCGGTAGACCAGTTGCCCAACCGGAATTTCGGTTCTAGGAATTTTCAAAACCCATCCGGAATTCCGAATGCACAACCGGAGTTCCGGTTCCTCGCAGGCAGAAATCAAAATTTCACAACTCATTCAAATCAACTCCAAATCACACAAAACCTTCCAGACCTGTTCTATATATCCCCGAGAACATTTCTAAAGCAACAAAACCAAGCTTTAAGCACAGAAACACATTTCACCATTGGTGGTTCAAGATTGAGTTCAAAAAGTCAAAACTTAACTAAACCTCCAAACAGCCACTAAAACATGCATAAATCAACATATTCCAACCTCATTTAACACCAGAAAACCCTACCTAACCATAACAGCAACCCTAGCAACGAAAATCACGAATTTTCTTTGAAAACCAAACTTTTGAGCTAAAAATCACACAACTTAAACAAGATAGCAAGCATGCATTAAAACCTAGTTAATCCATTCATTTTAGACATAATTAAGCTTCTGAAAACATAATCAAAACTTAGTAACACTACAACCACAAAACTCAAAGCATGCAATGATCATACATTCACCAAAACTTCAAGAACTTAAAGAAAAGCTTAAGGGAAACATACCAACAACTTGATAATACCAATTTTGAACAAAGTGAGCTTGAAATCCAAGAAAAATGGCAAGAATCCTTGCTGCACAAGGAGGCCAAAAGAGGGAGGAAAAGAGAGAGAGTTTTCCTTTGAAAATTCTGTAATTTTTTCTAAGTTTTGAAATATGAGAGAAATGCCACCTAACCCACTTATTTCAGCCAAAACTTAAGAGAATAAAACACATATTACTCAATTATTAAGCCACAAAAAGACAAACTAACAATGGGGCAAAATGACCATTTTGCCCCTTCACACTAAAATCACATAAATAACACTAAAGGGGTATTTTTGGGAAATTCTAAATTCCCGGCCATTCCCGACATTCCCAATGTCTAATAAACCGTCCCACACTACTAACATACTAAGTTGTGATTTTAGTGAGCCAAACACCGAGTTCCATGTTACCGGGCACCAGAAATGCAAAATTATGAAAACTATTAAATGACATAAAATGCATCTCAGAATTCAATAATAACAGTATAATAATTATTTAAATAGCTATAAATAATTTCACAATTAAACGTGATTAACTGCTAATTTCCAAATTAAACTAAGTGGTCTTTACACGTGACGAGGGCAATCCCTGCACCAGATAGTTGATCTGTAGCCGACCCATCCACATGTAGTTTCCAGGTCGGTTTGTCTTCATTGTTATTTGGCTGAGGTGCTTGCTCGGGGTTACTTTCTGGTATGCTTTCTTTTTTGCCTGTGCATTCTACCACAAAGTCGACCAAGGCTTGGCCTTTCATTGTTGTTCGGGGTTGGAAAGTGATTTCATACTGACACAACTCTACTGCCCACTTGAGTAACCATCGAAAAGCATCTGGCTTTTGCAGTATTTATCGTAGTGGCTGGTCGGTATATACCCGAACAATATGAGCTTGGAAATAAGGCCTCAACTTCCTTGTTGCTAGAATGAGGCAGTAGGCGAGTTATTCTATCAACGGATACCGACCCTCAGCCTCAATGAGCCTTTTACTGATGTAATAGACTGGGTGTTGTACGCTGTTCTCTTCTCTGATCAGCACAGCACTGACGGCATGTTCCGTGACAGCTAAGAGCTCCTCACTGTCCACAGGTTTTGAAAGTACAGGAGGTTTTGCAAGTTATGCCTTTAGCTCTTGGAAAGCTCTTTCACATTCTTCTGTCCTCTGAAACTGTTTGTTTCCTCGTACGATGTTGAAGAATGGGACACAGTTGTCCGTTGATTTTGAGACGAATCTGCTGAGTGCGGCGATCCGACTAGTTAAGCTTTGTACTTCTTTGGTTTTTGTTGGGGAGTTCATATCAAGGAGGGCTTGAATCTTTTCTGGATTGGCTTCAATTCCTCAGGCATTAACGATGAAGCCTAGAAACTTTCCCGAGCTGACTCCGAAGGAACACTTTAAGGGATTTAGCTTCATGTTGTTTTTTCTAAGGACTTTGAAGCATTCATCCAGGTCATCGATGTGCCCCCCAGCCTTTCTGGATTTGACGAGCATATCATCCACGTACACTTCCATATTTCGCCCAATCTGGTCTTTAAACATTTTGTTTACCAATCTTTGGTACGTAGCTCCAGTATTTTTTAGACCATACGACATGACTTTGTAGCAATAGAGACCCATATCTGTTCGGAAACTTGTATGTTCTTGGTCTGGTGGATGCATTTTGATTTGATTGTAGCCTGAGTAAGCGTCCATGAAGCTTAATATTTCGTGCCCTGCTGTTGCGTCTAAGAGCTGATCGATTCTTGGAAGTGGAAAACATTCTTTAGGGCATGCTTTGTTGAGGTCTATAAATCAATACAGACTCGCCATTTCTTGTTCGGCTTGGGCACTAGTACGGGATTCGCGACCCAAGCCAGGTAAAAAGCTTCAATTATGAAGTTGTTGTTACGCAGCTTTTCAACTTCATCCTTCAAGGCTACTACTCGTTCTTTGTGCAATAGCCTTCGTTTTTGTTAAACTGGTCAGAAGTTGGGATCGATATTCAGAACATGTGAAATAATACAAGGATCAATTCCGACCATATCCGCATGTGACAAGGAAAAAAGGTCTAGGTTTGCTCTCAAAAATTTTATCAATTCTGATTTTACTTTGAGCAACAAACCTTTTCCAATTTTTAGTTTTCTAGTCGGGATAGCTGGATTGATCTCGATCTTTTCTAATTCTTCCATAGGTCCAACATTGCTGCTTGGGTCCCCAAGTCGAGGATCCACATCTTCATCCTCGCCTTGGAAAGTTCCTTACTTTGGAATTTTTTTCCCTTGTTTGGGCTCTGGCTGGAGGATATTTCCATCTTAGCCTTGGCCACTGCAAGGTTGTAACATTCCCGAGCAGACTGCTGGTTTCCTCTTAGACACCCTACCCCATTCTTTGTTGGGAACTTCAGGCACGAGTGAAATATTTATGTGACAGTCTTTAAGTCATACAGGGCTAGTCGGCCAAGCATTACGTTAAAAGCTGAAGGAACATCCAATATTAGGAACTTGGCCATGATAGTTATGCTCGTCGGAGCTTGTCTAATAGAGAGGGGTAGACGGATTTGTCTCAACTCGTATGGGGACCATAGGCCTATATAACTGAGCTTCCAATAAGCAGATCTACAATTTACCAAGTAAATTCACTAGCTTATTAATTCCTCGTTGAACCACTATAAAACGTGGAATTGCACTCTCAGTTACATATAACGCACTATATTTTCCACGATATAGATATGATAATAATTATCCATTGTTATAATCCCAATAATCAATGTTCCTTTATAGATGATTTACATTGCATAGGGACAAAATTACCGTTACACCCTTTCAATATATTTTATCCTTAAAACACTTAGCCACCTATAAATGATATTTTAGTGAACTAATATAATCAGTAAAATGAGCGCTCTATCATTTATCTCTATTTAGCCAATCTCGAAGGAAATCATCGTTTCACTTCTATGTCTAGATAGAAGCTATAGATTCCATATCTATGATTAGCGCTCCCACTCAATTGTACTACCGTGTTCCCAAAATGTAAGTATCACCCGGACCAAAAGGTAGGCTTATCTAACAAATCAAAAAACACAAATAATACTCTTGAGATCGAACCTAACCAGCTCAGGATTGAGATCATTTGATCTAGGATCAACTAGGTGATATTGAATTCAATATATATTAGGGTAAGATTATCATATCTAATTCAAATTCAATATCAGTCCCTTCTGATGCATACTCCATACATCCAACCCAAGATTACTTTAATTAATGCCCTAGAAAGGACATAGCACTTATCCAAGGTGCAAGTAAACTACGTTGTAGATTATCATATCAGTTAAACCTTGTGTACTGATAAATCTAGTGTTTGAAATTATTTTACCAGGATCTTACATCTACTCAGAAGTATGTTGATTAACACCCTAAATATGAACTTTCTAAAACGATGAAATAAACACATATAAAGTTTAGTAAACCTTACATTGGGTGCAGCGGAATAATATGACTCCTTCCGTTCAGATATCTAGCCCTTGATTCCTTTACGTAGCGAGCATTATCAATATACGAACTGGATCTCTTTCTACGATTCTTTAGTCTTGAAACTCCTTCTTCTTGCTGAAAGTCTTTCTTCACGATCTTCCTCACTATGGTTGAGGTATCACTTGCTGTTTGTGGGCACTACTCTAACACTAAGTAATTTTCGAAATTGAAGAGGAAGAAGAAAGAGAAAGGGTCGGCCAAAGATAGGGAGAGAGAAAGGCTCAGTTTTTCTGAATGAAAAAGTTGAAAATTTAAGTGTAAATTTCCTGAAGCCTTCACTATCTATTTATAGCATTCCACTACGGTTAGGTTTGAATTATTTGGCATTAAAATAATGAAAATATCAGAGGGAAAACCCTACAAAAGTGGACGACCATACAATTGTGATTTGGGACTCACTTTTTGCAATTTTGCAGTTTTATCTTTTCTGCATTTGATTTTCTCAAAAATGCCATGTAAAGACCGCTTAGTTTAATTTGGAAATTAGCAGTTAATCACGTTTATTTATGAAATTATTTATAGCTATTTAAATAATTTATTATACTGTTATTATTGGATTCAGAGATGCATTTTTATGTCATGTAGTAGTTTGCATAATTTTGCATTCCGGTGCCCGGTATTTTTGGAACTCGGTGTTTGGCTCAGTAAAAAAATAACAACTTAGTATGTTAGTAGTTTGGGACGGTTTATTAGACATTGGGAATGTCGGGAATGGCCGGGAATTTAGAATTTCCGAAAAATACCTCTTTAGTGTTATTTATGTTATTTTTGAGTGGAGGGGCAAAATGGTCTTTTTGCCCCAATGATATTTTATCTTTTAGTGATTTTATTAATTGAAAAATAAATGTTTATCTAGTTAATTGTTGGCTGAAGTAAATAGGAATAGGTGTCTTTCAATTTCATTTTCTCATTTCAAAAATCACAACTTAGAAAAAAGATAGAAAATTTTCAAAAAAAACTCTCTTTCTCTCTCTCTCTTTTCGGCGAAGACTTGGAGCTGCTAGGGCTGGGTGTTCTTGCTCAATTCTTGTGTTTTTCAGCATCTCTTTGTGTAATCCAAGTCAAGGTTTGATCACTTGTAACTCCTCTTTGTGTTTTCTTGAGTTTTAAGAAAGTTTGGGTGATGCATGCATGATTTTTGAGGTTGTTGCTGCTGTGTTTTTGTTGTTGATTTTTGAGGTTTAAAGTTTGTTTATTTGAGTTAATTTGAGATGTTGTGAAGCATGATAGTTAGGTTGAGCAAAGTTATGAATTTCCTATGCTAAAATTATTGTTTTCAAACAGAGTTGGTTATAATCTGTTGCTGTGATGTTATTGAAGTTTATAGTTGTTTTTCAGAGGCTTAATTATGCATGATTAAGTAGATTTATGTTGGTTTGATTGCATGTTAGCTAGGTTTACTCAAGTTTGAGTTTAGAACTCAAAGCTTGAGCTTTAATGGTGATTTTTGATTATGTGCAATCTGGGTGGTTTTGAAGCTTTAGAAATGTTCTAGGGGATATATAGAACACGTCTGGAAGGTTTCATGTGAATTGGAGTTGATTTGGTTGAGATATGAAATTTTGAGTTTGCTGCCTGCGAGGAACCGGAATTCTGGTTGTGCATCCGGAATTCCGGATGGGGTTCTGAAATTTCCCAGAACCGGAATTCCTGTTGGGCAACCGGTCTACCGGTTGGG
The DNA here is from genome assembly GCF_029168945.1 of Cannabis sativa. NCBI lineage: Eukaryota > Viridiplantae > Streptophyta > Magnoliopsida > Rosales > Cannabaceae > Cannabis > Cannabis sativa. Next base: position 70,393,286 of record NC_083601.1, read on the forward strand.
GAAAATTCTGAAACCCTAGTTTTCCTCGATTTTGTGTTTTTGGGGGTATTGCCATGCTTTTTATCAATAGGGAAACTTTTAGTTCCTAGTTTAAGTCCCCGGGAAGTGATTTAGCGTGTCACTTATAGTGTTGTGATTTTTATGGTTTAGGAGCACATGTCCGCCGCGCAGTTAAGTTCCAGTCAGGTTGACCGGCACACCTGAATTCGGAATGCAGGTAAGATTAGTATAACAGTATGCATATGTAGATTACATGTTTAGCGTGCATGTAGGAAGCCTGTTAAATTACATTAGTTATGTATGTTTGCTTCGAACCATCCAACCCTGTCACGTCGGTACAGGCTGGAGTATGACCAGCGGCGGAGTATGGCCGGTTCGGCCGTCAGTGACACTTAGGTTGGCGGTTCCGTACTATTGACGTATCCGGTCGGTACGGGCTGGAGTATGACCGATGGCGGAGTATGGCCAGGTTCGACCAATCGGGCGGATGCGTAACACGTCGGTACGAGTGGAGCATGACCCGGCGGCGGAGTATGGCCAGGTTCGGCCGTCGAGGTTGTTACTTGTCAATAGTACCGTCCCTATGAACGTTCAGAACTCAGTACCGTGTTGGACACGGCACTTAGGGGGACTCAGTATCGTGTTGGACACGGCAGTTAGGGTTATGATCAGGGGTATGGGCGTCTGATCATGACCGGGTTTATGTATGAATATTATTATGCTTTTCTTGCGGGTACGTCGACTCACAGTTCTACGTTTATGTGTAGGTAAAGGCAAGGCTAAAGCTGATGGACCGTGAACGAGCTTATGAAGATTGTACATGTCGGGGCGGTTAGGCCTGGAGCGTACGATCCTCGGGACAGCAAGGCTAATTTTTGTAACTAGTCGCTAGGCGACAATTATTTTTTATGCACTGTAAACTTTTGTAAATGATTTTATAATCGGGATCCCGAGTCTTTTGTAATATTATTTTATAAGTTTAATTAAAAAGCAAAAATTTTAATTAATCATGTTTTTCATAAACCTCGTTGATTAGCAACGAGCTGCACGGCATGTTGAAAAATCACGTAATACGCCTATGTTAGTTAGGGTGTTACATGCCAATTTTCAAATTCAACCATTTAAATGCCAATTCTAACTATTTAATAACTATAAATAATTATCAAATAATATTGTCATTTATCATATTTATTAATTGAACCATACAAAGTATCATAATTAACAAATATGGCCCTAAAACTCTTTCTTTACAATTTCGCCCTTACTTAGTGAAAAATTCACAAATAGACATAGTCTAATTTGAGAATTATAATTGATTAATCAAAACAAATTACATAAGTCTTACAAGCAATATTATCTCAACTACTGCGGGGACCATGGGTCTTTATAACCGAGCTTCCAATAAGTAGATCAAGAATTTATTACTAAAATTCACTAACTTATTAATTCTTCGTTGAATCCACGCATAGAACTTAGAATTGCACTCTCAGTATATAGAATGCTCTATATGTTCCACCATGTAGACACATAATTAGTTATCCATTGTTATAATCCTAATTTGATCAATGATCCTCTATATGATTGATCTACACTGTAAAGAGATTAGATTACCGTTCCACCCTACATTGTATTTAATCCTTAAAACACTTAACCCCGTATAAATGATATTTCAGCTTATGGGAAATGAGATCTCCACCATTTATTTACTTTTGGTCAAGCTCGAAGGAGATCATCCTTTACTTATTATTCGCCAGATAGAAGCTATAGATTCCATGTTTATGTTAGCGCTCCCACTCATTTGCACTACCGTGTTCCCAAAATGTACGTATCACCCTGACTTAAAAGTAGGCTTAACTAACAAATCAATGAACACGAATAGCCTCTTGAGATTGAGCCTAATCATAACAGGATATTAAGATCATTTGATCTAGGATCAACTAGGCGATATTAACTTGAATAGATATTACGGTAAGTTTCATAAATCTAAGTCAAAGTTCAATATCGGTCCCTTCCGATGCATACTCCATGCATCCAACCTGAGCTTTACTTTAACCAATGCTCTGGAAAGAACATAGCACTTCTCCAAATTCAAGTAAACTCTATTGTAGATTATCATATCAGTAAAACCCTATGTCTGATAAATCTAGGAAACTTTATTCACATAGTCATGTTTACTTTCCAATGTGTTGACGACACAATAAACAGGATCAAGTATGTGAAAAGGGTCTCAAATGAATTCATACGTTATGTACATATAATCATGAAATAAATCATGTGAACCATGCAACATTAAATGTTATTTCTGATCTATATTAATAAGTAAATCTGATTATATTGAAATGAGTTTTATTTAGGGCATAAAACCCAACAAACTCCCACTTGCACTAATATAAAACAAAATGTGCATTTCAAATAATCTCAACAGCTTGATATACAAATCAAGTGTAGTAGTAGTAAACTCCTCGTAATAGGATCTGAATGGTTGAATTAAACACAACCCTTCCTCCACTATTACTCTTCCTTAATCACAATATCATTGATAATGTGAAATTCCTCTCTATATGTCTACTCTCTTGGGATACTGGATTCTCTACCTTTGGCAACTACTTTTGGTTAATCAGGAAATTAACACTAGTAGTTAAGGCAATTTGGAATGGTGCCAAAAATGTATAGAACTTTCCTTAGACTGAATAAGTACCTTTCCTGCAACTTTAACATTCAGTCCCTTTCTGGTAGACCTAGAGACTTCAGATAGGGTTTTACACTTCTCCAAAATCACTATTCCACCCCCAGAGTAACCACCATCTTATCAGAAAGATTTTCTAGCACAAAGGAAAATTTCGAAATCTGATATGGTGTAGTCTAAGAGTTTTAAACACACTCTAATCGACTAACATATAGTTCCTCTTCTTAATCTTAAGATTTACTTGATTGTCTTCCAATGTTCTTCTCTTGGATTAATCTGATACCTACTCATTACTCCCACTCACAGCAGGTGTCTGGTCTAAGGCATAAAAAAGCATATCTAAGACCTCTCACTGTTGATTTAAGAAATTCTTTCATGGCTTTATCTTTTCTGGAATAGTTGAGACTTTTCCTTAGATAAATAAAATCTATGTCTAAGAAGTTGTGAAGCTTCTATGGATTTCCATTAGAAAGAAAATGCTTCAGCATCTTAGTAAAGTAAGTTGCTTGCATTACAGTGAGTGATTACTAGGTATACAACAAGCCATAGGTTTAGATAAACTCAAACCTATAATACTAAGAACTGGAAGTTTTGTTAAGTCCATAGAATAGACTTATTAACTAAAATTTCCTTTTATGTCCTTGTAATAGAAAACTTTAGGTTATTCCATGTGAATGGATTAAACCATAGTTCTATTGGCTTTTCTTCTTAGTTTCTTATCTTGACAATCCATTACTTGTTTAAACTCACAATGGATTTTAATCACTATTGTCTCCCAAGTCATAATAAGGTGAGTTCCTAGAAACTCTCCCACTACGACAAGGTACCGTGAATTATGTCTAAGAAAACTAAATGGTATTAGCCTCTTTGGTTGTGACAAGACAACAAAGGCAGTGGGATCATTATATGTCAAATAAGATGATAGAACACTTTTGGAATCAAGAAATAAATATCTCCTTTATTTGCTACTTTATTTTCAGACTTTGTCATTATCTTAGAAAAGTAGTATTTGTTTGAACAAACACTTTCTTATCTATTGACTATGGGATGGTCCACCCTTAATCACTTAGAATAGCTAACAAACCATGGTTAACAGTTCTAGCTTTTCTTAAGATTTTGATTAGGTCATCCATGAATCTAGTAATAATTTACATTAAGTATACAACCATTACATCATTCTAAAATTGTATTACTATAGAAGGTTTTAGGCAACGACTAGTAACTAATCATCAATATACAAATCCAAATTTCTGGGGAGGTAAGTTTGGATATAATTCAAAATCAATTTAATGATCTTTGAACTGCATATCTACTAACTATTTCTCCACCCCTATCAGTTTGCAAGATCTTTAACCACTTACCTTAATGGTTTATCACCATTGCTAGAAATTCAGAAATTTTTCAAACATTTCAAATTTCTTTGCATAAGGTATAATCTAGAGTGATCATTTTAAGAATACAACGAAAAACTCATATCCAACCCTGAATGTACATCCATCTGCGAATGAGATGAACTAATCTCAGTGGATATAGGCATATTAACTCTTTGCAGAGATTGATCTTGTCAAAACCACTATGATCAAGATACAAATGCCATAGATTAATAAAAAATGTGGTAGTGTCTTTTGATGACTTAGGTTTAGTTACATCAAAGAGTTCTTAGAATAGTGCAAGTGGATCCTGGTCACAGAATACCAAACTCATATTCCATGCAGTTTGAATCCATTAATAGAAGATGGATATTAAACACTTGAGAAAGTGTAACTGTATTGTATTCTGGAATTAGAAATATAAGTAAATTTCTGTTTGGATTCTAAAATTAAAGTCAAAGACTTAATTTATACCAAATAAAATGAGTAATTCTATCATGGACCAACACTACTTATTTAGCTCTAAGTCTGATTTTCCCATACAAGTAGGAGATTTCTAAGATTGAGGATTTATATCAATTTGGAATAGAATATCGGGATTATAATCACATGCGTCATTTAATTTCTTAAGAGAAAATATAGAATGACATGAAATGATTTATAGACCATTCATCCAATGATATGTTATTGAGCTAATTCGAAATGAATAAGCAAAGAGGAATTAGGATAATTTCGTTGTGTAATAAGAATCCAACGATGCTTCGATTAACGAAAGTCAAAGTAATCTTATTTATATAATCTTCTTGTTTCATATCGTAAAAATACTAGTCTAAGGTGTCATCGATTGATGAACAGCTAGATGTTGCATATACAATATTTATCTTTCGAGATCTAACACTATTATGTATGTCTAATGGTGAAAATCCACTAGGGATTTATCTCATTAGATAAACAAACCAAGTTCGACCAACAATGAAGATTCGAAATTAAACTACAACATAATAATAGAAAATAACATGGTTCAATATAAATTCATACACAATTCAGAAATTATTAAACATATAGCAAGTAGGAATGACAAGTGAAAATACTAAAACATACAATCCTAAATAATTTCCAAGGTTTTCAACAAACTGATATCAGTGTCCCGTTTAGACGAGAGTCAAAGCTACCATCCATTGAATAGAGTTGTCAGCTCATCTAAAATGTTAATCATTCTAGCAACCTTTTATTCGATCAAGATTGGAATTCAGCGTTGTCCCGTTTAGGCGAGAGTCAAGGCAATTCTATCTTATGAGCTTCCACCATTGTTTCATAATTTGCAAGTCAAATATGGTCGCTACTGTTGCTCCTAAAATCGCCCAATATACGTGGACCAGTCAGGAAGGGACACGTGGATCAAATTACTTGAGAAGAACTGCTAAGTCTTTGTATGACACCAGGAAGCGTTATTCGCATGGGTCCCGGAAGATGCACCCGGAGTACAAGGTACTCCCGGAAGCGAGCATAGCTTAAAGGCACTCCGGGATGTGTCAGGTCTCTCCCGAGACATCAAGTCGCATTTAATGCTGCATGGGAGGAAGCGTGTTGGGACTGTAACACGCAATAAAGTCTGACGGCACATCCCCCAAACAGCAGCGCTACAGTAATGATCATTTAAGTCTAGCGACGGCTACTCTGCGAAGAGTCACGTCAATCATAAGACAAAAAGGACATTCTCCATAAAAACCCTACATCACCTAGGGATTTGACCATGCATCACCCATGGTATATTCATCGGAAATGCCCAACTTTATGGATACTTACAGACACATGTGTAAGTACAATTCTAGGGATTGCCCCACTAAAACACTATAAATACCCCCTCAAAGCTCATTTAATGGGGTCGGAGAATCTTGGCTGCTTAAGAGCAAACAGAGAAAAAACTCACCAAGAACATTCTTTGTATTAAAGAGAGAAACATTCTCCCATGTGTAGAATCTGTATTAAAGATATCCATAAATATCAGTGGCTCGTGGACTAAGGCTCATTAACGCCCCAACCACGTAAAAAGTCTTCATCTCGCTTTCTTACAGCTCATTATTATATTCATATTTTATTAGTTGCCGAAAACCTCGGTCAACATTTTGGTGCTTTCATTGAGAGCTGAGGAAAGCTGCTTCACAACAAGCATTTAACTTCACAACAATGGTGGAGACAAGAGCTACACGTCACCCTCGCCCTCTAGAAGACGCTCAAGATCCCAATGAAGAGGATGTAGCCTCAAGGGCGGCAGAGGAGTCCGAGGAAGAAGTTCCGGATGAAAACCACGAGGAACACCTCGACGAATACGCTTACGATGATGGAAGCTACCAAGAGCTGGTGCTTCTCAGACAAAAAGCCATCGATCACGAAGCAGAGATCGAAGCTCAGAAAGTGCAAAATCAAAAGATGCATGAGGTGATGCTAGCCATGCAAAAAGCCATGGAGGCAGCTGGCATTCACGTGCATCCCAAGGCAATGGCCGCTGGACTCGGTGGGGAGCCAGCTACGTCTTCGCCCAATTCCCGGCGGCAAAGGCCTAGGGAACCCTAGCCCTATAAGGCACCCCGAGGAAAACCAAATAAAAAACCCTACTTCTGCCCTGGTCGAAAGAAAAAGGCGCAGGATCCGCGTAAGGTCCGCTCAGATTTCCCTAAAGGGAAAGGTCCGCAGAGGGGCAAGCCCCAAAGAGGGAGTCTTGGCCCTCAGGATCGAGGGGACCGAAAAGCGTTCCGTGCACCGAGAACCGGGGGGTAGAGGCGGAGGAGGACGAGAGATGTCCACCCGTTGATTTGAGAAATCAAATCAATGGGAATCGAGGTGACCTCCGGGATCACCTTGATCGAAAAGATACGGACCGAAGTCTCCTCGGGTGCGTAAACGAAGGGATTATGGCGAGCTTGCCATCCTTCGAAAAGATATTGCCGAGTCTCCGGAGGCGGAAGGGAGATGACTCCGACTCGGATAGTGAGGACCGGGAGCCCGGTGCCAAGCATATCCTGGAGGCGGAGCTCCTAAAAACTTCAAAATGCCGAAATGGCGGCATATGCGGGAACTCAGGCCCCGGTGATCACTGTCACGATTCAACCGAGTCATGACGGTCATGCGGGTCGGCAATGACGCCAAATGCCTATGCTTCCCCCTCACTACGAGCGGTTCGGCGGAGGAGTGGTTCAAGAAACTAGAACCGGGATCGGTGGGATGTTGGAACAAACTCCAAACCAACTTCGGAGACAATTTGTCGCCGCCGGAAGGTCAATTTGGAGGTTAGTGCCTTGACTAACATCAAGCAACTACCCACCGAGACCTTGAAGAATTACATCAAGAGGTTCGAGAGGAGGCCTCGAAGACCAAGAAGGTTGACGACGGACAACGGCTTGCGCTTCTCCAAGCGAGGAATCCGTCTTGGGACTCCTGCAGGAACGAATTACGGCAAGAAGGCGGCTGCTAGCCTTCGGGACTTCCAGAAGCGAGTCCAAAAATATATTAACCTCGAAGAAGCCCAGATCGTGGCTTATGGAGGCTATTATCCCACCGGGATAGCAGGGTACATGCCAGGAGTATCGCCCTCGGGTACTGTCCCGACCGCGACCCCTCCGGTTAGTGGCATACGGTTTTCTGCCACTCCGGGTACAACCAAGGCCAAGCTCTGCCCCCGGCATCTTCCCATTACGGCAATCCGTCCGGGGTGAATGGACGGGCTCCTTCACAGGCTGCCCCAACCGCTAGCTTAACAGGCCCTACTCAAGGGTCTAGAAGCAAGAGGTCTTCCAAAGGCAGCACCCGAACGGGAGAGAAGCGCCAAAGAAGGGGTACACACCCCAATACACCCGGTACACGAGCTCACGGACTCTCGGGAACGTGTCTATTTTGCCACAAGGCGAATACGCATTCACAGGAGACCCCGGCCATTGTACGGGGACGGCTCCGGAGAGATCCAAGCAAAAGGTGCGAATATCACAACGACATCGGCCACAGCACCAACGAGTGTAAAAATCTCAAAGATGAGATTGAAAATCTGATCCGGTTGGGCCACCTCTATGAGTGGATCAAGAATAGGTTACCCCACCTTAACCCGGCGGGTGGCGGGGGCATGCCTTCGGGAACACCGGGGGTACGGCGGGAGTATTGCCTCCGGTGCTCCGCGAGTGACACCCGGCATATGCCGGACTACGCCTCGGCCTAATGGACGGGTAGCCATGATCTCCGGAGGTCCCCATATCGGAGGAAACACTCGAAAGGAGCGAAAGAGATATGCCGAGGCTGCAAGGCACAGTGAGGTGTGGGAGGTCACCCAACTCCCAGCTCAAAGGCCTCGGCTAATGGACCAACCCATAACGTTCACGGAAGAAGACGCCAAGACGGTGCGTTTTCCTCATCACGACCGTGGTCATAGAGACCCCCATTGCAAATAAAGTAGTGGCCGGGGTCACGATTGATAATGGAAGTTAGTGAACTTGCTCTTCAAAGAGGCCTTCGGCTGCGATAGGGTTGACCGACCGGGACCTCTCTCCTAGCGGATCGCGGCTCACGGGGTTTAACGGGACAACTCTAATCCCGATGGGAAAAGTCGGGCTCCCGGTTACCTGTGCCGGACACTCCCGAGCACGTTTAAGTATTGCACCTTCGTGGTGGTAGGCGCAACGGCCTACAACGCAATCTTAGGCCGACCGGCCCTCGTCGACTTTGGTGCAATAACTTCCATCCGACACCTATGCCTAAAATTTCCTACCCAGGAAGCCGGAGTCGGAACGGTGAGGGGAAACCAAGGAGAGGCCAGGCAATGTTACAACGTTGCCACCCACTTGCCAGTGCTCATGGTCGGGGGCCCCCAGCGAGAGAAGGCTGAAGAAGACGAGTTGGATCCTCGTATAGGATCCGAAAGGGTCGTAGAACCGATGGAGGACGTCGAAGAGATACCAGTGTGCGACGACGACTCCACCAAAGTACTCCGGATAGGGAGAGGCCTAGATCCGGAGGAAAAGGATAAAATAATAAAAACACTGAAGGGCGCCATTGATGTTTTTGCATGGCGCCAAGAGGACATGGCCAGAGCATCGGCCCTCATGTCATCACCCATGTCCTCAACGTCAACCCGGACATGCCTCCTATACAACAAAAGAGACGCCCGCTGGACTCGGCGAAAGCCGAGGCCTTAGAGAAAGAGGTGGATAAACTTTTGTCCAACAGCATGATCCGCGACGTATACTATCCGGAATGGCTGGCCAATCCGGTCCTGGTGCCCAACCCGAACGGGACTTGGCGGGTTTGCATAGATTTCACAGATCTAAACAAAGCACCTTGAAAAGGGCTGCTTCCGCTGCCCGGGATTGACCAAATGGTGGACGCCACCTCGGATTTAAGCGCTATCTTTCATGGATGTCTATGCGGGTACAATCAAATAAATATGCATACGGCGGATCGGGGAGTGCACTAGCTTCGGGGCCGATAAGGGGGTATACTGTTACCTAGTCATGCCTTTCGGACTGAAAAACGCCGGAGCAACCTATCAAAGAATGGTTAACCGGATGTTTAAAAGCCTCCTGGGACGAAACATGGAAGTATATGTAGACGACATGCTCGTCAAATCCAAAGCATGCAATAGCCATGCAAACGACTTAGAAGAATGTTTCGAAGTCGTCGAAGATACGGCATGAAGCTCAATCAGAAGAAGTGTACCTTCGGAGTCAAGTCGGGAAAATTCACAGGCTTCATAGTCGACGAGAGGGGGATCGAGGCAAACCGGAGAAAATCCAAGCTCTCTTGGACATGCCATCCCCCAAGACACATAAGGACGTGCAAAGTTTGACCGGAAAGGTGGCCGCCTTGAGCCGTTTTATCTCACGATCCACGGACAAGTGCATACCCTTCTTCAACATACTGAAGAAATGCCAAAAGTTCGAATGGACGGACGAATGCGAAGAGGCATTCAAGAGGCTAAAAGACCATATGGCCAAACCCCCTATACTATCAAAGCCGTCCTCGGAGAAGACTTGTTCCTTTACTTGGCGGTCTCAGAACATGCGGTCGATCTTTGCATTGGTCGGGAGGAAGAAAAGATCCGGCATCCCGTGTACTATGTTAGTAAACGCATGATAGGGGCCGAGACAAGGTACCGGTCATTGAAAAGCTAGTATTCTGCCTCCTGATGGCATCACGGAAGTTGAGACCATACTTCCAAGCCCATCCAATCAGAGTTTTTACCAATCATCCACTCCGGCAAGTCCTCCGAAACACCGAAGCCTCCGGAAGACTCCTCAAATAGGCAATGGAGCTGAGTCGGTTTGACTTGCATTACGTGCCCGGATTTACGTAAAAGGCCAAGCCTTGGCGGACTTCATCATAGAATGTAATGAAGCCGAGGCAACGACCAATACTCGGAGCCACCCATTCCCACTTGGAGAGTATTTGTGGATGGAGCTTCAAACGAAAACGGCTCGGGAGCCGGAGTGGCTATGATATCACCCATCGGGTTGCGGCTCCGAGCGGCACTCCGATTCAACTTCACGGCTTCGAATAACGAAGCCGAGTATGAGCCACGATAGCGGGGCTAAAATTGGCTAAAGGTTTGTAGGAGCCAAGAGGGTGGAAATCTACGGTGATTCCCGAGTGGTCGTAAACCAAGTATCCGGAGAATACCAAACCCGCGGCGAAAGGATGGCCGCGTACGTAACAATAGTCCGAGAAGCTGCTCCACGAGTTCACGGACTATAAAATTAAAAGAATCCCCAGAAAAGAACGCTCATGCGGACTGTCGGCTAAGTTAGCCTCGGATAGTGAGATCGAAGAGCGGGGGTAGTACCGTGGAACGCTTGGCGAGCCAAGCATCAAAATAAAAGAGACCACACAAACGGTTGGGCAAGAACCCATTTGGATGGTCCCCATCATAAAATACATAACCACGGGTGAGTTGCCCCAAGAGAGGGCCTTTGTCTCGAAAGATTCGGTATCGGGCTCATCGTTATGTAATGATGGATCAAATTCTCTACGGAGAGGACTCAACATGCCTTATTTAAGGTGTGTATCGGACCACGAAGCTAGACAAATCATCTTTGGAGGTCCACGAAGGGTTCTGTGGAGATCATACGGGAGGACCCGGCCTCTCAAAGAAAATATTGAGGCGGGGATACTTCGGCCAACAATGAAAAAAGATTGTATAGACTATGTCCAAAAGTGTGACTCGTGCCAACGGTACGCGAACATACGAGAGCTCCTCCAAATGAGATCACGGCGATGACAAGCCTGGCCCTTCGCGGTACGGGGCATAGATCTCATCGGGTCTCTACCTACGGGAAAAGGAGGAGTAAAGTATGCAATAGTAGAGGTAGACTACTTCACCAAATGGACAGAGGCTGAGCCTATGAAGACAATAACCGCTAAGAAGGCGTTGGACTTTGTTGTCAAAAACATAGTGTGTCGATACGGCTTACCTCACAAAATAGTCTCAGACAATGGAAAGCAATTTGATTGCGAGGAATTCTTGGCACGCAACCGAGCACGGAGTAGTGAAAAGCTTCAGCGGTAGCCGGCCTCGAAACAAACGGCCGGGCGGAGGCGGTCAATAAAATCCTAAAGGTCACCTTGAAAAAGAAGGCTGGCGGCTTGTAAAAATAAACGGCACGAAGAATTGCCAAGGGTATTGTGGGCCTACGGACGACCCCAGGAACCACAACCGGTCATTCGCCGGTTCTCAATGGCATACGGTTGTGAAGCAATGGTCCGGTGGAAACATTATTCCCATCCCACGGGAGAACGACCTACGATCCGACCACTAATCGAGGCCACTGCTCCAAGAAGCTGCGGATCAAGTCGAAGAACTCGGGATGAGTCCCAAATACGGATGGCCGCTTATCAAAAGAAGGTGACCAAGTATTTTAACTCCAAGGTTAAAAACAGAAAATTCGCTATCGGTGACATGGTCCTAAGAAGGGTCTTCCCAGCCACCCAAGAACCCGGAGTGGGGGTACTTGGACCAAATTGGGAAGGACCATATGAAATCGAGGACGAAATCGGCTGCGGCACTTACAAGGCGAAAAGAATGGACGGAACTACTGTCCCAAGAGCCTGGAATGCCGATCACCTCAGAAAATACTACCAGTAGCGAATTAAACTTAGCTTTTGTTCAAAGGGTTTGTACCGTCCAAATGTATGCCTCCTCTATATTAAATAAAACTGAGTGCCTTAAAAACAAAGTTTCTATGCCACTCAGGGGGGTACTAGGGTATACCGCACGGACAAACAAAAACAAGCTAAGTAAAATATCCTGACCCAAAGGGCAGGTCAAGCTAAGTAAAACATCCTGACCCAAAGGGTAGGTTAAGCTAAGTAAAATATCCTGACCCAAAGGGCAGGTCAAAAACATGCGCAAAAATAAAAGGCGTAAGTATGAAATCCTGAGCCAAAGGACAGGTTGAAATATATAAAGTGTGGAAAAAAGATCGCACATATATATAAATAAAAAAAAAATATAAAATATCCTAGCCCGAAGGTTAGGTCATACACATATAAATGGCCCGGGGACAGGCCTTAAATTGTCTCCCCTTCAAATAAAAGCTGCCGCCTGTAAGTAAATTGTTCTAAGGCAGCAGCAAGTATGTACAAAGAAAAAAAAAAGAGTTATGAAAAGAACAGGTACAATCTGGGTCAGTAATATGGCAGCTCAGTCAGCCCGCGGTGGAAGACGAGGTCCGATCCGTGCTTCAAGCTCAGCATCAAGTCTCTTCTTCTTTTCCCGAAATTTGGCAATCATGTCCTCGGGTTTGGGATAGAAGGAAAGCTTGATACTTTGATCGTTGGTGGCCCAAGCCATGTAGACACCATCATCAAAGCGCTTCGGGCACCGGGCACAGGAGACGGGAGAAAGGAGCTCGGCCCTCTTGGCCTTCCTAATAGACTGATCTTTATAGTCCCGAAGCTCCTTCAACTCCGCAGCCAGAGCGGCCTTGGATTCAATATCCGACTGGTGAGTCTCCTCTAGAGACCTCACCTTGGCGGCCATTTCGTCCAAAGCCTCCCTGGCCTCCCGAAGGTCCTGCCTAGCCTTCTCGGCAGCCTCGGTTTGAGCCCTTAGCTCCTCCTGATGATGGGCCTCCATCCTGCCTCTCCGCTGGGCCTCAGCCTGGATCATGTCCTCCGCCTGAGCCTCCCTCCGGATGGCCTCTTCCTCCCTGGCCTTGGCCTTCTCTTCCTTGGCCTTGGCCACTGCCTCCTGGCGCTCGGCAGCCTCCTGATAGATCTGCCTCTCCGCTGTAAGGTCTTGGAGGACCTTCTTGACATCGTTCATGTCCCCAAAATCGGACAGAGCGAAGCCATGGCTTATGATGTTCTTGGAGAGGCGACCAGCCTCAGCTGCAAGCTGAGCCATAACGGGGTATAAGGAAAAGTTTCTCAAAGGAAGAAAACGAAATACAAACACCAAGAAGGAAACGCAAGAAGTTGCAAAGTACTTACCACAGTGAGGGAATGGCTGAGGTCCTGGACTTGGAAGATGGAGTTCAGGGAAGCGCAAGTGGCAAATCGTTTGGGCGCACAGCGCGTAAGCTGAGAAGCGAACTCACCGGTCATTTCCGCGGCGAAGGGAGCCAGAGTGGGCCCTAGGAGGGGACGGAACCAGTCTGCCAAAGGATCCAGGTTGAGGTTCCACGGATCATGATAGTCCGGATGGTTAATGCTCGCCTCAACCTCCGCTCGCAGAATCCTCCTAAGGGCCTCCACATCGGCATATCCCCGGGAGTACTCGTCCATAGCGTAGTTGTGTTTGGCTATGCGAAGCTCCTGCCTTGCCTCATCCCCCGGAATCGGGGTAAGCTCAATGCGAGGAGGAGCAGGATTTTCCTCCATCGGAGAAACCCCGCCGTCTAGGCCATGAGCGGGAGTGTCGGCCCTCCGAGGCCTCTTCGGCTCGTCCTGGGCGATCATCTTGCCCTTACGCTTGCGAATCAGAGCCACTTCAGACTCCTCCTCGTCCTCCTCTGCTACCCTTTGGAAGAGCTTGAGGGTCTCGGCACCCTCGGCGGCTTCCTCCGAGAAGTCCCACCACTTTCCCCTGGCCTTCTCCGGAAGCACCTCCTCGTCATCCACCAAGTCGATGGTTTCGGGAGGAGCGCCGGAGGAAACCTTCAAGGAAGGGGCCGGGGGAGAGGGGGTGAAAGCCGGAGGAGCCACGGAGTATGGACCCCAGCCCGGCTTTTCCGGGATGGCATCCATGGAGGTACTGTTCGATAAAACAAGCAAGTGTTAAAAGTCCGTGAGAAACTACTTACAAAAAGGTGCGGCAAATAAACTACTCCTACCCGGACTCCCTAGTTCGGCCCTAGCAAAGTCCGAACTTTAATGCGCGGCATCATCTCCAAGATAGCTGTCCGAGGGCCGAAACAGTGGACGCTATGTAAGCCGACAGACCTAAGGGAATAGGTTCGGAGGGCGGGGCCCATCCGGGACCGACCTAGGTAATCTCCTAAGTTTGTAAAATAAAATTCCTTCAAATGATCCCCCCACCGGGTCGACGGCATCTTAAACCTACGGAGACGCTCGTCGAACCCTATGGGCCTACGACTGGTATATTCATCAACGGAAGGGACATATTGAATTATCAAAGGAGACTTACCACCAGCACCAGAAGTGCTAGCACCGGGAGCGCCCGAGTTTGGTTCGGGGACTGAAGGCTGGGGCCGGGAAGTCTGGTTCTCAGAAGAACCTTCAAGACGAAGGGGTCCCCCGGTGGAAGGACCTCCAATCTCTTCTTGAAGAATCTTGTCAAAAAATTTTGCTTCGGACTTCCCGCCAATGGCTTGGCTCCTCCGCACCACCGGGCTCCCCACGCGAAGCCCTCTCCCAGAGGCAGCCTGGGCACTAGAATACGCCTTCTCCTGGGCCTTCCGGTAGAGATAATCTTGGTACTTCTTCTCTACCGTAGCAATAAGCTCATCCCGGAAGGCCTTCTCCGCGACTGGCGCCCTCACGTTGGGGCAGATAACCTTGGAAAGGTTGGAGTCATCCACGGATTGGTGAGAAAGGATAAGTTTGGCCTTTCTGCAATTCTCCGTGGTGACCAAGCCCCCGACGTCAAGATCGGCATGGTCGTAAGAGGCGAAGGCTTGGGCCCTTCGAAGGAACGCCTGAGTGGTGAGCGTCCGCTGGTAAGGTGGGATCCGCACCCACTCCGTGAGAAGCTCCGGATGGTCCACGGCCCTAAAACTGGAGGAGAAGAAAAATCGGTGGCGGTACTCCTTAACATGAGTCTGCCTGTTATACGGAACCACCCCTTCGTTAGCAGGGTGGATCCGGAACCCATAAAAACCGTCCTTAAGTTTGTCCCCTTTCTTGGGGACGGATACAAGTTCGTAAAAATATAAAATCTCCGCCGGGCTGGGAGACCCCCAGCCGCGTGCGGCGTAAAAAATAAATAAGCCTGAGAGCAGGCGGTAAGCTTGAGGAATAAGTTGGTATGGCGCAAGGCCGACAAATACAAGAAAATCAACAAAATAGTCCTGGAGCGGGAGCATTGCACCGGCCATCAGATGGGTCTGACTCCAAGCCCCGAAGCCATCATAGTTGAGGTTGGGTGTCTCGAGTCACGGGGAGGCGGTGGAAGGTCACGAGGTAGAGGGTTTGATTCCGGCTACATTAATAATGTTCTCCAGCTGGTGAGGGCAGGTCAGGGTCGATCGAAGCTCGGCCGCTTCCCAGCCGGTAGCGCGGGACTTGTACCCCTCCTGGGCGACAGGTCCCAGAGAAACCTCCTCCAGGGTGGCAATATTCTTCCCCTTCTTCTTCGAGGACTTCGAGCCAGAAGCAGACATGTTGTGCTCTGAGAAAAACGAAAAGAAAAAACCCAGCAGTTAGGCCCCGTATCAAACCCTAAACCAGAAAAAAGGGAGTGGGGGTCCCCTAACCGCTGGAAAGAGGCCCCCTCCGGACACGTGTCACCTGGGAAACTCGAAAGAGAATCCCTGAACAAGTGTCGGGTGCAGTAAAATCACAGTAAAAGTGGTTTTGCAAAAAGGAAAAGAAAAGTCTTCCTATGCCCTAAGCAAATGCTAAACGAAGGATACACGGCCTTCTTCAAACGAAACTGTACGCCCACAACTAATACAGTAAAACGTAAAACAGAACTCGAAGAACTCAAGCACTCACGCTCTAGAAATCTCTAAGTACGAACCCAGAAAACAAACAAAATAGATGTAAGCATGTTATTATCTAAAGATGCAAAAAACTTACAGTTGATTGTTGAACTGGGGGTACTGGGTATGATTGAGCGAGAGTTGAGAAGCACTGGCAAACCCAAACACTGGAAAATTACAGAAAGTGTTTAAGTGTTCAGACGGTTTGTGCTACTTTGAGGAATTTTTCTCTCTGAGAAATTCAAGCAAAAGTGGTAAGGAATGAAAAGTAACCGAAATGAAGGAAAGGTGGTGGCTTTTATAGGCAAAAGTGCATGAGGAACAGGCGTCTTCACCTACCAATCGTACGGTAGGGGAAACGCACGATTCGAATTCCCAACAGATCAACGGGCCAGATCAATCCGCCATTAAGGCGGTGCAAACGTTTGAGTATCCGCCTGACACCATCAATGCGCCGCATCAATCATGGGGCGTGAAACGAATCGACCTCTGCAAAAGTGAATCACTGCATTTAATGCCATTATTAGACACACCTTCACGCGCCCCAAGTCGTATCATAAGACCGAGGAGGCGGCTGGAAACATTCCTACGAACAAGCGTATTGTCGCATTAAATAACATCATTTAATGTGCCCCCACGCGCTCGAGACTCGAGCTGGGGAAACGAGGAGTCAACTGGAGACACTTGAACAAGCCTTGGTTTATTTTTACTAAGTAAACAAGGCTTGGGGGGTAAATGTTGCTCCTAAAATCGCCCAATATACGTGGACCAGTCAGGAAGGGACACGTGGATCAAATTACTTGAGAAGAACTGCTAAGTCTTTGTATGACACCAGGAAGCGTTATTCGCATGGGTCCCGGAAGATGCACCCGGAGTACAAGGTACTCCCGGAAGCGAGCATAGCTTAAAGGCACTCCGGGATGTGTCAGGTCTCTCCCGAGACATCAAGTCGCATTTAATGCTGCATGGGAGGAAGCGTGTTGGGACTGTAACACGCAATAAAGTCTGACGGCACATCCCCCAAACAGCAGCGCTACAGTAATGATCATTTAAGTCTAGCGACGGCTACTCTGCGAAGAGTCACGTCAATCATAAGACAAAAAGAACATTCTCCATAAAAACCCTACAGCACCTAGGGATTTGACCATGCATCACCCATGGTATATTCATCGGAAATGCCCAACTTTATGGATACTTACAGACACATGTGTAAGTACAATTCTAGGGATTGCCCCACTAAAACACTATAAATACCCCCTCAAAGCTCATTTAATGGGGTCGGAGAATCTTGGCTGCTTAAGAGCAAACAGAGAAAAAACTCACCAAGAACATTCTTTGTATTAAAGAGAGAAACATTCTCCCAAGTGTAGAATCTGTATTAAAGATATCCATAAATATCAGTGGCTCGTGGACTAAGGCTCATTAACGCCCCAACCACGTAAAAAGTCTTCATCTCGCTTTCTTACAGCTCATTATTATATTCATATTTTATTAGTTGCCGAAAACCTCGGTCAACAGCTACCATTAGGGTGATCCATACCATATAAAACACTTACAAACTACTTATCTTTCGAGATTAAACGGTACGAAATTGCTAATGAACGTTCCTCCATTAGGGAGGATTACTCACTAAAACAAACGCGATGTAAAACCAACAATGGAGATCAAATATCTTAATAATAAAGCTCATTATTTAAAGAGAGTTTATTTTCTTTGATTCTCTTTATTTAACCTATTTATTTTAAATATATATTTATTTAATTAAAATTTCCAATTTAGAATGAAAAATTCTAAATATAAATTTTAATTTAATATTTATAAATTTTACTTAGATGGATATGAAAATAACATGAATTATTTCCATCTTAGTAATAATTTCCAATAAATATTTAGAAAAATATTTAATTTAAGTTGTTACAAAATTAATTTAAATTAATTTACAACTCAAATTTAATTTTCTATAAATATATATTGCATTTCGAAAAATTAAAGTATTTAAGGGTACAATTTTCGAAAATGCATGTTAAAATAAAAAATAAATCCTGGAAAAATTATTCTAATTTTAATGTTGGCCCAAAATTAATTAATAAAATTAATTTACAACAAAAAATATAATTTTCCTATTTAATTAAATATATATAAGAAAAATTTCAAATATTTAAGTATGATGATGAAAACCAACTTAAATATTAATTTTCTATTTAATTAAATATACTAGAAAAAATACTTCAAGCAAAAATATCACCTATCTATATTTTCCTTTGACTAATTAATTAAATTTCTAATAAAATATATTTTACTTCATTTATTTTAATTAATCCTTAAATGAAAAAATCATTGATTTAAGTTGGTCCAAAATTAAAATAAATAATTTACAACTTTAATCTATTTTTCAAATAAAATTCGAAATTCCAGCATTTAAGAAATGCAATTTCGAAATTTGATTAATAAAATAAAGAAAAAATATATTTTGAAAATTATTTAAATTTAGTTGAAAAAATAAATTTCAAATAAAAATAATTTTCTATTTAATTAAGTGTCATGAAAAAGAAATATTTAAGTATCATGATGAAAATCCACTTAGATATTTAATTGTCAAATTAATTAAATGTATTAAATTCAAGAAATAAATAATTAAGTGTAAAGAAGGCTTAATTATTAATCTCTAGTTTAATACTAGGAAAAATATACTTAAAATAAATTGTACCGAAATTAATTATTTAAATAATTAATTTCACAATGTATAATATTTTCCTATTTAATATTAGAAATAATAAGTAGTCTAGAAATAACTATCTAGAAAATATCTTATTTGACTAAGTATCTTTTCCACAAAATTTGAAAAAATATCTAATTTAAGTTGTATTAGAAAAAATCTAGAACTTAAATATTTTCAAATTTAAATTTAATTAAATATCAAAAATTAAGTTGTAACCACTTAATTTGAAAATATTTCATTTTAAGTTAATATACGAAAAGATATCAACTTAAAAAAAAATATCTAAAGAATCTTAATAACCAATTCCTAAATTTCCTCAACTTAATTTTGAAATTTTAAATCAAAAAGATATTCAGATTTAAGTTGATTAGTTAGAGATAACTAAATATCAACTTAAATAGGAATATTTAATGAAAAATTTAAATTAAGCTTCAGAAAGAATCTAGATGGTTATAATTCTATATTTAATTAAATACAAGAAAATACATATAGTTTAGCTTAGAATAAAATTCTTTAAACTATAATTTTCTAAAATTAATTACAAAAATAAATGACATTAATTATGTTGCTAATCAATTTTATTAGGTTAAACTAGTTTAATTAACCTAGTACAGTTATTCAAATCCTGCAAATGGGCCTTCACAATTGGGGTGGTTCATGTGAGGGGGTGCTGGGTTCAGTATGTCGTACCCACTACTATGGCTCCCAACTCTCACACAAGGCCCAAAAGAGAGGAATTTAACCTTAAAATGAACAACTGTTATTAATTGAATAGGCCCAAAAACTAAATGGGCCTAAATAAAATTTATCAAGAACTATGATATTTCATTTAGCAATAACAACCTATATGAATCTATAATGAAATTAAACAGATAGGCTCACACAGGCACACTTTGGATGGGTCCTATCATGTTGCTAGGTCATACACAGATGAAAGAAGATTGTAAATATACCTGTTACAAATTATTTACTTGACCAAGGGAGCCATGAGTTAAAATCAGATCATTGGATGCATTGACAAGTTAACCATGGCTATTTGCAATCAAGCAATAATAGGTTTTAAAAACTTACAAACAAGCTAAAATATATACTCCTGCAACAAGGTTAGCTAGATAGTTTGATGTAGGATTTATTTAATTTTAAATAAATAATTTCGAAAAATAATTAATAAAAAAAAATTTTGAAAATTTAAAAAGTTTTAAAAAAAAATTAAAATTCGAAATTAATAAAAAAAATATTTAAAATTAAACCTACAATTTTGAAATATTAGGTTTCAACCAACCTAAATATCATTTCAAAATTTGCTAACTAGTTTTAAAAATTAAATGTTATTTTATAAATAAAATTTAATAAAAAATTAAAAAAGATAAATGAATATCTTTTTCAGATTTTAAATGTAATTTAAATAAATAAAATAACAAAATTTAACAGTTAGCAAAATATCTTACATCTATTTAAAATTACATGATTATAATTATCTTATTTTAAATTTAAATAAGGTCAAATTATTTAAAAAAAATTAATTTAAAAAATTTAATATCTGACCTTAAATTTAAAAATAAGATAAGATATAATCATATTTAAAAATAAGATAGATAATTAAGCAAAAAGATAGATATTTACTATTTTCAAATTCAAATTACACTAATATCATGAATTAAATTTAAAAAATATTAATTAATTTAATTATGATAATTAGAATTGAATTAGGAATAGTAAATGTATAAATACATAACTACACAAAAAATCGAAAGTTAAATCCATGAAAAAGTATGAAAAATCAAAGAAAAACGAAAAAATTGCGAGCTGTACGGACGGGATGCTGTGTGTGATGGGCCGCCTATTTGGACACCCCAAGTAGGTGGAGCGTGCGGCACTTTCTGGCACACCGAGCGAGCAAGTCAGCCTAAACGCGCTTGCAGGCAAACAAGTTCAAAGGTTAGGCACAATACATGTCTCGCACATGTTGAGTGCAAACAAGAAGCATGAGCAAGCAAACACAAAGCGTCCCCAAGGACCAATCTCACACAACCCACAAGCAAACATATAGACAGATGGCACGCAATGGCCCAACAAAGGCAACAAAGAGGCATCACAAAGACCATATAGAAGCATACACAAGAAGCATGGATAAACATCTTTTTATTAATATATGGCCTTGATAGGGCAAGGGAGTACACAGCTGGGCCCCTATCATGCTGGTGACAAGGTGCTTCATAAGTCACCTGGTGACCAACCCCCCCCTAAACAGCTTATTGGGGTTTTAAGGGATTTCCAGGAACATAGATGATTTTAGCTCTGTAGACATATGTGAAGGAAATACAAAGAAAGAAAGCTAAACAACAAAAGGTTCCCAACCCCCATGAGGTGCTTGGTGCAAGACTTGACTAATGATCAAGCACCAAGGCATGCTCATGTTACGAAATACCCCAATGAGGTGCTTGGTACAAGACTTGACTAATGATCAAGCACCAAGACATGGTTATGTTACAAAATGGCCCTATTGTGGGTGTGCCATGGGGCAGCACGCCACATTCTCCCCCACTTAATTGTTCCGCGTCCTCGACGAACCTGCTGCATGATCTTCAGTCTTCTGTATAAACTGCTGCAAGTCCTCCGCCTTTTCCCAGCTGATCTCGTCATCAGCAAGGCCCTTCCATTTGACCAGGTACTCTTTTCTCTTCTTTTTCTTCACACGAACAGTTATTTCGGCAAGGATTTCTTCTGGTTCTCTGCTGTTGCGTCGTTGAATGCTGATGTCGTCCCTGGTAGACTGGTTGCGTGCTGGATCTTCTGGATCTTCATGATATGGCTTGAGGTTGCTGACGTGCAGGACCGGGTGTATCTTCATCCATGAAGGTAGTTCGAATTTGTAGGATGCTAGGCCAATTTTGGAGATGACTGGAACAGGGCCCTCGTATTTGCGTACCAATCTGATGTCCTTGTCCCCTCGGAATCTCAATTGTTCTGGCCGCAGTTTGATCAACACTAAGTCACCTGTCTTGAACTCCAGCAGTCGGCGTTTCTGATCTGCCCACTTCTTCATTCTTCGTGAAGCTTTCTCTAAATATGCTTGGGCAATCTCTGTGTTCTTCTTCCAGTCTTTTGTAAAATTAAAGGCCCGCAGATTCCGTCTGTGGTATTCATCCACTGTGTGGGGGTAACAGTGGTTGCTGTCCGTTCACAACTTCAAAAGGGCTCTTATTTGATGAAGAACTCTTTTGAGAGTTGAAACAGAATTGAGCTACATCTAGTAGTTGCAGCTAATTCTTCTGGTTGGCATTGAAAAGTGCCACAAATACTCCTCCAACATCCCATTGAATCTTTCTGTCTGCCCATCTGTCTGTGGATGGTAGCTCGAGGATATGTTCATCTGTGACCCAAGAAGCTTAAATAATTTGGACTAGAATGTCCCTGTGAATCTTCGATCTCGGTCACTTACTATGTTCTAGGGTACTCCCCAGTACTTTACTATATGCTTGAAGAAAAGTTGAAATTTGTCTCTTCTGGGACCTTTGCTTCGACACTAGGATGAAGGTTGCATACTTAGAAAATCTGTCCACGATCACCAAGATTGCATTCAAGTCTCCAGTCTTCGGCAAACCTGAAATGAAATCAAGCGAGACACTCTCCCATGTTCTGCTTGGGACCGACAATGGTTCTAACAACCCTAGCGTCTTATGCCTCTCCACTTTGTCTTGTTGGCAGACGAGAAAGGTCCTTGTGTAGTCCACCACATCTTCCCGCATCTGCGGCCAGTAGTACCCATGCTTCAAAAGGGCATGTGTCCTATGCCACCCTTGATGACCCGCCCATAACGTGTCATGACACTCACTCAGCAGCGTCCTCCTTAGATCGCCTGCCTTCGGAACAAACAAATATGCCAACCTTTGGCCCACAAGAGGTCATCCTGTACCCAAAACTGAGTTGTCTTTCCCTTTCTTGCGAGAGTCATGATGTCTTTGCAACTGGGTCCTTCTCTAGGTTCTCCTTGATGCGCTCTTTGATTGGTGTACCCACTTGGCTAGCTGACATGCCCGCTAACACCTTTAGCGCCGCCAATTCAGCTTTACGACTGAGGGCATCAGCTGCCTGATTAAGACGTCCAGCCTTGTGCTCGAAGTAGAAGTCGAATTCTGCCAAGAATTCCTGCAATCTGGCCTGCTTGGGAGTCAGTTTTGGCTGCGTGAGGAAATGACTAACAGCCGTATTGTCCGTCTTCACAACAAACTTTGACCCTAGTAAGTAATGCCTCCACATCCGTAAACAATGAATAACTTCCAAGAGCTCCTTTCTCTTGCGCAGTGTACCGCCTCTCTGCTTCGAAAAGCTTGCGGCTCTCAAATGCCACGGGGTGGCCCTCCTGCACGAGTACCCCTCCTAAAGCATAATCTGATGCAACAGTCTGTACTTCAAAGGGCTTGCATACATCAGGCAAGGCTAATACAGGATCTTCGACCATGGCTTCCTTCAGACTTCGAAAAGCTTCTTCGCACTTCTCCGACCACGTCCATGTAACACCCTTCTTCAATAACTCTGTTAAGGGTATCGCTCTTCTCGAATAGCCCTCCACAAATCTTCTATACTAATTGGCTAGACCGAGAAACGAGCGAAGTTGTTTCACATTGGTTGGGGTCATCCACTCTTGGATCGCCCGCACCTTTTCCATGTCCATACGGATTTTCCCGTGTTCCACAACATGACCAAGGAACTTGATACTTTTCTGAGCGAAAGAACACTTCTCCCGCTTTACATACAACTGTTCCTTCCTCAACTTTTGAAACACCGTTGTCAAGTGTTCCTGATGCTCTTCTATAGTGGCGCTGTAGACTACGATATCATCCAAGTACACCACCACGAACTTGTCTAAGACATCATGGAAGACTTCATTCATCAGTGTACAGAATTTGGCTGGCGCATTTGTCAACCCAAACGGCATGACGCGAAACTCAAACGCCCCATACCGGGTAACACAAGTAGTCCTTGGTTCATCCCCTTCTGTGATCCGAACTTGATAGTATCCTGATCTCAAGTCCAACTTCGTGAAGTATTTTACTCCACTTAGCTGGTCAAACAAATTCGCGATCAAGGGAATTGGGTATCTGTTGCGCACAGTCACCTTGTTGAGGGCGCGGTTGTCTATGCATAGTCTCAAGGTCCCGTCCTTCTTCTTTTGGAACAACACGGGGGCACCAAAAGGTGCCTTTGAGGGTTTGATGAATTCTGCCTCCAGCATCTCCGTTAGCTGATTCTTCAACTCCTTAAGTTTCGGAGGAGACATTCGATATGCTGCTTTAGCTGGGGCCTGCTGGCACCAGCTCGATTTGGTGATCAACTGCCCTCCTAGGAGGCAGTCTCTTTGGAAGCTCGTCTGGCATCACATCCTTGAATTCATCTAACACCTTCTTGATTATAGCTGGAGTGGACTCATCCACTTTTTCGTCGTACGCGGTGGGAGGGATGACAAATGTTGGCCTCTTCTTCTTCAGGCCCCTCTTCAGTTGCAGGGCTGATAGTAGCTTGACTTCTGGGGGCTGTCTCACTTTAGCGGGCACCATTGAAGGATTCTCACCTATGATCAGGAGATTCCCTGTTGCTGGAATTGGAATGGCCCCCTTCTCTACGAGAAACTCCATTCCCAACACCACATCGAAGTCATCCATGCGAACCGCTACGAGGTCAAGTTGTCCCTCCCATCCGTCAATCTTGACATTCACCTTTCTGGCCACTCAAGTTGTGGCCATGGCCTTCGAATTGACTGCCTTCATGCGACCCGCATCTTTCTCCAGTTTTAGGCCCACCCTCTTAGCTTCAATTTCTGAGATGAAGTTGTGTGTTGCGCCGGTGTCAATCAGTACGCTCTTGGCCTGCTTACCGTTTAAAGTGGCCTCCACAAACATCAATCCCTTCCCAAGGGCTTTCTTCCCTCCGACGCCATGCTTCTTAAGAGCAGCCATTAATCGAACGGCGCTCATGGCACTCAACTTGGACTGGTGGGGGCAAGCAGCTGCCCTATGTGGGCCTTGGCAAAGCCAACACTTAAGGGGCTTCTTCCCCGTTGCAGCATCACTTTTAGAGGAGGAGCTAGATTCAGGAGTCTTCTTGCTCGCGGCATTGTTGGTGCTGGTCTGAGGATTCATCTTCTTTGGCTGTGAATTCTCAGAGGTGTAGTCAGTCAGTCGCTCGGCTGCAGCTTGAGCAGTGGCGAGATCTGCCACCCGCTGCCTTTGCAGCTCTTGTTTAGCCCATGGTTTGAGTCCTTCAAGGAAGTAGAAAAGTCTGTCGACTTCATTCATATCTTTGATGTCGAGCATCAATCCAGAGAACTTCTTTACATAGTCTCGTACTGTCCCGACTTGCTTTAACTCTCTAAGCTGACGTCGAGCGAGGTAGGCGACATTCTCTGGCAGAAATTGGGCATTCAATTCTTTCTTGAGATCTTCCCAAGTGTCAATGGTGCATTTACCATTCTGGATGTCTTCATATTTCGTCCTCCACCACAACTTGGCGTCCCCGGACAAATACATGGTAGCTGTTACTACCTTTGCTTCTTCAGAGTCGGTCTACACGACCCTAAAGTACTGCTCCATGTCAAACAGAAAGTTTTGGAGCTCCTTGGCAGCCCTCGCCCCTCCATAGCATTTGGGCTCGGGTGCTCTCGGTCAGCCATACTCCATACCTCCATGCCGCCCGGTATTTGCACGCTCTGTCGCTATCATGGTAAGATTTAGCTTGGTTGACATCCCTGCTAATTCTTCCGGGATGGCTGTGACAGACACGTTACAATCCTCGATCGTATCATTGAGGGAGTCTTGTAATGCAGCCTGCCCATTTTGTAGTACAGTGATAGCAGCCTGCATGTCTACTCTTGCTTGTTCTAATGCCTTGATGCGATCCTCCATCTGAGGTGCACCTGATGTTCCGGTAGCAGCATCTCTTCTCTCGATCGCAGCTACCCTGGCCAACAAGTTAGCATAGTCTTGAGCCAACGAGGCAACTTGTTGTTGTGTCACTGTTGGCCCTGAGTTCTGATTGTTAGGGGCTAGATCCCTGAACCTCTCGTCCAGGCCATCTAATTCCCCTATGCGCTTCTCAAGCTCTTGAATCCTTTGGGTGTTGCTCACCATTATGTCGTGTTACCAAGCTTCCCTTTTCTCTTGGCTCTGATACCATCTGTCACGGGCCGCCTATTTGGACACCCCAAGTAGGTGGAACGTGCGGCACTTGCTGGCACACCGAGCTAGCAAGTCAGCCTAAACGCGCCTGCAGGCAAACAACTTCAAAGGTTAGGCACGATACATGTCTCGCACATGTTGAGTGCAAACAAGAAGAATGAGCAAGCAAACACAAAGCGTCCCCAAGGACCAATCTCACACAACCCACAAGCAAACATATAGACAGATGGCATGCAATGGCCCAACAAAGGCAACAAACAAGCATCACAAAGACCATATAGAAGCATACACAAGAAGCATGGACAAACATCGTTTTATTAATATATGGCCTTGATAGGGCAAGGGAGTACACAGCTGGGCCCCTATCATGCTGGTGACAAGGTGCTTCATAAGTCACCTGGTCACCCCCCCTAAAGAGCTTATTGGGGTTTTAAGGGATTTCCAGGAACATAAATGATTTTAGCTCTGTAGACATATGTGAAGGAAATACAAAGAAAGAAAGCTAAACAACAAAAGGTTCCCAACCCCCATGAGGTGCTTGGTGCAAGACTTGACTAATAATCAAGAACCAAGGCTTGCTCATGTTACAAAATACCCCAATGAGGTGCTTGGTGCAAGACTTGACTAATGATCAAGCACCAAGACATGCTCATGTTACAAAATGGCCCTATTGTGGGTGTGCCATGGGGCAGCATGCCACACTGTGCAGACCCATCCACGCGCATAGGGGTGATTTGCGCGAGCAACCTCGGCGGCAAGGGGATTTGCATGAAATCCGCGCGCGCAGGAGGTGTGCTGCTCAACCCCGATTTTTTCGAAACTTCAAAAAAACATAACTAATTCAAATTAAATCGAGCGAGTTCGGTAAAAGTAAATTGCTTAATTTTTTCCATACTATCCAATAAAAATAATTCCAGAAACAGATATTCAATTATGTTTCACGAAAATTCACCAACATCAATCAATCATCAAATAACACTCAATACCACATGATACCATCCAAAACATCAAACAATCGTTTTAAAGTCCAAATTTCTTGCAAGCAAATCAATTACCATGGCTCTGAGGCCAGTTGTTGGAAATTATTTTACAAGGATCTTATATCTACTCGCAAGTATGTTGATTAACACCCTAAATATGAACTTTCTAAAACGATGAAGTAAACACATATAAAGTTTAGTAAACCTTACATTGGGTGCAGCGGAATTAAATGACTCCTTCCGTTCAGATATCTAGCCCTTGATTACTTTCTGTAGCAGAGCATTATCAATATCTGACCTGGATCTCTTTCTCTGATTCTTTAGTGCTGAAACTCCTTCTTGTTCAAAGTCTTTCTTCACGATCTTCCTCACTATGATTGAGGTATCACTTGCTGTGTGTGGGCACTACTCTAACACTAAGAATTTCAAAATTTCAAGGAAGAAGAGAGAGAGGGAGTGGTCGGCCAAAGATAGGGAGAGAGAGAGGCTCAGTTTTTTCAGAATGAAAAGTTAGAAGAAAAGTGTGTAATTTTCCTGAAGCGTTCACTATCTATTTATAGCATTCCACTAGGGTTAGGTTTGAATTATTTGGCATTAAAATAATGAAAATATCAGAGGAAAAACCCTACAAAAGTGGTCGGCCATACAAAGTGGATTTGGGCCTCACTTTTTGCAATTTTGCAGTTTTATCTTTTCTGCATCTAATTTTCTCAAAAATGCCAATTTTCAAATTCAACCATTTAAATGCCAATTCTAACTATTTAATAACTATAAATAATTATTAAATAATATTGTCATTTATCATATTTATTAATTGAACCATACAAAGTATCATAATTAACAAATATGCCCCTAAAACTCTTTCTTTACAATTTCGCCCTTACTTAGTGAAAAATTCACAAATAGACATCGTCTACTTTGAGAATTATAATTGATTAATCAAAAACAATTACATGAGTCTTACAAGAAATATTATCTCAACTAGTGCGGGGACCAAGGGTCTATATAACTGAGCTTCCAATAAGTAGATCAAGAATTTATTACTAAAATTCACTAACTTATTAATTCTTCGTTGAATCCACGCATAAAACTTCGAATTGCACTCTCAGTATATAGAATGCTCTATATGTTCCACCATATAGACACATCATTAGTTATCCATTGTTATAATCCTAACAGGATTAAGATCATTTGATCTAGCATCAACTATTCGATATTGACTTGAATAGATATTACCTATTTACATAGTCATGTTTACTTAAATATAATTTTCCTATTTAATTAAATATATATAAGAAAAATTTCAAATATTTAAGTATGATGATGAAAATCAACTTAAATATCAATTTTCTATTTAATTAAATACACTAGAAAAATACTTCAAGCAAAAATATCACCTATCTAGATTTTCTTTTGACTAATTAATTAAATTTCTTATAAAATATATTTTACTTCATTTATTTTAATTAATCATTAAATGAAAAAATCAATTATTTAATTTGGTCCAAAATTAAAATAAATAATTTACAACTTTAATCTATTTTTCAAATAAAATTTGAAATTCCAGCATTTAAGAAATGCAATTTCGAATTTTGATTAATAAAATAAAGAAAAAAAAATATTTTGAAAATTATTTAAATTTGGTTGAAAAAATAAATTTCAACTAAAAATAATTTTATATTTAATTAAGTGTCATGAAAAAGAAATATTTAAGTATCATGATGAAAATCAACTTAGATATTTAATTTTCAAATTAATTAAATGTATTAAATTCAAAAAAATAAATAATTAAGTGTAGAGAAGGCTTAATTATTAATCTCTAGTTTAATACCAGGAAAAATATACTTAAAATAAATTGTACCAAAATTAATTATATAAATAACTAATTTCACAATGTATTATATTTTCCTAATTAATATTAGAAATAAAAGTAGTCTAGAAATAACTATCTAGAAAATATCTACTTTGACTAAGTATCTTTTCCACAAAATTTGAAAAAATATCTAATTTAAGGTTTATTAGAAAAAATCTAGAACTTAAATATTTTCAAATTTAAATTTAAATAAAGATCAAAAATTAAGTTGTAACCACTTAATTTGAAAATATTCCATTTTAAGTTAATATTCGAAAAGATATCAACTTAAAAAATATCTAAGAATCTAAATAACCAATTGCTAAAATTCCTCAACTTAATTTTGAAATTTTAAATCCAAAAGATATTCAAATTTAAGTTGATTAGTTAGAGATAACTAAATATCAACTTAAATAGGAATATTTAATGAAAAATTTAAATTAAGCTTCAGAAAGAATCTAGATGGTTATAATTCTATATTTAATTAAATACAAGAAAATACATATAGTTTAGCTTAGAATAAAATTCTTTAAACTATGATTTTCTAAAATTAATTTCAAAAATAAATGACATTAATTATGTTGTTAATCAATTTTATTAGGTTAAACTAGTTTAATTAACCTAGTACAGTTATTCAAATCAACCAAATGGGCCTTCACAATTGGGGTGTTTCATGTGAGGGGGTGATGGGTTCAGTATATCGTACCCACTACTATGGCTCCCAACTCTCACACAAGGCCCAAAAGAGAGGAATTTAACCTTAAAATGAACAAATGTTATTAATTGAATAGGCCCAAAAACTAAATGGGCCTAAATAAAATCTATCAAGACCTATGATATTTTATTTAGCAACAACAACCTATATGCATCTATAATGAAATTAAACACATAGGCTCACACAGGCACACAATTTGGATGGATCCTATCATGTTGCTAGGTCATACACAGATGAAAGAAGATTGTAAATATACCTGCTACAAATTATTTACTTGACCAAGGGAGCCATGAGTTAAAATCAGATCATTGGATCTGTCAACAAGTTAACCATGGCTATTTGCAATCAAGCAATAATAGGTTTTCAAAACTTACAAAAAAGCTAAAACATATACTCCTGCAACAAGGTTAGCTGGATAGCTGGATGTAGGATTTATTTAATTTTAAATAAATACTTTCGAAAAAAAAAATAATTAATTAAATAAAAAAAAAATTATTTTTGAAAATTTTAAAAGTTTAAAAAAAAAAATTCGAAATTAAAATATATAAAATATTTAAAATTAAACCTACAATTTTGAAAAATTAGGTTTCAACCAACCTAAATATAGTTTCAAAATTTGCTAACTACTTTCAAAAATTTTAATGTTATTTTATAAATAATAATTAAATAAAAAACTAAAAAAGATAAATGAATATCTTTTTCAGATTTTAAATGTAATTTAAATAAATAAAATAACAAAATTTAAAAGTTAGCAAAATATCTTACATCTATTAAAAATTACATGATTATAGTTATCTTATTTTAAATTTAAATAAGGTCAAATTATTTTAAAAAAATTAAATTTAAAAAATTTAATATCTCACCTTAAAATTAAAAATAAGATAAGATATAATCAAATTTAAAAATAAGATAGATAATTAAGCAAAAAAGATAGATATTTACGATTTTCAAATTCAAATTACAGTAATATCATGAATTAAATTTAAAAAATATTAATTAAATTAATTTTGATAATTAGAATTGAATTAGGAATAGTAAATGTATAAATACAGAACTACACAAAAAATCGGAAGTTAAATCCATGAAATAGCATGAAAAAACGAAGAAAAACGAAAAATTTGCGTACTGTCCATGGGCGCGCAAGGGGCTGCATGGGCGAGCGATGTGGGCGCAGGAGGCTGCATGCAGCTTGTTCCGCGCACGTGTCCCTGTTGCTCGATCCCGATATTTTGCGAAACTTCAAAAAACAATAACTAATGTAAATTAAATCAAAATAGAGTTCTGTAAAAACTTAAATTGCTTAATTTTTTCCATACTATCCAATAAAAATAATTCCAGAAACAGATATTCAATTATTTTTCACGAAAATTCACAAACATCAATCAATCATCATATAACACTCAATACAACATGATACCATCTAAAACATCCAACAATCGTTTTAAAGTCCAAATTTCTTACAAGCAAATCAATTACCATGGCTCTGAGGCCAGTTGTTGGAAATTATTTTACCAGGATCTTAGATCTACTCACAAGTATGTTGATTAACATCCTAAATATGAAAAAGTAGAAAATTTAATTGTAAATTTCCTGAAGCCTTCACTATCTATTTATAGCATTCCACTAGGGTTAGGTTTGAATTATTTGGCATTAGAATAATGAAAATATCAGAGGGAAAACCCTACAAAAGTGGTCGGCCATACAATGTGGATTTGTGCCTCACTTTTTGCAATTTTGCAAATTTATCTTTTCTGCATCTGATTTTCTCAAAAACGCTAATTTTCTAATTCAACCATTTAAATGCCAATTCTAACTATTTAATAACTATAAATAATTATTAATAATATTGTCATTTATCATATTTATTAATTGAACCATACAAAGTATCATAATTAACAAATATGCCCCTAAAACTATTTCTTTACAATTTCGCCCTTACTTAGTGAAAAATTCACAAATAGACATAGTCTAAATTGAGAATTATAATTGATTAATCAAAACCAATTACAGGAGTCTTACAAGCAATATTATCTCAACTAGTGCGGGGACCACGGGTCTATATAACCGAGCTTCCAATAAGTAGATCTAGAATTTACTACTAAAATTGTAACACCCTAACTAACATAGGCGTATTACGTGATTTTTAAACATGCTGTGCAGCTCGTTGCTAATCAACGAGGTTTATGGAAAAACGTGATTAATTAAAATTTTTTCTTTTTAAATTAAACTTATAAAATAATATTACAAAAGACTCGGGATCCCGATTATAAAATCATTTACAAAAAGATTTAACTGTTTATCTGATACACAAAATAAATGTCGCCTAGCGACCTGTTACAAAATCAGCCTCGCTGTCCCGATGATCGTACGCTCCAGGCCTAACCACCCCGACATGTACAATCTTCACAAGCTCGCTCACGGTCCATCAGCCTTAGCCTTGCCTTTACCTGCACATAAACGTAGAACTGTGAGTCGACAGACTCAGTAAGAAAAGCATAATAATATTCATACATAATCCCGGTTATGATCAGACGCCCATACCCCTGATCACAACCCTAACTGCCGTGTCCAACACGATACTGAGTCCCGCTACTGCCGTGTCCAACACGGTACTGAGCCACTACTACCATGTCCAACATGGTGCGAGTTACGAACGTTCATAGGGACGGTACTATTGACACGTAACAACTTTGATCGGTCGAGCCGGTCATACTCCATTCTTGGTCATACTCCGGCTGTACCAACGGGATACGTCAATAGTACGGAACCACCAACCAAGTGTCGGCTGATCGGTCGAGCCGGTCATACTCATTCTTGGTCATACTCCAGCCTGTACCGATGTGACAGGGTTGGATGGTTCGAAGCCAACATACAACTAATGTAATCGAACAGGCTTCCTACATGCTCGCTAAACATGTAATCTACATATGCATACTGTTATACTAATCTTACCTGGATTCCGAATTCAGGTGTCTTGGTCAACTTTATTTGGAACTTTAGGTGACGGCGGATTACAGGCTCCTAAACCATAAAAATCACAACACTATAAGTGACACGCTAAATCACTTCCCGGGGACTTAAACTAGGAACTAAAAGTTTCCCTATCGATAAAAAGCATGGCAATACCCCCTAAAACATAAAAACGAGGAAAACTAGGGTCCCTGAATTTTCCCCAACCGGTAGACCGGTTGCCCAACCGGAATTCCAGTTCTGGAAAATTCAGAACCCTCATTCGGAATTCCAAATGCACAATCAGAATTCTGGTTCCTCGCAGGCAGCAACAATCAAAAATTCATAACTTGCTCAAATCAATTCCAAATCAACTCAAACCTTCCAGACCTATTCCATATAACCCCTAGAACATTTCTAAGGCACCAAAACCACCCAGAATGCACCAAAACAAAAAGTGCCATTAAAGCTCAAGCTTTAAGTTCTAAACTCAAACTTGAGCAAAACCACCTAACATGCATTCAAACCAACTTAAATCCTCTTAAACTAGCATAATATAACCTCTGAAAACAAATAAAAACAACATCAACAACACAGCAACAATTTTCACAACATCTTCTTCAAAAATCACATTTTTGAGCTAGAAAATCCAAACTTGAAACAAGGTAGTTTACATGCATTTCTAACAGCTTAATTACCCTCAAATTGACATGCTTACTTCACAGAAATCAACAACAAAATCACAGCAGCAACCATATTACAAATTCATGCATGCATCACAATTTTCATCATTTTTTCAACAAATTAAAGGGAGAAAGTTAGAAATCACCTACCACAATCAAGAGTTCACAATTATAGGTTGAATCTAGCTTTGCAAATTGCAGAAAAACCCAGCCCTTGAACCCCAAGCAACCAGCCAAAAATAGAGAGAAAAAGAGAGAGAGTGTTTCCTTGAAAATTTTCTTTATTTTTTGCTACGTGTTGAAATGAGGCTATGAAGAGTAAAATTAAGTAAAAAGGATTCTTTTCAGCCAAATAAAACATAAATAACATTTATTTTTCATTTAATAAAAATCACTAAAAGAAAAAATACTAATGGGGAAAAAAGACTATTTTGCCCCTCCACACTAAAACCACGCAAATCACACTAAAGGGGTATTTTTGGGAAATTCTAAATTCCCGGCCATTTTCGACATTCCCAATGTCTAATAAACCGTCCCAAACTACTAACATACTAAGTTGTGATTTCTACTGAGCCAAACACCGAGTTCCAAAATACCGGGCACCGGAAATGCAAAACATGAAAACTACTGAATGACATAGCAATGCATTTCTGAATTCCATAAATAACAGCATAATAAATTTTTTAAATGGCTATAGATAATTTTCATAATTAATCATACTTAATTGCTAATTTCCAAATTAAACTAAGCGGGCTTTACAAAAATTCACTAACTTATTAATTCTTCGTTGAATCCACGCATAGAACTTAGAATTGCACTCTCAATGTATAGAATGCTCTATATGTTCCACCATATAGACACATCATTAGTTATCCATTGTTATAATCCTAATTTGATCAATGATCCTCTATATGAA
This sequence comes from Cannabis sativa, assembly GCF_029168945.1. Taxonomy (NCBI): domain Eukaryota; kingdom Viridiplantae; phylum Streptophyta; class Magnoliopsida; order Rosales; family Cannabaceae; genus Cannabis; species Cannabis sativa. The sequence continues at coordinate 70,427,474 of NC_083601.1, forward strand.
TGATCTACACTGTAAAGGGATTAGACTACCGTTACACCCTACAATGTATTTAGTCCTTAAAACACTTAACCCCGTATAAATGATATTTACGCTTATGTGAAATGAGATCTCAACCATTTATTTTCGTTTGGTGAAGCTCAAAGGAGATCATCCTTTACTTTCTATTCGTCAGATAGAAGCTATAGATTCCATGTTTATGTTATCGCTCCCACTTAATTGCACTACCGTCTTCCCAAAATGTACGTATCACCCTGACCTAAAAGTAGGCTTAACTAAGAAATAAAAGAACACGAATAGCCTCTCAAGATTGAGCCTAATCATAACAGGATTAAGATCATTTGATCTAGGATCAACTAGGCGATATTGACTTGAATAGATATTACAGTAAGTTTAATAAATCTAAGTCAAAGTTCAATATCAGTCCCTTCCGATGCATACTCCATGCATCCAACCTGAGCTTTACTTTAACCAATGCTCTGGAAAGAACATAGCATTTCTCCAAATGAAAGTAAACTCTTGTTGTAGATTATCATATCAGTAAAACCCTGTGTCTGATAAATCTAGGAAACTTTATTCACATAGTCATGTTTACTTTCCAATGTGTTGACAGCACAATAAACAGGATCAAGTATGTGAAAAGGGTTTCAGAAGAATTCATACATTATGTACATATAATCATGAAATAAATCATGTGAACCATGCAACATTAAATGTTATTTCTGATCTATATTAATAAGTAAATCTTATTATATTGAAATGAGTTTTATTTAGGGCATAACACCCAACATCTAGGAATACATTTAATCACACAATCTTCTTTACTTTCCACTGTGTTGACAATACAATAAACAAGAATATCAGTGTGAAAAGGGTTTGGATGAATTTATTAATCAAATAAGTAAATAGTTGATCACTTGAACCAAATAACGCATTAAACAAGTAATGAAATTAAATATATTCCTTTTTTGATATGAATAGAAAAGATTACATTGAAATACAGTTTTATTTAGGGCATAAAGCCCAACAGGGACATCGTTGATAAATTATCTATGATTCTTTGGAATTTTTTGGGAGCTCGTAATGACTTACTTTGGATTAAGAAGAATGCTTCTGTGGAGAGAGTAGTTTTGGCTGTCATTACTTACCTTGAAATCTAGAATTTTGCTCAGATTAAGAATGGAGATGCTTCAACATCTTCTGGACAGTCTTTGGCGGTGGCCGAGCCATGGCATAAACCATATGTTGGTGAGTTAAAGGTTACTTGCAATGTTGCTCTTTCTATGATGGATCACTAGAAATCATGAAGGTGAGTTTGTTGCTTCTGCAGCTATTAAAAGAAAGGGTGATCTTGATCCTCTTGTGACATAAGCAATATCTTTAAAAGAGGCATTGAGTTGGGTTAAAAGTACCTGGGGAGATGCAACCTCTTTTGAAGAGTTTGTTCTTGCTGCTGTGGTGATGGAATCGGATTGCGTCGTGCTGGTGCAATCGGTTAACATCAATAAGAAGATTCTCTCACCACTTGGTCTTATAATTTTAGATTGTATCAGTCTCATATAGTCTGTTTCTATGTTTCACATTTCTGTTAAGTTTGCTAAACGGTCTAGGAACCAAGCTACTAATTCATTAGCTCGTTCTTCTAGTTCATTTCCTGACTGTCTTTCTAGTACGGGAGATGTCCCTTCTGGTTTGGATGCTATTTTAATAGCTGATTTGCTTTTTTAATGAAAGCTGCAATCTTTGTTTCAAAAAAATAACATAATTTACATTGATTAATTTAATGCTCTTGTATTAATGTGACACATCAGCATCTTTATCATCTTTGTTTCAAAAAAATAACATAATTTACATTGATTAATTTAATGCTCTTATATTAATGTGACACATCAGCATTTTTATCACAAAACTAAAATAATCTCACAACAGTATCTCACACATGAAACACAAACCTCGAGATCTCTTTGTGCCAGAAAGGATGCTGAAAAGCACGCTGCAACAACTTGTATCCTGCTCCTATTTTACAATTTGCCTCATCTATTTTTCGCCAATACCAGCTACTATTCAAAGGAGCTTTGTGCTCCCACCACTCCTCATTTTTAATGTAAACACTATGGACCCATTTTATCCAATGATTGTCTTTCTTATTGGCAATGGACCACACATGTTTGAAAAGTACTGCTTCATTCCAGTCTGAAGTGTTCACGAATCCTAGACCTCCAACAACATTTTTCCTACACAAATTGCCCGAAGCCACACTGTTAGGACCCTCAACCAAGCCCTGCTTCCATAAAAAATTGCTACAAACCTTTTTTATTTCGTATATGATCTTCTTTGGCAAGAAGGTATGTATTGTCAGCAAGACAGAGTTCATTAGAACAACTCTACCTGCAAAAGAGATGTTCCTCGAGCTTCAAACTTTAATTCTAGCAACCACTTTCTGAACTAAACCCGTGCATTCATCTACTGAAATTCTTTTGGCACATATTGGAGTGCCAAGGTATTTGAATGGAGTTGGATGTCTTGTGAAGCTAGAGATATTTAGAACTCTGAGTATTTCTCTTTCTTGCATCCCACTGCAATCGATAGCAGTTTTTTGGACATTTGAATTCAAACCCAAGGATTGGGAGAATGTTTTTAGGCCCTGAAGCATGTAATATATACTCTTGTAATCACCACTACAAAAGAGTAAAACATCGTCAGCGAAGCTAAGATGATTCAACTTCATATCCTTGCATCGGTCATGAAACAAAAAGTGTTCTTTTTTTTCAACCTTAACCAGAATCTGACTTAAGTACTCCATACCCAATACAAAAATCAATGGGGACATAGGATCTGCCTGCCTAAGACCTCTTTTAGCTTCAAAAAATCGTGGAGAAATCCATTAAAGAGTAAGGAAAACCGAGGAGTGGAGATACAAGTCATAATAAGCTTAATGAATTTAGTGTTGGGTTTTGTGCCCTAAATAAAACCCATTTCAAACTAATTAATAAAGATCAAAAATCATTTTATGTTCCATGGTTCACATGATTTATTTCATGATTATCTTTAATGTATAAATTCTTTTAAATCGAGAGCATATGTATTTGTTCATGATTATAGTGTCGTCAGCACAGTGGAATATAATCATGATGATATGTTCAAAAATTTAATTCCTTAATTTGTCAGTTTACTGGATTTAGACTGGCATGATAACTAGCGATAGGTATACTTACATCTTGGATAAGTGTTATGTTCTTTCAAGGGCATTGGCAAAGCTTACCAGTATCGGATGTATGGAATATACATTGGAAGGGACCGATATTGATCTTAGATAAGATATCATAAACTTACCGTTATATCTTTCTAAGTCAATATCAATGGTTGATCTTAGGTCTATGGATCTTAATCCTGACATGGTTAGGTTTGATCTCAAGAGTGTTATTTGTGTTCTTTGATTTGTTAGTTAAGCCTATCTTTTGGTCTGGGTTATACGTACATTTTGGGAAAATGATAGTACAATTGAGTGGGAGCGCTAAACATAGATATGGAATCTATAGCCTCTATAAGTTTTTAGAAGTGAAACGATGATTTCCTTCGAGCTGGGCTAAATAGAGATAAATTATTGGGATCTCATTTCAGTAATTATATTAGTATACTGAAATATCATTTATAGGTAGCTAAGTGTTTTAAGGATAAAATACATTTAAGGGTAGAACGGTAAATTTTTCCCTATTTAGTGTAGATCATCTATAGAGGATCCTTGACTATTAGGATTGTCACAATGGTTAATTATAACGTATCTATATCGTGGTACATATAGAGCGTTCTACATAACTAAGAGTTTATTCAATTCCAAGTTCTATAGTGGTTCAATGAGGAATTCATAAGCTAGGGAATTTACTTGGTAAATTCTAGTTCTACTTATTTAAAGCTCGGTTATATAGGCCCATGGTCCCCTCACTAATTGAGATAATACTGCTTGCAGACTAAGTCAATTGATTTTAATTATCCAATTATAATTCTAAAATTGGACTATGTCTTATTTAAGAATTTTCACTAAGCAAGGACTTAATTGTGAAGAAAAGAGGTTTTGGGGTGAATTTGTTAATTAACAGACTTTGTATGGTCTAATTAATAAATTACATAAATGGCAATTTTATTTAGTAATTTATTATAATTATTAAATAAATAGTTTTGGCATTTATAGGATTGAATTGGAAAATATGGTATTATTGAAAAGAAGAATAAGTAGTTGAAATAAAGTGGCAAAAATCTAACTAGAGATTAGCTCACTTAAGTGTTCGGCCAAGTGAGATTTATTGCCCAATATTTTATTCTTTTTTAATCAATATAATTCAACCCTAAGCCCTAGTTGATACACTATAAAAGGAACATGATACTCTCACTCATCCAATTTATGTTACAATTCAACCAAACCTAGATGAGAGAGTTCCTTCTACAGAGACTTAAACCTCCTTCATTGTTCTTCACCTATTCGAACCCTTAGTGATGAGTGCCATGCCCACACGTAGCAAGTCAAGTACTCAATCATAGTGAGTAAGACGGTGGTAACCAAACCCGAAGGAGAGAAAGAGATCATGGTTCAGATCTTGATAATGCTCTGCTATAGAGAGGAATCAAGGGCTAGAGATCTTGAACGGAAGGAGTCATTATATTCCGCTGCAATCAATGTAAGGTTTTCTTAAACCCTTTTGTGTTTATTTCATTGTTTTAGAGAATTCATATTTAGGATGTTAATCAACATAATTGTTAGTAAATCTGGATCTTGGTAAAATGTTCCCAACATTTAGTTGGAAAAATTAAAGGCAACTAGCATTTCCTCGAGAAAATCCCACTCCATAGTATCATTCGCCTTTTGAAGATCGAGCTTAATCATACAACAAGGCTTGTTTGTTTTTCTTCCATAGTACCTAATTAAATCTTGACAAATCATTATATTATGAGCAATATATCTCCCTTGAACGAATCCTCCTTAATTTTGTGAGACAATATCAGGGATAATCTCTTTTAATCTAGCACATATCGTCTTAGTTGCTATTTTGTAAATAACATTACACCATGCAATAGGTCAAAAATCACTCACATTGTTAGAACACTTCAATTTTGGGATGAGGGTCAGCATAGTAGAGTTTGTCTCCTTTAACAAAGTACAAGAATCCAAAAAGGAAGTAATTGCAGCAATGATGTCTTCCCCAATCAATTCCAAATTGTCTTGACAGAAGGAGCTTCCGAATCTGTCCGGACTTGGGGCTTTGATACCAGGGATTCTAAAAACCGCTACTTTAACTTCCTCTCCAAAATAATTCTTCTCCAGCAATTGTATATGTTCTATAGTAAGTAATAGGCCTTGTTGGACAAGCTTTTTGTTAACATATCTCCTATTCTGCATCTTGGAGCCTAACAGGTTTTGCTAGAAAGATAAAAAAGTAACACTAACCTCATTAGGTTGATCTACTCTTGTACCTTCCCTATTAGTAATTGAGAAAATGTTATTTTGGCTCCTTCTGTGCTTGAGTTCCTTGTGAAACAACTCTGAGTTTGAGTCACCCTCCTTGATCCCCTGGAGCTTAATTTTCTACTGCATAAAAGAGTAGTAGGCTTTTTGAGTTTCAAGGACTTTATTTTTAGCATTCAATTCTTGTTCCTGGAAGGTTGGATTAAGTGGATCCTTGTGAAGATTATCTTGGCTCTCCTCAAACTGCTTCTTAGCCAACATATTAGCACTTTGAATATTTGAAAATCCATCCCTATTAATGCTCCTAAACACCTGCTTAAGGGATTTTAATTTTGTCACAATCTTGAATATTTCAGTACCATTAACAGGTTGATTCCAAGCCTTTTCCACTAGCTGCTTATAATGTGGATCAGCCTCCACATTTTAAAATATTTAAAAGGCCTTTTTCCAGTAATAAGTGTCGGGTAGACACTTAAAATGTCAAGGGAATGATCAAAAAGCCCTTCATTTAGGAACAATGCTTCGACATTTTGAAATAAGTCTGTCCAAGCACGGTTAGCCATCACTTTATCAGTCTTAGAACATATTCTATCTACACCTTGTTGCTTGTTACTCCAAGTATAGTAATTATCCGTATACTTCACATCCTCTACTTGGAAAAACGACACACATTGCTGAAATTAGAAGGGTAGATATCTCGACCTATCACCAATGCTTTCTTCCTTCTCTAGAATATCATTGAAGTTCCCCGAGATTAGCAATGGATCTTTTTGCTGGGTTTTATGCCCTAAATAAAACTCATTTCAATATAATCAGATTTACTTATTAATAAAGATCAGAAATAACATTTTATGTTGCATGGTTCACAAGATTTATTTCTTGATTATATATATAATGTATAAATTCTATTTAAGTCCAGAACATATAAATTTGTTAATGATTATAGTGGTGTCAGAACAGTGGAATATAATCTTGATTATATGTTCAAAAGTTTATTCCCTGATTTCTTAGAACACTAGATTTAGACTGGCATGGTATAAGCAGCGATAGGTATTCTTACACCTTGGATAAGTGTTATGTCCTTTCCAGGGCATTGGCAAAGTTTACCAGTATCGAATGTATGGAGTATACATCGGAAGGGACCGATATTGAACTTTGATTAGATATATTAAAATTTATCGTTATATCTATTCAATTCAATATCACCTGTTGATCCTAGATCGAAGGATCTTAATCCTGATATGGTTAGGTTTGATCTCAAGAGTATTATACATGTTCTTTGATTTGTTAGTTAAGCCTACTTTTGGGTCAGGGTGATATGTACATTTTGGGAACATGATAGTATAATTGAGTGGGAGCGCTAACATAAATATGGAGTCTATAACTTCTATAATAATTTAGAAATGAAACGATGATATCCTTCGAGCTTGGCTAAACAGAGATAAATGGTGGAGATCTCATTTCACTTCGCTGAAATATCATTTATACGGAGCTAAGTGTTTTAAGGATAAAATACATTGAAGGTGTAACGGTAATTTAGTGCCTATTCAATGTAGATCATCTATTAGAGGGTCATTGATCAAATTAGGATTATAACAATGGATAACTAATGACGTATCTATATCGTGGAACATATAGAGCGTTCTATATGACTGAGAGTGCAATTCCAAGTTCTAAGTGTGGATTGAATAAGGAATTAATAAGTTAGGAAATTTACTTCGTAAATTCGGTTCGACTTATTGGAAGCTCGGAAATATAGGCCCATGGTCCCCATACTGGTTGAGACCATACTGCTTGTAAGACTCAGTTAATTGATTTTAATTAATCAATTATAAATCTAAAGTTAGACTATGTCTACTTTGTGAATTTTCACTAAGCAAGGGCGAAATTGTAAAGAAAAGAGATTCTAGGTTTATTTATTAATTAAGAGACTTTATATGTCTAATTAATAAATATATTAAATGACAATATTATTTAATAATTAATTTTTAGTTATTAAATAATTAGAATTGGCATTTAATGGGTTGAATTTGAAAATTGGCATTTTTGAGAAAATGAGATGCAGAAATGATAAAATAGCAAAATTGCATAAGTGAGGCCCATTATCCAAAGCCCATGGCCGGCCACTCTTATAGGCTTTTATCATTTATTTTTTCATTATTTTAATGCCAAATAATTCTAACTTAAACCTAGGTGGTTACCTATAAATAGATAGTGATGGCTCTCATTCACACTTAACTTTGTCAGATGAAATTTGAGCCTTCTATTCTTTCTCTATAGCCGCCACTTGCCTTCTCTTTTCTTCTCTAAATTTCGAAATCCTTGAGTGATAGAGTAGTGCCCACACACATCAAGTGGTATCTCAATTATAGTGTGTAAGACTGTTGGAGATTCCAAACAACAGGAAGGAGATTCAGCATAAAAGGAAGGAGAGAAAGAGATCCAAGTTCAGATCTTGGTGATGCTCTGCTACAGAAAGGAATCAAGGACTCGAGATCTGAACGGAAGGAGTCATTATATTCCGCTGCACCCAATGTAAGGTTTCCTAAACTTTATTTGTGTTTAATTTCATTGTTTCAGAATTCATATTAGGATGTAAATGAAACATACATGGTAGTAAATCTAGATCTTTGTAAAATATTTCCAACAACTGGCCTCAGAACCATGGTAATGATTTACTTTCATGAAATATGAATTCAAACGATGATTTATGTTGATTTGGCTGGTTTCATGTGGTTTATGTGCTTATTTGATGATAGTTTAGAAATCGCAATATATGTTACTGAAATATTTTTTATTTCGATCTGGAATTATTTTTTCTGGAAAGTAGACGAAAAATTAATAAATTTAGGCTTTTACATAACGTAATTTGCATTTTTTTATGAATTAGTTATGATTTTTTGAATTTGAATGAAAATATTTGGTTTCGGGATGCACACGCGCGCGCGCATGGGCACAAGTGAGGCTCGCTCGGACAAAATCGCTTCAGACAACAGGCGTGTCCAAAGCTTGCCCCTGTCCCGCCCATGTCCCTCTGTCATGGAGGCTGCATGCAGCGTCCTGTCTCGGTCAAATGGGCCATTCCGCGCGCGCATGCAATGCATACCCCTGTGCACCAAACTTGTTTTCTTCATAACTTTTGATTCAAAAATCGTTTTTCATTGACAAAAGCCGATTTATTGTAGAATCTTGTGTAGAATCTAAATTTTCAATTAAAAATCTAATTGTCAGAATAAAATTAATTTTTATTAATTTTTTAATTAATTAAAATTAGTTTTGATATTACTAGGCTTTGAATTTTGAAAATTTGATTTCTCACAAAGGAGCCCTATGGTTAATTTTGCAATTTTAGATTATTTTATTTATTTTAATTATAAGATCAGATATTATTTTTTATTAAATTTGAATGATCTTACTCTGATATTAAAATATTATCTTTTAAAATAATCTTGTTCAAATTTCAAAGTTTGCTAACCATATCATTTTTTTTTTTTCAAATTTGTTATTTTTTGAAATATATTTTATTAATTAAAATTATAAAAGGAATATGTTAGGTTTAACATCTTATCTTATTCGACATTTTTTTTATGAAAATTATATTTTGGCAAAAATAACATGAAATTTGAAAAATTGGTTAGTTTAGTTTGAATAGATATTTTAGGGTTTCAAACAGTATAAAATATCTTATTTTTCAATTAGTTTATTTATGTATTATTTAAATTTATTAAATTATAAGACATAGAATATAATATAAATATCTAAATTTTAAAGTTCAAGATATTTTATTATATTATCTTATTAGAAATTTTAAATAAATTTAAAATTTGAATAAACTTGATATTTGAAAAATTGGTTAGATATTTTTTATTTTTTGTTAGAATTTAAGAAATTTAGGAGTTTGTTAAATTTTGATTTTTTTTTTCAAATATTCTCTAACAACCTAAATTTGAATTCTAGTTAAGATATTTATTATAAAATTTAATTTATTTTTAAATTTTAAAATTGAGATATTTTAGCTTACTTTCCAGATATTTGAGATCAGTTATTTGTTTGTATTGTTTGTTTATATATTAATATACAAATTTTTTTTACAAACCTATTATTTATTTGATCTAAATTGCTATGATTAACTTGTTGACAGATCCAATGATCTTATTTTAATCATATTCCAATTGTCAATAGATCTTATAAATAATTTGTAACAGATAAATTTTTGCAATTTCTTTCATCTGCGTAAACCCAGTAACATGATAGGGCCCATCAAAATCATTTTGACCTGTGTGAGCCTATATGTTTGCTTTTGGGCTTAGTTGCATATAGGAAGACCATTTAAGTTTTACTAAGTAAATGGACTAGGTTGCTAAAATAAATTTTGACATAAGTAAATTTATTTAGGCCCAATTAGATTTGGGCTTATTCAATAAATAACAATTTTTTATTTAAAGGTTAAATTCCTCTCTTTTGGGCCTTGTGTGAGAGTTGGGGGCCAATAGAAGTGGGTACGACATACTGAACCCAGCTCCCCCTCACATGAACTACCCCAATTGGGAAGGCCCATTTTCCTTATTTAAATAATTGTATTAGGTTAATTATATTAGTCTAACCTAATTAAAATTGAATTAGCAACATAATTAACTATTAAAATATATGAAATTTATTTTTCATTTAATATTTTAAAGTTAATTTTAGAAAAATACTTAGTTAATGATATATATTCTAGATAGTTATTTCTAGTACCAATTATATTTATAATATTTAATTAGGAAAATATCATAGATTGTGAAATTAATTGTTTAATAATTAATTTAGTACAATCTAAGTTAAGTATATTTTTCCTAGTATTAAATTAGAATTAATAATTAAGTCTTCTCTATACTTAATTATTTATTTCTTGAATTTAATATATTTAATTAAATTGAAAATTTAAATATTTAAGTTAATTTTCATCATGATACTTAAATATTATTATTTTCATGATATTTAATTAAATAGAAAATTATTTTAAGTTGGAAATTTTATCTAAAATTTCATAACAACTTAAATTTGAATAATTTTCAAAATATATTTTATTTTATTTTATTAATCTTTTTTCCCACAATTTTGAAATTGCATTTCTTAAATGCAGAAATATCGAATGTTATTTGAAAAATAGATTAAAGTTGAAAATTATTTATTTTAATTTTTGACCAACTTAAATCAATGATTTTTTCACTAAATGATTAATTAAAATAAATGAACTAAAATATATTATAAATAAAAATTGAATTAATTACTCAATGAAAGTCTAGATAGTTATTATCTGTTTTGCTTGAAGTATTTTTCTAGTGTATTTAACTAAATAGAAAATTAACATTTGAGTTGATTTTCATCATGATACTTAAATATTTGAAATTTTTCTTTAATATTTAATTAAATAGGAAAATTATATTTTTTTTTGTAAATTAATTTTATTAATTAATTTGGGCCAGCATAAAAATAGAATAATTTTTCCAGGATTTATTTATTTTATTTTAATGCATTTTTTCGAAAATTTTATTTTTAAATACTTAAATTTTTTGAAATGCAATATATATTCATAGAAAATTGAATTTGAGTTGTAAATTAATTTAAATTAATTTTGAAAAAACTTAAATTAAATAATTTTCTTAATATTTATTGGAAATAATTGATGTTATTTTCATATCCATCTAAGTATAATTTATAAATATTAAATTAAAATTTATATTTAGAATTTTTCATTCTAAATTGGTAATTTTAATTAAATAAATATATATATATTTAAAATAAATTGATTAAAATAAATATTAGAAGAAAATATATTTTTTTTTAAAATAATGAGCTTTATTATTATTAGGACATTCGATCTCTATTGTTGGTCTTACAATAGTTAAATGTTTTCAATATAACCTCGAGATGCTAGACTTCGTCCCCCTTATGGATAGTTATTCGTTGAACTCATTTAACACCGTAAGATCTCATTTGATAAGTGTTTTGTAAGTTTTCGTCTCTATTAGACTCTCCCCTAAGGTGACTACTTAGAGATAAACTTATAAAACATGAAACAATGGTGGAAGCTCATAAAATGAGGATAACCTTGACTCGCGCCTACCGGGACAACGTTGGATTCTTATTTTGATCGAATTAAAGGTTGCTAGAATGGTTGGCATTTTAGATGAGCTGACAACTCTATTCAATGAATGATACTTTGACTCTCGCCTACCACAGTGTATCAGTTTGTTGAAGAACTTGGAAATTATTTAGGATTGTATGTTTTAGTATTTTCACTTGTCATTCCTACTTGCTATGTGTTTAATAATTTCTGAATTGTGTATGAATTTATATTGAACCATGTTATTTTCTGTTATTAAATTGTAGTTTAATTTCGTATCTTCATTGTTGGTCTTACTTGGTTTGTTGTTCTAATGGGAAAAATCCCTAATGGATTGTCAACCATTAGACAAACATAATAGTGTTAGATCTCGAAAGATAAATATTGTATATGCAACATCTAGCTGTTCATCAATTGATGACACCTTAGACTAGTATTTACAATATGAAACAAGAAGATTGTATAAATAAGATTACTTTGACTCTCGCTAATCGGAGCATCGTTGGATTCTTATTTAAATACGAAATTATCCTAATTTCTCTTAGCTTATTCATGTCGAATTAGCTCAATAACATATCATTGGATGAATGGTCTATAAATCATTACATCTCATTCCATATTTTCTCTTAAGAAAGTAAAATGACGCATATGATTATATTCCCGAAATTCTATCCCAAAATGATATAAATCCTCAATCTTACAAATCTCCTACTTGTATGGGCAAATCAAACTTAGAGTTAAATTAGTAGTGGTGGTCCAAGAAAGAATTACTCATTATATTTGGTATAAATTTAAGTCTTTGACTTTAATTTTAGATTCCAAACAGAATTTTCTTATATTTCTATTTCCAGAATACAATACAGTTACCCTTTCACAAGTGTTTAATATCCATCTTCTATTAATGGATTCAAAAACTGTATGTTAAAGTATGGATATGATTTTAGTATTCTGTCACCAGAATCCACTTGGACTATTCTAAGAAATCTTTAATGTAGCTATACCCAAGTCATCGAAAGAAACCACATATTTTGTAAATCTATGGCATTTGTATCTTGTTCATAGTGGTTTTGACAAGATCATTCTCTTCAAAGAGTCATTATGCCTATATCCAATGAAAGTAAGTTCATCTCTTTCGCATATGGATGTACATTCAGGGGTGGATATGAGTTTTTCGTTATATTCTTAATACGATCACTCTAGATTTTACCTTATGCAAAAGAAATTAGACATGTTTGAAAATTTCATGAATTTCTTGCAATGGTGAAAAACCATTAAGGTAAGTTGTTAAAGATCTTGCGAACTGATAGGGGTGGAGAAATAGTTAGTAGATATGCAGTTCAAAGATCATTAAGTTGATTTTGAATTATATCCAAACTTACCTCCCCAGAAATTCGAGTTGCATATTGATGATTAGTTACTAGTCGTCGCCTAAGTCCTTCTATGGTAATAAAATTTCAGAATGATGCAATGGTTGGGTACTTAGTGTAAACCTCTAAAGACCGCTTAGTTTAATTTGGAAATTAGCAGTTAATCACGTTTAATTATGAAATTATTTATAGCTATTTAAATAATTTATTATACTGTTATTATTGAATTCAGAGATGCATTTTTATGTCATGTAGTAATTTGCATAATTTTGCATTCCGGTGCCCGGTATTTTGGAACTCGGTGTTTGGCTCAGTAGAAATCACAACTTAGTATGTTAGTAGTTTGGGACGGGTTATTAGACATTGGGAATGTCGGGAATGGCCGGGAATTTGGAATTTCCCAAAAATACCCCTTTAGTGTTATTTATGTGGTTTTAGTGTGGAGGGGCAAAATGGTCTTTTTGCCCCATTAGTATTTTGTCTTATAGTGAGTTTATTAATGAAAAATAAATGTGTTTTTATGCTAAGTGTTGGCTGTAATGGAGTGTTGTGTTTAATAGCTTTTATTTCTTTTTTATCAAAAAAATCACAAGTTAGAAAAAAGATAGAAAATTTTCAAAGAAACTCTCTCTTTTTCCTCTCTCTTTTTCGGCTGGTTGCATGGGATTCTAGGGCTGGGATTTTCATTGATTTTCAGGTAGCTTCAACCTAAGTTTGTGATCTCTTGATTGTGGTATGTGATTCCTAGCTTCTTCCTTTATTTTCTTGAATAAAAATGGTGAAAATATGAGTTATGCATGAATTATTTGGATGTTGTTGCTGCTGTGTTTTGTTGTAAGATTCTGTGATTTAAGCTTGTTAATTTGAAGTTATTTAGGTTGTTAGTAATGCATGTTAATTGCTTTGCTTCAAGTTGGGAATTTTTAACTCAAAAATATGGTTTTCAAAGAGAAATGAATTGAATCTGTTGCTGTGATATTGTTGATGTTTTTAATTGTTTCCAGAGGCTATATTATGCTTGTTTAAGAGGATTTGAGTTGGTTTGAATGCATGTTAGGTGATTTTACTCAAGTTTGAGTTTAGAACTCAAAGCTTGAGCTTTAATGGCACTTTTCGTTTCTGTGCTTTCTGGGTGGTTTTGTTGCTTTAGAAATGTTCTAGGGGTTGTTTAGAACAGGTCTGGAAGGTTTCATGTGATTTGGGGTTGATTTGAGCAAGTTATGAATTTTTTGAGTTTGCTGCCTTCGAGGAACCGGAATTCCGGTTGTGCATCCGGAATTCTGGATGGGGGTTCTGAATTTTCCCAGAACCGGAATTCCAGTTGGGCAACCGGTCTACCGGTTGGGGAAAATTCTGAAACCCTAGATTTCCTCGATTTTATGTTTTACGGGATATTGCCATGCTTTTTATCGATAGGGAAGCTTTTAGTTCCTAGTTTAAGTCCCCGGGAAGTGATTTAGCGTATCACTTATAGTGTTGTGATTTTTATGGTTTAGGAGCCTGTAATCCGCCGCGCAGTTAAAGTTCCAGTCAGGTTGACCGGCACACCTGAATTCGGAATCCAGGTAAGTTAGTATAACAGTATGCATGTGTAGATTACATGTTTAGCGTGCATGTAGGAAGCCTGTTAGATTACATTAGTTATGTATGTTGGCTTCGAACCATCCAACACTGTCACGTCGGTACAGGCTGGAGTATGACCAGCAGCTGGAGTATGAGCGGTTCGACCGATCAGGCTGACACTTAGGTTGGTGGTTCCGTACTATTGACGTATCCCGTCGGTACAGGCTGGAGTATGACCGGTTCGACCGATCAGGTGGATACAGTAACACGTCGGTACAGGCTAGAGTATGACTAGCAGCCGGAGTATGACCGGTTCGACCGATCAGGCTGTTACGTGTCAATAGTACCGTCCCTATGAACGTTCAGAACTCAGTACCGTGTTGGACACGGCAGTAGTGACTCAGTACCGTGTTGGACACGACAGTAGTGGGACTCAGTATCGTGTTGGACACGGCAGTTAGGGTTATGATCAGGGGTATGGGCGTCTGATCATGACCGGGATTATGTATGAATATTATTATGCTTTTCTTACTGAGTCTGTCGACTCACAGTTCTACGTTTATGTGTAGGTAAAGGCAAGGCTAAAGCTGATGGATCGTGAGCGAGCTTATGAAGATTGTACATGTCGGGGCGGTTAGGCCTGGAGAGTACGATCCTCGGGACAGCAAGGCTGATTTTGTAACTAGTCGCTAGGCGACAATTATTTTGTATAAACAGTTAAATCTTTTTGTAAATGATTTTGTAATCGGGATCCCGAGTCTTTTGTAATATTATTTTATAAGTTTAATTAAAAAGCAAAAATTTTAATTAATCACATTTTCCATAAACCTCGTTGATTAGCAACGAGCTGCACAGCATGTTTAAAAATCACGTCATACGCCTATGTTAGTTAGGGTGTTACCAAACCATTTCTAGATTCATGGATGACCTAATTGAAATCTTAAGAAAAGCTAGAACTGTTAACCCTAGTTTGCATGTTTGTTAGCTATTCTAAGTGATTAGGGGTGGAACATCCCATAATCAATAGATAAGAAAGTGTTTTGTTTAAACAAATACTGCTTTTCTAAGAAAATGAATAAGTTTGAAAATAAAGTAGCAAATAAAGGAGATATTTTATTTTTGATTCCATAAGTGTTCTATCATCTTATTCGATACAAGATTATCCCATTGCCTCTGTTGTCTTGACACAACCGAAGAGGTTAATACCATTTAGTTTCCTTAGAAATAATTCACGGTACCTTGTCGTAGTGGGAGGGTTTCTAGGAACTCACTTTATTATGACTTGGAAGACACTAGTGATTAAAATCCATTGTGAGTTTATACAAGAAATGGATTGTCAAGATAAGAAACTAAGAGGAAAAGCCAATAGAACTATGGTTTGATCCATTCACATGGAATAACCTAAAGTTTTCTATTGGAAAGACATAAAAGGAAATTTTCGTTAATAAGTCCATTCAATGGACTTAACAAAACTTCTTGTTCCTAGTATTATAGGTTTGAGTTTATCTAAACCTATTGCTTGTGGTATACCTGGTAATTACTTACTCTAATGCAAGCAACTTACTTTAGTAAGATGCTGAAGCATTTTCTTTCTAATGGCAATCTATAGAAGCTTCTCGACTTCTAGGCATAGATTTTATTTATCTAAGGAAAAGTCTCAACTATTCTAGAAAAGATAAAGCCATGAAATAATTCCATAAATCAACAATGAGAGGTCTCAGATATGCTTTAGTATGCCTTAGACCAGACACCTACTGTTAAGTGGGAGTAATGAGTAGGTATCAGATTAATCCAGGAGAGGAACATTGGAAGACAATCAAGTAAATCTTAAGATTAAGAAGAGGAACTATATGTTAGTCAATAAGGGAGTATTTAAAACTCTTAGAGTACACCACATCAGATTTCGAGACTTGTCTTTGTGCTAGAAAGTCTGCCGATAAGATGGTAATTACTCTGGGGGTGGAGTAGTGATTTTAGAGAAGTGTAAAAACCTATCTGAACTCTCTTGGTCTACCAGAGAGAGACTGAATGTTAAAGTTGCAAAAATGGTACTTATTCAGTCTAAGGAAAGTTCTATACATTTGTGGCACCGTTCCAACTTGTCTTAACTACTAGTGTTATTTCCTGATTAACTAAAAAGTAGTTGCCAAAAGTATAGAATCCAGTATCCCAAGAGAGTAGACATATAGAGAGGAATTTCACATTATCAAGGATTTTGTGATTAAGGAAGAGTAATGGTGGAGAGAAGGTTGTGTTTAATTCAACCTGTCAGATCCTATTACGAGGAGTACACTACTACTACACTTGATTTGTATATCAAGGTGTTAAAATTTCCTTGAAATGCACATTTTGTTTTATATTAGTGCAAGTCGGAGTTTGTTGGGTTTTATGCCCTAAACAAAGCTCATTTCAATATAATCAGATTTACTTATTAATAAAGATCAAAAATAACATTTTATGTTGCATGGTTGACATGATTTATTTCATGATTATATATATAATGTATAAATTTTATTTAAGTCAAGAACATATGAATTTGTTAATGATTATAGTGTTGTCAGCACAGTGGAATATAATCTTGATTATATGTTCGAAAGTTTATTCCCTGATTTGTCAGAACACTGGATTTAGACTGGCATGGTATAATCAGCGATAGGTATTCTCACTACAAGAAAAGGGACCTTTTATCCCACTTTTTTAGTTAACAAAAATAAAAAATGGGATAAAAGATACCTTGAGACTTTTTATCCCACTTTTAGATTTGACACCTCAAATATGTAGCAAATATGTTTTTAGACAAGGGCTTTGTTTGGTAGAATGTTAAAAAAAAAATATTAAAGGCAAAAAAATAAGTTCAAGATTCAATTTTTATGGGTTTGCCAAACAGGGATTAATTTTTTTAGGGGAACCTTTTATCCCGGTTATTAGTTAAAAACCGGGATAAAAAGTCATCCCTAAAATCACAGTAGTACTCATCATACCAGTACAACCTCGACAACCTAACCATCTCGCCCAAACCCAGAAACCCTTGCCCAAATCCCATGAGACTCGATCATCCATTCCAGATTCGTCCAAATCTGTCGGAGCAGTTCATAAAACTATTAAAGGTATACTTTTTTCTTTATTCTTTTTTCCCTGTTTTGCATTTTTTCCACCATTTTTTTTTTCTGGTTGGGGCTGCGTAGAAATGTGAAAGTGTTTATGTGAAGAATTTCTAATTTTTTAGTTGTATCACTAATTATTTATTGTATTGACTAATAATGGTCTTTTTCAATTATAAATCTTCTTTCCTCTCCATGGATGCACCTTGGGAAAACTAGGTTTCAAGCATCAAAAGCCATGGTATGTTTGTGCTCCTCTTTTTCCTTCTCCTGCCATTGAATATCTTAGAGTTCTTCTTCTATTTTATTTTGAGTTTCACACTCACTTTAAACTCCATTAATTTGAGCTTTAAGGTTAGGGTCAAGCAACTTCATGCTTAGAAGGAAAGGAGCCTGTGCAAAGCTATGTCTTGAAAGAAAACAATGTGAGTTTTTAAAGCTTGGTGGTTGTTTCTTCTCATCTCTTAAGTTCAAATTTTCAGTACCTATTTCTAAGTTTTAGTAGACCATTGATGTGTCAATTAAGCATTGAAATATACTTTCAAGCTTAACTTAGAATAAAAAGATCAATCATGTAGTCATTTTTATTTTTTGTGAATTCATTATTTTATTTTAAGCACATAAAACCAAATTCTTTTTATTAAATAGAAGGTTTGTCGTGTCGTTATTTTTTTCTTGGTTAGTTCATGTCACTTGTAGCGTTCATGCTGAAATCTGCAGGTGTTAGCCATGTAGTTCCAGCATTTTAAAATGGCTGAAATTTAATTGGTAATTTGACTCGCATGATTTTAAAAATTCATTTGGTCTTTTGATGTTTTGATCTTCTGTTACACCTGAATGTGCTAAGCATTGTCTTATGACAGTGAGCTTCTCTAGTAACGGTGTAGGGACTGATTTTCTATTACTTGAGACACGGTTTAATTATATCTTGATAGTATATAAAAAAATTGTTTTTTAGTATTTCATACTGATAGTTCTCTCAAGAACAAATATTCTTTATTTCTCTATTTGAGTGCTGATTATGACTTTCTTTCCCCTGCCTTAGGTTGCTATCCCTATCGTGCCGACCATTACAGTCCTATACACTTTTACAAAATTGAGTAAAAAAGGTATTTTCTAGTTCTTTTGCGAGTGTTTACCTTAGTCTCATTGCTGTAAAATACTTTGTTTTGCCAAATAGTTTCTAAAAACAAATTATAGTTGAGTTACCTCACTAGCATTACAACAACTATTATTTGCTGCATAAAATAAAATTTCGTTATTAAATGGTGATCTTTTGCTCTTCGTCTTCTCCATATAACGTTGTTATGGTCTCTTTTAATTTAATGAATTGAAAACTTTTTCTAATGACAGCATGTGGTTGTAAATTTGAGGTATTATTTGTTTGAATTTTACTCCTGAAAGACCATTTTTCACTTTGCTACTGAAATTATTTTGAGAAAGATAATCTTTTAAGAATGAATCTTTTAAGTTAGTTTTGAACAAAGATTGTGTTGTGAGATGTAATGTTTAAGTTATTTTGCAAGTAATGTTGTTTAGGATAAAAGGGAGACATAGATAGAGACAACAAAAAAAAGAGGCTCTTGCTGTACAAACTTGTCTTTGGGATGGTGGCTTGTCTATTTCATTATCATATACATAATTATATATATATATATATATTTTCTTTGTTTTAACTAATTTTTCTTTGGATTATTGGACTTAGGATTCAGAAAAAGTATTAAATTTGTTTCATTTCATTTTCCTGTCTGAATTCATAATTATTATTTTTTGTTCAATGCAATATCAAAGCAATTGAAACAATGATTTTAATTTGAACATTTTTTTAAATTGCATTAATTAATATTGTTGGTTGTGGATTGTTATTAGAAAATGAATCAAAATATTGGTGATTATTGATTTCTAGCTAAAGGTACATTATTGACCAACAAATTTTTACTAATTATAAAGCTATTAGAGGAGTTTGAATAGATTAGATATTCATCTGTAGTGAAGTATGTTCTGCGATATAAATATACTGTGGTTGGATGGGTGGCAATTATTATATTGTTAAATGCTTTTGTGATTATTTTTTTCTTGTTTTCTGATTTAATTACTTGCGTGCATTATTAGATAGTTATTAAATTTGGAAATGTTGTAGAAATAGGGGAAACTTTGGCGAATTTTTTTTAGGATTCTTAAATGAACATGTTTTTTAATATTTAATTACCAAGAACCGATTGACAACTATGAACATCAAGAACAACCAATGGTCTATGAGGATGTAAGTCAATGTGTAAAATTATGTTCGGATAACATTGACAATGTTGTGGCTGAGGGTGTCATAATTGAGGCGGTTGGTTTCTTTTCATATCATGGTGACATAATTTTAAATGATTATGCACGGGTTCAAATCACACAAGTTATTCAAGGGGAAGCTGAAATCCCATATCGAAGAGGTGTAATACGCTATGTTCGTGATATGCTTCAACATTCAACTCCTATTACAACCATAAAAGAAAAAGTAAGTAAATACTCATTTTTACTATAAATACAAACATATAAAAGTACTATCTTCTTAATTAGTTTTATTTTTTTAATTTGACAGTTTAGCGGCCTATCCCAATATTCTGAGGACGATCATCTCTTACTACTTCGATAACAGTGGTTAAGTCAATTGCTTCCCTTGATATATAACAATTAATTATAGTAGTCTTTTATTGTATTTTTTTAGACATTGTGGAGTATTTTAGAGATTTATCCATAATATGTAAAGTGTTATTTAAAATTGAACTTACAAATTATTATTGTTGTTATTAAAAATGATATTAATCATTCATTTTTAATGAATTTTTTTTATTATACATACTCTATATAATTATAAAAATAAAAATTATATTTATTATTATTGAAAAAAAATGAATGAAATCAAATGTAATAAAAATAAAAGAAAAAAAATAAAAAACCAATACATTTGCAAAATGAGATCAAAATAAAGGTGACTTTTTATCCCACTTTTTTTTTTAAAAAAAAAGGGATAAAATGTACCCTTTTATCCCAGTTTTTTCATAAAAAGTGGGATAAAAGGGTACATTTTATCCCAGTTTTTTCATGAAAAGTGGGATAAAAAGTACCCTTTTATCCCACTTCTCTCTGAAAACCGGGATAAAATGGGTATTTTTTATCCCGGTTATTATGAAAAAACCGGGATAAAAAGTACCCCTTTTATCCCAGTTTTTTAAATACCTTTTATCCCACTGGCATACATCCCGGTTTTCATTTTAGCGAAAACCGGGATAAAAAGCCTTAAAAACCGGGATAAAAGGCCTTTCCTTGTAGTAGTGTCTTACACCTTGGATAAGTGTTATGTCCTTTCCAGGGCATTGGCAAAGTTTACCAGTATCGGATGTATGGAGTATACATCGGAAGGGACCGATATTGAACTTTGATTAGATATATTAAAATTTACCGTAATATCTATTCAATTCAATATCACCCGTTTATCCTAGATCAAATGATCTTAATCCTGATATGGTTAGGTTTGATCTCAAGAGTATTATACATGTTCTTTGATTTGTTAGTTAGCCTACTTTTGGGTCAGGGTGATACGTATATTTTGGGAACATGATAGTATAATTGAGTGGGAGCCCTAACATAAATATGGAGTCTATAACTTCTATAAGAATTTAGAAGTGAAACGATGATATCCTTCGAGCTTGGCTAAACATAGATAAATGGTGGAGATCTCATTTCACTTGGCTGAAATATCATTTATACGGAGCTAAGTGTTTTAAGGATAAAATACATTGAAGTAGTAACGGCAATTTAGTGCCTATTCAATGTAGATCATCTATTGGAGGGTCGTTGATCAAATTAGGATTATAACAATGGATAACTAATGACGTATCTATATCGTGGAACATATAGAGCGTTCTATATGACTGAGAGTGCAATTTCAAGTTCTAAGTGTGGATTCAATAAGGAATTAATAAGTTAGGAAATTTACTTGGTAAATTCGGTTCGACTTATTGGAAGCTCGGAAATATAGGCCCATGGTCCCCATACTAGTTGGGACCATATGCTTGTAAGACTCAGTTAATTGATTTTAATTAATCAATTATAATTTCTAAAGTTAGACTATGTCTACTTTGTGAATTTTAACTAAGCAAGGGTGAAATTGTAAAGAAAATAGATTCTAAGTTTATTTATTAATTAAGAGACTTTATATGTCTAATTAATAAATATATTAAATGACAATATTATTTAATAATTAATTTTTAGTTATTAAATAATTAGAATTGGCATTTAATGGGTTGAATTTGAAAATTGGCGTTTTTGAGAAAATGAGATGCAGAAATGATAAAACAGCAAAATTGCATAAGTGAGGCCCATTATCGAAAGCCCATGGCCGGCCACTCTTATTGGCTTTTATCATTTATTTTTTCATTATTTTAATGCCAAATAATTCTAACTTAAACCTTAGTGGTTACCCATAAATAGATAGTGATGGCTCTCATTCACACTTAACTTTGTCAAATGAAATTTGAGCCTTCTATTCTTTCTCTATAGCCACCACTTCCCTTCTCTTTTCTTCTCTAAATTTCGAAATCCTTGAGTGATAGAGTAGTGCCCACACACATCAAGTGGTATCTCAATCATAGTGTGTAAGACTGTAGGAGATTCCAAACAACAAGAAGGAGATTCATCATCAAAGGAAGGAGAGAAAGAGGTCCAGGTTCTGATCTTGGTGATGCTCTGCTACAGAAAGGAATCAAGGGCTAGAGATCTGAACAGAAGGAGTCATTATATTCCGCTGCACCCAATGTAAGGTTTCCTAAACTTTATATGTGTTTAATTTCATTGTTTTAGAATTCATATTAGGATGTTAATGAAACATACATGGTAGTAAATCTAGATCCTGGTAAAATATTTCCAACACTTTTGCCATTTGCAGCTTTAGATCATTCAAGAATTCTTTCCTCCCTTCATCTTTATTAAATCCATAAACAAAATTCACATAAAAGCTCTTTTTATTGTCTATAGCAGTAACAAACAAGTGGATTAGTTGGGTAGAATATCTAAGGATGTTAACAACAAACCTTAGAGGATTCCAAGCATCTATAATACACCCACCTAAATGCCAAGATATTCTAGTCGTAAAGCACCAACCTGAGAACATATTAACATACAAAGCTCCAAGTTTTGGAGCTTTGAATATCGTCTCAAGGAGACCTACTAAACCAGCCTTCTGAGAAGAAATAATATGCTTGATAGTATGTTGTTTTTGCTGGTTATTGAGCCCTCAGACGTTTAAAATTATTATCTTATCCATTGGAAAGAGGAGGCTCTCCCCCCCTCCTTTCGATTCCACTTGATTACACAAATTTAGTTGTTGGTGTGAAGCTTTAGAGAGGATTTCAAAGATATCAACAAATCCTAATGCATCAAAAGCATTTGAAGTGGCTGGAGCTGCAACTTTTTCTGTGGGCTTAACTTTCTAACCTTGTAAACAACTTTTTGGAAAGCTTCAGGGTCAGTTTGCTTCTCTTCCTGCTTCCTGGTATCATTTTTCACAACCCATTCCTGCTTCTTCCCTTCCTTTTCCTACAATCATTGGTTCTATGACCCATCCCCTTACAGTGTGCACATGTTATTGGCTTCCACTCATAATTGACAGCAACTATTACATTAAAGCGATGCTCATTTTCAAATTCAATTATATCAGGAAAGTCCTATGTATTGATACCTCAATAAGAACCTGTGGATAACTTAGCTTGTCTCTTCCTTTTGTTACTTCATCCACCATGAAGGGGCTCCCTAGCTGCCCTACTATCTTGAATAAAGACTTCTGTCCCCAGTACTTAAGCTCTAGATCTTCTAGTTGGATCCAAATAGGCACTGTACGAATGTCTTCTCTATTAAAATTCACATTTGGATCTCAAGGTTTCATATAAACAGGTCGTTTGTTAATGAAAGTATAACCTTCATTAAGCACTAAATTTCTATCCTCAAGATTAAAGAATCTAATAAAGAAAATGCTATAAGAGATCATACCTACTTTATCAATTTTATCCTTCTAAATTTGTAAAGCCCGCTTAGTTAATTTGGAAATTATCAGTTAATTGTTATTAATTATGAAATTATTTATAGCTATTTAAATAATTTATTATACTGTTATTTATGTTATTCAGTAGCATGCATATTTTGCATTTCCGGTGTCCGGTATTTTGGAACTCGGCGTTTGGCTCAGTAGAAATCACAACTTAGTATGTTAGTAATTTGGGGGCGGGTTTTAGACATTGGGAATGTCGGGATTGGCCGGGAATTTAGAATTTCCCAAAAATACCCCTTTAGTATGATTTATGTGATTTTATGGTGGAGGGGCAAAATGGTCTTTTTGCCCCATTAGTGTTTTGTCTTATGTGATTTATTAAATGGATTAAATGTTTATTTTAAATGATTATCTTGGCTGAAATGAATAGTGCTTGGTTAGTTTATTTCATTTTCATTTTCACAAAAATACTAAGTTTAGAAAAGAAAGAAAATTTCAAAGGAAAACACTCTCTTTTCTCTCTCTCTTTTTCGGCTGAAACTTGGGGTTCAAGAGCTGGAATTTTTGTGGTGATTCAAGCTTGGGTTGCAAGCTCTAGTAATCCTTTGTTGAGGTATTTCTTTATGTGATTTCTCTACCTTGTTTTCTTGAGTTTGTTTGATGAAAAAGTTGAGAAAATGCATGATTATTTGAGTATGTTGTTGCTGTGTTTAATTGTTGTTTGCAGAGGCTTGATTATGTTTTAATTGAGTGGATTACGTAGGTTTTAATGCATGCTAGTTGTGTTGTTCAAAGTTTGGAATTTTTAAGCTTAAAAATGTGATTTTGAAGAAAATGAGAAAATTGGTTGCTGTGGTTGTGGTGATTGTTTTCTATTGTTTGCAGAAGCTTATTCATGCTAGTTTAAGTAGAATTAATCAAGTTTTATTGCATGTTTGTGGGATTTGCTCAAGTTTGAGTTTAGAACTCAAAGCTTGAGCTTTAATGGTGTTTTGTGATTCTGTGAGTTCTGGGTGATTTTGTTGCCTTTGAATGGTTATTTGGGGCATATAGAACAGGTCTGGAAGATCTTGCTTGATTTGGGTTAGAATGGATCGAGTTATGAATTTTTGAAAAATTCCTGCGAGGAACCGGAATTCCGGTTGTGCAACCGGAATTCCGGATGGGTGTCCAGTAATTCCCAGAACCGGAATTCCGGTTGGGCAACCGGTCTACCGGTTGGGGAATTTTTCAGAACCCGTGTTTTCCTCGTTTTTATGTTTTTAGGGGTATTGCCATGCTTTTTATCGATAGGGAAACTTTTAGTTCCTAGTTTTAGTCCCCGGGAAGTGATTTAGCGTGTCACTTATAGCGTTGTGATTTTTATGGTTTAGGAGCCGATGTCCGCCGCTCGGCTTGATTCCGGTCGGGTTGACGGCACACCTGAAATCGGAATCCAGGTAAGATTAGTATAACAGTATGCATATGTAGATTACATGTTTAGCGGGCATGTAGGAAGCCTGTTAGATTACATTAGTTATGTATATAGGCTTCGAACCATCCAACCCTGTCACGTCGGTACAGGCTGGAGTATGACCAGCAGCCGGAGTATGACCGGTTCGACCGATCAGGCTGACATTTGGTTGGTGGTTCCGTGTTATTGACCTATCCCGTCGGTACAGGCTAGAGTATGACCAGCAGCCGGAGTATGACCGGTTCGACCGATCAGGAGGATACTTGTCAATAGTACCGTCCCTATGAACGTTCATAACTCAGTACCATGTTGGACATGGCAGTAGTGGCTCAGTACCATGTTGGACATGGCAGTAGCGGGACTCAGTATCGTGTTGGACACGGCAGTTAGAATTATATATGATATTATTATGCTTTTCTCACTGAGTCTGTCGACTCACAGTTTACGTTTACGTGTAGGTAAAGGCAAGGCTATAGCTGATGGACCGTGAGCGAGCTTATAAGATTGTACATGTCAGGGCGGTTAGGCCTGGAGCGTACGATCCTCGGGACATACTCCACCCTCTACGGGGCTAACTATGGAAGTCGAGGCCTCGGAGAAGAGGGTGGCATTCAAGGTGGGTAGAGAGGCTGCACCTTTTGCCACCAACTCCTACACTAGGTTGGTGGGAGTGCCTCTAAATATCCTATGGAGACCTGGGCATCCTACAGTAGCATAGACGTTTTTGCGCTAGCCCATTCTGCCAAGCAGCATGCAGCTAGGGTAAGGCCTCGAGACATTGCCTCCACTTTTCTCTTTGTTTTGGTTTGTTTGCTCTGCGCTTTGTTTTTGGGACTTCAATATTTTTTTAACTTGGCTTGTTTTGACAAGCATCTCTACTAACGAAGAGGGTTGCTACGGAGGCTGGCATGCTAGTGACGGAGTTAGAGCAAGTCAAGGCGGCCAACCGTGACTTGCGTGCCTTCAATGAGACACTTTGGGGTGAACTTACGAATGCCTAATTCTAGATTGGGGATTTTCACTATGCGATCTAGTAGCTAGAGGAGGAGAATGCCCACTAGGCTCACTTCATACGGAGCATGAAGGTTGTTCATGATCTTTACACAAAGATAGTGGGGCAGATGTTCGGTGCAAACTCTCCCTCCCACTCAGGCGGTGTCTAACCTTGAACCTCCAGCAGGCCTGCCAGATTAATATTATTGTTCTTTCATTTTCTTTTTTTTTTTTCTCTTTTTCTTATATATATTCCACTTTAACCACACTTCTTTAGCGGCAAAGACAATTAAACTTTGCCCTGGCCGTGGGGCAGTATAATAGTAAATAGAGTCCTTTTTTTGTTGTTCCTTACTTAGATATTTGGTGTGGTTGACTTTTAGGGGCTGGTTATGTTATTGGAGCACGTGGTTCAAATGGCCAGTGTTTCAACCTTTTCCCGCTAGTCTTAAGTATCTCTTGATCGATTTTTGAACTGCTTTCTGGCTTGATCTTTCCATTCACGAGATTGTGACACTTTTTTTAGCCCACCACTCAAAAAGTTATTCATTTATAGTTACCCGCAGATGGCTCCTTTCTACAAAATTAGATCTTTTTCAATTTCCACACATCCTTTTCAGGGTTTGTTTCATTCACGAGGTCAAGTTTTGGGAGTGATCTCTGTGACTGCCTTAGCGTTAAGCATTTTTCCCTCTTTGGTCCTTGCTAGCCTAACGTTTTATCTAATCATGGAATCTGATGAGCAAAACTTATGGGAAGTCCACAGAGATGTGTAAGAAGGAATTTTGGCATAATTATCTCTGGGTTCGTGCTTGGGTTTAGCCTTTGAGGAAAGAATTCAAGGGCATTTCTCATGGGGAGACATAGTTGAAAATGTTTCCTCTTACTGGTTGCATCTGCACACTGAGGCTCGTCAACTTTGGACATAAGGAGTTGCGATTTTCAACAATTGGACACACCATACTGTTGGGTTTTATGCCGTAAATAAAACTCCATTTCAATGTAATCCGGATTATTCAATATCAATAAAGTAATAGAAGTATTTTCCATTCATTTGTGTATGTTTTGGTTCGTCTTATCAATTATTTGTCTATTTGATTTATAAATTCATCCAAACCCTTTTCACATACTTGATCATGTTTATTGTGTTGTCAGCACAGTGGAAAGCAAACATGACTATGTGATTAAAGATTCCTATATTTATCAGAACACTAAGGTTTTACTGATATGACAATCTACAAGAGAGTTTACTTGCATTTGGAGAAATGCTATGTTCTTTCCAGAGCATTGGTTAAAGTAAAGCTTGGGTTGGATGCATGGAGTATGCATCGGAATGGACCGATATTGAACTTTGACATAAATTTATTAAACTTACCGTAATTTCTATTCAATTCAATATCACCTAGTTGATCCTAGATTAAATGATCTTAATCCTGATATGATTAGGTTCAATCTCAAGAGTGTTATTCGTGTTCTTTGATTTGTTAGTTAAGCCTACTTTTGGGTCAGGGTGATACGTACATTTTGGGAACACGGTAGTGCAATTGAGTGGGAGCGCTAACATAAATATGGAAGCTATAGCTTCTATCTGGCCAATATAAAGTAAAGGATGATTTCCTTCGAGCTTAACCAAACGAAAATAAATGGTGGAGTACTCATTTCACTTAGCTGAAATATCATTTATACGGGGTTAAGTGTTTTAAGGATAAAATACATTGTAGGGTGTTACGGTAATTTGATCCCTTTACAGTGTAAATCATCTATATAGAGGATCATTGAACAAACTAGGATTATAACAATGGATAATTAATAGCGTGTCTATATGGTGGAACATATAGAGCGTTCTATATAGCTGAGAGTGCAATTTTAAGTTCTATGCGTGGATTCAACGAAGAATTAATAAGTGAGTGAATTTTAGAGGTAAATTCTTGATCTGCTTATTGGATGCTCAGAATTATAGGCCCATGGTCCCCACACTAGTTGAGACAATACTACTTGTAAGACTCATTTAATTGGTTTTAATTAATCAATTATAATTCTCAAGTTAGACTATGTCTATTTGGGAATTTATCACTTACTAAGGGCGAAACTGTAAAGAAAGAGTTTATAGTTATTAATTAAGAGACTTTGGTTAGTCTAATTAATAAATATAATAAATGAAAATATTATTTAATAATTAACTATAGTTATTAAATAGTTAAAATTGACATTTAAATGGTTGAATGTGAAAATTGGCAGTTTTGAGAAAGTGGGATACAGAAATGATAAAACAGGAAAGTTGCAAAAGTGAGGCCTTTTTCCCCAAGCCAAGGCCGGCCACATGCATAGGTTTTATCATTTAATTTTTTCATTATTTTAATGCCAAGTAATTCAACCCTACCCTATGTGGTATTCTATAAATAGAAAGTAATGGCTTCAGGAAAGTAACACATAATTGCATCTCATTCCTTTCACAGAAAATTCCTGAACCGCCACCTCTCTCTCTTTTTCTTCTTCTTTGTTTTGAGATCCCTAAGGGCCCGTTTGGTACGCAGCACTGGATTGGATTAGACAGGCTAATTTGTCCAATCCAGTGTTTGGGCATGTTAGAAGTCTGGATAACTAATCCAGTTAACCTCATCTGTCTGGGATTATTTATCCCATCCAGCAGGGTGGGATAAATAATCCCATGCAGGTGAGATTTTTTTTTTATCGTTTTTTTAATTTAAATTTTATTAATATATTTTAAATTTAATTAGAATTTCAAGGAAATAATTATCACACATTTATTTATACATTTTTTTTATCAAAAACTTATTCATTAAAATTAGTGAAAATGTATAATTTTGAATTATTATACATAAGTTTTTAAAATTTAGAATATTATTAATTAAATAATAGTTACTTAAATTGATTCTAAGAAAAAAAAAATATGACAATAAAATTATATATTATTTTTAAATTACTAAAAAATTTATATAAATATTTTAAAAAATTAATATTTATATTAAATTAGTGTTTAAGATAAACAATTTTATAATATTCAAGTATTTTTGTTTTATTACTTTAATTATTTATTAAATAAAAAATATGACAAAATATTTGATTATATATTTATAATATATTCTTAATTATATATGATATATTATTTTTTTTTGTTACGAATTATTTATTTATATTTATTTGTTATTATATATTTTAATTTTAATTTATTATTATATGTTTTTATTTAATTTAAGTTTTTTTTTTCTAAAAGGAAATAAATAAAATAGTCCATTTCATTCTTAAACCAAACACAGGATTACTTTCAGCATAATCCAATCTTGTCCAGTCCAGTCCAATCCTTTTCAGTCCAATCCAGTCCAATCCTGCGTACCAAACGGACCCTAAGTGATAGAGTAGTGCCCACACACAGCAAGTAGTACCTCAATCACAGTGTAGAAGATTGTGAAGAATCCAGATTCAACAAAGAAGGACATTCGGGCTCAGATCTTGATAATACTCTGCGACAGAAAGGATACAAGGGTTAGAGATCTGAGTGGAAGGAGACATATTATTCTGCTACACCCAATGTATATTTCTCATAATTTATATGTATTTACTTATAATAGTTTTAGAAGTTCATATTTAGGTTGTTAATCAACATACTTGTGAGTAGATCTACGATCTTGGTAAAATAATTCCAACACATACCCCCCAAATGAGCTAGGAATCTTGGCAAATTCTCAGTCATTTTCTTGGAGTCTAACTTCTATCCTCTTTTAATTTTTGAGGAGTAGCGTAAAGTGTGGTTTTGCCCTAATTCAGGAAGCACGCTGTCTTCCCTTACATGATCACTTAGAGGGGAGTGTCTTGGTAGTGCACTGGCCACTCCCATGCTTCCGTGAGAGAAGGCCATGGGTTTCTTATGGCGTAGGGGCTTTTGGTTTTCCAGAGGTAAAATTGGGAATGTATCCCTACACGGGCAACTCTTTTCATGCTAAGGTCCAAAATTCATGTTGAGTCCTATGAAGGCAAACTTTGACCTTCACGAGGAAAGGCTAGAAACGCACAAGAAATTTAGACACTTACCTTGCCTGCAAACGCCAAAGGGAATATGGGAAAATATCACAGGGAGTAGAATAGACTTCAAGCAATCCTTCCATTCTTGGAGGGATGGTTGAAGATGTATCGTAACCCCAGTGATCTTTCTTACACTTGAAAGACAATGTGCATGCAAGAGTCATGTTAAATTTTTATGGAGCAAGCTTCGTCTTCCAGGAAGCAAGGTTGAAGTTGCATAAAAATTCAAGTTTAGACTTCTCTTGAAAAGATCAAAGGGAAAGCATCACAGGGAGTAGGATAGACTTCAAGCAGTCCTTCCATTCCGAGAAGGAGGGTTGAAGACGTATCGTAACCCCAGTGACCTTTCTTGCAAGAAAAACAATGTGCATGCGAGAGTCACGTTGAATTTTTATGGAGCAAGCTTTATCTTTTGGGAAGGAAGGCTGAAGTTCCATAAAAATTCAAGCATAGACTTCGCTTGAAAAGATCAAAAGGAAAGAATCACAGGAAGTAGGAAAGAATTTAAGCAGTCCTTCCATACCAAGAAGGAGGGTTGAAGACGTATCATGCACCCAATGATATTTCTTGCACGAGAAAGACAACGTGAATGCGAGAGTCACGTTTAATTTTTATGGAGCAAGCTTGTACTTCCGGGAAAGAAGACTGAAGTTTCATAAAAATTCATACTTAGACTTCACTTGAAAAGATCAAAGGGAAAGCATCACGGGGAGTAGGACATATGTCAAGCAGTCCTTCCATTCTTGGAAGGAGGGTTGAAGAAATATCATACCTCCAATGATCTTTCCTGCACAAAAAACAACGCGCATGCGAGAGTCACGTTCAATTTTTATGGAGCGGGCTTTGGCTTTTGGGAAGGAAGGTTGAAGTTGCATAAAAATTCAAACTTGGACATCGCTTGAAAAGATTCAAGGGAAAGTATCACAGGGAGTAGGACAGATTTCAAGCAGTCCTTCAATTTTTGGAAGGAGGGTTGAAGACGCATCGTACCCCCAGTGATCTTTCTTGCACGATAAACAACGTGCATGTGAGAGTCACGTTGAATTTTTATGGAGCAAGCTTCGACTTCTAGAAAGGAAGGCTGAGGAAAGAATTCAAGTGTAAACCCTACTAGTTTAGGCGTGTTATCGTCATTTTAACTTAATTGTGCAGCTCGTTGCTAATCAACGAGTTTATTAAAAATCTTTAATAATTAAAAATTTATTAAATTATTTATTTATACCAAAATAAATAACATATATATAACTAGGATCCTGTTTACAAAATATATACAAATGTTACATAGTGTGTAATACAAAAGCTATCGCCTTGCAACTAGACAAAATATAACCAACTATCCCAAAGATCATATGTTCCAGGTCTAACTGCCCCAACATGTACAATCTTCATCTGCTCGCTCTCACGGATGCTCAACCTTAGCCTTGCCCTTACCTACACATGAAAACAATATCTGTGAGTCGACAGACTCAGTAAGAAAAGCATAATCAATTATATAACTATAACTCGGATTATAATCAGGTGCCATACACCTAACCATAACCCTATCCCCATGTCCAAGACGGTACTGAGTCAAGACCGTTCAAATGGCAGTACTATTGGCCAAAATATTAGCCTATACTCGGTACGCTAGTCATACTCTAGTCGTATCGATGTGATACTATCAAGTATTATAGTACTATTGACAACAATATCAGCCTATACTCAATACGTTAGTCATACTCTAGTCGTACCGATGTGATACTGTCAAATTGTACTTAAGCCAACATACATTAATTGATATCTAATATAATATTAAATATACTGATACTGCTATTCTAATGTAATCTAACAGGCCAAACAAACATGTACGCTAAACATGTAAACACATGCATATCATTATACAAATCTTACCTCACTTTTGCATTCAGGTGTGTCGGCCAACCTGAGTGGAATAGCTGCTCGACGATTTATAAGCCCCTAAATAACATTTTTTGGAAAATTGATGAGTCATACACTAAATCACTTTTCAGGGACATAAAATTGAAATGAAAAATTTTCCTATCGATGGATAACATGGAAATACCCTAAAAATTGTAGAAATTGGAAAAACAAGGGTTCCCGAAATTGCCCCAACCGGCAGACCGGTTCCCCAACCAGTAAACCAGTTCGAGGGGGGTTCCTAGGGACCAAGCTAAATTCCAGTTCCTACAGGTCC
This sequence comes from Cannabis sativa, assembly GCF_029168945.1. NCBI lineage: Eukaryota > Viridiplantae > Streptophyta > Magnoliopsida > Rosales > Cannabaceae > Cannabis > Cannabis sativa. The sequence goes on from NC_083601.1 coordinate 70,459,781, forward strand.
CACTGAACTGGTTGACCTGTTCAATACGGGAAACACCCAAAACCACCTACATGTTGGGTTTTGTGCCCTAAATAAAACCCTTTACAATCTGATTAGTTATCAATATAAGAAATTTGAAGTGATTTATGTTTGCATGAATTTTACATGCTAATGGTTTAATATGTTTATTACATTTACACACAAAATCAGTTCAGTCCAGATCATATGTTTATTCACAATTACAGTATCGTCAACACAGTGGAATGTGATTGTGATCATATGAATCAAAAGACTAAGTCCTTGTTTCATCATTGTTTTGGATTTACACTGATGTGATAATCAGCGATGATGTGTACTTACACTTGGAGTAAGTGTTATGTTCTTTCCAGGACATTGGTAAAGTATACTAGTTTCGAATGTATGGAGTATAAATTGGACTGGACCGATATTGTAACTTAGTTAAGATATTATAAACTTACCGTCATATCTTTCCAAGTCAATATCAATAGTTGATCTTAAGATTAAAAGAATCTAAATCCTGATATGCTTAGGCTCAACTCAGGAGTACTATTCATGTTCTTTGATTTATTAGTTAAGCCTACTTTTGGGTTAGGGTGATACGTATATTTTGGGAACATGATAGTATGATTGAGTGGGAGTGCTGAACATAAATATAGAATCTATAGCTTCTACTGGTGTATAAAATCAAGTGATGATTCCCTTTGAGCTTAGCTAAATAGAAGTAAATGGATGAGCTCTTGTTTAAGTGACTAATTCTTAGATCACTAAACATCATTTACAGGTAGCTAAGTGTTTTAAGGGTCAAAATACGTTGAGGGGTGAGAACGGTAAATATAACCCATCTCGATGTAAATAGTCTATATAGAGGATCTTTGATCACAATAAGATTATAACAATGGTTAAAGGAGATAGCATATCTATATCGTGGAACATATAATATGCTCTATATAAGTCTGAGAGTGCAATTCTAAGTTCTAAGAGTGGATTCAACGAAGAATTAATAAGTAGGAATTTACTTAGTAAATTCAGTTCACTTATTGGAAGCTCAGCATATAGATCCATGGTCCCCATTCTAGTTGAGACTATACTTCTTGTAAGACTCAATAATTGATTTGTGATTAATCAATTATAATTCTAAAGTTAGACTATGTCTGGTTTGTGAATTTTCACTAAGGAAGGGTGAAATTGTAATGAAAAGAGATTATAGGTTTATTTATTAATTAATAGACTTTATATGTCTAATTAATAAGTAAATTAAATGACAATATTATTTAATAATCTATTTTAGTTATTAAATAATTAGTTTTGGCATTTAAATGGTTAGAATTGGAAAATTGGCGTTTTTGAGAAAATAAAAATAAAATTTGTGAAAACTGCAAAATCCAAGTAAGGCCCGTTAACACCTATGGTCGGCCACTTGGGATGGTTTTTCAAATTGATATTTTCATTATTTTAATGCCAAATAATTACTAACCTAAACCTAGTAGTTGTTTATAAATAGAAAGTGATGGCTCAGTCAAAACACAAGTTTTTCAATGCTTTTTGTCAGAAAACTATTTTTCAGAAAAACTGAGCCTTCCCTCTCTCTCTATAGCCGAACTTAACCCTCTCTCTTTTCCTCTTCATAATTTTGAAACCCTCAGTGATAGAGTAGTGCCCACACACAGCAAGTGGTACCTCAATCATAGATTGGAAGACTGTGAAGGATCACACACAAAGAGAAGGACATTCGGGCTCAGATCTTGATAATACTCTGTGACAGAAAGGATACAAGGGTTAGAGATCTGAGTGGAAGGAGACATTATACCGCTGCCATCAATGGAAGGTTTTCTTAACTTTGTATGTGTTTATTTTTATCGTTTTAGAAAGTTCATATTTGGGGTGTTAAACAACATACTTGTGAGTAGATCTAAGATCCTGGTAAAATAAATTCCAACACTACACACCTCCTTTCATTCCCAAACCTCACAATAACTTCTAAAATACCTATTTACACAATAATAAGGAGAATCCACACAAAAACATCAAGTAATAAACCCAGAATTCAAAAATGTTTACCGAGTTTTTCAAAAACCGAATATTTTTAGAGCTTAAGAATGTAATGAAGGCACGAATAATGAAATAATAAATGAGAGATTTTTATGTGGTTCAGGCGTTAACCATCCTTAGTCCAGGAGTCCATTTTATTAGGCTCATTGGCCTATCATGGTTTACACGAATATGGATACAACGAACTTTTACTCCTTTCCACTGTGTTCCTCTTGAATAAGAGGAAGCTTAGTAGGAATATTCTAAAGTTAATAATAGGGTCACATTCAAGTTTTCTCTCGATGAAGAGTAAGTCTTCAATCTAAAGGTGAAGGTCCAAAAAAAAGGATCCCCCTCTCCTTTTATCTGTGAGGTATTTATAAGCCAATTCTCTTGCATGGGCCGTTGTTGGATAGGTCAACGCGGGGATGGAATCCCACCGTTGGATTGGTAGGTGGTGTGTTTCCCATGTAGTTTTTAAGGGTGTTAGATCGTACTGGCTGGGCCTCAGACGCGTTTCACCGTAGGGTAATTCTTGTTCGAATTTTCCTTTCTCCTAGTCGTTGGATTATTTAGCTCAGTACACGAGGACACGAATGCCTGTAGGATATCGTGTCGTGGGGGACAACCTCTGACATTGTACACGAAACAGCCTGGTCCCTAGGTTTGTAGCCTGACACGCGTGGATAAAGGTCTCAAGAGCGAAAGACGTACTTGGGACTAGCGCAACACTATGGCCTAGTCGTGTAGATCCACATCCCTCGCGGCAGCAAATAGTCTCCGCTCCTGGATGGGTGAGACTTTGACTCATGAAACGGAGGAAGACCATGGTTCGCCAGAGTTTATCTCTTGGTCAGCAGTTAGGGAACCTTCCTTCAAAGAAGCTTTCCCCGCAAGGTTAATGCCCTTATCTTCCCGGGATACTCAATGAAGTTCTTGGGCGGCCCAGTGATTTCTTGACCTTTTTTGATTAAAATCCACGTGTCATGCTTATAAACATGCAGACAACAGTTATGAACAGACGCATACGTTGGTTATGAACTTATGCATAAAATTGTATGCGTCTATTCATAACCAACCAAATAATTTAGTATTTGCATCTATAGTATATATGTCGGTTTTGGAAACCGACGTAATTAGATTAAATGTCATTTAAAAAATGATGCCATTTTTAATTTTTGTAGTGTTGAGTACCATAGCATGGCATGATCTAGTTATTTCTCTTATTTATGATTTAAATAATAGAATTGATATATTTTTAATTTTTATTGGAAGATTATTTACTATTTACTCATAGTCATATGTAGTTCTAACACTGTCATATGATCATTTTGTTTAAAATTCTTATATAATTCACAATTTTTTGTTGATTGATCACTATACTGGACGTTAGTTAAGTTTGATGTTACAATTTTCTTCCATTTTATTATAAAAGACTGGATAAGCACATTTTTATTTATTTGTCTCATTGAACTATATTTTTATATAGTGAACTTTGTCTACTCATATTTACTTCTCTCTAGACATAAATTTAAAATATTTTAAAAGATTACAAAAAAGAGTGTGTGAAAATAGAAGAACACCTTGTAAAGGGACTCTTTCATACAATAATCACGGTCCAATAATAAATTCAATGATCTTATGTACATATCTTAATTGGTAGAAAGTAGTTATGCGTATAAACATTATGACTTAGACTAGTTCCTAATTAAGATAATTAAATAATATATGCTTTAATTATTACTTTATTAAATGCCACTAATTTCATGTACTTAATTATCTTCGCTCAATTTTCTCGTCATATTGGATCGGTTTTTTCTTTTCTCTTTTTTTAATGTCGTTTTTATTTGAGAAAATTACACTTACTATGAAATTTTAAAAGTTGTTTACTTAAATATGACAATTTTAAGTTTGACCAATTTATATAATATTTTTTTTGATTTTAGGTATTTTTATAGTATTTGATATGGCATATATATGTAAATTAAGTTTTCAAGTCCCAAATTTAATGTTTTTATTTGTTTAAGCAATTTTATTTTTCACTAATGCCGAAAAAGTTGTCGGAGTTTGCTGCTGGCGCCAAAAAAAATAACAGGAGTAGCTGCTGGTATTGGAAAAGTCGTCGAAGTTGCTCCCAACGTCAAAAAAGTCATCAGAATTGGAATTTTCGCCGGAAAAATCACCAAGAAAATGGTTTCTTCATCAATAAACTTCTACAGCGGCTATGCCACCAGAAAAATCACCAAGAAAGCAGTTTCTTGATGAAGAAACTAGTTTCATGATGAAGAAACCAGTTGCTTGGTAATTTTCCAGTGATTTTTCCAACGACAATATCAATTCTGACGATTTTTTTGGCGCCGACAACAGCTCCGACGATTTTTCCGACACCGGCAACTACTGCTGCGACTTTTCTGAAAACGATAGCATACTCCTAAAAAGTCATTGCAATTGGCATTGTTACTGGAAAATTATTAAAAAAATCACCAAGAAACTCGTTTCTTCCTAAAGAAACCAATTTCTTGATGAAGAAACTAATTTCTTGGTGTTTTTTCTTAGTTATTTTTCCAGTGATTTTTCCGTCGACAATGCCCCTTCTGATGACTTTTTCGGCACACGCAGCAACTCAAGCGACTCTCCTGGCGCCGACATCTACGCCGGCAACTTTTCTGGCGCCAGTAGCAAACTCCAGCGATCACTGTAGTTTCATTTGTTTTATTTTTTTTTTTAAAAAAAAAAGATATGGGGAATATTAATATTTTTTATGGTAATTTAGTCCTATGTTAAGTTTTTTTTTTTTTTTTTTTTTTTTTTTTTTTTTAAATTTACAGTTTGGATTGTTTTGGAGTTTATTCTTGTAGTTTTTATGTGAATTGTTATGTAGATGTTGATTATAATTTAAATTTCTTAATTTATTATTATGTGAATTTTTATGTAAATTATCATAAAAATATATAAAACAAATATTTTCAAATGTAAAAAAAAAAACGTTTTTTATGAAAGATATCTAATTAATGTTTTACAAAACAATAACGCCATATATTAATATATTTTACTTTGTTGCATAAATTTATACACATATCATTCATATATACATATAGGGTATATATTCTTTAGATTTTGGATTCACATTGGCTTTTCACCACATAATTAATATTCTTATGGTTGTAGTAGTCCAACCTTTAAGACATTTCCAAGAGTCGCAAGTCAGAGGAATTAGGTGTGTTGCCACTTTCTGATTGAGATATAATTTACTTTACCCATGAAGAAACATGTTCACGACTTTTCTCCACGTAAAACAAACACAAAAACATTATAAAAAGTAGTAAAAACGGAATAAACTTTAATGCTAATTCAAGTTGTTGAGATATATATTCTTTCAGCAAACTATATATATATCTATATTATTATGTGTAATCGTCATCTAAACTTTAAGTCAAAGAAAATTAATATAATATTATATTTAGAATATTCTATTATAGTACCTTTACTTTGTACCTCGTGATATGAGTAGTTTATTTTTTTTTTATAATAAAATTAAAGTTAAATAAAGGTTATATGATTTTACCTACACATGTAATTATAATTTTTTTTTTTTTTTGTTAAAAAAAGTGATTTCTTTTTTAAAAAAAGTGAATACCATTTGGCACCTTGTATTTTGCAAAAGTAATTGATTGGACCATGTGTTTTGTGAAATGATAAAATGGACCCTGTATTTTCCAAAATAATTAAAATAGGACCCTAAGCTTAATTTTTGTCAACTTTTTTTTTTTAATATAACCAACTTGAAGATAATACCTAATACGAATAGATACAAAAAATATAAACAGTTTTGTCAGAACGCTTTTTGATCGGATTATAATTAAATTTTATTTTAACAAAAATTCAATTCAAGGTCCTATTTGTACCATTTTAGAAAATACATGGTCCATTTTGTAATTTAACAATATAGGGTCCATTTTATAATTTAACAAAACAGAAGGTCCAATTAGTAACTTTTGTAAAATACAGGGTCAAAAATGATATTTACCCTTAAAAGAATTAAAAAAAAAAAAACAAGAAAAGAGAGTTGCTAAATTTAATATGTGGCGTGTATGTATACATTATTAATGAACTTTTGTTTTAACTTTAAAAGTTAATTGTAACACCCTAACTAACATAGGCCTATTACGTGATTTTTTTAAACTTGCTGTGCAGCTCGTTGCTAATCAACGAGGTTTATGGAAAACGTGATTAATTAAAATTTTTGCTTTTTAATTAAACTTGTAAAATATAATTACAAAAGATTCGGGATCCCGATTACAAAATCATTTACAAAAGTTAACTGTTTATACAAAATAAATGTCGCCTAGCGACTAGTTACAAAATCAGCCTTGCTGTCCCGAGGATCGTACGCTCCAGGCCTAACCGCCCCGACATGTACAACCTTCATAAGCTCGCTCACGGTCCATCAGCTTTAGCCTTGCCTTAACCTACACATAAACGTAGAACTGTGAGTCGACAGACTCAGTAAGAAAAGCATAATAATATTCATACATAAAACCCGGTCATGATCTGACGCCCATACCCCTGATCATAACCCTAACTGCCGTGTCCAACACGATACTGAGTCCCACTACTACCGTGTCCAACACGGTACTCAGTTCTGAACGTTCATAGGGACGATACTATTGACAAGTAACAGCCTGATCGGTCGAACCGGTCATACTCCGGCTGCCGGTCATACTCCAGCCTGTACCTACGTGTTACAGTATCCACCTGATCGGTCGAACCGGTCATACTCCGGCTGCTGGTCATACTCCAGCCTGTACCGACGGGATACGTCAATAGTACGGAACCACCAACCTAAGTGTCGACTGATCGGTCGAGCCGGTCATACTCCGCCGTCGGTCATACTCCAGCCTGTACCAACGTGACAGGGTTGGATGGTTAGAAGCCAACATACATAACTAATGTAATCTAACAGGCTTCCTACATGCACGCTAAACATGTAATCTACATATGCATACTGTTATACTAATCTTACCTGGATTCCGAATTCAGGTGTGCCGGTCAACCTGACTGGAACTTATCTGCGCGGCGGACATGTGCTCCTACACCATAAAAATCACAACACTATAAGTGACACGCTAAATCACTTCCCGGGGACTTAAACTAGGAACTAAAAGTTTCCCTATCGATAAAAAGCATGGCAATACCCCCAAAAACACAAAATCGAGGAAAACTAGGGTTTCAGAATTTTCCCCAACCGGCAGACCGTTCTGGGAAATTTCAGAACCCCATCCGGAATTCCGGATGCACAACCGGAATTCTGGTTCCTCGCAGGCAGCAACATCAAAAAAAATTCATATCTTGCTCAAATAAACTCCAAATCAATTCAAACCTTCCAGACCTACTCCATATAACCCAAATAACATTTCTAACGCATCAAAATTACCCAGATTGAACATAATAAAAAATCACCATTAAAGCTCAAGCTTTGAGTTCTAAACTCAAACTTGAGCAAACCTAGCTAATATGCAATCAAACCAGCTTGAATCTACTTAAACATGCATAACTAAGCCTCTGGAAACAATTACAAACATCCACAACATCACAGCAACAGAACATAGACATTTCTTTCAAAAATCATATATTTTGCATAGAAAAATCATAACTTTATATAACCTAAGAATCAAGCACTACAAGAAGCTTAATTAACATCTAATAAACATGCTTTAACCCCTGAAAATAACCACAACATACAGCAGCAACAACAACTAAAAATTCATGCATGCATGCATCATCTTTTCAAACTTTTTCTAAGAAAATAAAGGAAGAAAGCTAGAAATCACATACCACAATCAAGAGATCAATAGAGTTTTGCAAACAAAGCTTGAATCACCAAAGAAAATCCAGCCCTTTGCACACCGACAACCAGCCGAGAGAGAGAGAGAGGAAAAGAGAGAGTGTGTGTTTTTGAAATTTTTTTCTATTTTTGACTAAGTGTTGAAAATGTGAAAGAAAAAGAATTTTAAGGCATATCACACTTACTTTCAGCCAATACTAACATAAATTAACATTAATTCATCAATTAATAAAATCACTAAAAACAAAACATCATTGGGGCAAAAAGACCATTTTGCCCCTCCACACTAAAATCACATAAATAACACTAAAGGGGTATTTTTGGGAAATTCTAAATTTCCGGCCATTCCCGACATTCTTAATGTCTAATAAACCGTCCCAACTACTAACATACTAAGTTGTGATTTCTACTGAGCCAAACACCGAGTTCCAAAATGTTTAGGAGCACTTAGGAATGTAAAATTAAGCAAACTACTACATGACATAAAAATGCATCTCTGAATTCAATAATAACAGTATAATAAATTATTTAAATAGCTATAAATAATTTTCATAATTAATCATGATAAACTGCTAATTTCCAAATTAAACTAAGCGGTCTTTACAACTATCCCCCCCTTAAAAGGATTTCGTCCCCGAAATCTGATTTGAATAACTCTGGATATTGAGCTCTCATATCTGACTCTAGCTCCCAGGTGGCTTCCTCCACCTTGCTGTTTCTCCAGAGAACTTTGACCAAAGCTATGGTCTTATTCCGAAGGACTTTATCCTTTTTATCCAGGATCTGCACTGGGTGTTCTTCATAAGTCATGTCTGGCTGCAGCTCAAGGCTCTCATAACTGAGTATATGAGAGGGATCTGAAACGTATTTTCTCAACATCGAGACATGGAATACGTTGTGAACTGTTGATAAAGCTGGATGCAACGCTAACTGGTATGCCACTTGACCTATCTTCTCGAGAATCTCGAAAGGTCCTGTAAATCTAGGGCATAACTTGCCTCTTTTCCCGAAACGTTTGATCCCCTTCATCGGAGATACCCGTAAAAACACATGGTCCCCTACTTGGAACTCAACATCTCTGCGTTTCGGATCTGCGTAACTCTTCTGTCTACTCTGTGAGGCAAGCATTCTAGCTTTTATCTTCTCTATTGCCTCATTGGTTCGCTGCACTGACTCTGGACCTAGGTATTTCCTCTCTCCTATCTCATCCCAGTGAATGGGAGATCTACACTTTCTACCGTATAACAGTTCATAGGGAGCCATCCCTATCGGACTCTGGTAACTGTTGTTGTAAGCAAATTCTATCAACGGTAGATATTTATTCCATGAGCCTTCAAAATCCATAACACAGGCTCGTAACATGTCCTCCAATACCTGAATTGTCCTTTCGGACTGACCATCTGTCTAAGGATGGAATGCTGTACTGAATTTCAGCTTTGTACCCATTGCGCGCTGCAAACTCTGCCAAAATTTAGAGGTGAACTTCGGATCCCTGTCCGAAACTATAGACTTCGGTACCCCATGAAGTCTTTCTATCTCTCTGACATACAACTCTGCCAACTGATCCACTGTAAATGTTGTTCTAACCGGCAGAAAATGAGCAGATTTCGTAAATCGATCCACCACTACCCAGATGGAATCAAAGAAACCCGTGGTCCTAGGTAACCCGACCACAAAATCCATCGTAATATCCTCCCACTTCCATTCTGGTAGGGTTAGAGGCTGCAACAACCCTGCTGGTCTCTGATGTTCAGCCTTAATCTGCTGACAAGTGAGGCATCTCGATACGAATTCTACCAAATTCTTCTTCATACCGCTCCACCAGAAGTACGGTTTCAGATCTTGGTACATCTAAGTGGTGCCGGGATGCAGAGAATACGGGCTAGAATGAGCCTCCTCAAAGATATCATTCCTAAGTTCCACACTATTCGGAACACAAACCCTAGCTTTATACAGAAGCATCCCACTGTCTGACACTGAAAAGTCCTTGGCTTGACCAGCCAACACCTCATCTCTGATCTTCACTAACTCTGGATCCGTCATCTGAGCGACTTATATTCTTTCCAACAGATCAGATTGCAGCGTTAAGTTGTGAAGCTGACCTACCACAAACTCGATGCTGGATCTAATCATATCCTCCGCTAGCTGAGGTGAGATCTGAACCATACTAGCCACTTGCCCGGGACCCTTTCTGCTCAGGGCATCGGCCACAACATTGGCCTTCCCAGGGTGATAGAGGATCTCACAGTCGAAATCTTTCACTAATTCCAACCAACGTCTCTGTCTCATGTTCAAATCTTTCTGAGTAAAGAAATACTTGAGATTTTTATGGTCGGTATAGATTTCACACCTTTCTCCGTAAAGGTAATGCCGCCAAATCTTCAATGCAAAAACCACAACGGCCAACTCTATATCATGACTCGGGTATCGTTGTTCATAATCCTTTAACTGACGGGAGGCATAAGCGATGACCCGGTCGGCTTGCATCAACACACACCCCAGACCCTGTCTGGATGCATCACAATAAACTACAAACTTTTCATTGTCCGAAGGCAAAGCTAGCACTGGAGCGGTAATCAACCTCTGCTTCAACTCCTGAAAACTAGCTTCGCATTTGTCTGACCAAATAAATCGCTGATTCTTCTTTGTAAGTTCGGTTAGGGGCATTGAAATTTTTGAAAACCCTTCCACGAACCTACAGTAATACCCAGCTAAACCCAAGAAGCTTCTGATCTCTGTCACTGTCTTCGGTCTCGGCCAATCCCTGACGGATTCGATCTTCTCGGGATCCGCCTTGATCCCATCTTTGCTCACAATGTGCCCTAGGAAGGACACCTGAGATAGCCAGAACTCACATTTCTTGAACTTGGCATAAAGCTTGTGTTCCCGAAGCTGTTGCAGTACCATCTGAAGATGTAATTCATGCTCCTCTTCTGATTGAGAGTACACGAGGATGTCGTCGATAAACACAATCACACAGATATCAAGGAAATCCTTGAATACTCTATTCATCAAGTCCATGAATGCTGCAGGAGCATTGGTTAGTCCGAACGACATAACCAAAAATTCGTAATGTCCATACCTAGTGCGGAAAGCCGTCTTCGGAATGTCCTCCTCTCAGATTCTCAACTGATGATAACCCGAACGGAGATCAATCTTATAAAAGACCGTCTTCCCCTGAAGCTGATCGAACAAATCATCGATCCTAGGTAATGGATATTTATTCTTCACCGTCAGCTTGTTCAATTCCCTGTAGTCGATGCACATCCTCATAAATCCATCTTTCTTCTTGACGAATAAAACCGGGGCTCCCCAGGGTGACACACTGGGCCGAATAAACCCTATGTCAAGCAACCCTTGGAGCTGAATTTTTAATTCCTTAAGTTCAGCTGGAGCCATTCTATACGGGGCTTTGGAAATCGGTTCTACCCCTGGTGCCAAGTCTATCACGAAGTCAATCTCCCGCTGAGGTGGTAACCCTGGATGTTCTTCGTGAAAAACATCCAAAAATTCCCGAACCACCTTGATGTCCTCTGGCCGAATGGTATCTGGCCGAGTGGTGTCCACCACCACGGCCAGAAACCCTAAGCATCCGCCGTGCAATAAATCTCTAGCTGACATGGCCGAAATCACCGGGATCTGAGATCCCCGAACTGAACCAACAAACACGAATGGTTCTTCACTTTCCGGTTGGAAGATCACCATCTTCCTTTTGCAATCAATGCTCGCCGAATATTTAGATAGGAAATCCATTCCTAAAATAATATCAACCTCTACTAGACTCATCTCTATCAAGTCAGAACTTAACTCTCTACCATCTATCCTGATCGGCATAGACCTAATCCATCTGTTGGAGATAACCAATTCTTCGCCAGGTAATAGGGTTCCAAACCCTGATTCATAACTATCGAATGGTCTATCCAATTTACTAAAGACTCTGGCTGCCACATAAGAATGTGTAGCCCCAGAATCAAACAGCACTGAATAAAGCGAGTTATTAACAGAAAGCTGACCTGTCACAACTGATGGGCTGGCATCTGCATCAGCCTGAGTGATGGCGAACACCCTGGCTGGGGTGGGTATCGCCGGAGCTCTCGGTGCCTCTGAGCGGAGCTGGGGACAGTCCCTCTTGAAGTGTCCGGGCATGCCACAGTGAAAGCATCCCTGACCTTTACACTCACCTCGATGGTGCCTTTTGCAGCTAGGGCACTCGGGATAGGAAAATCGGGTCTCAGTACCACCGGATCGACTACCTCTATTCTGGTTCCCCCGGAACCTCTTGTTCTGACTCGAGCCACCAGATGCAGTGGGTGCTCTCTTCCTCTGATCAATGGCCGAACCACTACTCCCCCTGCTAAAACGTGATGCAGGAGGGGTTAGAGCCCCGCCACTCGCCGGAGTACTAGCTGACTCCGACATACACCCAACTGCGCCCTCAGCTCGCAGTGCTTTCTCCACCATCTGAGCATAGGTGGTGTTGTCGTCCGTGGTAATCATCAAATCATGTTTGATCTTCGCATTCAACCCATCCAGGTACTTCTCTTTCTTGCTGAAATCGGTCGGCACAATTCCCGAGGCTAACCACGCCAACCGGTCGAACTGAGTAGTATACTCAGTTACGCTCATATTCTCACGCTGGGTCAGGTGAGCGAACTCTTTCCTCTTGGCGCTTCTGACCGCCTCATTGTAATACTTGGCATTGAAGAGTTCCTGAAACCTTTCCTAGGTCATGGTGGTGACGTCATGAATCTGAGACACCATGTCCCACCAGACCAGAGCGTCCTCCTGGAACTGGAAAGTGGCACACACCACTCTGTCATTACCGGTGACACCCATGAAGTTCAGAATCTTGGTAATCACCGTCAGCCACTGCTCGGCCTTCATTACGTCTGGACCTCCCAAGAAAACCGGAGGTGCTTGTTTCCGGAACCGTTCATACAACGGTTCCAATCTATTGGCCGCCACCACTATCTCGGCACAGGCGGCGAGGGTGTGCCACCGGAACTACGGAGCCTTTGGGCCCCCGGGAGCACCCTGCTGTCTCGACCTATGAATCTCGAGGTCTTGCTCTTCTATCCGGGCTTGCATCTCAGCAAACCGAACCTCCCAATTCTGGGCTCCCTGATCGGCTGGGGAGCCTGGGCAGCCTGTGGCGGGTTCTCATCACCCCGACCACGAGCCCTGCCTCGGGGACCTCTACCTCGGCCCCTAACTGGCGGGGGAAACTGAGCTCCCTGACCTTGATTCGACCCCACTGAGTTGCCCTGACTCCTGGTAGTCCGCCTGGCGTCCATCTAGTTAGAACCGCCTGCGAAACCAAGAGTTGGCATATCAGGTCGTATTCAAGGAGAGCTTACTAATGCCGCTTAATTTGGAAATTAAAAAACGAAACATGCGCCTATTCTACTATCAGGCTACTAACATGCTTCCTAACAGGCTTTTCTTTTTCATAAATAAATAAATAAACTACTAAAGCAATAAAGGCTTACTGAACCGTGAAACAAGCTAACTGCTGATGATGATTGTACATGTCGTGACGATCTTCGGAAGACAACCTGGCGGCTCTGATACCAAATTGTAACACCCTAACTAACATAGGCGTATTACGTGATATTTTTAAACTTGCTGTGCAGCTCGTTGCTAATCAACGAGGTTTATGGAAAACGTGATTAATTAAAATTTTTGCTTTTTAATTAAACTTGTAAAATATAATTACAAAAGACTCGGGATCCCGATTACAAAATCATTTACAAAAGTTAACTGTTTATACAAAATAAATGTCGCCTAGCGACTAGTTACAAAATCAGCCTTGCTTTCCCGAGGATCGTACGCTCCAGGCCTAACCGCCCCGACATGTACAACCTTCATAAGCTTGCTCACGGTCCATCAGCTTTAGCCTTGCCTTAACCTACACATAAACGTACAATTGTGAGTCGACAGACTCAGTAAGAAAAGCATAATAATATTCATACATAAAACCCGGTCATGATCTGACGCCCATACCCCTGATCATAACCCTAACTGTCGTGTCCAACACGATACTGAGTCCCACTACTGCCGTGTCCAACACGGTACTGAGTTCTGAACGTTCATAGGGACGATACTATTGACAAGTAACAGCCTGATCGGTCGAACCGGTCTTACTCCGGCTGCTGGTCATACTCCAGCCTGTACCCATGTGTTACAGTATCCACCTGATCGGTCGAACCGGTCATACTCCGGCTGCTGGTCATACTCCAGCCTGTACCGACGTGACAGGGTTGGATGGTTTTAAGCCAACATACATAACTAATGTAATCTAACAGGCTTCCTACATGCACGCTAAACATGTAATCTACATATGCATACTGTTATACTAATCTTACCTGGATTCCGAATTCAGGTGTGCCGGTCAACCTGACTGGAACTTATCTACGCGGCGGATTACAGGCTCCTAAACCATAAAAATCACAACACTATAAGTGACACGCTAAATCACTTCCCGGGGACTTAAACTAGGAACTAAAAGTTTCCCTATCGATAAAAAGCATGGCAATACCCCCAAAAACATAAAATCGAGGAAATCTAGGGTTTCAGAATTTTCCCCAACGGTAAACCGGTTGCCCAACCGGAATTCCAGTTCTGGGAAATTTCAGAACCCCATCCAGAATTCCGGATGCACAACCGGAATTCCGGTTCCTCGCAGGCAGCAACATCAAAAAAAATTCATATCTTGGTCAAATCAACTCCAAATCAATTCAAACCTTCCAGACCTACTCCAAATCAAAACCACCCAGATTGCACATAATCAAAAATCACCATTAAAGCTCAAGCTTTGAGTTCTAAACTCAAACTTGAGCAAACCTAGCTAACATGCAATCAAACCAGCTTGAATCTACTTAAACATGCATAACTAAGCCTCTGGAAACAATTACAAACATCCACAACATCACAGCAACAGAACATAGACATTTCTTTCAAAAATCATATATTTTGCATAGAAAAACCATAACTTTATATAACCTAAGAATCAAGCACTACAAGAAGCTTAATTAACATCTAATAAACATGCTTTAACCCCTGAAAATAACCACAACATACAGCAGCAACAACAACTAAAAATTCATGCATGCATCATCACCTTTTCAAACTTTTTCTAAGAAAATAAAGGAAGAAAGCTAGAAATCACATACCGCAATCAAGAGATCACTAGAGTTTTGCAAACAAAGCTTGAATCACCAAAGAAAATCCAGCCCTTTGCACACCCACAACCAGCCGAGAGAGAGAGAGGAAAAGAGAGAGTGTGTGTTTTTGAAATTTTTTTCTATTTTTGACTAAGTGTTGAAAATGTGAAAGAAAAAGAATTTTAAGGCATATCACACTTACTTTCAGCCAATACTAACATAAATAAACATTAATTCATCAATTAATAAAATCACTAAAAACAAAACATCATTGGGGCAAAAAGACCATTTTGTCCCTCCACACTAAAATCACATAAATAACACTAAAGGGGTATTTTTGGGAAATTCTAAATTTCCGGCCATTCTCGACATTCTTAATGTCTAATAAACCGTCCCAACTACTAACATACTAAGTTGTGATTTCTACTGAGCCAAACACCGAGTTCCAAAATATCGGGCACCGGAATGCAAAATTAAGCAAACTACTACATGACATAAAAATGCATTTCTGAATTCAATAATCACAGTATAATAAATTATTTAAATAGCTATAAATAATTTTCATAATTAATCATGATTAACTGCTAATTTCCAAATTAAACTAAGCGGTCTTTACATTAATGGACTTAATTGTTTTAATTTTTTTATTGAAAAAATAAATAAATATGTTATAAAAAATATATATATATAATTTTAAAAATAAAAATATGTATGTTAGAATGTATCATAAGAATGAGGGATTAATTGAGAAATACATCTTTTTTGTATCTATTAATTAAAAATAGCTTCATATTATATTTTATTAAAATATACCCACTTTTATGAGTGGGTTGTCATTATACTCTTGATACGAACCAAACCAATATTGTGATGAAACCCGATACCAATTATAGCAGCCTCTAAGAATTCTCAAAATTTAGATGTGGAACTGCGACCCAATGCTTAGTTAAGCATGAACCTTGGTATGAAGGAGGACGCCACAAACAGTGGTGGAAATCCGTTTGATGAGTCAGTTGAACCTCACAACGAATACTCCTTGATAAGTTCGAATAATTCTCTAAAGAACTCAAGAAGAAAACCTCTTTAAATTTTATTCAAAAATATTCTGATTTTGTAAGTGTTTACAAGGCTTTATATAGCCAACTTCCAACCAAGAAAAAAGGAAACTAAAAGAAAGACAATTTTCCAAATAAAACAAAGATAGAATAAAGGAAACAAAATTAAAAATGAAAGCTGCCAAAATTCCTTAAAAAACGTGATCATCTCAATTTGGGTCTAAATTGAGTCTACTTTGATAAGAAGCACAAATCTTTGTTCTCCTTCACTGTTGACTGTAGTCTCCTCTAGTTTTAAGACTCTGTTGACTATGTTGTTGAGTTCTTCTTTGAATCTCTTGGCTCACACCCTCATCACCGGGCCAACTGGAACTTGACTTATTTCTTTGGCCTTAGTATTCTCATCATTCTCGCCTCTTGAAGAGGATTTGTCCTCAAATCTTCACTTGCATCAAAAGGGCTCAAATAAAAAACGTTAAAAGTAGCACTAACATTATATTCTCCTGGTAAATCGAGTCGGTAGGCATTGTCATTGATCCTTTCAAGAACTCAAAACAGAACATCTCCTCGAGGTAGCAATTTGGAACGTCTTTGGCTAGGAATGTAACCATACCCAATCACTGGGATCAAAAACCTGCTTGTGACGACCCTTGTTAGCTTGCTTTATGCAGTGCTCGATTCTTCTCTCTATGTTGAGTCGTGCCCTCTCATGAATTTTCTTCACAAATTCTGTTTTCTTTTAGCCATCTAAATTCAAATGCTCAGAAACAGGTAAAGGTGATACATCCAAAGGAGTCAAAGGATTAAAACCATAAACAATTTCAAATGCTGAAAATTTGGTAGCAGAATGCATAAAACGATTATAAGCAAACTCAACATGTGGTAAATAATCTTTCCAAGTCTTAATAATTTTACATATGATAGCCCTCAATAAAGTGGATAATGTTCAATTAACTACTTCTGTTTGACCATCAGTTTGAGGATGACAAGTTGTAGAAAATAAAAGTTTTGTCCCAAGTATTCCCCATAATTTTTTCCAAAAGTAACTTAACAACTTAGCATCCCTATCGGATACAATTATTCTAGGCATACCATGTAATCTCACCATCTCCCTGAAAAATAAATCTGGAACATTAGAAGCATCATCAATTTTATGACAAGGGATAAAATGAGACACCTTAGAAAATCTGTCTACCACCACAAAAATTGAGTCCCTCCCATGTTTAGTCCTAGGTAAACCCAACACAAAATCCATTGAAATATCAACCCATGGTGAACTAGGAATAGGTAGGGCTGTGTAAAGACCATTTGGCTAAACCCTCGATTTAGCTTGTTTACAAGTGACACATCTACAACAAATTCACTCAACATCTCTTTTCATATGGGGCCAAAAGATGTGTTCTTGTAATATAACTAAGGTTTTAGCAACTCTAAAATGTCCCATAAGCCCTCCTCCATGGGATAATGTACCCCTAAGGTTTTAACAAGCACCACAAATTTCCCCAAAATCATGGTCATCAGGATAATGTTCTTTAATATGTTCAAAACTAAGTAATTTAGCATCAAGAGTAGAGATTAAGCCATACCTGCAAGAAACGGCATCATCAACCACATTCTCCTTACATTTTTTATACCGAATGACACATGGAATGTCTCAATGTACTCAACCCATCGTGCATGTCTCTTGTTGAGCTTGTGTTGCCCCTTCAAATGTTTAAGGGATTCATGATCTGTGTGAATCACAAATTCTTTGGGCCACAAATAGTGTCGCCATGTTTGTAAAGCTCTCACCATGGCATACAACTCTTTATCATAGGTGGGGTAATTAAGTGCAGCCCCACCTAGCTTTTCGCAAAAGTAGGCATGGGATCTCCCTTCCTGCATAAGAACAGCGCCAATACCTATACCAGAAGCATCACATTCAATTTAAAAATGTGTTTGAAAAATTAGGTAAAGTGAGTACTGGAGCTTGAGTAAGCTTGTATTTTAGCAGTTGAATTGTCTCCTCTTGTGCTTCACCCCATTCAAAACCAACATTCTTTTTGATAACTTCTACAAGCGGTGCTGTGATGGTACTGAAATCCTTCACAAACCTCCTGTAAAAACTAGCAAGGCTATGAAAAGTTCGAACATGACCTATAGTTGAGGGGGTTGGCCACTATTGGATGGCTTTGATCTTTTCTTCGTCAACCTCAATACCTGTAGCACTCAAAACAAATCCTAGGAAACCAATCTTATCGGTTCAAAAAGTGCATTTACTAATGTTAGCATATAGTTTCTGTTTTCGAAGCCCATCCAAAACTGATTGCAAATGTGAAGCATGTGTTGCGTTTTATGCCCTAAATAAAACTCCATTTCAATGTAATCCAGATTATTCAATATCAATAAAGTAACAGAAGTATTTTTCATTCATTTGTGTATGTTTTGGTTCATTTTATCAATTGTTTTTCTATTTGATTTATAAATTCATCCAAAACCCTTTCACATACTTGATCATGTTTATTGTGTTGTCAACACAGTGGAAAGTAAACATGACTATGTGAATAAAGGATTCCTAGATTTATCAGAACATTGGGTTTTACTGATATGACAATTTACAATAGAGTTTACTTGCATTTGGAGAAATGCTATGTTCTTTCCAGAACATTGGTTAAAGTAAAGCTCAGGATGGATGCATGGAGTATGCATCGGAAGGGACCGATATTGAACTTTGACTTAGATTTATTAAACTTACCGTAATATCTATTCAAGTCAATATCGCCTAGTTGATCCTAGATCAAATGATCTTAATCCTGTTATGATTAGGCTCAATCTCAAGAGGCTATTCGTGTTGTTTGATTTGTTAGTTAAGCCTACTTTTAGGTCAGGGTGATACGTACATTTTGGGAACACGGTAGTGCAAATGAGTGGGAGCGCTAACATAAACATGGAATCTATAGCTTCTATCTGGCGAATAATAAGTAAAGGATGATCTCCTTCGAGCTTGACCAAACGTAAATAAATGGTGGAGATCTCATTTCCCATAAGCTGAAATATCATTTATACGGGGTTAAGTGTTTTAAGGATTAAATACATTGTACGGTGGAACGGTAATCTAATCCCTTTATAGTGTAGATCAATCATATAGAGGATCATTGATCAAATTAGGATTATAACAATGGATAACTAATGATGTGTCTATATGGTGGAAAATATAGAGCATTCTATATACTGAGAGTGCAATTCTAAGTTCTATGCCTGGATTCAACGAAGAATTAATAAGTTAGTGAATTTAAGTAGTAAATTCTTGATCTGCTTATTGGAAGCTCGGATATATAGACCCATGGTCCCCCCACTAGTTGAGATAATATTACTTTTAAGACTCATTTAATTGATTTTAATCAATCAACTATAATTCTCAAGTTAGACTGTGTCTATTTGAGAATTTATCACTTATTAAGGGCAAAACGGTAAATAGAGAATTTAAAGGGCATATTTATTAATTGGGAAACTTTAATTAGTTATATTATTAATAAATAAATGACAATATATTATTTGATAATTAATTTTAATTATAAAATAATTAGATTTGACATTTATGTGGTTGAATAAAGGAATTGGCAGTTTTTGACAAAACTGGAAACTAGCAATGTAGGAAAAGGAAAGTTGGAAAAGTGGCAAGCCTTGTTTCCACAATGCCTAGGCCGGCCACCTTACTTACCTTTTCACATTGATTTTTCAATTTTTAAATGCCGATTAATTCAACCAAAGCCCTAGGTGGTCTTCTATAAATAGAAGGTAAAGGCTTCAGTTTTTGTACAATATTTTGACAGAATTTTCTCACACAAAAACTCTCTCCAAGCCGCCACCCTCTCTCTCTCTCTCTCTACCTTCTCTGTTTCGAAATCTATGAGTGATAGAGTAGTGCCCACACACATCAAGTAATACCTCAATCAAAGTGAGGAAGGCTGTGTAGAATTCAGATTCAACAGAGAAGGACATTCGGGCTCAGATCTTGATTATACTCTGCGACATAAAGGAATCAAGGGTTAGAGATCTGAGTGGGAGGAGACATATATTCCGCTGCACCCAATGTAAGATTTCTCTTACTTTTATGTATTTAATTTTCCATCGTTTTAAGGTTCATATTTAGGTTGTTAAATCAACATTCTTATCAGTAGATCTAAGATCCTGGTAAAATAACTTCCAACAGCATGATCATGCAAACTCTTACTATAAATTAGAATCACATCAAAATACAAGACAACAAATTTTCCAATGAATGCTTGCAAAATATGATTCATTAATTGCATGAAAGTTCTAGGTGCATTAGTTAATCCCAAAGGCATGACTAACACTTCATACAATCCATGTTTAGTTTGAAATGCAGTTTTCCACTCATCTCCTTCTTTCATACGTATTTGATGATACCCACTCTTAAGATCGATCTTAAAAAAACACACAAGAACCATGTAACTCATCTAACATATCATCTAAACGAGGAATGGGATGTCGATATTTTGTCGTTATGTTGTTGATGGCTCGACAGTCAACACACACCCTTCATGTTCCATCCTTCTTAGGAAAGAGCATTACTAGAACAGTACAAGGGCTCATGGTTTCTCTCACATGCCCTTTGGTCATCAATCGTTCAACTTCCGTTTGGTTTTTCTTTGTTTCATCAAGATTAGCTCTATATGATGGGCGGTTTGGGATTGAAGCACCTAGAATAAAATCAATTTGATGTTCTATACCTCGAATAGGTGGCACACCACGCGGTACCTCCTCGGGAAACACATTCTCAAATCTTGAAAAATAGAAACAACAACACTAGGTAGCGAAGAATCAAGTTGGTTAGTGTTTAAAAGAGCCTCCTTGTAAACGAACAAAAGCATTTGTTGTTTTGTATGCTAAGCTCGCGTAATCTCACTTTCTTTTTGCATACAAATTATTTTATTTTCTCTCTATTATTTTCTCATTAATAGAACTGTTCTCTTTCTTTTCTCTCTCACTTGTTTCGACTGTTTTCCCTCTTTGGCTCTCTTTTTTCTCATTCTTTTGCTCACTCAAGTTTTTCAATCTCACTTGATCTTCATAGACTTGTTTTGGTGTAAAAGGAGCTAGAGTTACTGTTCGCTGACCGAACATGAAAGAGTACTTATTGGTGAAGCCGTCATGTTGGACACACTGATCAAATTGCCAAGGTCTTCTTAGAAAAAGGTGTCCAGATTGCATTGGGACAACATCGCACAATACCTTATCCTCGTATTTGCCAATTAGGAAGGATACCAAAACTTGTTTGGTAACTCTCACTTCACCACTATCATTCAACCATTAAAACTTGTAAGGACGTGGATGTTTAAGCATTGGAAGTCCCAGGTTCTCAACCATGGATGAACTTACAACGTTAGTACAGCTACTCCCATCAATGATCACACTACATACCTTGTCTTTCACATGGCAACAAGTATGAAAAATATTCTCACATTGTACCTCCTCTTCCTCTTCTTTTGCTTGCGAATTTAATGCCCGTCTGGTGACTAGTGCAAGCATGTAATTGTATTTTGGCACATACTCTTCATCTTCTAATGGTGGCATATCTGCAAGCTCTTCTCATCTTCAGAATCTACTTCGCCATTTTCACAAATCAACATAACTCTCTTACTTGAACATTAGCTAGCTATGTGTCCTCGCCCCTGACGTTTGAAATACTTTATCTCACTAGATCGAGATGAAATAGGGGTTGTTTTTCCTTGAGGAGTTGTAGTTCTGGTGGCTCGTTTAGGTGTAGAGGATAAACTTGGTTTGTAATACCCTAGGATTAAGTAGGAATGGCAAATGGGGCGGGTCTGCCCCGCCCCGCTACTGACCCGTCCCGCCCCGACAAGCCATTGCCCCGCCCCGACCCGCCCCGATTACCTCAGAAGTTTAATCGGGTCTGACCCGACCCGACCCAACCGGATCGTATTTGACCCTACTTTTTTTTTTATTACAAACACTCAATAACAGTTTCATTACCCAGAAAAAATTATATAACAGAAATTTTTTTTAAAAAAAAGAAGTAGAAGAGAAGCCACATTAGCATATTACTTAATTATATACATAATTTAAAAAAAAAATTATTGTATTCCAAATTTTACAATTGTTTAGTTTTAAAAGAAAAACAAAGAAAACAAAATGAAATACGGCCAGACAAAAACACCTTTTATTTATTTATCATGTTCAAATGAAATACTAGAAAAATAGCCACACCCTACCTATTCAAAGTAAATAGTAGTATCCTTTCCAAGTCTAAAATCGATGATCAACTTTGTTGAATCCCATTCTCCATCTTCTCCTATATATACCCATTTCATTGTATACTAGCTACCAAATCACTTCATTATTCATTCGAAAACAATATAACTACTCCTACTCATCATTTTCTACATCGTGCGTAATTTAATCATATATACGTTCATACATATTATAATCAAGAATCCTAGCTTTCGTTCGCGTACGTAAAAGTTAGAACATATGTATATATATTTTTGATGGAGTTTGTTGGTCTAATAATAAGTAGTTTTCAACCTCGAATTAACTTGGTGATCATGATGATGATCATACTGGTTTCATTTGTGTACTTTGGAGACTATTAATGTATTATCGGATCCTGAAAGTTCATTTGTTAAAAAAAAAAATTGTATTATCCGATCGGGACGGTTCCGACCCGAAAATAAACATAACCGGGGCGGGGCGAGGCAAAAATAAACATAACCGGGGCAGGGCGGGGCGGGGCGAAAACCCGAATAGAGACCCGATTGTCTCGGGGCGGGACTGCCCCATCGGGTCGGGGCCCCGACCCGATCCGCGAAAAAGATCCAATTAAGAAAATTGATTAGCAAACCCTATCTAGTTAATTGTGTATTATCATGGCATTATATTATTATATAATTTATTATATGTGAATTAATATGAAATATGACATGCTAAGACCCCGTACGTGAGCCAGGGGCATTTTAGTAATTTTGACTCGAGAAGGGTAAAACTGTAATTTTAATTTAATATGTGCTTATTGGCATTTTATTTATATGTGAGAAATCTAAAAATTAATAGAATATGTGGTATGTGATGTAATTGACTTAATTGCCCTTGTATGCCTAAATGAGTGTTATGTTGCCCTAGGGGCATTTTTGTAATTTTTCCATAATTGGTTTATTTGAAACAAAAAGCATTTTTGAGTAAAATTGGAATTATTTTTCTAGTTTTTACTCCACCAACCGACCCCTCCATCTCTCTCCTTAAACTCATCTTCCCAAAGTTGTGATTTTGCTTGAAATAGCTTGGATTCAAGCTTGAATTTTACTAACTTTTGGAGCTTGGAATTGGAGGTGTTGGGGATTGTTCTTTGCTATAATTTGAGGTACTTATTACTATTTTAAATTTAATTTCTCTTGCTAAAATTTATTGAGAGTAATGTTTTTGGGCTTTGTAACTTGAACTTGTTTAATTTATGGATTTTGCACTTATGTTGTTAGAAATTTTTAGGGTTGATTTTCCAAGTTGTGAAATATGATTTTTATCCCTAATTGTTGTTGTTAATTGATGGTAAAACATGTGGGAAACTTTTAGTTTTTGAGTTTGCATGTTGTGAAGTTTTGCTCTTGAGTGTGCTTCTGGCTGAGCATGTTTAAACCTGATTTTTTAGGGTTAATATTGTTGGGTTTTAATGTATGAAATTGTATGCTTACGCTCCGTATAGTTACTGAAAACCTATTTGATGGTTTGAGAGTTTTGGTTGAAATGGTTGTGTGTTTGGGCTGATTTTTGTTGCTGATTTTTTGGTGTTGTTGGAGAGTGAATTAGGTGTAATTCTTTTCTATTTATTTGATTTATGCTAGGTGAAACTTTACTATGATTGTGAGCTGGTTTAGCATAAAAATTGTGTTTTTCGATGCATTTTCGTGGCTGGAAATTGGGTTTTCTGAGTTTTTAAACCCAGTAGCCGCTGCCATTTTATGGCAGCTTATTGTATTTTTTTTTTTTGGGTTTTTGTTTTAGTCATAACTTTTTACTCGGGACTCCGTTTGCGACATTCTTTATATCGTTGGAAAGCTTGTTCCAACCTCTATGTGAATATCTATAATTTAAATGCCAATTTAATAATTTTAGAAATGGATTTAGGGATTAACCCTATACTTGTGTATCCCAGGATTGTAACTAAGATTACCGACACTTGGCCAGGAGAACTCGGTGATTTGGAATCTCCATATTTTCGGGACATTAGGTAAGACTGTAGTTAGCACGTAGAGATAAGCACAATGTCGCGTATATGGAATATGATATATATGCGAAGCTAGACACCGGGATTAGAGTTATTACTCTAAATAGAGCGGTTTATTGGCTTAGGGTTATTACCCTAGTAAATTTTTAATATGTAATTGTTATGCCATGATATATATTGAAATTAAGGGTTATGTGTTCAAGGCATAATCAGGTTGGACTCGATAACTAGAACCGAGATGAACCGTTCTAAGGCCTTATTGTAAATAGACGTGTGAGCGTAACACGTAGGTTTATGCCATATAGACATAAATAGGCCTGTGAGTGTAACACGCGGGTCTGTGTCATACAGAAAAATATGAAATGGCATTAATAATTATGAGATGTGTTACTTATGATTATTGATAATTATACTGTCTTGCTGGGCTTGGCTCACGGGTGGTCTACTATGCAAGAAAGGGTAAATCTGTTTCTGATCAGCCATGAGTGCAGGAGGATGTATGTACATGTTTGGGCAACACTAGACCATCCGGGTTGGGGTCTACTAGTGTTAAAATTTTTGTAACTCTATTTTGCCGCTTAGGTCAGCTAAGGGGAAAAGACTTGTAATATTTTGTGATTTTTTTTTTGGGATACCGAAGCATGTAAATTTTGGTTGTAAAGTTCAAATTTTTACAAGTTCATTTTTATTCCGTTTTGTTTAAAGTTTAATTTCCAGTGCTAATTTTTTTAGTAATCCCGGTTAGGGGATTAGGGTTTCTTAATCATTTTTGGTAGCATGCCTAATTGTTAGGCTGTTATAATATGGTATTAGAGCACCAAGATTTTTAAACTTCCTATAGATTGGCTGGACATGTACAATCATTGTCAAAGACAAGCTCGACTCGTGGTGCACTAAGTGTTGAGAGTAAATGCTTTACTGCTTATGTGATCATTTATATTCTCCTTTCCATTTTAGGCAGTATGCAAGCATCTAGAGTATTTATGTGTTATGTGATGCAATGCTTAAAATGCTATATGTTAAGTGTTTATTTATATGGAGTAAATAGTTGAGTTAGGGATTGTCCTCAGGCAAAGAAAGCGGAGCCTAAGAAGAATACTACTCAAAACCCAAGATGACTTTTTACCATGACTCAGGCTGACGCTGATGCTAGTCCGTCAGTGGTGACAGGTCAGTTGTCTAAAAATGGCTATTCTTATACTGTATTGTTTGACTCGGGAGCTACTCACTCTTATGTGTTGAGTAGAGTAATTGAATGTTTCCATAAACCACGTGATATTTATGCATCGGGGTTTCGTACCCTGCTACCTTCGGGAGACCTTATAGTATCCATTAGGTGGATTCGATCCTTATCCTTTTGGATTGGTGGTTTTGAATTAACCGCCAATCTAATAGAATTGCAACTATCTGATTTTGATATAATCCTGGGAATGAATTTTCTATCTAAGTATGGGGCAACGATCGACTGTAAACTGAAGATGGTGGTGTTTGAGCCCGATAGTGCTAACCCAGCAATATTTGTGGGTAAAATTCAGGGGACACGCATACCAAGAATAACACTTTTGAAAGCTAAGGACCAGATGAGCAGAGGTTGTCTGGGATTCATAGTCACTGCAGTGGATACCAGTCAACCTGTGACATCTGGACCTAAAAATATAAGATTGGTGTGCGAGTTCCTTGACATCTTTCCAGAAGATTTGTCGAGATTGCCACCTACCCGGGAGATTGAATTTGTAATTGAGTTGGTTTTGGGAGTGGAACCAGTATCAAAGGCACCATATCGAATGGCTCTAACTGAATTGAAAGAATTAAAGATACAACTGCAAGAGTTACCGAATTTGGAATTCATTAGACCGCGCTACTCACCTTGGGGTGATCAGGTATTGTTTGTGAAGAAGAAAGACGGGTCTCTACGAATCTGTATTGATTACCGAGAGTTGAAAAAGCTTACCATCAAGAACAAGTATCCTTTACCTCGAATAGATGATCTTTTTAATGAACTGAAGGGGAAGATGGTCTTTTCCAAGATCGATCTTCGCTCAGGCTATCATCAGCTGAGAATTCGAGAGGAAGATGTCTCAAAAACTGCTTTTCGTACTTAGTATGGACATTATGAATTCTTTGTGATGTCTTTAGGACTCACCAATGCCCTGGCGAAATTCATGGATCTTATGAATCGGGTGTTCAAGGATTACCGAGATAGATATGTGATCGTGTTTATCGATGACATCTTGCTGTATTCTAAATGAGAAGAGGAACATGAGTGGCATCTTAGATCTGTATTGCAACGGTTACGAGACCACAAGTTGTATGTTAAATTCAAAAAGTATGAATTTTGGTTATCTCGTGTCTCTTTCTTGGGGCATATAGTAGATAAAGATTGGATCATGGTGGATCCGGCAAAGATTGAAGCTGTTTTGGATTGGCCAACACCGAAATTGGCTACTGAAGTTAGAAGATGTATGGGCTTAGCTAGGTATTATCGTCGATTTGTTGAGGGTTTTTTAAAGATTGTTGTACCCTTAATGGAGCTGACCCAAAAGAACTTGAAGTTTGTTTGGACTAATCGGTGTGAGAAAAATTTTCTAGAGTTAAAGCAGCGCTTAGTTACCGCTCCAGTGCTAACTCTTCCTTAAGACAAGGAAAAGTTTGTTGTTTATTGTGATGCCTTGAGACAAGGTCTCAGCTATGTTCTTATGCAAGCTGGAAAGGTAATAGCCTATACTTCTCGCTAGTTAAAAGAGTACAAGCAGAGGTACCCTACTCATGATTTAGAACTTGCAGCAATAGTATTTGCGCTAAAGATTTGGCGGCATTACTTATATGGTGAGAAGTATGAGATATACATTGATCATAAAAGTCTGAAATACTTCTTCACCAAGAGAGTCCTGAACATGAGACAGAGACGCTGGCTGGAGTTTGTGAAGGATTATGATTGTGAGATCCTTTATCACCCTGGGAAGGTTTAATGACCGCTTTAGTAAATTGGATTAGTAAAGGCAATTAGCACTAATTTCTGTTATTTTTATAATTATTTATGAAATTAATTATTTGTGGACCCCCATTGTTAGAAATGGGCATTCGAGTTATAATTTCTCAATTCTGGAGATTTTATTAAACTCTAGGGGTATTATTTGATTTATATGTGAATTATGTTATTTGTTTCTTTTTGCTCGGCGACAACAGAAAATGCGATGGATGTCTAGTTTGATCACATGGGTTAATTTAGAACCTTATTTCTTAGTGGGAAATATTTCAGAGAAAATATAATACCGGGATTAAACAGGGTTATGGAATTTGACTATTTTACCCCTAGTTTTGGAAAATGCTTAAGTTATAAGCTTAAAGGGTATTTTAGTCATTTAAGGGAAATGCTTGGTGGTTGCCCTAGGAAGTAACACATGGCCTATTAATTATTCAGCAAGGATTAATTGATTTATCCTTAAGTCTTTGTTGACCTCGCTTTCACCCAACGACAGTAAGTCTTATTTAGTAAGCGATAAGTAATTTATAACAATTGATATATAGAGTTTCAGCCCCGAGCTGTTCGGTAATAGCCTAATCCTCATTATTTGTATTTACTAAAGAAGAAGGAGAAACGTTCCTTTTCTTATAGCTCTTACAATAATATCTCTGAATATGAATTCTTAGATAATATTTCTAGGGTAAAATCTCTAGACCCTTTGCCCAGTGAGCATGCATCATTATTTATAGGGTTATGAGCTTGGAGAGGAAGTATTTCCCTTCTCGTTCAAATGGATATAAGCATAAAGGTTGCATGATAAATGCAGAATACACAGATAGTGGGATTTGGACAGCTTGCCATATCTCTACAGTCTGATCCCCAAGTTATAGGGATTTCTTTGATGACTCACGATGCGAAATCTGAATTCACTAAATGTTGGTTGCTCTATGCGGATTGTTGATCGCTTTGCTCCAGGCATGCCTATGAGGCATCCTGTTCGGACTGTCCTCTCCGAGAAGATACTCGAAGTTGATTCCACGTGTCACCATCATGTGATGCCACATCATAGTACAAAAATTCGGATAACATTCGCCCCCAAGTCTGTACGAGACTTCCAAGTTGCGTGTAGACTTCATCCGAGCTGCTTCTGCCTTTGGATGGGGACACGTGTCGAGCGCGTTTGTTTGAGGCTCGATGTGAGGCTGAAAGGGCGTCCCTTCAGTTTTTGGCTAATTAATGCTCTGACAATTAATATTTTGAAATCCGATTTTCTCTCACCACGGTTGATGACTGCACTTGATTATTTTTGATTTCCCATATTCACTTTTAAGGGGGAACCGAGGCATCTAAGGCTCTTTTTAAATAATTACCCCTTTTCGTTACTTGCCTATAAATACCAACAAGCATTGGTACACAAACTCATTTTCACCATCCTTCTTTGCTAAGTGAGTTTAGAGCAAAAAGAGAGGTTTTTGGCTTCAAGTTTGTTCAAGTGCCTTCATCGAAATTGCTCGTTGGTTTGACGATACTTGAACCCAGACATCTGATTCTTGAGTAAGTTCTCGATTTCATGTATGTTTGTTTTTGCATGTTTACTTTTTGAATGCACCTTCGACTTTGTTGTAGAAAATATGTAGGAAACCCTAGGTTGAGAAACTCTGCGATTCTTCTTTCTCATGGGTTCATGCGATTTTATAGTCCATAATTCTTGCTTTCTAAAATGCATGATGCCTGTCTTGCATCTTCCTTATTCTAAGCTTAATAAAAAATTTTGCCCTAACTCGAGAAAATTTCAAACTTCTTGAGTTTTGACTTTTCTTTGAACATTCTAATTCTTTAATCTATTCAGTACAGCAGGTCAGCATATTTCCTTGTTTTATCGTTTGATATTCCGACGAAACACTCATCTTGTGTGTTGTCTTTTATAGATGAACCCAGGTGAGTTTAGGGAGAGCGAACATCGAATCAAATAGGACTTGCTTCAACTCCTGCAAGAGGACCATCCTCGTCTCTGTTCTAGCCCACCTTCTTCCAGTGAAAGACATTATCCCTCAAATCTTTTGTCTAGCCATAGAATGATGGCCCGTACTAAGAAGACAACTCGTGTGACTGGCGCGTCTGACCCTCAAGTGTCTCGGTGCGCCACTTTCCCTAGCAACGGATAGGATTCAGCCATCCAGCAGGAAGGGGATCAAGAAGGGGACGCTGAGGTTCAAGAGATTGAGGAGCAGGACAACGTACGTCCTAGCAGTACCTCCGAGGTGGAGGAAGAGGAGGAGGCTGAACCCCCAAACTACGAGGGATACAATGAGGCTTGGGAACCAGTTGATGCTGATGGAGACGTCTGGGTTGAGGGCGTGGACTACGTTAGTGAGGAGCTTACTGGTGCGGTTCCTCACAGAAGGCAAGGTGTCTTGGGTGCCAGGTGGGGGAGCCCTCCGTCCAGGGTTACTGAAGCGCGCCTGCGGACTCTCAACCATGGTGGCTACCTGGGCCAATTGGACTGGTACATTCCGGCCCACAATAATCGAGCCACAAATCCTGAAAGGAGGATGTGCGCTTCATTGGGTGCTAGTGCCCAGAAAGGAGGATGTGCGCTTGTTACCTTTGCACTAGTACTTTAAGAATGTGGCAGACTTCTTCGGCCTCTGTCTGGCCCAGTTCACTCCCAAGGGCATTAAGTATCTGTCTGCCCTCTTCGTCCTTTATGCCTCCCAGAAGTGGGATATGCCTTCTCCCCACAGGGTTAGCTGGTTCTTTTATTTGAAGTCCACCCCTAAGCAAGGCAGATCAGGGTACTTCTATTTATCTCAACCAGACTTCAAGTGGTTGACGGGCATTGGGGATAAGGCCATCTGCAAAATTGGGCGTTTTGTTGATGAGTACTTCATGGTGGATGGCGCGAGCATTACCCATACTCGGTTCTAGTAGATTCCAACATATCATCGCCCTCCCCTCACTCTTACTCTTAGGGATAGAGCTCAAAAGCTTGCTCAGCTGCCGGGGGAAGACCGAAATATCATCCAGTTGACCTCTGAGAATAACTTTGTGACGTACAGGCTCTATCCGAAGGATTTCATTCCTATGCCAGTGAAGGGGAGGAAGAGGAAATCTTGTGTTGGACGGGCTGAACAAGCTCATCTGGAGAATGAACTTGTCCAACTTAAGCGTGAGGCTAAGTTGAAAGGAGGTGCAAGGGCCAAGCAATATGCTTAGGAGCCCTTGAATCCTGAAGATGAGGCTGAGCAAGAGCAGGTGACTCCGCTCAAAAGGAGGAAGAAACTTCCGGCCCCGCCCAGGCCTATTGAACATGCAATTCGCATTACAGAGCCTAGTTCGCCTGCTTGGCCGCCTTTGTCCCGTGCTCGGAAAAGGGAAAGTTGTTATGTCTGAAATAAGAGGCTTGTCAGGTGATGATGGACTTTCGAGCCTTGCTCGGGCAATCATCTTGCATACTACTCCGTCTTATTTTTAAGCTTCTTGACTATTATGCTTTATGTTTCTGATGTCTGTTTTCTTCAACTATGTTGTTTTTGTTTCGTTCAGACATGTCTGAGAAGATGCTTCATGCTCTGAAGAAGAGGATTGGCGGAAGTTCTAGCGCATCTCCTTCGCCCAAGAAATCTAGAGGCGGCGAGGGGAACTCTTCTAAGGAAAAGACGCCTGCCGGGGAGGTTATCGACCTTTTTGAGGAGCTAACTGTTGCAAAACCCTCTACTCCAAAAGTTGCTAAGTCTAAGGAACCTCGAGGAGGAAGTTTGGACAGGCTTGAACAACCGAAAGGTGGATCTGAGCTGATCAAGAGTGGACCCAAGCAGATGCGGGCCCCTACTCCACCTTTGCCAGTGCTTCCAGAGGCCAAGAAAGGCAAGGAGATGCTCGTCCACTATATGAACCGGTTGGTTCCTAAGGTTAGTGAGCAACTGGCCGGCGTTGATAACGACTATTCTCTAGAGCTACTGATGGGTAGAGTCTTGAAGGAATTCAAAAGGGTAAGTCTTTCTTGACAATTTCCTTTAATCCTCTTTACTTTGCTCAAATTCGAAAGTTTTTTCTCTGAGCAGGCCAGTCTGAAGTTGGCTTACACATACTCCCGGGCTAAGTCTGCTGCTTCCAAGAACGCGGCTCTATCCAATATAATGAGGGCGGAGGTGGACTTGGCCAGGAAGGATGCTGATGACGCCAGGGTGGAAGTTAAAGTTGTTTGAATGGAGCAACGTGAAGTCAACAA
Organism: Cannabis sativa; assembly: GCF_029168945.1. Taxonomy (NCBI): domain Eukaryota; kingdom Viridiplantae; phylum Streptophyta; class Magnoliopsida; order Rosales; family Cannabaceae; genus Cannabis; species Cannabis sativa. The sequence continues at coordinate 70,491,310 of NC_083601.1, forward strand.
GAAGCTTTTTACCAGGCAAAAGAAAATAAATAAGTTGACTAAGGATCTCAACACTTCTGACCAACTTGAAGAGACCATCGAGACCTTATATGCCGACGTGAACAACCTTCAAGATAAAAGGACATCCCTTTGAGCGGTCCTTCGTCGGCCGGAAGAGGAGAAGAAGTCTAAGGAGAAGGAGCTCACGGCTGAAGTGACGAGGCTAGGAGCGAAACTTGATGCCTTGGAGACAGCTGGTCTCGAGCTCTTCTATGACTTTTAGAAGGCTAATCCTCAGGAAAACTTTGACTACTTGGGTGAAGCTAAGGACATGTACCTCGAGTTCTGTGCTTCCCAAGTGGTTTATGGTGAAACTAAGGCGGCTGCTTCTACCTCTGACCAAAATGCTCATATACCTCCCATTCAAACAACAGATCCTCCAGCTCTTGCCGGCCCAGAAGACCCAAACCAAAAGCCTGGGACTCGAGTTGTTTAAATACTTCTTCTTTTATCCTTTTTATTTTTTATATATCTTATTCGGCCATAAGGCCTTTTTTTAAGACATCATGACCGGCCAAGCGGTCTTTAATCTTGGAATTGTTTTTCATTTTACAGACAACGGGCTGACCGGGAAGCTTTTAATCCAGGTATTACGTGCTTTTGTTATCTTTAACGAATTTCATTCTCTATTGATAATCATCATGCAATTGTGGCTGTTTTATCTTTACCAAATGCTTTGTACATGTGTAGGTGCCTCCCAAGTGACCGATCAAACTTATGACTCTTGGTCACTCGTCATTTACAAGTATACTTTTTATCTATTCAGTGCTTTAGGTTCGACTAAACCTTTTCTACGCACTGGATGGTAAATTAGAAATATGCTTATAGTTTCGACTCAATTTGAATTTTGAAATAACTATCTTTATTCATTAATTGATCGAAAAATGTGTTTGTTACCGTAGTAACTTACATCAGAGCTATTTGATCTAATCTGATCTTTAAGCTTAAAATGAAATAAAACAAATTGTAGAAATAAGAAATTGTACTTTAAATGGTGGTCATGTGACCTGAGTACTTTTTCCTTTTGTTGAAACCTTTGAGTGTAGTCCGCCCAGCAGGCCATTCACTTAAGAGTAAATGTTCACTCAGTACCTAGTGTGGTCGTCCGACCTAGTACTTTATTGGTAGTATTTTCTTAAATGTTCCCCATTCCAATACCGTGGTACTAGAATGAGTTGCATTTTTTCATTATACTTACCTAATTTGTATGCTCCGGATTCGAGAACTTGACCACTTGATACGGTCCTTCCCAGTTAGGTTCAACTACACCTGCCGTACTGTCTTTGGTGTTCAAGAATACCCTTCTTAGGACCATATCTCCTACGAAGAATTTCCGAGCCTTCACTTGTTTGTTGAAATATCAATCTACTTTTTGTTGATGGGCCATCAATTTCAAGTTTGTTGTTGACCTCGCTTTTAGCCAACGACAATGAGTCTATTTTATAAGCAACAAGTGATTTATAATAACAAATATATGATAAAGCAATATAAAGATATAGGAATTTTATAAAGGTTCAGCACCGAGCAGTTCAGTAATAGCCTAATCCTCGTTACTTGTATTGACGTAAGATCAAGGAGAAAGATTCCTTTTCTTATAGCTCTTACAATAGTATCTCTAAATGTATAATTCTTAGATAATATATTTAGGGTATAGTCTTAGCTCAACTGTTTTTCGACCGATCCCTTGCCAAGTGAATATGCATCACTATTTATAGGGCTAGTAAGCTTGGGGAGGAAGAGTTTCCCCTCTCGTTACAATGCGTATAAACAGAAAGATCGTGGGATCAATGCTGAATGGAAGGATCATGGGATTGAGGCTGAATACATTGATAGTGGGATCGTATGTGTGCCTTATCCACGTAAATTGCTCGCTGAATTATAGGGATTGTGCTGATGAATCACGATGCGAAAGCTGAATTCGCTAAATGTTGGTCGCTCTGTGCAGATTGTTGAATACTTTGCCCTGGGCAGGCTAGCAAGGCATCCTGCTCAGACTATGCTTCCCGAGCAGGTGTTCCAAGTGAATTCCACGTGTCACCATTCATGTGATGCCACGTGAGAGTGCAAAAATTGGGATAACATTTGTCCCCCAAGTTTGTACGAGACTTTCAAAGTTGCGTGTAGACTTTATCCGAGATGCTTCTGCCTTTGAATGGGGACACATGTCGAGTGCGACTGTCCGAGACTCGATGTGAGGCTGACTGGGCATCCGTTCGGTTTTCGGCTAATAAATGCTCTGACAATTAATATTTTGAAATCTAATTTTTTCTCTCCACGATTGATGGTTGCACTTGATTATTTTTTATTTCCCATATTCTCTTTTAAGGAGGGAAACTGAGGCGTCTGAGGTTCCTATGAGATGATTACCTCTTTTCGTGACTTGCCTATAAATATCAAATAGCATTGGCAGATAGACTCATTTTCATCACCCTTCTTTGCTAAGTAAGCTTCATAGCGAAAAGAGAGATTCTTGGCTTCAAAGTTGCCGAAGCGCCTTCATACAAACTACTTGTTGGATTGACATTGCTTGAACCTAGACATCTGACTCTCGAGTAAGTTTCTGGTTTCCTTTATGCTTATCTTTGCATGTTTATATGTCAAATGCACCTTCTACTTTGTTGTAGAAAATGTTTAGGAAACCCTAGGTCCAAAATCCTCTGCGATTCTTCTTTATCATGTCTTCGTGCGATTTTGCAGTCATAATACTTGTTTCTGAATTGCGTAACGTCTATCTTCCATCTTGCTTATTCTAAGCTTCATGAACTTTTTTGCCCTAACTTGAGAAATTTTTTTGCCCTAACTTGAGTTTTCTTCAAACATAACCGTTTTTTAATCTGTTGAGTACTCCTGGTCAGCATATTTGCTTGTTTAGCATTCGATATTCTGACCAAACACTCATCTTGTGTGTGGTCTTTTGTAGATGAACTCAAGTGAGTCTTGGGAGAACAGACATCAGATCGATCAGGACCTGCTTCAACTTCTGCACGAGCATCATCCCTGTCTTCGTTCTAGCCCACCTTCCTCTAGCAAAGGACATAATTCAAACCATGTACCCAGCCATAGAATGATGGCTCGTACAAAGAAAACCACGCATCTGGCTGACACATCTAATCCTCGAGTGACTCGGCACGCCACTTTGCCCAACGCCGAACAGGATCCAGCTGCCCAGGTGGAGGGGGATCACGAAGGGGACGCTGAGGTCCAAGAGATTGATGGGCAGGATGATGTATGTCCTGGCAGTTCCTCCTCCGAGGAGGAAGAGGCAGAGGTTGAACCCCCAAATTATGGGGAGTACAACGAGGCTGGGGAGCCAGTTGATGCTAACGGAGATGTCCTGGTTAAGGGCGTGGATTATGTCAGTGAGGAACTTGCTGCTGCGGTTCCTCATAGAAGGCAAAGTGCCTTGGGCGCTAGGTGGGTAAGCCCTCTATCAAGGTTACTGAGGTGGGCCTTCGGTCTCTCGACCAGGATGGATACCTAGGCGACTTAGACTGCTACATTTCCACCTACAATAATCGTGCCACGAACCTTGAAAGGGGGATGTGCGCCTGGTCGGGTGCCCATGGTCAGCAAGGGGCATTGATGCCTTTGCATCAATACTTCAAAAATGTGGCAGACTTCTTCGGCCTCTGCCCGGCCCAGTTCACTCCTAAAGGCATAAAGTATCTGTCTGCCCTCTTCTTCCTCTATGCCTCCCAGAAATGGGGTATGCCCTCTCCCCACGAGGTTGCTTGGTTCTTTGATTTGAAGTCCACCCCAAGCAAGGCAGGTCAGGGTACTTCTACTTCTCTCAACCAGGCATCAAGTGGTTGACGAGCACAGACGATACGACCATTAGCAAGATTGGGCGTTTTGCTGATGAGTACTTCATGGTGGATGGCACTGGCATCACTCGCACTCGGTTCCAGTATATTCTGACCTATCACCGCCCTCCCCTCACTCTCGGTCTTAGTGATGGATCTCAAAAACTTGCCCGGCTTTCGGGGGAAGAGAAGAATATTATCCAGTTGACCTCCGAGCATAACTTTTTGAGGTACGGGCTCTATCCAAAGGAATTTACTCCTAAGTCTATGACGGGGAAGAAGAGGAAATCTGGTGCTGGCCGAACCGAATGAGCTCATTAGGAGAATGAACTCATTTAACTTAAGCGCGAAGCTAAGTTGAATGGAGCTGCAAGGGCCAAGCAGTATGCTCACGAGCTGTTGAATCCTAATGATGAGGCTGACGAAGAGCAGGTGACTCCACTAAAAAGGAAGAAGAAACTCCCGGCATGCCCAGGCCTGCTGAACATGCGAGTCGCATAAGGGAGCCCATTTCACCTGTTCATCCATCCCCTCCCGTGTTCAGAAAAGGGAAACCTGTTATGTCTGAAATAAGATCGATGTCAGGTGATGATGGACTTCTGAGTCTTGTTCGGGTAGTCACCTTGCATATTACTTTGTCTTGTTTTTGAGCTTCTTGATTTTCATGCCTTATGTTCCTGATGTCTGTTTTCTAACCATGTTGTTTTTCATTCTGTACAGACATGTCTCGGCAGATGCTTGATGCTTTGAGGAAGAGAATAGGCGGAAGCTCTAGTGCCTCTCCTCCGGCCAAGAATTGTAAGGGCGGGGAGGGGTCCTCTTCTAAGGAAAAGAGGACTACTGGGGAGGTCATTGATCATTCCGAGGAGCTGACTACTGCAAACCCCTCTACCCCTAAATCTACTAAGTCCAAGGAGTCTCGACCACCGAAGATTGGGTCTGAAATGGTCAGGAGTGATCCTGAACGGGTGCGGGCACCTACTCCACCTTTGCCGGTGCTCTCGGAGGCCAAGAAGGGCAAGGAGATGCTGGCCCATTATATGAACCGGCTGGTTCCTGAGGTCAGTGAACAACTGGATGGTGTTGACAATGACTCTTCTTTTGAATTGCTGGTGGGCGGAGTCTCGAAGGAGTTCACCAGGGTAAGTCTTTCTTGATACTTCCCTTTAATCTTCCATACTTACCTCAAATGCAAAAAAAAATTCCTTGTGCAGGCCGGTCTGAAGTTGGCTTACACTTATTCCAAGGCTAAGTCTTCTGCTTCTAGGAACACAGCTCTGTCCGATACCATGAGGGCGGAGGCAGACTTGCCCAAGAAGGATGTTGAGGAAGCCGGGGCAGAAGTCGGAGCTGTTCGGTTGGATTTGGGTGAAGCCAACAAGAAGCTGTTTGGTGGTCAAAAGAAGATCACTGAGCTGACTAAGGATCTCGAGGTTGCTGGCTGTTTTGAGGAGACCATCGAGACCTTATCTGTTGAGGTAAACAGTCTTCAGGAAGAGAGGACTTCCCTTCGGGAAGTTCTTCATCAGATGAAGGAGGAGAAAGAAGCCAAGGAGGAGGAGCTTTTGGCTGAGGTGGCCAGGTTGAAGGAGAAGGTCAATGCCTTGGAGACAGTCGGTCTTGAGCTCTTCTTTGATTTTTGGAAGGCTAGTCCTCAGGCCAATTTTGACTACTTGGGTGATGCTAAGGACATGTACATTCGATTCTGCACGTCCCGAGTGGCCTATGGAAAAACTGAGGCGGCTACTTCAACCTTCGGTCAGACTGTTGATGTACCTCCTGTTCAAACAACAGATCCTCCTGCTCTGATTGGCCCAGAAGAACAGAACCAAGAGCCTGAGACTCCAGTAGCTTAAACACTTCTCTTTTTATCTCTTCATTTTTTATATATCTTATTCGGCCTCAGGCCTTTTCTAAGACATCGTGACTGGCCGAGCGGTCTTTAAACATGGAATTATTTTTCATTTTTTGGACAACAGGCTGACCGGGCAGCTTTTAATCCCGGTATTACGTGCTTTTGTTATCCTTAATGAATTTCATTCTCTGTTTATAATTGTAGTGCAATTGTGATTGTTTTATTTTTACCAAATGCTTTGTACATGTATAGGTGCCCCCCAAGTGATCGAGCAGACGTATGACTCTTGGTCACTTGTCTTTTACAAATATATTGTTTATCTGTTCGGTGTTTTGGGTTTGACCAAACCTTTTGTACGCATTGTATGGTAAATTAGAAACATGCTGATAATTTTGACTCAATCTGAATTTTGAAATAACTATCTTTATTCATTTATTGATTTAAAAGTGTATTTGTTACCATAGTAACTTACATTAGAGCTATTTGATCTAATCTAATCTTTTAGCTTAACATGAGATAAAACAAATTGCAGACATAAGAAACTGTGGTCACCCGACCTGAGTACTTCGTTTCTTTTATCGAAACCTTTGAGCGTAGTCCACCCAGAAGGCCATTCACTTAAAGGCAAATGTTCATTTAGTACTTATAGTGGTCATTCGACCTCGTACTTTATTGGTAGGATTTTCTTAAATGTTCTCCATTCCAATACCGTGGTACTAGAATGAGTTTCATTTTTTCGTCACACTTACCTAACTTGTATGCTCCGGAGTCAAGAACTTCGACCACTTGATATGGTCCTTCCCAGTTCGGTCCAAGTACACCTGCCGTACTATCTTTGGTGTTTAGAAATACCCTTCTTAAGACCATATCTCCCACGAAGAATTTCCGACCCTTCACTTGTTTGTTGAAATATTGAGCTACTTTTTGTTGATGGGCCATCAACTTTAAGTTTGCAGTTGCTCGTCTTTCTTCGATTTCATCAAGTGATTCTGCTAGGAGTATGTGAGTTGTACCTTGATCGTAGTCAATCTTCTGTGGGAAGGTGGCTCGAGTTCGACAGGTAGCATAGCTTCATAACCGTACGCCATTGCGAATGGTCTCTGTCTAGTTGCCGTTTTTTCAGTTGTACGGTATGACCATAGTACTTCGGGAAGTTCTTCTGGCCAGTTTCCTTTGCCATCTTCAAGTTTTTTTCTTCAGTGTATCCTTCAAGGTTTTGTTGACTGCTTCAACTTGACCGTTTGCCTGAGGATGCGCCACTGCGGAGAAACTTTTGATGATACCATGGTTCTCACAGAAATCAGTAAAGGATTGGCTGTCGAACTGCTTCCCATTATCTGAGACTATTTTGTACATTAGTCAGCACTGGCATATTATGTTCTTCACAATGAAGTCTTGAAATTTCTTTGATGTAATGGTGGCGAGTGGTTCAGCTTCAGTCCACTTAGTAAAGTAATCAACTGCTACAACTGCATACTGCACTCCACCTTTACCTTTGGGTAATTTTCTGATCAGGTCAATCCCCGAAATGGCAAAAGGCCACGGACTTTGCATCTGTGTTAGCTCGTTGCGTGGAGCCCTTGGTATCTTTGAAAATCTTTGGCATTTGTCACACTTCTTAACATAGGCTTTTGAATCTTCAATCACTGTCGGCCAGAAGTAAACTTGCCTTAGAATTTTCTTGGATAAGCTTTGTTCAGCGGCATGATTTCCATAGAATCCGTCGTGTACTTCAGATAGGTCGCTACTATGACTCCCTCTACTATGATATACCGTGTAGCTTTCCTTCTCATTTTCCGAGATTCCTTTTGGTTATGTGGGAGTTTCCCAGACTCGAGGTAGGTCGCTATTGGTGTCATCTAGTATGGGGATGTATCAATCATTTCGATTTCTTCTGCACCAGTGATGCTAGGCTCTTCGAGGAGCTGGATAGGAACTAATTTTGCCTTGTCACTTACATTGTTGCTTGCCAATCGAGCTAACGCGTCAGCAGTTGCATTTTCTTCTCTTGGAATTTTTCTGAGACCATAGCTTTTGAATTGTGCGAGAAGATCATGTATTTTGCTTTTATATGCTATCATCTTTTCTCCCTGAGCTTCGTATTCTATGGATACATGATTTACCACCAGCTCTGAATCACTGTAGATTTCGATGTGTTCGGCCTTCATCTCTTGGGCTAGTCTTAGCCCGCCCAGCTATTAGAGCTTTGTACTCGGCTTTGTTGTTAGATGCTTTTAATCTGAACTTCACTTCAGCGTGCAGGTCTTGCCCCCCACGCGTGACAAGGGAAATTCCTGCACCATATAGTTTATCAGTAGCCGACCCATCTACATGTAGTTTCCAGGTCAGTTTATCCTCATTGTGACTTTGCTGAGATATTTGTACCGGCTCAGGGTTGCTTTCTAGTATGCTTTCTTTTTTGCCTGTGCATTCTACCACAAAGTCTGCCAAGGCTTGGCCTTTGATTGCTGTTCGGGGTTGGAAGTGATTTCGTACTGGCCCAACTCTACCGCCCATTTGAGTAGCCATCCAGAAGCATCTGGTTTTTGCAGTATTTGGCGTCGTGGTTGGTCGGTATATACTCAAACAAGATGAGCTTGAAAATAAGGCCTCAACTTCCTTATTGCTAGAATGAGGCAGTAGGCGAGTTTTTCTATTAACGGGTATCGGCCCTCGGCCTCAATGAGTCTTTTACTGATGTAATACACTGGGTGTTGTACATTATTCTCTTCGCTAATTAGTACGACACTGACGACATGTTCCGTTATAGCTAAGTATATTCCCAGTTCTTCGCCGTCCACAGGTTTCGAGAGTATGGGAGGTTTCACAAGTTGTACCTTTTGCTCTTGGAAAGCTTTTTCACACTCCTCCGTCCACTCAAATTGCTTGTTTCCTCGCAGGATGTTGAAGAATGGGACACACTTGTCTGTTGATTTTGAAATGAATCTACTGAGCGCGGCGATCCGACCAGTTAGGCTTTGCATTTCTTTGGTTTTTGTTGGCGAGTTCATATCCAGGAGGGCTTAAATCTTTTCTGGATTAGCTTCAATTCCTCGGGCATTGACGATGAAGCCTAGAAACTTTCGCAAGATGACTCCGAAGGAACACTTTAAGGGATTTAGTTTCATGTTGTATTTTCTGAGGACTATGAAGCATTCGTCTAGGTCATCTATGTGCCTCCCAGCCTTTCTGGATTTGACGATCATACCATCCACGTATACTTCCATATTTCGCCCGATCTGATCTTTAAACATTTTGTTTACCAATCTTTGGTACGTAGCCCCAGCGTTTTTTAGACCAAACGGCATGACTTTGTAGCAATATAGACCCATCTCTATTCAGAAACTTGTATGTTCTTGGTCTGGTGGATGCATTTTGATTTGATTGTAGCCTAGGTAGGCATTCATGAAGCTTAATATTTCATGCCCTGCTGTTGCATCTACTAGCTGATCGATTCTTGGAAGTGCAAAATAGTCATCAGGGCATGCCTTGTTGAGGTCTGTGAAATCAATACAGACTCGCCATTTCTTGTTCGGCTTGGGCACTAGTACGCGATTCGCGATCCAAGCCGGATAGAAAGCTTTAATTATGAAGTTTTTGTTGTGCAGCTTTTCAACTTCATCCTTCAAGGCTACTGCTCGTTCTTTGTCCAACAACCTTCGTTTTTGTTGAACTGGTCGGAAGTTGGGATCGATATTCAGAACATGTGAAATGATGGAAGGATCGATTCCGACCATATCCGCATGTGACCAGGCAAAAACGTCCAGGTTTGCTCTCAAAAATTTTATCAATTCTGAATTTTCTTAGAGCAACAAACCTTTTCCGATCTTTAGCTTTCTGGTCGGGATATCTGGATCGATTTCGATGTCTTCTAATTCTTCTACATGTCCAACATTGCTGCTTGGGTCCCCAAGTCGAGGCTCCACATATTCATCCCCGCCTTGGGAAGTTCCCTACTTGGGAATTTTTTTCCCTTGTTTGTGCTCTGGCTGGAGGATACTTCCTTCTTAGCCTTGGCCACTGCAAGGTTATAGCATTCCCGAGCAGACTGCTGGTTTCATCTTAGACACCCTACCCCATTCTTTGTTGTGAACTTCAGGCACGATTGAAATATTGATGTGACAACCTTTAAGTCATACAAGGCCGACCGGCCTAGCATTACGTTAAAAGCTGAAGGGACGTCTAATATTAGGAACTGTGCCATGATAGTCATGCTCGTCGGAGCTTGTCCAACAGTGAGGGGTAGACGAATTTGTCCTAGAGGTGAGACTCCTTTACCGGAGAAACCATAGAAAGGCTAGAGGCATGGGTTTAGATCCTTTAGTTGGAGTCCCATCTTTTCGTAAGCAGTTTTGAACAAGATCTTTGAAGAGGATCCACTAACGATCATGGTTCTGGCCACCATTTTATTGTCTATCTGGACTTCCACGACCAGCAGGTCGTTGTGCGGAAATCTAATTTTGACAGCGTCTTCAACGTGAAGATTATGGTCGGCTCTCCTGCTCGTGGAACTTTGGGCTTCCTTTCTTCCACAACCTGGATGACTTCTTCTTGCTCGTGCTGCGCTGTTCGGGCATACCTCTCCCTCTTGGAAATATTTTACCAGGATCTAGATTTGCTACAAAGTATGTTTCATTAATATCCTAATATGAATTCTAAAACAATGAAATAAACACATATAAAGTTTAGGAAACCTTACATTGGGTGCAGCGGAATAGAATGACTCCTTCTGTTCAGATCTCTAGCCCTTGATTCCTTTCTGTAGCAGAGCATTATCAAGATCTGAACTTGGATCTCTTTCTCTCCTTCTTGAGTCTGATTCTCCTTCTTGTTGATTGGATTTTTCACAATCTTCCACACTATGATTGAGATACCACTTGATGTGTGTGGGAACTCCCTCTATCACTAAAGGTTGAATAATATGAAGAAGAAAAGAGAGGAAGAGGTGGCGACTAGGGTATAGGTAGAAGGCTTAGAATTTTTCTCTAAAGGAATGAGATGCATCAACCTTTTTCCTGAAGCCATCACTACTTATTTATAGGTAACCACGTAGGTTTAGGTTAGAATTAATTAGCATTAAAATAATAGAAAAATATATGGTAAATTCCTTAGTGTGAGTAGGCCATAGGATGTTATTGGACCGCACTTTGCAATTTTGCCATTTTGTCATTTTTCCATCTTATTTTCTCAAAAACGCCAATTTTCCAATTTAACCACTTAAATACCAATTCCAATTATTAAATAACTAAAAATTAATTATTAAATAATATTGTCATTTAATATATTTATTAATTAGATATATAAAGTCTCTTAATTAATAAATAAAACCTAGAATCTCTTTTCTTCACAATTTTGCCATTGCTTAGTAAAAATTCATAAACTAGACATAGTCTAATTTTAGAATTATAATTGATTAATTAAAATCAATTAAATGAGTCTTACAAGCAGTATGGTCTCAACTAGTATGGGGACCATGGGTCTTTATAACCGAGCTTCCAATTAGCAGATCCAATACTTACCAGGTAAATTCACTGACTTATTAATTCCTTGTTGCATCCACGCATAGAACTTTGAATTGCACTCTCAGTCATATATAACGCCCTATATGTTCCACGATATAGATACGCTATTAATTATCCATTGTTATAATCCCTATAATCAATGATCCTCTATAGATGATCTACATTGCCTAGGGATAAAATTACCGTTACATCCTTTCAATGTATTTTATCCTTAAAACACATGCCACCTATAAATGATATTTTAGTGAAATAATATAATCACTAAAATGAACGTTCTATCATTTATCTCTATTTAGCAAGCTCCAAGGAAATCATCGTTTAGCTTCTAAATACCTATAAAAGCTAAAGATTCCATATCTATGTTTAGCGCTCTCACTCAATTGCACTACCATGTTCCCAAAATGTACATATCACCCTGACCCAAAAGTAGGCTTAACTAACAAATCAAAGAACAAGTATATTACTCTTAAGATCGAACCTAACCATATCAGGATTAAGATCATTTGATCTAGGATCAACTAGGTTATATTGAATTGAATAGATATTACGGTAAATTTAACATATCTAATCAAAGTTCAATATCGTTCCCTTCCAATTTATACTCCATACATCCGATACTGGTAAACTTTGCCAATGCCCTGGAGAGGACATAACACTTATCCAAGGTGTAAGCATACCTATCGCTGATTATCATGCCAGTCTAAATCCAATGAACTTGACAAATCAGAGAATTAAACTTTCGAACATATATTTAAGATTATATTCCAATGTGCTGACAACACTATAATCATTAACAAATACATATGTTCTGGACTTAATAGAATTTATACATCAAACAATCATGGAATAAATCATGTGAATCATGTAACATAAAATGTTATTTCTCATCTTTATTAACTAGTAAATCAGATTATATTGAAATGGGTTTTATTTTGGGCACAAAACCCAACAAACTCCCACTTGCACTAATATAAAACAAAAAGTGCATTTCAAATAATCTCAACACCTTGATGTTCAAATCAAGTGTAGTATGTAGTATGCTCTCCGTAATAGGATCTGACAGGTTGTATTCAACGCAACCTTTTCTCGACCATTACATTTCCTTAATCACAAAAATTCTTGATATTGTGAAATTCCTCTGTATATGTATACTCTATTGGGATATTGGATTCTTTACTTTTTGGCAACTACTTTTGCATTAATCAGGAAGTAACACTAGTAGTTAATAAATGTTGGAACAATGCCAAAAATGTATAGAACTTTCCTTAGACTGAATAAGTATCTTTCCTGCAATTTTAACATTCAGTCTCTCGCTGGTAGACTTAGAGACTTCACATAAGTTTTTACACTTCTCCAAAATCATTAGTCCACCCCCAGAGTAATCACCATCTCATCAACAGACTTTCTAGCACTAAGGCAAGTCTAGAAATCTGATTTGGTGTAGACTAAGAGTATTAAATACACCCTTATCAACTAACATATAGTTCCTCTTCTTAATCTTAATATTTACTTGATTGTCTTCCAATATTCCTTACCTGGATTAATCTGATACCTACTCATTTCTCCCACTCAACAGCAGGTGTCTGGACTAAGACATACTAAAGCATATCTGAGACCACTCATTGTTTATTCATGGAATTCTTTCATGGCTTTATCTTTTCTAGAATAGTTAAGATTTTTCCTTAGATAAATAAAATCTATGTCCAGAAGTCGAAAAGCTTCTATAGATTTAGCCACTAGAAAATAAAATTCTTTAGCATCTTACTAAAGTAAGTTGCTAGCACTAGAGTAAGTAATTAACCAGATATACCACAAGCCATAGGTTTAGATAAGCTCCAACCTATAATAATAGGAATAGGAAGTTTTGTTAAGTCCATTGAATAGACTTATTAACGAAATTTCCTTTCTTGTCCTTGTAATAGATAACTTTTGGTTGTTCCATATGAATGGTTTTAACCATAGTTCTCTTGGCTTTACTTCTTAGTTTCTTATTCTGACAATGCATTACTGTTTAAACTAACAATGGATTTTAATCATAGCAATTTAGATCAAATAAATAATAAGTTTGTTAAAAAAAATTTTGAATAAACAATATAATTAAACAATTAATGTCCATGTAACAAATGTGAAATAAGATATTAATATAATTAAATTATTATTTTAAAACTAACCAACAAAATTTTGAAAAGGGTTGTTAAAACAACCCTTAAAAATCTCAAAATTTAAAATTCAAAAAAGAAAACTAATTTAAAATATCTATGTTTATTTGAATTATTTTTAAACAATTAAATTAAATGTCAAATAAGATAAATGATTTGAAAAAAATATCTTCAAAATCATTTTCTAATCTTATAATTTAATAAAATTAAAATAATAAAATAAACTAATTTTAAACTAGATGTGGTTAGATAATTATTATTTTAAGAATAAAATAATATATAAATAATAATTATCCTAATCATATGTCAAAATATCTCAAATTAAGCATTATTCAAATTTCTATAAAATAATATCTAAATTATTTAAATATTTAGAAGATAATTTATAAATATCTAATAAGTAAAATGATATAAAATAGTAAAATATCATTTTTAAACTTATAATTTATAAATAATTAAATATTTAACAAAATAACAAACTTTTGAAATTGAAAATATTATGGTTAGAATATCTATAAAAATATCAAGGTTAATTTCAAATTTATTAATAATTTAATTTGTCATATAAGAAAATTTTAATATAATATTTCAAATAAAAAAAATAAAGTTATCTTTTAATTTAAAATATGTTAAATATCAAAATATTTGATCTTATAATTAAATAATATATAAATATTAAAGAAGTTAACAAATTTTTAAATATGACCATAATTTAAAAAATAAAATAATAAATTTGTAAATTTAAACCTCAAAATATCAAAATTAACAATAATCTATTGAGAAATAAATATTAATAATTTAAAAAAATGATATTTAAGTTCAAATATATTCAAAAATAATATTTTATTTTAAATTTGGGGTTTGAAAATTGGAAAAAATCGGAATTTGGGAAAAAATCCCATGAAAATTTGAAATTGTGGGTTGGCTGCCAGTGGGCTGCACCTGCAGCGCAGGAGAGGCTGCCAACAACCCTTACGCCCACGGACGAAGGAGCTTTGCAGGGTGTCCCGCCGAGAAAACTTGGTGCCTGCAGGGTCTTCGTGGGCGTGCATCAGCCAAGCGAGAGACGTGTCAGCGCTTCAGACAAGATTTTGTCTGAAGATGCGCGCGCGTGTAGGGTGTCTTGTCCGAGCGCCTGGTGCACCCGATGCACCAACTCAAACCAATTTTCAAAACTTCATATCTTTTTCAATTTTTATTGGAATTGAGTTCCGTAAAAATGAAAATTGCTTAATTTTTCACAAGGAATCCAAATAAAATATTTTCAGAAACAGAAAAAATATTTTTCATGGAAAAATTTCGTCCAACACGTACATTTATCAAGTAAAACATAAACCAACATGAAACCATCCAAATCAACACATAACATTGTTTTAATTCATATTTCATGAAAGTAAATTATTGCCCTTAATTTTTCCCAAAATACGTGGGCCAATGCGACCGCGAAACGTGGATTTGAGGAATATGGTTTCGAGATAATTTAACTAAGTCTTTTTAGATCAAGATTATCAACAAAGAAAATACCTCCCAGAGAAGAGATGAGAGGTCCACGTACTCCCGGAGAGCAGAGCTATAGCAAAGCACCTCTGGGAAGCCCCAAACTCCATTTGAACAGTCACCTCACATTTAATGCCGCATGGGAGAAGGCGTATTGGAACTACCATAAGTATTAAGTCTGACGGCGTAACCCCTCTTCTGCAGCTATTACGCTATGATTAATAAGCCTAGTGACGGCTACTTTATGAGGAATCACATCAGTCAAGTAGGGATAAAGGGTTATATCCACCTAACCCCTAAGATACCTAGAGTATAGACTATGTATTTTCCAGTTTATATTTGTTGGGAATGTGTGGCCCTACTGAAAAAATAAAGAAAGAGATGTAGCTCGGTTCTAGGGATCACCCCACAAAAACACTATAAATACCCCCCAAACACATTGAGACGGGGGTCGAGAATTCTGGGTTTCATAAGAACAAAAGAGAGAAGAACTACAAAGAACATTCTCTGTAATAAATCCTCTCATCAATAAAAAAGACTCGTGGACTAAGGCTCATTAATGCCCCAACCATGTAAAAATCTCATGCATTAAACTTCCTAAAGCTTTCTAATATATTATTTAATTGGTTGCCGAAAACCTCGGTCAACATTTTGGTGCTTTCATTGAGAGCTAAAGGAAGCGTCTGCAAATAGACAACAGCCTCATACGTAAAAACAACAATGGTGGAGACTCGTAACACACGTCAACCCCGTCCTCCTCAAGACGCCCAAGATCCTGAAGATGAGGAAGTCGCTTCAAGGGTCAACGTGGGCTCTGAGGTAGGAGAAGAAACCCACAACGACGAATATGAAGGAAACTTCGACTAGTACGATGCCTATGACGAAGGTAGTTATACAGAACTAGTGCTCTTAAGACAAAAGGCTGCTGATCATGAAGCTGAAATCACAACCCAAAAAGAGTAAAACAAAAAGATGCAAGAGGTGATGCTCGCCATGCAGAAAGCCATGGACGCAGCAGGGATCCATGTGTATCCTAAAGCCATCCCTGCAGGAGTTGGAGCAACCCCAGAAGAGTCCTCTCCAAGCATCCAAAAGCATAAATCCAGGGAACCCAGCCCTATACGT
Source organism: Cannabis sativa (assembly GCF_029168945.1). NCBI lineage: Eukaryota > Viridiplantae > Streptophyta > Magnoliopsida > Rosales > Cannabaceae > Cannabis > Cannabis sativa. The sequence goes on from NC_083601.1 coordinate 70,507,310, forward strand.
TATCCCTCTGAGGGGAACCAGCGGAAAAATCCTACTTCCACCCCCGAGAAAAAGAAAAAGGTGTAGGATCCGCGAAAGGTCCGCTCAGATTTCCCGAAAGGGAAAGGTCCGCAGAGGGGCAAACTCCAAAAAGGGAGTCTTGGCCCTCAGGATCGAGAGGACCGAAAAAGTATTTCTGTGCACCAAGAACCCAGAGAGAGAGGAAGAAGGAGCCAAAGATACCCTCCCGTCGACCTGAGGCATCAGATTAACGGAAAACATGGTGACCTTCGGGATCACCTAGACCATGAAAAACATGGGCCAGCGGTCTCCACGGGAATGCTGAACGAAGGAATCATGGCTGAGTAATGACAGTCATGAGAGTCAGCAATGACGCCAAATGTTTATGCTTCTCGCTAACATTAAGTAGGTCCGCGGAGGAATGGTTCAAGAAGTTGGAACTAGGATCAGTGGACTGCTGGAACAAGCTGCAAGTTAGTTTCTGCAGACAATTTGTCGCCGCGAGAAAGGTTAATCTGGAGGTCAGCGCCCTGACTAACATCAAGCAGCTGCCCATAGAGACATTGAAAAATTTCATAAAGAGGTTTAAGGACGAAGCCTCGAAGACTAAGAAAGTTGATGACAGACAAAAACTTACACTTCTTCAAGCAAGGATCTGTACAGGGACTCCATTGTGGAACGACTTGCAGCAAGAAGGAGCCTCCAACCTTCAAGATTTCCCGAAAAGAATCCAAAAGTACATCAACTTAGAAGAGGCCCAAATAGTGGCCTATGGGGGATATTATCCGACCAGAGGTGCAGGGTATCAGCCCGGAGTCCAGCTCCCAGGAACCTTACCATCGGCTACTCCACCAATAATCAGAATACAGTTCTCTGCTAACCCAGGATACAATCCCAGCCAGGCATTGTTGGGTTTTATGCCCTAAATAAAACTCATTTCAATATAATCAGATTTACTTATTAATATAGATCAGAAATAACATTTATTGTTGCATGGTTCACATGATTTATTTCATGATTATATGTACATAATGTATAAATTCATCTGAAACCCTTTTCACATACTTGATCATGTTTATTGTGCCGTCAACACATTGGAAAGTAAACATGACTATGTGAATAAAGTTTCCTAGATTTATCAGACACAGGGTTTTACTGATATGATAATCTACAACAAGAGTTTACTTGTATTTGGAGAAATACTATGTTCTTTCCAGAACATTGGTTAAAGTAAAGCTCAGGTTGGATGCATGGAGTATGCATCGGAAGGGACTGATATTGAACTTTGACTTAGATTTAATTAAACTTACCGTAGAATCTATTCAAGTCAATATCGCCAAGTTGATCCTAGATCAAATGATCTTAATCCTGTTATGTTTAGGCTCAATCTTGAAAGGCTATTCGTGTTCTTTGATTTGTTAGTTAAGCCTACTTTTAGGTCAGGGTGATACGTACATTTTGGGAACACGGTAGTGCAATTGAGTGGGAGCGCTAGCATAAACATGGAATCTATAGCTTCTATCTGGCGAATAGTAAGCAAAGGATGATCTCCTTCGAGCTTGACCAAACGAACATAAATGGTGGAGTACTCATTTCACATTAGCTGAAATATCATTTATACGGGGTCAAGTGTTTTAAGGAATAAATACATTGTAGGGTGTAACGGTAATTTAATTCCTTTACAGTGTAGATCATTTATATAGAGGATCAGTGATCAAATTAGGATTATAACAATGGATAACTAATGATGTGTCTATATGGTGGAACATATAGAGCATTCTATATACTGAGAGTGCAATTCTAAGTTCTATGCGTGGATTCAACGAAGAATTAATAAGTTAGTGAATTTTAGTGCTAAATTCTTGATCTACTTATTGGAAGCTCGGTTATATAGACCCATGGTCCCCGCACTAGTTGAGATAATATTGCTTGTAAGACTCATATAATTGGTTTTGATTAATCAATTATAATTCTCAAATTAGACTATGTCTATTTGTGAATTTTTCACTAAGTAAGGGCGAAATTGTAAAGAAAGAGTTTTAGGGGCATATTTGTTAATTATGATACTTTGTATGGTTCAATTAATAAATATGATAAATGACAATATTATTTAATAATTATTTATAGTTATTAAATAGTTAGAATTGGCATTTAAATGGTTGAATTAGAAAATTGGCATTTTTGAGAAAATCAGATGCAGAAAAGATAAAACTGCAAAATTGCAAAAAGTGAGGCCCAAATCCACTAGTATAGGGCCTGCCACTTTTGTAGGAAATTTAAACTGATATTTTCATTATTTTAATGCCAAATAATTCAAACCTAACCCTAGTGGAATGCTATAAATAGATAGTGAAGGCTTCAAGAAAATTACACTAAAATTTCTACACTTTTTCTGACACTTCTGATTCAGAAAAAAACTGAGCCTTCTCTCTCCCTATCTTTGGCCGAACCCACTCTCTCTCTTCCTCTTAAATTTTGAAATTACCTTAGTGTATGAGTAGTGCCCACACACAGCAAGTGATACCTCAATCCTAGTGAGGAAGATCGTGAAGAAAGACTTTCAGCAAGAAGGAGTTTCAGCATCAAAGATTCACAGAAAGAGATCCAGGTTCAGATATTGATAATGCTCTGCTACAGAAAGGAATCAAGGGCTAGATATCTGAACGGAAGGATTCATAATATTTCGCTGCACCCAATGTAAGGTTTCCTAAACTTTATATGTGTTTATTTCATCGTTTTAGAAAGTTCATATTTAGGGTGTTAATCAACATACTTGTGAGCAGATCTAAGATCCTGGTAAAATAAAATTTCAACAACTGGCCTCAGAGCCATGGTAATTGATTTACTTGCAAGAAATTTAAACTTTAAAACGATTGTTTGTTTGTTTTTGGATGGTATCATGTTGTATTGAGTGTTATTTGATGATTGATTGGTGTTTGTGAATTTTCGTTAAAAATAATTGAATATCTATTTCTGGAATTATTTTTATTGGATAGTATGGAAAAAATTAAGCAAGTTACTTCTTTACAGAACTCAATTTTGATTTAATTTGAATTAGTTATGATTTTTTGAAGATTCGAAAAAATCAGAGCTCTGCTGAAATTTTCCTGCGTTCGCGAAAACTGTCCGTACAGCTGACAATTTTTTCGTTTTTCTTGGATTTTTCATGCTTTTTCATGGAATTAACTTCCGATTTTTTGTGTAGTTCTGTATTTATACTATTACTATTCCTAATTCAATTCTAATTATCATTATGAATTAATTTAATATTTTTTAAATTTAATTCAAGATATTAGTGTAATTTGAATTTAAAATAGTTAGTATCTATTTTTTTTTGCTTAATTATCTATCTTATTTTTAAATTTGATTATATCTTATCTTATTTTTAAATTTAAGGTCAGATTTTAAATTTTTAAATTAAATCTTTTTTTTTAAATAATTTGACCTTATTTAAATTTAAAATAAGATAACTATAATCATTTAATTTTAAATAGATATAAGATATTTTTGCTAACTTTTAAATTTTGTTATTTTATTTATTTAAATTACATTTAAAATCTGAAAAAGATATTCATTTATCTTTTTTAATTTTTTATTTAATTTTTATTTATAAAATAACATTTAATTTTTAAAAGTAGTTAGCAAATTTTGAAATGATATTTAGGTTGGTTGAAACCTAATTTTTCAAAATTGTAGGTTTAATTTTAATTTTTTTTTTTAAATTTCGAATATTTCAAATTTTATTTTAAATTTTCGAAAATAAATATTTTATTTATTTTATTAATTATTTCAAAATTAATAATTTAATTTAAAATTAAATAAATCCTACATCCAACTATCCAGCTAACCTTGTTGCAGGATTATGTGTTTTAGCTTGTGTGTAAGTTTTCAAAATCTATTATTACTTGATTGCAAATAGCCATGGTTACTTTTTGCCAGATCTAATGATCTGATGGCTCCCTTGGTCAAGTTAATAATTTGTAACAGGTATATTTACAATCTTCTTTCATCTGTGTATGACCTAGCAACATGATAGGACCCATCCAAAGTGTGCCTATGTGAGCCTATGTGTTTAATTTTATTATAGATCCATATAGGTTGCTGTTGCTAAAATAAATTATCATAGTTCTTGATAGAATTTATTTAGGCCCATTTAGTTTTTGGGCCTATTCAATTAATAACAGTTGTTCTTATTAAGGTTAAATTCCTCTCTTTTGGGCCTTGTATGAGAGTTGGGAGCCATAGTAGTGGGTACGACATACTGAACCCAGCACCCCCTCACATGAACCACCCCAATTGTGACGGCCCATTTGCCTGATTTGAATGACTGTACTAGGTTAATTACACTAGTTTAACCTAATAAAATTGATTAGCAACATAATTAATTTCATTTATTTTGAAATTAATTTAAGAAAATTATAGTTTAAAGAATTTTTTATTCTAAGCTAAACTATATGTATTTTCTTGTATTTAATTAAATATAGAATTATAACCATCTAGATTCTTTCTGGAACTTAATTTAAATTTTTCATTAAATATTCTTATTTAAGTTGATATTTAGTTATCTACAACCAACCAACTTAAATCTGAATATCTTTTGAATTTCAAATTTCAAAATTAAGTTGAGGAATTTTAGGCATTGGTTATTAAGATTCTTTAGATATTTTTTTAAGTTAATATCTTTTCAAATATTAACTTAAAATGGAATATTTTCAAATTAAGTGGTTACAACTTAATTTTTGATATTTAATTAAATTTAAATTTGAAAAATATTTAGGTTCTAGATTTTTTTCTAATACAACCTAAATTAGATATTTTTTCAAATTTTGTGGAAAAGATACTTAGTCAAATAAGATATTTTCTAGATAGTTATTTCTAGACTACTTATTATTTCTAATATTAAATAGGAAAATGTTATAAATTGTGAAATTAATTGTTTAATTAATTTTGGTACAATTTATTTTAAGTATATTTTTCCTAGTATTAAACTAGAGATTAATAATTAAGCCTTCTCTACACTTAATTATTTATTTCTTGAATTTAATACATTTAATTAATTTGAAAATTAAATATCTAAGTTGATTTTTATCACCATACTTAAATATTTCTTTTTCATGACATTTAATTAAATAGAAAATTATTTTTAGTTGAAATTTATTTTTTCAACTAAATTCAAATAATTTTCAAAATATATTTTTTCTTTATTTTATTAATCAATTTTCGAAATTGCATTTCTTAAATGCTAGAATTTCGAATTTTATCTTGAAAAATAGATTAAGTTGTAAATTAATTTATTTTAATTAATTCTTTGATCAACTTAAATCAATGATTTTTTCATTTATTGATTAATTTAAAATAAATTGAATTAAAGTATATTATTAGAAATTGAATTAATTAGTCAAAGGAAAATCTAGATAGATGATATTTTTGCTTGAAGTATTTTTCTAGTGTATTTAATTAAATAGAAAATTAATATTTAAGTTGATTTTCATCATTATACTTAAATATTTGAAATTTTTCTTATATATTTAATTAAATAGGAAAATTATATTTTTTTGTTGTAAATTAATTTTATTAATTAGTTTTGGGCCAACATTAAATTAGAATAATTTTTCCAGGATTTATTTTTTATTTTAACATGCATTTTCGAAAATTGTATTCTTAAATACTTTAATTTTTCGAAATGCAATATATATTTATAGAAAATAAAATTTGAGTTGTAAATTAATCTAAATTAATTTTGTAACAACTTAAATTGAATATTTTTCTAAATATTTATTGGAAATTATTACTAAGATGGAAATAATTCATGTTATTTTCATATCCATCTAAGTAAAATTTATAAATATTAAATTAAAATTTATATTTAGAATTTTTTCATTCTAAATTGGAAATTTTAATTAAATAAATATATATATTTAAAATAAATAGAATAAATAAAGAGAATCAAAGAAAATACAACTCTTTTTAAATAATGAGCTTTATTATTAAGATATTCGATCTCCATTGTGGGTTTTACACCGCGTTTGTTTTAGTGAGTAATCCTCCCTAATGGAGGAACGTTCATTAGCAATTTCGCACCGTTTAACCTCGCATGATAAGTAGTTTGTAAGTGTTTTGTATGGTATGGATCACCCTAATGGTGGCGACCATACTTGACTTGCAAATTATGAAACAATGGTGGAAGCTCATAAGATAGAATTGCCTTGACTCTCGCCTAAACGGGACAACGCTGAATTCCAATCTTGATCGAATAAAAGGTTGGTAGAATGTTTAACATTTTAGACGAGCTGACAACTCTATTCAATGAATGGTAGCTTTGACTCTCGCCTAAACGGGACACTGATATCAGTTTGTTGAAAACCTTGGAAATTATTTAGGATTATAAGTTTTAGTATTTTCACTTGTCATTCCTACTTACTATATGCTTATAATTTCTGAATTGTGTATGAATTTATATTGAACCATGTTATTTTCTGTTATTAAGTTGTAGTTTAATTTCGAATCTTCATTGTTGGTCTAACTTGGCTTGTTTATCTAATGAGATAAATCCCTAGTGGATTTTCACCATTAGACATACATAATAGTGTTAGATCTCGAAAGATAAATATTGTATATGCGACATCTAGCTGTTCATCAATTGATGACACCTTAGACTAGTATTTTTACGATATGAAACAAGAAGATTGTATAAATGAGATTACTTTGACATTCGCTAATCGAAGCATCGTAGGATTCTTATTTATAAACGAAATTATCCTAATTCCTCTTAGCTTATTCATTTCGAATTAGCTTCAAAACATATCATTGGATGAATGGTCTATAAATCATTTCATGTCATTCTATACTTTCTCTTAAGAAATTAAATGACGCATATGATTATAATCCCGAAATTCTATTCCCAATTGATATAAATCCTCAATCTTAGAAATCTCCTGCTTGTATGGGCAAATCAGACTTAGAGTTAAATTATTAGTGGTGGTCCAAGATAGAATTACTCATTATATTTGGTATAAATTTAAGTCTTGGACTTTAATTTTAGATTCCAAATAGAAATTTTCTTATATTTCTAATTTCAGAATACAATACAGTTACACTTTCTCAAGTGTTTAATATCCATCTTCTATTACTGGATTAAAACTGTATGGAATATGAGTTAGGTATTCTGTGACCAGGATCCACTTGCAGTATTCTAAGAACTCTTTGATGTAACTAAACCTATGTCATCAAAAGACACTACTATTTTTTTAATCTATGGCATTTGTATCTTGTTCATAGTGGATTTGACAAGATCAATCTCTGCAAAGAGTTAATATGCCTATATCCAGTGAAAGTAAGTTCATCTCATTCGCAGATGGATGCACATTCAGGGGTGAATATGAGTTTTTCGTTGTATTCTTAAAACAATAACTCTAGATTATACCTTTAGCAAAGAAATTTGAAATGTTCAAAATTTCGTTAATTTCTAGCAATGGTTAAAACCATTAAGGTAAGTGGTTAAAGATCTTGCGAACTGATAGGGGTGGAGAAATAGTTAGTAGATATGCAGTTCAAAGATCATTAATTTGATTTTTGAATTATATCCAAACTTACCTCCCCAGAAATTTCGATTTGCATATTGATGATTAGTTACTAGTCGTTGCCTAAATCCTTCTATGGTAATACAATTTCAGAATGATGTAATGGTTGTCTACTTAATGTAAATCATTACTAGATTCATGGATGACCTAATCAAAATCTTAAGAAAAGCTAGAACTGTTAACCATGGTTTCTTAGCTATTCTAAGTGATTAGGGGTGGACCATCCCATTGTCAATAGATAAGAAAGTGTTTGTTCAAACAAATACTACTTTTCTAAGAAAATGACTAAGTCTGAAAACAAGTAGCAAATAAAGGAGATATTTAATTTTTGATTCCAAAAGTGTTCTATCATCTTATTTGACATATGATGATCCCACTGCCTCTGTTGTCTTGTCACAACCGAAGAGATCAATACCATTTAGTTTTCTTCGACATAATTCGCGGTACCTTGTCGTAGTGGGAGAGTTTCTAGGAACTCACCTTCTTATGACTTGGGAGACACTAGTGATTAAAATCCATTGTGAGTTTAAACAAGTAATGGATTGTCAAGATAAGAAACTAAGAAGAAAGCCAATAGAACTATGGTTTAATCCATTCACGTGGAATAACCTAAAGTTTTCTATTACAAGGACATAAAAGGAAATTTTAGTTAATAAGTCTATTCTATGGACTTAACAAACTTCCTGTTCCTAGTATTATAGGTTTGAGTTTATCTAAACCTATGGCTTATGGTATACCTGGTAATTACTTACTCTAATGCAAGCAACTTACTTTAGTAAGATGCTGAAGCATTTTCTTTCTAATGGCAATCTATAGAAGCTTCACAACTTCTTAGGCATAGATTTTATCTAAGGAAAAGTCTCAACTATTCCAGAAAAGATAAAGCCATGAAAGAATTTCTTATATCAACAGTGAGAGGTCTTAGATATGCTTTTGTATGCCTTAGACCAAAAACCTGCTGTTGAGTGGGAGTAATGAGTAGGTATCAGATTAATCCAGGAGAAGAACATTGGAAGACAATCAAGTAAATCCTAAGATTAAGAAGAGGAACTATATGTTAGTCTATAAGAGTGTGTTTAAAACTCTTAGACTACACCATATCAGATTTCGAAATTTGCCTTTGTGCTAGTAAATCTTTCTGATAAGATGGTGGTTACTCTGGGGGTGGAATAGTGATTTTGGAGAAGTGTAAAAACCTATCTGAAGTCTCTAGGTCTACCAGAAAGGGACTGAATGTTAAAGTTGCAGGAAAGGTACTTATTCAGTCTAAGGAAAGTTCTATACATCTTTGGCACCATTCCAAATTGCCTTAAACTACTAGTGTTAATTTCCTGATTAACCAAAAGTAGTTGCCAAAGGTATAGAATCCAGTATCCCAAGAGAGTAGACATATAGAGAGGAATTTCACATTATCAATGATTTTGTGATTAAAGAAAGAGTAATGGTGGAGAAAAGGTTGTGGTTAATTAAACCTTTCAGATCCTATTACGAGGAGTTTACTACTACTACACTTGATTTGTATATCAATGTGTTGAGATTATTTGAAACGCACTTTTTGTTTTATATTAGTGCAAGTGGGAGTTTGTTGGGTTTTATGCCCTAAATAAAACTCATTTCAATATAATCAGATTTACTTATTAATATAGATCAGAAATAACATTTAATGTTTCATGGTTCACATGATTTATTTCATGATTATATGTACATAATGTATAAATTCATCTGAAACCCTTTTCACATACTTGATCCTGTTTATTGTGCCGTCAACACATTGGAAAGTAAACATGACTATGTAAATAAAGTTTCCTAGATTTATCAGACACAGGGTTTTACTGATATGATAATCTACAACAAGAGTTTACTTGTATTTGGAGAAATACTATGTTCTTTCCAGAACATTGGTTAAAGTAAAGCTCAGGTTGGATGCATGGAGTATGCATCGGAAGGGACCGATATTGAACTTTGACTTAGATTTAATTAAACTTACCGTAGAATCTATTCAAGTCAATATCGCCAAGTTGATCCTAGATCAAATGCTCTTAATCCTGTTATGTTTAGGCTCAATCTTGAAAGGCTATTCGTGTTCTTTGATTTGTTAGTTAAGCCTACTTTTAGGTCAGGGTGATACGTACTTTTAGGTCAGGGTGCTCCGACCTACTTTTAGGGGCCTGAGCATTGATATAAGCCAGCTCATGTTCCCTCCTAAAGAGGTACTTCTGGTACCGGTCCTCTGTCTAGGCTATAATCCCCACCCGGAGCACTTTCTCTATGGCCGGGGTGCAGATGTTAGGACAGAGAACCTTTGAGCGATTGAAGTCATCCACCGACTGGCTCCCGGAGATCAGTTTGGCCATCTGGAAGGTTTCCGTTGTAACCAAGTCTCCCACGTTGAGGTCATTTTTGTCGTAAGTGGAGAAGGTCTTGGCGTGTTGGAGAAACAGTCGGGTAGGAGCAGTGCGGAGAAGAGGGGGAATCCTAACCCACTTTGGGAGAAGCTCCCGGCGATCCAGGGCTTGGAAGCCGGAAGAGAAGAAAAGGCGATGGCAGTAGTCCTTTACATTCTTTTGGAGATTAAAAGGGACCGGGCCCTCATTTAAAGGATGGGCCCGGAGGGTGAAAAATCCGTCTTTAAACTTGTGCCCCTTCTTGGGGACAGAAACAAGTTCGTAAAAATACAAAATTTCGGCCGGGCTAGGCGAAGCCTAGCCTCTAGCAACCTAAAAAATAAACAAGCCTGAGAGCAGGCGGTAAGCTTGCGGAATTAATTGATAAGGCGCGAGGCCAACAAAGACAAGGAAATTGATATAGTAGTCTTGAAGAGGGACCATGGCCCCAGACATAAGGTGGGTTTGGCTCCAAGCTCCGAAGACCCCATAGCTGTGATTGGGCATCTCTTCGTCTCGAGGCAAGCGGTGAAAGACCCCGGACGCAGATGGCTTGATGCCTACCACGGTCATAATCTCCTCGATCTAATGAGCACAGACCAACGTGGAACGGAGCTCATCCGCTTCCCAGCCGTTGGCACGAGAAGTATAGTTATCCTGGGCAACAGGGCCCTTCATAACTTCCTCCAGAGTGGCCAAGGTGGCCGCCCCCTTCTTAGAAGATTTCGTTCCGGAGGTAGGAGAAGACATTTTTTCTGAAAAAAGTAAGAACTCCACCAGTTAGGCCCAAACAAAACACTAATGTTAAAAAAGGGAATGGGGGTCCCCTAACCGCTGGAAAGAGGCCTCCTCCGGATGCTTGCCAAATAAGGAAACTCCGAAGGACTTCCCTTAACAAGCATCGGGTGAAAAAATCCCAAAGGCAGCGACAGTAAAAAAAAAAGGGAAAAAGAAGAGGAGAAAACGCCAAGGGTAGAAACAAGAATTGCCCTATGCGCTAAAAGCGTTATTTCGACGAGAGAGACAACTCTAACAGCAAAAAAGCAATAAAGGAAAATAGCAAGGGCACGAATAAGAGAGATTCTATGCATTACACAGCACATACAGTCAAGATTATTCCCAAGAAATTCATCACTCAACCCAGACATTCTAACCATGCTATACAAACAAACAGTAGACAAGTATAAAGTATCCTGAAAACTTACATGAAGTTTGAGAGCGGGGTTGGTGTTGATCATCGATACAATGAGGACTGGCGACGGCGAAGGAAGAGTAGCAAATAATTTATGGTGTATGGAATTTTTTCTCCCTGTAAAGGCTCTGAGAAAAATTTGGCTAACTAGCGAAAGTAACCAAATGAAATGAGAAGGCTGGCTTTTATAGGCCAGAACGGGTGTGAAGCAGCTGTGATCAAGCATAATCGTACGGTGAGAATAGTAATCAATTCGCATTCTACAGATCTAACGGTTGGGACAAGCGTTAATCAAGGTGGTTGGAAACGCTTCAGTACTTGACTGACACCCATTAAACGCGTTGGATCATTAATGGATAGGAAACGAGTCGTTGCCTGCAAAAATTAAAAACTGCAATGATGATGGTCATAAATACACCCCACCCTCCCAAAGCACAAGCCACATAGTCAATAAGACAACTAGAGGCACCTAAACAAGCCTCATTTACTTCCCACCAAACAAGGCTTGGGGGTAAATGTTGCCCTTAATTTTTCCCAAAATACGTGGGCCAATGCGACCGCGACACGTGGATTTGAGGAATATGGTTTCGAGATAATTTAACTAAGTCATTTTAGATCAAGAGTATCAACAAAGAAAATACCTCCCGGAGAAGAGATGAGGGGTCCACGTAATCCCGGAGAGCAGAGCTATAGCAAAGCACCTTCGGGAAGACCCAGACTCCATTTGAACAGTCACCTCGCATTTAATGCCGCATGGGAGAAGGCGTATTGGAACTGTCATAAGTATTAAGTCTGACGGCGTAACCTCTCTTCTACAGCTATTACGCTATGATTAATAAGCCTAGTGACGGCTACTTTATGAGGAATAACATCAGTCAAGTAGGGATAAAGGGTTATATCTTCCTAACCCCTAACATACCTAGAGTATAGACTATGTATTTCCCAGTTTATATTTTTTGGGAATGTGTGCCCCTACTGAAAAAATATAGAAAGACATGTAGCTCGGTTCTAGGGATCACCGCACAAAAACACTATAAATACCCCCCAAACACATTAAGACGGCGGTCGAGAATTTAGGGTTTCATAAGAACAAAAGAGGGAAAAACTATCAAGAACATTCTTTGTAATAAATACTCTCATAAATAAAAAACACTCATGGACTAAGGCTCATTAATGCCCCAACCACGTAAAAATCTCATGCATTAAACTTCCTAAAGATTTCTTATATATTACTTAATGGGTTGCCGAAAACCTCGGTCAACATAAATCATTACAATGGCTCTGAGGCCAGTTATTGGAAATATTTTACCAGGATCTAGATTTGCTACCAAGTATGTTTCATTAACATCCTAATATGAGTTCTAAAACAATGAAATAAACACGTATAAAGTTTAGGAAACCTTACATTGGGTGCAGCGGAATATAAGGACTCCTTCCGTTTAGATCTCTAGCCCTTGATTCCTTTATGTAGTAGAGCATTATCAAGATCTAAACCTGGATCTCTCCTTCTTGAGTCTGATTCTCCTTCTTGTTGATTGGATTCTTCACAACCTTCCACACTATGATTGAGATATGACTTGATGTGTGTCAGTACTCACTCTATCACTAAAGGCTGAATAATATGAAGAAGAATGTAGAGGAAGAGGGTGGCGGCTAGGGTATAGGTAGAAGGCTTAGAAAGTTTCTCTGAAAGAATGAGATGCATCAATCTTTTTCCTGAAGCCATCACTACCTATTTATAGGTAACCACGTAGGTTTAGGTTAGAATTAATTAGCGTTAAAATAATAGAAAAATAAATTGTAAATTCCTTACTGTGGCCGACCATAGGATGTTATTGGGCCCCACTTTGCAATTTTGGCATTTTATCATTTTTCCATAACAATTTCTCAAAAACGCCAATTTTCCAATTTAACCATTTAAACGCCATTTCCAATTATTTAATAACTAAAAATTAATTATTAAATAATATCGTCATTTAATATATTTATTAATTAGACATATAAATTCTCTTAATTAATAAATAAAACCTAGAATCTCTTTTCTTCACAATTTTGCCCTTACTTAGTGAAAATTCATAAACTAGACACAGTTTAGTTTTAGAATTATAATTGATTAATAAAATTCAATTAACTGAGTCTAACAAGCAGTATGGTCTCAACTAGTATGGGGACTATGGGCCTATATAACAGAGTTTCCAATAAGCAGACCCAGAACTTACTAGGTAAATTTACTGACTTAATAATTCCTTGTTGCATCCACGCATAGAACTTGGAATCGAACTCTCAGTCATATAGAACACTCTATATGTTCCACAATATCGATACAGTATTAATTATTCATTGTTATAATCCCAATAATCAATGATCCTCTATAGATGATTTACATTGCATAGGGATAAAATTACCGTTACACCCTTTCAATGTATTTTATGCTTAAAATACTTGCCACCTATAAATGATATTTTAGTGAAATAATATAATCAATAAAATGAACGTTCTATCATATATCTCTATTTAGCAAGCTCGAAGGAAATCATTGTTTAACTTCTAAATACCTATAGAAGCTATAGATTCCATATCTATGTTTAGCGCTCCCACTCAATTGCACTACCTTGTTCCCAAAATGTACGTATCACCCTGACCCAATAGTAGGCTTAACTAACAAATTAAAGAACATGTATAATACTCTTGAGATCAAACCTAACCATATCAGGATTAAGATCATTTGATATAGGATCAACTAGGTGATATTGAATTGAATAGGTATTACGGTAAATTTAACATATCTAATCAAAGTTGAATATCGGTCCCTTCCAATGTATACTCCATACATCCGATACTGGTAAACTTTGCCAATGCCCTGGAAAGGACATAACACTTATCCAAGGTGTAGGCATACCTATCGCTGATTATCATGCCAGTCCAAATCCAGTGAACTTGGAAAATCAAGGAATTAAACTTTCGAACATATATTCAAGATTATATTCCACTGTGCTAAAAACACTATAATCATTGACAAATATATATGTTCTGGACTTAATATAATTTATACATTAAACAATCATGAAATAAATCATGTGAACCATGCAACATAAAATGTTATTTCTGATCTTTATTAACTAGTAAATCTGATTATATTGAAATGGGTTTTATTTAGGGCACAAAACCCAACACTCCCGAGCTTTCCTTGAATCTCCAGCAATGTGAGGGCCTCCAACAATGACTTGCAGATGTCCATCTACTGGGGGAGGTAGCAAATATTGTTGTTGTCGTTCCTCTGACCTTGGTCGGTCTTAACATACTTTTGCAGGTGTGGATAGTCCTTATTAGGAATTCAATTTCCCCCTTCAAGTTGTAGCATTCATTAGTGTCGTGGTCGTAGTCTCCGTGGAACCGACAAAACTTTGTCATGTCCCTTTTGTCGGAATCTTTCTTCATGGGCTCGGGCTTCTTATACGGGGCCAGCGACTGAGTTGCCATATATACACTTTCTATATCTTCAGTTAGAATAGTGAATGCAGTGTATTTGGCATGATTGTTCAGGGGAGCTTGTTCGGATTGGCCAGTAAACTTTCCTTTCTTCCCATTCCCTTGCTTGTGGTTGTTGCTGGAACGCTTACCACTTGAGCTTGAATTGTTTGGGCAGTGGGGAAGTTGGGCAGATGTTCCAGTGGAAGGAGCCTTTGACTTGCCAGGCTTTTGCTCACCTTCCGCTCGTTGAATGTCTTCTTCGAGCTTGATGAAGCCTTCGGCTCGATGCCCCCCAGTATTGCGGAGAACTTTCCATCCTCAGTTACCCGTGAAAATTTGGTTGCCTCCGTCTTGAATCTACTGATGTATGCTTGGAGTGGCTCGCCTGGTCGTTGCTTAACTTCGACCAAGTCTCCCAAATGCAATGGGAGTTGGCGCGAGGAGGAGAATTGCGCATGGAATTCAGAAGAGAAGGTTTTCCATGAACTAAACTTTCCAGGAGCCAACTTGAAATACCATTATTGAGCGGCTTCCGACAGAGTGGTAGGGAAGATTCTACAGCATACATCTCCTCGTACCCCTTACAAATCCATTTGCATTTTGAAGTACTTGAGATGGGAAAGGGGATCTTCTCTCCCAGTGTACATCTAGTTGGAATTTATTTTACCAGGATCTTAGATCTACTCACAAGTATGTTGATTAACACCCTAAATATGAACTTTCTAAAACGATGAAATGAACACATATAAAGTTTAGGAAACCTTACATTGGGTGCAGGGGAATAATATGACTCCTTCTGTTCAGATATCTAGCCCTTGATTCCTTTTTGTAGCAGAGCATTATCAATATCTGAACCTGGATCTCTTTCTCTGAATCTTTGATGTTGAAACCTCCTTCTTGCTGAAAGTCTTTCTTCATGATCTTCCTCACTGTGGTTGAGGTATCACTTGCTGTGTGTGGGCACTACTCTTACACTAAGAATTTCGAAATCTCAATGAGGAAGAGAGAGAGAGTGGGTTCGGCCAAAGATAGGGACAGAGAAGGCTTAGGTTTTTCTCTGAAGGAAAAATAGGAAATTTAAGTGTCTAAATTTCCTGAAGCCTTCACTATCTATTTATAGCATTCCACTAGGGTTAGGTTTGAATTATTTGGCATTAAAATAATGAAAATATCAGTTTAAATTTCCTACAAAAGTGGCCGGCCCTATACTAGTGGATTTGGGCCTCACTTTTTGCAATTTTGCAGTTTTACCTTTTCTGCATCTGATTTTCTCAAAAACGCCAATTTTCTAATTCAACCATTTAAATGCCAATTCTAACTATTTAATAACTATAAATAATTATTAAATAATATTGTCATTTATCATATTTATCAATTGAACCATACAAAGTATCATAATTAACAAATATGCCCCTAAAACTCTTTACAATTTCGCCCTTACTTAGTGAAAAAATTCACAAATAGACATAGTCTAATTTGAGAATTATAATTGATTAATCAAAACCAATTATATGAGTCTTACAAGCAATATTATCTCAACTAGTGTGGGGACCACGGGTCTATATAACCGAGCTTCCAATAAGTAGATCAAGAATTTATTACTAAAATTCACTCACTTATTAATTCTTCGTTGAATCCACGCATAGAACTTAGAATTGCACTCTCAGTTATATAGAATGCTCTATATGTTCCATCATATAGACACATCATTAGTTATCCATTGTTATAATCTTAATTTGATCAATGATCCTCTATATGAATGATCCACACTGTAAAGGGATTAAATTACCGTTACACCCTACAATGTATTTATTCCTTAAAACACTTGACCCCGTATAAATGATATTTCAGCTTATGTGAAATGAGTACTCCACCATTTATGTTCGTTTGGTCAAGCTCGAAGGAGATCATCCTTTGCTTACTATTCGCCAGATAGAAGCTATAGATTCCATGTTTATGATAGCGCTCCCACTCAATTGCACTACCGTGTTCCCAAAATGTACGTATCACCCTGACCTAAAAGTAGGCTTAACTAACAAATCAAAGAACACGAATAGCCTCTCGAGACTGAGCCTAATCATATCAGGATTAAGATCATTTGATCTAGGATCAACTAGGCGATATTGACTTGAATAGATATTACGTTAAGTTAAATAAATCTAAGTCAAAGTTCAATATCGGTCCCTTCTGATTCATACTTCATGCATCCAACCTGAGCTTTACTTTAACCAATGCTTCTGAAAGAACATAGCATTTCTCCAAATGCAAGTAAACTCTTGTTGTAGATTATCATATCAGTAAAATCCTGTGTCTGATAAATCTAGGAAACTTTATTCACATAGTCATGTTTACTTTCCAATGTGTTGACAGCACAATAAACAGGATCAAGTATGTGAAAAGGGTTTCAGATGAATTCATACATTATATACATATAATCATGTGAACCATGACACATTAAATGTTATTTCTGATCTATATTAATAAGTAAATCTGATTATATTGAAATGAGTTTTATTTAGGACATAAAACCCAACAAACTCCCACTTGCACTAATATAAAACAAAAAGTGCGTTTCAAATAATCTCAACACCTTGATATACAAATCAAGTGTAGTAGTAGTAAACTCCTCGTAATAGGATCTAAAAGGTTGATTTAACCACAACCTTTTCTCCACCATTACTCTTCCTTTAATCACAAAATCATTGATAATGTGAAATTCCTCTCTATATGTCTACTCTCTTGGGTTACTTGATTCTATATCTTTGGCAACTACTTTTGGTTAATCAGGAAATTAACACTGGTAGTTTAAGGCAATTTGGAATGATGCCAAAAATGTATAGATCTTTCCTTAGACTGAATAAGTACCTTTCCTGCAACCTTAACATTCAGTCCCTCTCTGGTAGACCTAGAGACTTCATATAGGTTTTTACACTTCTCCAAAATCACTATTCCACCCCAAGAGTAATCACCATCTTATCAGAAAGATTTACTAGCACAAAGGCAAATTTCAAAATCTCATATGGTTTAGTCTAAGAGTTTTAAACACACCCTTATAGACTAACATCTAGTTCCTCTTCTTTATCTTAAGATTTACTTGATTGTCTTCCAATGTTCTTCTCCTGGATTAATCTGATACCTACTCATTACTCCCACTCAACAGCACGTGTCTGGTCTAAGGCATACAAAAGCATATCTAAAACCTCTCGCTGTTGATTTAAGAAATTCTTTAATGGCTTTATCTTTTCTGGAATAGTTAAGACTTTTCCTTAGATAAATAAAATCTATATCTAAGAAGTTGTGAAGCTTCTATAGATTGCCATTAGAAAGAAAATGCTTCAGCATCTTACTAAAGTAAGTTGCTTGCATTAGAGTAAGTAATTACCAGGTATACCACAAGCCATAGGTTTAGATAAACTCAAACCTATAATATTAGGAACAGAAGGTTTTGTTAAGTCCATATAATAGACTTATTAACTAAAATTTCCTTTTATGTCCTTGTAATAGAAAACTTTAGGTTATTCCATGTGAATGGATTAAACAATAGGCTCATTGGCTTTTCTTTTAGTTTCTTATCTTGACAATCCATTACTTGTTTAAACTCACAATGGATATTAATCACTAGTGTCTCCCAAGTCATAAGAAGGTGAGTTCCTAGAAACTCTCCCACTACGACAAGGTACCGTGAATTATGTTTAAGAAAACTAAATGGTATTGATCTCTTTGGTTGTGACAAGACAACAGAGGAAGTGGGATCATCATATGTCATATAAGATGATAGAACACTATTGGAATCAAGAAAAAATATCTCCTTTATTTGCTACTTTATTTTCAAACTTAGTCATTTTCTTAGAAAAGTAGTATTTGTTTGAACAAACACTTTCTTATCTATTGACTATGGGATGGTCCACCCCTAATCACTTAGAATAGCTAACAAACCACGGTTAACAGTTCTAGCTTTTCTTAAGATTTTGATTAGGTCATCCATGAATCTAGTAATGATTTACATTAAGTATACAACCATTACATCATTCTGAAATTGTATTACCATAGAAGGAATTAGGCAATGACTAGTAACTAATCATCAACTTGCAACTCGAAATTTCTGGGGAGGTAAGTTTGGATATAATTCAAAAATCAATTTAATGATCTTTGAACTGCATATCTACTAACTATTTCTCCACCCCTATCAGTTCACAAGATCTTTAACCACTTACCTTAATGGTTTAAACCATTGCTAGAAATTAATGAAATTTTTCAAACATTTCAAATTTCTTGCTAAAAGGTATAATCTAGAGTTATCGTTTGAAGAATACAACAAAAAACTCATATCCACCCCTGAATGTACATCCATCTGCGAATGAGATGAACTACTTTTAGTGGATATAGGCATATTACCTCTTTGCAGAGATTGATCTTGTCAAATCCACTATGAACAAGATACGAATGCCATAGATTAAAAAAAATGTGGTAGTGTCTTTTGATGACATAGGTTTAGTTACATCAAAGAGTTCTTAGAATACTGCAAGTGGATCCTGGTCACAGAATACCTAACTCATATTCCATACAGTTTTAATCCATTAATAGAAGATGGATATTAAACGCTTGAGGAAGTGTAACTGTATTCTATTCTGGAATTAGAAAAATAAGAAAATTTCTATTTGGAATCTAAAATTAAATTCAAAGACTTAAATTTATACCAAATATAATGAGTAATTCTTTCTTGGACCACCACTACTATTTAAACTCTAAGTCAAATTTGCCCATACAAGTAGGAGATTTCTAAGATTGAGGATTTATATCAATTGGGAATAGAATTTCGGGATTATAATCATATGCGTCATTTAATTTCTTAAGAGTAAATATAGAATGACATGAAATGATTTATAGACCATTCATCCAATGATATGTTTTGAAGCTAATTCGAAATGAATAAGCTAAGAGGAATTAGGATAATTTCGTTTATAAATAAGAATCCAACGATCCTTCGATTAGCGAATGTCAAAGTAATCTTATTTATACAATCTTCTTGTTTCCTATCGTAAAAATACTAGTCTAAGGTGTCATCAATTGATTAACAGCTAGATGTCGCATATACAATATTTATCTTTCGAGATCTAACACTATTATGTATGTCTAATGGTGAAAATCCACTAGGGATTTATCTCATTAGATAAACAAGTTTTGTAAAAAAGTAACTTGCTAAAATTTTTTCCATGCTATCCAATAAAAATAATTCCAGAAACAGATATTCAATTATTTTTAACGAAAATTCACAAACACCAATCAATCATCAAATAACACTTAATACAACATGATACCATCCAAAAACAAACAAACAATCGTTTTAAAGTACAAATTTCTAGCAAGTAAATCAATTACCATGGCTCTGAGGCCAGTTTTTGGAATTTATTTTACCAGGATCTTAGATCTACTCACAAGTATGTTGATTAACACCCTAAATATGAACTTTCTAAAACGATGAAATAGACACATATAAAGTTTAGGAAACCTTACATTGGGTACAGCGGAATAATATGACTCCTTCCGTTCAGATATCTAGCCCTTGATTCCTTTCTATAGCAGAGCATTATCAATATCTGAACCTGGATCTCTTTCTCTGAATCTTTGATGTTAAAACCTCCTTCTTGTTGAAAGTCTTTCTTCACGATCTTCCTCACTATGGTTGAGGTATCACTTGCTGTGTGTGGGCACTACTCTTACACTAAGAATTTCGAAATCTCAATGAGGAAGAGAGAGAGAGTGGGTTCGGCCAAAGATAGGGACAGAGAAGGCTCAGGTTTTTCTCTGAAGGAAAAATAGGAAATTTAAGTGTGTAAACTTCCTGAAGCCTTCACTATCTATTTATAGCATTCCACTAGGGTTAGGTTTGAATTATTTGGCATTAAAATAATGAAAATATCAGTTTAAATTTCCTACAAAAGTGGCCGGCCCTATACTAGTGGATTTGGGCCTCACTTTTTTCAATTTTGCAGTTTTACCTTTTCTACATCTGATTTTCTCAAAAACGCCAATTTTCTAATTCAACCATTTAAATGCCAATTCTAACTATTTAATAACTATAAATAATTATTAAATAATATTGTCATTTATCATACTTATTAATTGAACCATACAAAGTATCATAATTAACAAATATGCCCCTAAAACTCTTTCTTTACAGTTTCGCCCTTACTTAGTGAAAAAATTCACAAATAGACATAGTCTAATTTGAGAATTATAATTGATTAATCAAAACCAATTATATGAGTCTTACAAGCAATATTATCTCAACTAGTGCGTGGATCATGGGTCTATATAACCGAGCTTCCAATAAGTAGATCAAGAATTTATTACTAAAATTCACTCACTTATTAATTCTTCGTTGAATCCACGCATAGAACTTAGAATTGCACTCTCAGTTATATAGAATGCTCTATATGTTCCACCATATAGACACATCATTAGTTATCCATTGTTATAATCCTAATTTGATTAATGATCCTCTATATGAATGATCTACACTGTAAAGGGATTAAATTACCTTTACACCCTACAATGTATTTATTCCTTAAAACACTTGACCCCGTATAAATGATATTTCAGCTTATGTGAAATGAGTACTCCACCATTTATGTTCGTTTGGTCAAGCTCGAAGGAGATCATCCTTTGCTTACTATTCGCCAGATAGAAGCTATAGATTCCATGTTTATGATAGCGCTCCCACTCAATTGCACTACCGTGTTCCCAAAATGTACGTATCACCCTGACCTAAAAGTAGGCTTAACTAACAAATTAAAGAGCACGAATAGCCTCTCGAGATTGAGCCTAATCATATCAGGATTAAGATCATTTGATCTAGGATCAACTAGGCGATATTGACTTGAATAGATATTACGGTAAGTTTAATAAATCTAAGTGAAAGTTCAATATGTGTCCCTTCCGATGCATACTTCATGCATCCAACCTGATCTTTACTTTAACCAATGCTGTGGAAAGAACATAGCATTTCTCCAAATGCAAGTAAACTCTTGTTGTAGATTATCATATCAGTAAAACCCTGTGTCTGATAAATCTAGGAAACTTTATTCACATAGTCATGTTTACTTTCCAATGTGTTGACAGCACAATAAACAAGATCAAGTATGTGAAAAGGGTTTCAGATGAATTCATACATTATATACATATAATCATGAAATAAATCATGTGAACCATGCAACATTAAATGTTATTTCTGATCTATATTAATAAGTAAATCTGATTATATTGAAATGAGTTTTATTTAGGGCATAAAACCCAACACATATTCCACGTCGGCATTTTGAACTTGTGGGGTAGTGGCAGGAGATTGATCTCCGGTGAGAAAGGACTTCTGTGTGCTCGGTCTAGCTCAAGATCATTATTTCTTTGTCCAGCCATGCCGTGAAACATATTTTTTAGTTCGTCTAGCTGAGCCTGTACGGCTGGGCTGACCTGCTCGACATTCTGGTCAATTTGAATTACATCAGCATCTTTATGAGCGGGAATTTGAGTACGGGTTCTGGGATGCGAGATTGTCGTATAATTCTGATCGTCTACTCCCCTCCTTCTGTTCAGATCATTTCTTAAGTCATGGGTTGCACCCAGCCTTTTGAGTACATAGGTGCCTGGTTGCCTCAACGATTGATTTGCTTGGTTGACAGGTGGAATGACACCATTTATCTGGTTGGAACCATCAGGTTTGACTTCTCCCGATGAATTACTAGACAAGGTCTGCCCGCCGATTGCTTGGCCCACGAGTGGAACTCGTGACCGGGGATTGGGCGGCTAAACATTTACGGTATGAGAAGCATTCATCGCTAGATCTTTGCCTGTTTCACCAAGGGGAATGATGTTCGGCGGTTGCAGGCCTACAGTTTGGTAGGCTTTTCGTATCAGCACGGTAAGCTGCCGACTACTATTTTCAATCACTGCATGGTGAGCCCGTAATGCCTCCATCTCTCTATCTCTCCATTCGGCGAACATATGCCTTTGTTCGTCGAACACGAGATTCACTGCAGTGCGTAGTTCGTCCTAATCATGATGTAGGGTATTGTTATGACCCTGCATGAGTCCGAGAGCGTCACGAAGATTTTGTAATGCAATGGCATCTCCGATGGTCGTCTGGGCATTGGTTCAAGGCGAAACAGTTGTGTTATGAATACCCTGGTTGGGTGCGGAACTGTTATTCCCAGTCTCTTGCACACCAGGCGCGATTTCATCTATAGGAACTGTCACACCATTCCCCACATTCGTCGACTGTCAAGGATTAACAGCTGGCGAAACACTTGTGTTTCCTGGGTTCTGCGATGTAGGATCCAGCCTCTGTGAATTTGCTGAATCAGTCAGGCCTCTTCGAGTTTGCACCATTGTATTTGTGATTGGATGTTGAATAAAGAGCGATTCGTGATCCTTCTCTCAATGAAAGCACCAAAATATTGACCTCGCTTTTAGCCAACGACAACGAGTCTATTTTATAAGCGATAAGTAATTTATAATAACAAATATATGATAAAGCAATATAAATACATGGGAATTTTATAGAGGTTCAGCCCCAAGTAGTTCGGTAATAGCCTAATCCTCGTTACCTGTATTGACTTAAGCTCAAGGGGAAAGATTCCTTTTCTTATAGCTCTTACAACAGTATCTCTGAATGTATAATTCCTAGATAATATATTTAGGGTATAGTCTTAGCTCAACTGTTTTTCGACCGATCCCTTGCCCAGTGAATATGCATCACTATTTATACGACTAGTAAGGTTGGGGAGGAAGAGTTTCCCCTCTCGTTACAATGCGTATAAATAGAAAGATTGTGGGATCAATGCTGAATGCAAGGATCGTGGGATTGAGGCTGAATACACTGATAGTGGGATCGTATGTATGCCATATCCACGTAAATTGATCTATGAATTATAGGGATTGTGCTGATGACTCACGATGCGAAAGCTGAATTCGCTAAGTGTTGGTCGCTCTATGCGGATTGCTGAATACTTTGCCCTGGGCAGGCCAGCGAGGCATCCTGCTCAGACTATGCTTCCTGAGAAGGTGTTCCAAGTGGATTCCACGTGTCACCATTCATGTGATGCCACGTGAGAGTGTAAAAATTGGAATAACATTTGCAGTGGCTCGTCTCTCTTCGATTTTATCAAGTGATTCAGCTACGAATAGGTGATTGGTATCTTGATTGTACATCAATCTTGTGTGGGATGGTGGCTGGAGTTCTACAGCCAGCATAGGTTCATAACCGTATGCCATAACAAATGGTGTTTGTCCGAGCCGTTTTCTCAGTTTTCTGATATGACCATTGAACTTTAGGAAGTTCTTCTAGCCAATTTCCTTTGGTATCTTCAAGTTCTTTCTTCAGTGTATCCTTCAAGGTCTTGTTGACTGCTTCAACTTGACCATTCGCTTGAGTATGTGCTACTGCGGAGAAACTTTTGATGATACCATGGTTCGCACAAAATTCAGTGAAGGATTGGCGATAGAACTGCTTGCCATTACATGAAACTATCCTGTGTGGCAGTCTAAACCAGCAGATAATGTTCTTCACAATAAAGTCTTTAACTTTCTTTGATGTAATGGTTGCGAGTGGTTCGGCTTCCGTCCACTTAGTGATGTAATCAACTTCTACCACTGCGTACTGCGCTCCTCCTTTGCCTTAGGTAATTGTCGGATCAAGTCAATTCCCCAAATAGCAAAGGGCCACAGACTGTACATCTGAGTTAACTCGTTAGGAGGAGCTCGAGGTATCTTTGAAAATCTCTGACTTTTTTCACATTTCTTAACATAAGCTTTTGAATCTTCAATCATTGTTGGCCATAAGTAACCTTGCCTTAGAATTTTCTAAGATAAACTTTGCCTAGCGGCATGATTTCCATAGAATCCGTCGTCCAGCTCACATAGGAGTCGTCCAGCTTCTTCTTGAGTAACACACTCTAGCAATGGCATTGAGAATCCTCTTTGGTACATAATTCCTTCTACTATGATATACAGTGCAGCATTCCTTCTCATTTTTTGAGCTTCATTCCGATTATCTGGGAGTTCCCGGTGTCGAGGTAGGCTGCTATTGGTGTCATCTAGTTTGGGGAAGTATCAATCATTTCGATTTCTTCTGTGCTGGTGATGCTAGGCTCTTCGAGTAATTGAATAGGAGCCAAGTTCGCCTTGTCACTTACATTACTGCTTGCCAATCGAGCTAACGCGTCTGCAGTTGTGTTTTCTTCCCTTGGAATTTGTCTAAGACCGCAGCTTTTGAATTGTGCGAGCAGATCATGTATTTTTCTCAGATATGCTATCATCTTTTCTCCTCGAGCCTTGTATTCTCCGGCTACATGATTTACCACAAGCTGTGAATCACTGCAGATTTTAATGTGTTCGGCTTTCATCTCCCACGATAGTTTTAGGCCAGCAATTAGAGGTTCATACTCAGCTTCGTTATTAGATGCTTTAAATCCAAACTTGACTACAGCGTGCAGGGGTTGCCCCCCAAGCGTGACAAGGGTAATTCCTGCACCAGATAGTTGATCTGTAGCTGACACGTCTACATGTAGTTTTCAGGTGGCTTATATTCACTGTTACTTGGCTGAGGTGTTTTTACCGGCTCAGGGTTGCTTTCTGGTATGCTTTCTTTATTGCATGTGCATTCTACCACAAACTCTGCTAAGGCTTGGCCTTTGATAGCTGTTCGGGGTTGGAAAGTAATTTCGTATTGGCCCAACTCCACCGCCCAGTTGAGTAGCTGTCCAGAGGCATCTCGCTTTTGTAATATTTGGCGTAATGGTTGGTCAGTGTACACCCGAACAGGATGAGCTTGAAAATAAGGCCTTAACTTTCTTGTTGCTAGAATAAGGCAGTAAGCGAGTTTCTCTATCAATGGGTATCGGCCTTGGGCCTCAATGAGTCTTTTACTGATGTAATAGACTGGGTGCTGTAAGCTGTTCTCTTCTTTGATTAGCATGTCACTTACATCATGTTCCGTTACAGCTAAGTATATCCCAAGTTCTTCTCCGTCCAGAGGTTTTGAGAGAACGGGAGGTTTTGCAAGTTGTGCTTTTAGCTCTTGGGAAAGCTTTTAAACATTCTTCCATCCACTCGAAATGCTTGTTTCCTTGCAAGATATTGAAGAATGGGACACACTTATCTGTTGATTTTGAAACAAATTTAATGAGTGCCGCGATCCGACCTGTCAAACTTTGCACTCCCTTGGTTTTAGTTGGCGACTTCATATCTACGAGGGCTTGAATCTTCTCTGGATTGGCTTCAATTCCTCGAGCATTGACGATGAAGCCCAAAAACTTTCCCGAGCTAACCCAAAAGGAACACTTTGAGGGATTTAGTTTCATATTATATTATCTGAGCACCTTGAAGCATTCGTCCAGGTCGTCTATGTGCTCCCCAGCCTTCCTGGATTTGACGAGCATATCATCCACATACACTTCAATATTTCGTCCGATCTTGTCTTTAAACATTTTGTTTACCAATCATTGGTATTTAGCTCAAGCATATTTTTAGACCGAACGACATTACTTTGTAGCAATATAGACCCATATCTTTTCATAAACTTGTATATTCTTTGTCTGGTGGATGCATTTTGATTTGATTGTTGCCTGAATAAGCATCCATGAAGCTTAATATTTCATGCCCTTCTAATGCATCCACGAGCTGATCAATCCTTGGAAGTGGAAAACAGTCTTTGGGCCATGCTTTGTTGAGGTCTGTGAAATCAATACAAACTCCTCATTTCTTGTTCGGCTTAGGCACAAATATGGGATTTGTGACCCAAGCTGGGTAGAAAGCTTCAATTATAAAATTGTTGTTGCGTAGCTTTTCTACTTCTTCCTTTAGGACTACTGCTCGTTCTTTGTCTAGTAGCTTTTGCTTTGGATGTACTGGCCGGTATTTGGGATATATATTCAGAACGTGCGAAATGATAGAAGGATCAATTCCGACCATATCCGCATGTTACCAGGCAAAAACGTCTAGGTTTGCTCTCAGAAATTTTACCAATTCTGATTTTACTTTGAGCAACAAACCCTTTCCGATCTTTAGCTTTCTGGTCAGGATATCTGGATCGATATCGATCTCTTCTAACTCTTCCACAGGCCCAACATTGCTGCTTGGGTCCCCAAGTCGAGGATCCACATCTTCATCCCCGCCTTTGGAAGTTCCCTACTTGGAAATGTTTCTTCCGTTGTCTGTGCTTTGGCTGGAGGATACTTCCTTCTTAGCCTTGCCCACTGCAAGGTTATAACATTCCCGAGCAGTCTGCTGGTTTCCTCTCAGACACCCTACCACATTCTTTGTTGGAAACTTGAGGCACGAGTGGAATATCGATGTGACAGCCTTTAAGCCATACAAGGCCGGTTGGCCTAGCATTATGTTAAAAGCTGAAGGAACATCTAATACCAGGAACTGTGCCATGATAGTAATGCTTGTCGGAGCTTGTCCAACAGTGAGGGGTAGACGAATTTGTCCTAGAGGTGCGACTCCTTGACCGAAGAAACCATAGACAGGCAGGAGACATGGGGTTAGATCCTTGAGCTGTAGTCCCATCTTTTCATAAGCTGTTTTGAACAAGATATTGGAAGAGGCTCCATTATAAATCATGGTTCTTGCTACCATTTTATTGGCTCTCTGGACTTCCACGACCAGAGGGTCGTTGTGCGGAAATGTGATTTTGACAGCGTCTTCATCGTTGAAGGTTGTGGTAGGCCCTCCTGCTCGTGGAATTTTGGGCTTCCTTTCTTCTATGGCCAGGATAACTTCCTCTTGCTTCTGCTGCGCTGTCCGGGCATACCTCTCCCAAGCTTTGCCTGAAGCTCCATCAATATGCGGACCTCCTACGATGACTTGCAGATGTCCATCTACCGGTGGAGGTAGTAAATCTTGTTTATTGTCGTTCCTTTGACCCTCGGTCTTGACATACTTGTGCAGGTGTGGATTGCTTTTCCTTATTAGGAATTCAATTTCCCACTTCAAGTTATTGCATTCATTTGTGTCGTGGTCGTAGTCTTTGTGGAATGGACAAAACTTTGTCATGTCTCTCTTGCTGACATCTTTCTTCATGGGCCCGGGCTTCTTATATGGGGCCAGCGACTGAGTAGCCGTGTAAACACTTTCTATGTCTTCAGTTAAGATAGTGAATGTAGTGTACTTTGCTTGATTCTCCCGTGGAGCTTGCTCGAATTTGCTGGAGAACTTTCCCTTCTTCCCATTCCCTTGCCTGTTGTTGTTGGAACGTTTACCTATTGAGTTCGAATTATTTGGGTAATGGGGGAGTTGAGCGGACGTTCCAGTCGGAGGAGCTTTCGACTTGCCAGGATTTTGCTCACCTTTCGCTCGTTGAGTGGCTTCTTTGAGCTTGATGAAGCCTTCAACACGGTCAAGAAATTAACTCATTGAGTCTACCGGGCCGTTCTTCCTTATGTCCTTCCAAATTTCATCGAGGACTTCAATACCCCACAGTATCGCGGAAATTTTTCCATCATTAGTTACCCGTGACACTTTGGTCTCCTCCGTCATGAATCTGCTGATGTATGCTCGGAAAGGTTTGCCTAGTCTTTGCTTGACTTCGACAAGGTCTCCCAGATGCAACAGAAGTTGGTGAGAGGAGGAGAATTATGCATGGAATTCTGAAGAGAAGGCTTTCCATGAATTGAACTTTCCGGGGGCCAACTTGAATTACCATTGTTGGGCGGCTTCTAAAAGGGTAGCAGGAAAGATTCTGCAAGACACGTCCCCTCGTGTCCCTTGCAAAGCCATTTGCATCTCGAAATACTTGAGGTGGGAAAGACGTTCTTCTCTTCCTGTGTACATTTTCCATGTTAGCATTTTAAACTTGTGGGGCAATGCCAGAAGATTGATCTCGGGAGAGAATGGAGTTCCACGTGCTCGGTCCAGCTCGAGATCATTGTTTTTCTTTCTAGCCATGCCTTGGAACAAATTTTTCAATTCGTCTAGCTGAGCTTATACAGCTGGGCTAAGCTGCTCGGCATTCTGGTCGATTTGAATCACATCAGTCTCTTTCTGAGCGAGAACTTGAGCACGGGCTCCGGGCTGGACGATTATCGTGACAATCTGATCATCTACTTCTCTCCTTCTATTCAGATCACTCCTCAGGTCATGAGTTGTCCCCAACCTATCAAATACAGAAGTGCTTGGCTGTCTTAGAGATTGATTCGCTTGGTTGACAGGTGGAATGGCAGCGTTAACCTGGTTGGAACCATCATGTATGACTTCTCCTGATGAATTACTAGAGAAGGTCTGCCCGCCTACTGCTAGGCCCATGAGTGGAACTCGTGATCGGGGATTGGGCGGCTGACCATTTGCAGTCTGGGAAGTATTCATCGCTGCATCTTTGTCTCTCTCACCTAGGGGGATGATACTCAGAGGTTGCTGTCCTACAGTTTGGTAGGCTTTTCGTATCAACACAGTAGCTTGCCCACTATGATTTTTGATCTTTGTATGATGAGCCCTTAACTCTTCCATCTTTTTGTCTCTCCCCTGAACGTCTTTGTTTCTCAAACGCGAGATTTACCACAGCCCAGAGTTCTTCTTGATCATGATGTAGGGTATTGGCATGACCCTGCACAAGTCCAAGAGCAGCAGGAAGGTTTTGTAACTCAGTATCATCTCCAATGGTCGTTTGAGTTTTGGTAGCAGGCGGAATGGCTGTGTTATGAATGCCCTAGTTGGGTGCTGAACTGTTATTCCAAGTCTCCTACACACCAGGAGCGATTTCATCTACAGGGGTCGTTACACCGTGACGAACGTTTGCCGCCTGCTCAGGATTAACAGCTGGCAGAACCCTTGCGTTTCCTAGGTTCTGCAATGCAGGATCCACTGCTTGTGGATTTGCTGGATCAACCAGGCCCCTACGAGTATGTACCACCATCGTACTTGTGGTTAGATTTTGAATGAAGAGCGATTCTTGATTCTGCTCTCAATAAAATCACCAAAATGTTGACCTCGCTTTTAGCCAACGATAGTGAGTCATATTTATTAAGCGAAAAGTAATTTATAGCCATTGATATATAGTAAAGCAATGTAAAGACACAAGAATTCTATAGAGGTTCAGCCCCGAGCAGTTCGATAATAGCCTAATCCTCGTTATTTGTATTGACTCAAGAACAAGGAGAAAGGTTCCTTTTCTTATAGCTCGCACAACAATATCTCTGAATATGAATTCTTAGATAATATCTCTAGGGTAAAATCTCTCGACCCTTTGCCCAGTGAGCATGCATCACTATTTATAGGGCTATGAGCTTGCAGGGGAAGTATTTCCCTTCTCGTTACAATGTATATAAGCAGAAAGATTGCATGATAAATGCAGAACATAGTGATCGTGGGATTTGGATAGTTTGCCATATCTCTACAGTCTGATCCCCAAGTTATAGGGATTTCTTTGATGACACACGATGCGAAAGCTGAATTCACTAAGTGTTGGTCGCTCTGCACGGATTTCTAATCGCTTTGCTCCAGGAAGGCCTATGAGGCATCCTGTTTGGATTGTACTCTCTGAGTAGATACTCGAAGTTGATTCCACGTGTCACCATCATGTGATGCCACGTCAGAGTACAAAAATAGGGATAACAGTCTTATTTTAGAAAAATAAGGAAATTGGAACAAAAACCAAAAAATAGAGAATCAAGCACTCTTGAAGCTAAGGTAACCCTAGAACTTTTGTTAATTGAATTCTGTAAGTTTTTACTTGGTTTGAGTTATGATTTTAGGTTTTAAGGGCTGTTAGGGTTAGGTTGTGATACAATTCAAATTTTAAGTTTTATTTGAGTTATATTTTGCTTCTAGCAGCTGATTTTGATGTCTGGAGTTGGTTTTGTGCAAGTTTAAGCTTTGATCTCTAATGGCATGTTGAGTTTCATTGAGTTTTTCTGTGAATTACTGGTTGGAAAATATTGTGTATACCCTAATTAGGTACTCTCGAAGGTTTGGTTGCATTTGGTGGAGGATTGTGCAAGGAATGGAATTTTTGGGGTGAACTGGTGTAAACCGGCTAGCCGGTTATACCAGTACCTGTAAAACTGGCAAGCCGGTTTTTGCAGGGTCCCTGAATGCTCTATTTCCTCAATTGTCGTCCATTTCAGTGCCGTAGTTGGGTGTTTCCCTATTTCCTGAGTTAGTGTAATCCCTAGGGTGTATAGCAGAACCTAAAGTTGTAGGTTCGGGTTTCCCGAGATTTGGTTTTTGATCATGTGATTTACCCAGTTTCATTATGTGATTAGGGCATCCATTTTTCATAAGACTTTCCGTTCAGGTCAGCCGGCACATTTGAATCTGAAAGAAGGTAAGGACTGTATATAATGTGTGATATGAATATCTGAATGTATATATGTGTTAAGTGTATATGCATGCTTTAATATTAATTGCACTACCAACACTTGTATAGAATGGTACAGAGTGCATTGGTATAGTGAATATGGTTGAAGAGTACATTACAGTGATACCAGCACGTGTACAGGAAAGTACAGGGTGTCTGTGGTATATCGCTCAGTGGTACTCAGGGTACGAAACAAACACTACCAACACTTGTACAGCAAGGTATACAGTGTATGTGGTATAGTGGCTCTACCCTAGTATGGAACGTTCTTACTAATCTGTTAAGCCTAGTAAATAGTTGTACTGGCGCCTAGATACAAGTCATTATTTTGTGATATGTTATATGCTTTTCTTACTTAGTCTGTCGACTCACAGTTCTGCTTCCATGTGTAGGTAAAGGAAAGGCAAAAGCTGAACAGGAGTGAGCCTGGCTAGGATGGGATTGTACATGTCGTGGTAGCTTGACCTGGAGTGTTTGGTCTCGGGACATCTCGGAGTATTATTTTTTGTAGTCGCTGTACTTGTACATAGTTTTGTAAATTATAAAGTTTAATATTTATTATGAAAGTTTTAATTTGACACGTTTTTTGAGAAAAATGATATTTGATTAGCAAGGATAGCAGTGTAATTGAAAAAACACTGTAGCGTGCCTTAGCATTTGGGTGCTATAAAAGGCCAACGTTGTTGCCAATGACTTTAGTAGAAAGGGGCAGAGTCAGATGAATACGGTGAAACAAATCTCCGAGCAATTAGCAAATGAGATGACCTGAGCTAAAATAGAGTTGGTTGTAGGGCAGTTGGCTAATATTATCCTACAATCTACACTTTTAGAGTGAATTATAGAAGCATAGATGAAAGATCCATAGTTAGGGAAATCTCGAGATAGGGTTTCGGCTGGGAAGACTAGTGACTTTACGGTGGATGAAATGGGAATGTTACGATTTATGAATCGTGTTTGTGTGCTTATGGATGATGGTATTAAAAGAGAGATTATGAATGAGTCTCATACATCTCCCTACTCAATTCATCTATGGTCAACGAAGATGTATCAAGACCTCAAAGCCATGTTCTGGTGGCCAGGCATGAAGAATGACATCGTTGAGTATGTTGTTAAGTGTCTTACTTGTCAGCAAGTAAAAGCTCAACATCAGAGTCCTGTAGGGTTACTGCAGCCATTGAATATCCCGGAGTGGAAATGGGAAGATATTGCTATGGACTTCGTGGTTGGATTGCCTAGAACCACAGGACAATACGACTCTTTGTGGGTCATAGTGGACAGGTTTACAAAGTCATCACACTTTTTGCATATTCGAACGAACTTCTCCATTGATCAGTATGCTGAATTATATGTTAGAGAAATTGTTCGTCTTCATGGAGTCTCAAAGTCCATTGTTTCGGATAGAGATCCAAAATTTACATCAAGATTATTGGAGAGTCTACATAGAGCTATGGGTACTCAGTTAAAGTTTAGCACAACATTTTATCCTCAGACAGATGGATAGTCTGAGAGGACTATTCAGATCTTAGAAGACATGCTACGAGCGTGTCTGCTTGACTTTGAAGGATCATGGCTAAAGTACCTTCCCCTGATCGAGTTCTCGTACAACAACAGCTATCACGCAACAATCAGGATGGCTCCTAATGAAATCTTATATGGAAGAAAGTGAAAATCACCTATATAGTGGGATGAAGTGCGTGAAAGAAAGTTCTTGGGCCCTGAGGCTGTTCAGAGAGCAATTGAGGCAGTTGATAAAATGAAAACGCAAATGCTCGCGGCTCAGAGCAGACAGAAGAGTTATGCTGATCCAAAGCGTCAAAAATTAATTTTTAGATTGGGGACATGGTATTTCTCCGAGTATCGCCTACGAAAGGCGTCAAACGCTTTGGTAGGAAAGGAAAACTTAGCCCAGGGTTCATTGGACCTTTTGAAATCCTTGAGAGGATAGGGCAAGTAGCATACAGGTTGGCTATACCCCCAGCACTGGCAGCTATACATGATGTGTTGCATGTTTCGAAAGTATGTCTTAGATTCGTCCCATATCCTAAGTTATGAAGCATTGGAACTACAACTAGATTTGTCATATGAGGAACAACCGGTGCAGATACTAGATAGAAGGGAGAAAGGCTTGAGAAACAAGAAAATTTCACTGGTAAAAGTATTATGGAGTAAAAGTAAAGAGGAAGAGGCAACCTGGAAACTCGAGACGAATATGCAGCAGAAATATCAGAAGTTGTTTAGGTAAATTTCGAGACAAAATTTCTATAAGGAGGGGGTAATTGTAATACCCTAGGATTAAGAAAATTGATTAGCATACCCTAACTAGTTAACTGTGTATTATCATGGAATTATATTATTGTATCATTTATTTTATGTGAATTAATATGAAATATGATACGTTAAGACCCCGTTGGCGAGCTAGGGGCATTTTAGTAATTTTGACCAAAGAAGGGTAAAACTATGAATTTAATTTAATACGTGCTTATGGAATATATTATTATATAGTATGCCTGTTTTGTCTTTTTTTAGGTGTGTTCTGACAAGTTGGCGATGTATAGTCACAGAAGGGTATTTTGGGCCCCACCGAGTTCGGGCCCGAAATACAATTTTGGATTGAATTATTGACATTTTATTTATATGTGATAAATCTAAAAATTAATTGAATATGTGGTATGTGATGGAGTTGACCTAATTGCCCTTGTATGCCTAAATGAGTGGTATGTTGCCCTAGGGGCAATTTTGTAATTTTTGCATAATTGGTTTATTTTCAACAAAAGACATTTTTGAGTAAAATTGGAATTATTTTTTTGGTTTTTACTCCACCAACCGACCCCTCCCTTTCTCTCCTTAGACTCATCTTCCCAAGTTGTGATTTTGCTTGAAATAGCTTGGATTCAAGCTTGAATTTTGCTAACTTTTGGAGCTTGGAACTTGGAGGTGTTAAGGATTTTTCTTTGCTACAATTTGAGGTAGTTATTACTGTTTTAAATTTAATTTCTCTTGCTGAAATTTATTGAGAGTAATGTTTTTGGGCTTTAAATGCATGAGGGTTAAAAAGAGGAGCTTATGGTGAGTTCTTTGTAACTTGAACTTGCTTAATTTATGGATTTTGCACTTATGTTGTTAGAAAGTTTTAGGGTTGTTTTTCCAAGTTGTGAATTATGATTTTTATCCCTTATTGTTGTTGTTAGTTGATGGTGAAACATGTGGGGGATTTTCTTGTTTTTGAGTTTGCATGTTGTGAAGTTTTGCTCTTGAGTGGGCTTGTGGTTGAGCACGTTTAAATGTGATTTTTGAGGGTTAATATTGTTGGGTTTTAATGTATGAAACTGTATTCTAACTCTCTGTATAATTATTGAAAACATATTTGATGGTTTGAGTGTTTTGGTTAAAATGGTTCTGTGTTTGGGCTGATTTTTTTGTGTTGTTGGAGAGTGATTTAGGTGTAATTCTTCTCTATTTATTTGATTTGTGCTATGTGAAAGTTTACTATGATTGTGGGCTGGTTTAGCATAAAAATTGGTGTTTTTGCATGCATTTTTGTGGCTGAGAATTGGATTTCTTGGGTATTTAAAGCAAGTAGCCGCGACCATTTTATGACAGCTTATTGTATTCTTTTCGGTTTTTTGTTTTGGTCATAACTTTGGACTCGGGACTCCGTTTGGGACATTCTTTAAATCTTTGGAAAGCTTGTTCTGAGCTCTATGTGAATATCTGTATTTGAAATGCCAATTTTATAATTTGTGGAAATGCATTTAGGGATTAACCCTATACTTGTGTATCCCGAGATTCTGACTAGGATTATCGGTAATTGGTCAGGAACACTCAAGGATTTCGAATCTCCATATTTACGGGACATTTAGTAAGACAGTAGTTAGCACGTAGAGATATGCGCAATGGTTCTTATATGGAATATGATATGTATGAGAAACTAGCAACCGGGATTAGAGTTATTACTCAAAAATGAGCGGTTTATTGGCTTAGGGTTATTACCCTAGTAAATTGTTAATATGTAATTGTTATGCCATGATGTATAAAGATGTATATTAAAATTAAGGGTTATGTGTTCAAGGCATAATCGGGTTTGACTAGGTAACTAGAACTGAGATGAACAGTTCTAAGGCTTTATTGTATATAGACGTGTGAGCGTAACACGTAGGTCTATGCCATATAGACATAAATAGGTGTGTGAGTGTAACACCCAGGTCTGTATCATATAGACAAATATGAAATGGCATTAATATTTATGAGATGTGTTACTTATCATTATTGAAAATTATACTGTCTTGTTGGACTTGCCTCACGGGTGCTCTACTGTGCAAGAAAGGGTAAATCTATTTCTGATCAGCCATGAGTGCAGGAGCTGGGCGATGTATGTACATGTTCGAGCCACACTAGATCAAGTAGGTTGTGGTCTACTACTGTTTAAATTTTGGTAACTCTGTTTTGCTGCTTAGGTCGGCTAAGGGGAAAATACCTGTAATATTTTGTGAATTATTTTGTTTTGGGATCCCAAAGCATTTAAATTTTAGTTGTAAAGTTAAAATTGTTACAATTTCATTTTTATTTTGTTTTGTTTAAAGCTTTATTTCCCACGCTAATTTTATTAGTAATCCCGTTTAGGGGATTAGGGTTTCTTAATTATTTTTGGTAGCGTGCCTAATTGTTAGGGCGTTGCACGGTTGGTCTTCTTTCTTTGGGAAGTTGGACCTCCAAGGTGTTGTATTTGGATTGTGCGGACTCAGTCTTGGTTATGAACTCAAACTACCCTTCTTGAACTGCCTTTCAATTTTGATTGCCATATGCACCAAATCTTGAAGTTCCACATAATGGTGTAGTTCAACTGTATTAGCAATCTCCCGATCTAGCCCATTCAAAAACCCTACCATTGTTGCCTCTCGAACCTCTTTCACATTGGCTCTAATCATAGCCATCTCCATCTCCTTGTAATACTCATCAATACTTTGTATCCTTTACGAAGACCTTGCAACTTGAGGTACAAGTCTCGATAATAGTGAGATGGTACAAAATTCCCCCTCATCACCCTCTTCATAGCCTCCTGAGAGTCAATCACTCATTCTCCATTCTACCTCGTGTTGATGCACAACTGATCCCACCAAAGAATAGCATAGTCAGTAAATTCAATGGCAGCAAGTTTTACCTTTTTTTTTGTTTCAGAATAGTTGTGACAATCAAAGACCAATTCCATCTTCTTCTCCCACTCCAAGTATGCTTCAGGATCACTCTTTGCTTGAAAAGGAGGAATTTTCATCTTTATATTTGCCAAATAATTATCTAACTGATTCCTAGCTTCTATATCCCGACCACACCTCCTATGGTTACCCACTAACATCCCATCAAACTCTTCGACAAAAATTATCCCTTCCCCATCTACTTCATTATCATCCCTTTGGTGAACTCTGTTCTTGTGGGGCATCTGTTGGGTTCCCTCTTCTACCCTATCTAACCTCGCATATATTTGTTCACACTCCTCTCTCATCATCCTCCTCATCTCCCCTATAAAAGTGTGAAGTTGTACATTTGGAACAGTGGATGGTGTAGTTTCATTACCGATATTTTCTTCTAGAACTTTTGACATGATTGAATTCTGCAAAAATAATGCTAGAACAGATAAAAAAAGACCTCACCACACTCCCTCACGTGTTTCACTCAAAATAATTTGTCACTTAATTTCACTCGTGTTTTCACTCAAATTTAATGGCTTTTATGCTCAAATAAGCTCATACCTCTGCCTTTTTCCACTCATATTCTTTTTTAATAATTTTAAAAACTAAGCAAACAGTGCAAGAGAGGACTCAAGAATCAATTCCAACCAACAAACCAAAAGAACACCGATGAAGACTAAAAAACAATTGATGATTTTTGGAACACGTGTGGGATTTTAGGAAACAAGCCTTTAGATTATGGAGACTAAGAAAATACAAAAAAAGTTGAAGAGAGGTTTTTTTTTTTGCTCTTGGTTTCCTTTTCTTTTCTTTTCTTTTTTTTTTTATTTTTTTTCAAGAATTTCGAAAGTCTAGCTTACTAATGACACAAAGAAAATGGAAAACAAAGAGACAAGCTTTGTGAAACAATTTGGGAAACCAATGACAAACAAAAATAAGAAAACAACTTTGTGACACAAATAGGGAAACTAGAATTCAACAATAAAAAATTGGATTTTTTTTTTAATTTTTGAATTTCAATAACAAAAAGGGAAACTGATGACAAAGAAAAATTTGGAAACAAGAAATCAGCCAAACCATCAAGAATCTTGAATTTTCAATTTTTTTTTTTAAATTATGGATTTGAAGAAGAAAATAAAAAAAAAATAAGAGAAACTGATGACAGCAAAGACACGATGTTTGACACAAGAAAATTATCAGAATGTGGTTCTAACAGTTTTAGATTTCACAAAGAGAAACAGTGAATTTGAACACAAATTGACAGGAATATAGAACACAAAGTTAAACAAGATTATAGAACATTAATTGAATAGAAAAACACAAAAGATAGATAGGCGAAACCCGATGATCCTAAGCTGTAATACCAAATGATATGAACCACACCAACAGTTGTGATGAAACCTCATACCAATTATGGCAGCCTCTAAGAATTCTCAAAATTTTGATGTGGAACCGCGACCCAATGCTTAGTTAAGCATCAACCCGGGTATGAAGGAAGACACCACAAATGGTGGTGGAAATCTGTTTGATAAGTCGATTGAACGCCACAAGGAATACTCCTTGATAAGAAAACTGAGAAGAATAATAATAGTTATAATGACACAAAGTATTTTACGTGGTTTTGCAGTTAAATTTGCATACTCCACGATTCTATCTTATCTAAGATATTTCTGGATACTTAATGCAGTATTACAATTAGTAATCTTTTCTCCCAAAGATCTTCCGTCCCTTTTCTTGTCCCTATTTATAGAAATATAGGTTGGCAGTTATTTACATTTTAATTTGAATTACATAACTATTTTTCATAAAAACACGGGCTTCGATCACGTTCTATTTAAACACGTGGAGAAAACAATTGATAACAACACAACCGCTTGTCATTCCTATCTTCAAGGCAGTTAAAGTTGACGTGGGTTGAGCCATCTCGCATTGCATATAGATGACCACCAAATAATATCTTAGTTTAATTATATGCCTTCTACAAATGGCATGAGCACCATTGTACTGAGGAAACTTAAGAACAACTCTTTGACCATAAGGCCTCACAGACTGGACAATCATGTCCTTCATGTTTCCAAGTTGTTACACTTAGTTATTATTATGTGGATTATACGCTAAGTGTTTCAAGCGCTGATTTTTCTCACCAATATTTCCTTATATGTAGCGAGGTGTATGTCTCGGTATAGATTTCACGCAGTTTTCTCAGGATTATGCCTTCCAAGGAAGATGGTCTCTCATCAACATAGGAATTTATAGTTTGTGTATCCTTGTGCCTAGAACTATACAGTCAGCGAGTTATGAATATACTCTATTAATTCTATATTTAATGAGTTATTTCATTTTGCATTTAATGATATAATCGTTGTTATATTTGTTGGTTCATACTCCACGAGATTGACCCGTGTCACTTTCTAAAGTACAGCCAAATTTTTGGTATAACAATTTCCCCTTAAAAATTACTTTTTAAATTATTACAAAGATTATATTCGTCTTATCCTAATTTGAAAAATTTCATGCTTTTGATTTTGGCAGTTCATGGTTTCGAGGCACATCATTAGCATTTATTGACACATCTTTTCCAATTCTCTCTTGTTCCTATCTATTGGATCTCAATTTTTTTAATCTGACGGTGATCAAACTGAAGGTATAAAACCAAAAAAAGAACCATTTTTCCACCATTTTTACATTCAAAACAAAAACTTCGAGCTTTCCTGCAAAAAAACCCCATTTTGATTTCGTAAGGCTTTGCACGCCCTCATTGTCATTGAAATACTTCTTGCGCATCCATTCAAATATACTGTTCGACCTCAGGAATTCAAAAAAGGCTTTGCGCCATTCAACTCGTACTCAATTTCAGAGCATTTTTTCATACAAAAACTCAATTTCGAACGGTAAGTGATTTATCCCCTTTTCTCTGGTCTTCTCTATTTTCCTGGGTTATGATCATTATTCTGTTAGTTGCATCTTTTGTTGTTCAATTTGGGTTTTGTAATTTTAATTTAATTTTTTTGGGTAATTTTTAGGGGTTAGATTGAGTAAAAAATTTAGAGTTATCATATTTATAAGTTTCTTGTATAATAAATTTCTTCCAGTAATTGGGATTGCTCATTTTGTAGAAATGTCCCAATCTGGTTATGAAGTTTATTCTCCAAAATTCTTAGAAAAAGAATATCCTCAGGAATTAGCCCTCCCATACAAACCCAAAATTCTCAAACCTCAGTCCAAAATAGAGATAAACGATGTAAAAATTAGGGACCATTTAATAAAATCCAATAAGGATGAAGTTACTAGGCCTTATAGGCGTTTCTTACAACAAATAACTTTGGGTAAATGTCGTGACTTGCGAGATGCAACCTGGCCTGAACCTTTGTCGTTATCTTCTATTCCTTTGGCTAAACCCTTGTTTTTACCCAGAGTCACAATTATTTTTTCAGCAGGTGACCTGGATTTTAAAATTATGTCATCCAAGCACCGTAAGTAAAAGACTCCCCAGGATCTTAATGTCACTTTCGAGGCTGAGCTCATTGAGTCAAGAATAAAAGCCATAGGGGACTATGTTGGTGGTATATTAAGGACTTGTGGCATCAACCAAAAGCGAGGGTTTTGTGTTAGACTCATTGCACCTGGTGAATTCAGTTGTTATCCACTAGAAAGACTTATACGCGAGGAACGTAGGGAGGCTAGTGGTGAAGCCAGGGATGAAGCAAGTACTACTAGCTCAGTTGGAATAGGAGCTTGGAGCCTCGAGCATATCAGGGCTAGAGAAATTCTCCCCTTGAGAGATTATTTTAAAGAGTTCATCAACCATCTTGGAATTGCTCCTTTCCAATTGGTTCATATTTCCTACAAAATTCATGAAAGTCTAAAGATTCTGTATCATATTTTAGGATGGGAGTGTCCCACTCCCCAAGAGATTGTTTATCTTTATTCTGTTAAAGCAGTTCCTATGAGGAAGCGTTGTGTAGGGGGTTTTTACTATCTTCGGACTCATACAAATGATCATAGGATCATTGTAGGATTACCAAACAAGACCGCTTTTAAGGAGGATTTGTTCTAGACAACCAGTCGTTCCCCAATCAACACGACAACATTTTGCATTATTTGTAAGTAAACTTTATCTTAAAAACTAGGTTTCAAGTTATTTCATATTTGTAACCTTTGGCCTCGGTGACTTATCTTATTTATTTTGTTGATAGAGGTCTTGAAAAGACCAGTCCCCACTCTTGAGATGGGCGAGCGGCGTAAAGCCTTGCTGGGTCTCCTGTTCGGACTGCGATCGGTTGAGTTTCTCTTGAATGAGGCCAATTTGAAGACTTTTGGTCTTCACGCTTTAGACAAGTATACTTCTTATTACGAATTTCCTAGATATACTTCATCAAAGATAGTTCTACTTCCAGCCGACAAGGAGAGTCAAGATTATGTGGCTCAGGTACATTATCTCCAAAATGTAGCTCCTTGGGAAGCTTAAAGATGCATCCCGAGGTAATCAAAGTGGATGGTTCCCCACTGTTCTTAGGGCAAGACATACTTTTTTAGTAACTTTCAACGATAGTCGGTATAACTTTTACATTTGGAACCTCTTCCTTATAGATTGTATTACCCATAGGTTGGATAGTTGGTATCCACCATTCCATGTTCAACTTAGTTACACTAGTTCTTTCTATGGGATTGCCGAGCAGCATTGGACTAACTTGTATAGAGTGAGCCATCAAGTTTCAGATTGGGATTTAGATCTAATTAACCCCTATGACATATTCATGATCACAAGATCTAGGGAGTTTGGTGAATACTATAGTCCTCCCTCTTCATCATTTGATTATTATGGTAACATCCCTTAAGTGGGAATTTATTTCCCATTTTCCTCTTTATCTTTTTTTTAATAAGTATTGATGCATATCTTTGTCTTGCAGATATGGATTTAGAGAATCTCCTCCACTCTTCGAGTAAAAAGGGGAAAAAGAGGAGTGCTGCCTCAGAATCTTCTTCAGATGTTAATGTGGAACCCCTCAAGAGATCCAGGAAGACCACTACAAATAAGAAAGGTGCCTCGCAGACTATAGACGTTGAGACTCCTGAACTGAATTTAGGTTCATACTCCAGCCATTCCACATGTCTAGGAGTCAGTCCCACAAACTCACCAGGCCACAACTTCTACGAGTAAGGAACCTGAGACTTTTTCCATGGAGGCTGGGGGCACCGATTCAGAGTATTGTGCGCAATTTACTGCGTCCTACTGACCCCATTTTCGATATTTCTAGTCTAGCGACTGGGATTTGGTCAACAAGGGCAACCCAACAGAGATGCTTGAGAGGAGTCTTACCTTTAATCTCTCGATTAGTTTCCTTCTTTTTCTATTTATTTTTTAACATTTCTTTCAAGAACCCATAAGAATTCATGTGTATTTTTTTTTTGTGTGAGCCACCTTCTTATCGCATGTCGCCCAAATTCGGGTACTCCATAAAGTAAGTCAATTGGAAGCTAAACTTCATAAAACCATTGAGCAACGCGACGCTGTTGCTAAAGAATGGAACTGTTGACCTCGCTTTTAGCCAATGACAACGAGTCTGATTTAGTCAGCGATAAGTGATTTATAGCAATCAATATATAATAAAGCAATATAAAGACACAACAATTTTATAGAGGTTCATCCCCGAGCAGTTCGGTAATATCCTAATCCTCGTTACTTGTATTTAATTAAGAACAAGGAGAAATGTTCCTTTTCTTATAGCTCTTACAACAGTATCTCTGAATATGTATTCTTAGATAATATCTTTAGGGTATAGTCTCAACTAAACTATTTGCGACCTTTTGCCCAGGGAACATGCATCACTATTTATAGGGCTGTGAAGTTGGAGAGGAAGTGTTTCCCCTCTCGTTATAATGGATATAAGAAGAAGGATTAAACGATCCCTACAGTATACATTGATGGTGGGATATATGCAGAATACATTGATCATGGGATAAATGCAGAATACACTGATCGTGGGATCGTGGGTATGCCATATCTCTATAATATGATCCCCAAGTTATAGGGATTTCGTTGATGAGTCACAATACGAAATCTGAATTTGCTAAGTGTTGGTTTCTCTATGCGGATTG
This sequence comes from Cannabis sativa, assembly GCF_029168945.1. Taxonomy (NCBI): domain Eukaryota; kingdom Viridiplantae; phylum Streptophyta; class Magnoliopsida; order Rosales; family Cannabaceae; genus Cannabis; species Cannabis sativa. Next base: position 70,549,570 of record NC_083601.1, read on the forward strand.
TTGAAAGCTTTGCTCTAGGTATGCCAGCGAGGCATCCTGCTCGAATTGTTCCCTCCGAGCGAATACTCCAAGTGGATTCCATGTATCACCATTATGCGATGCCACGTCCGAGTACAAAAATTGGCATAACATTTGCCCCCAAGTCTATACGGGACTTCTGAAGTTGCATGTAGACTTCAACCGAGCTGCTTCTGCCTTTGGATGGGGACACGTGTCAAGCGCGGCTGTTCGAGACTCGATGTGAGGCTGACTGTGCATCTCTATAGTATGATCCCCAAGTTATATGGATTTCGTTGATGAGTCAGAATGCTCTAACAATTAATATTTCAAAATCTAATTTTCTCTCACCACGGCTGACGGCTGCACTTGATTATTTTTGATTTCCCATATTCGCTTTTAAGGAGGGAAACTGAGGCGTTTGAGGTTCCTTTGAAATGATTACATCTTTTCGTGACTTGCCTATAAATATGAACCAGCATTGGCACATAAACTCATTTTCACCATCCTTCTTTGCTAAGTGAGTTTAGAGCGAAAAGAGAGGTTCTTAGCTTCAAGTTTGCTGAAGTGCCTTCATCAAAACTGCTTGTTGGATTGACGTTGCCTGAACCCAAATATCTGACTCTTGAGTAAGTTTTCGATTTCCTTTATGCTTATTTTTGCATGTTTACATTTCGAATGTACCTTCAACTTTGCTATCGAAAATATATAAGAAACCTTACGTTCAGAAACTCTGCAATTTTCCTTTGACATGGCTTCAAGCGATTTTACAGCTCACAATGCTTGTTTTCTGAACTGTGTATTGTCTGTCTTTCATCTTGCTTATTCTAAGCTTTATGAAATTTTTTGCCCTGACTCAAGAAAATTTGATAATTCTTGAGGTTTGACTTCCCTTTGAACATTCTTGTTCTTGAATCTGTTGAGTACTCCTGGTTGGCATATTTGCTTGTTTATCGTTCGATATTCTGACCAAACACTCATCTTGTGTGTTGTCTTTTGTAGATGAACCAAGGTGAGTTTTAGGAGAACGAACATCGGATCGACCAAGACCTGCTTCAACTTTTGCACGGGGATCATCCTCGTCTTTGTTCTAGCCCTCCTTCCTCTAGTGAAGGACATTCTCCAAATCTTATAACCACCCATAGAATGATGTCTCGTACAAAGAAAACGACTCGTTTGGCTGATGCATCTGATCCCCAAGTGGATCGGCACGCGACTTTGCCTGGCCGCCGAGCAGGATCAAGCTATCCAGGTGGAGGGGGATCATGAAGGGGACGCTAAGGTCTAGGAGATTGAAGAGCAGGACAACGTACGTCCTAGCAGTTCCTCGGAGGCGGAGGAGGAGGCAGAGGTTGAACCCCCAAAGTATGGGGAGTACAATGAGGCTGGGGAGCAAGTCAATGCTGACGGAGACATCCTGGTTGAGGGTGTGGACTGTGTCAGTGAGGAGCTTACTGCTGCGGTTCCTCACAGAAGGCAGGGTGCTTTGGGCGCCAGGTGGGTATGCCCTCCTTCCAGGGTTACTGAGGCGGGCCATCGGACTCTCGACCAGGGCGGATACCTGGGCGAATTGGATTGCTACATTCCCTCCCACAACAATCGTGCCACAAACCCTGAAAGGGGGATGTGTGCCTGGTCAGGTGGCCATGCCAAGCAAGGGGCATTGATGCCTTTGCATCAATACTTCAAGAATGTGGAGGACTTCAAGTGGTTGATGGGCACCGATGATTCGGCCATCAGCAAGATTGGGCGTTTGTTGATGAGTACTTCATAGTGGATGGCACGGGCATCAGTCGCACTCGGTTCCTGCAGATTCCGACATATCACCGGGAGAAGATCGAAATATCATCCAATTGACCTTCGAGGATAACTTTGTGAAGTAGGGGCTCTATCCAAAGGACTTCATTCCCAAACTAGTGAAGGGGAGGAAGAGGAAATCTGATACTGGACGGGCTGAACGAGCTCATCAGGAGGCTGAACTCATTCAACTTAAGCGTGAGGCTAAGTAGAAGAGAGGTGCAAGGGCCAAGCAATTATGCTCAGGAGCCCTTTAATCCTGAAGATGAGGCTAAGGAAGAGGAGGTGACTCAACTCAAGACGAAGAAGAAACTTCTGGCCCTGCCCAGGCCTGTTGAACATGTAATTCGCATAAGGGAGCCCATCTCATCTGCTCGGCCGTCCCCTCCCGTGTTCAGAAAAGGGAAAGTTGTTACGTCTGAAATAAGAGCGATCTCAGGTGATGATGGACTTTTGAGTCTTGTTTGGGCAGACACTTTCCATGCCACTTTGTCTTATTTTTGAGCTTCTTGACTATTATGCCTTATGTTTCTGATGTATGTTTTCTCTAACCATGTTGTTTTTTGTTCCGTACAGACATGTATCGGCAGATGGTTGATGCTCTAAGGAAAAGAATGGGCGGAAGCTCGAGCGCCTCTCCTCCGGCCAAGAAGTCTAAAGGCGGTGAGGGGTCCTCTTGTATGGAAAAGAGGCCTGTTGGGGAGGTCATTGATCTTTTCGAGGAGTTAACGGCTGCAAACCCCTCTACCCCAAAAGCTACTAAGTCCAAGGAATCTCGGGGAGGAAGCTTGGACAGGTCTGAACCACTGAAGGCTGGGTCTGAGCTTGTCAGAAGTGAACTTAAACAGGTGTGGGCCCCTACTCCACCTTTGTCGGTGCTTCCAGAGGCAAAGAAGGGCAAAGGGATGCTCGCCCACTATATGAACCGGTTGGTTCCTGAGGTTAGTGAGCAACTGGCTGGTGATGACAATGACTCTTCTTTGGAGTTGCTGATGGGCGGAGACTTGAAGGAATTCACTAGGGTAAGTCTTTCTTGACACTTCCCTTTAATATTTTGTACTTAGCTCAAATGCTAAAGTTTTTTCTTTGTGCAGGTCGGTCTGAAGTTGGCCTACACATACTCCCGGGCTAAGTCTGCCGCTTCCTGGAACACGACCCTGTCCAACACCCTGAGGGCAGAGGTGGACTTGGCCAAGAAGGACGCTGACGATGCCAGGGTAGAGCTTGGAGCTGTTCGGATGGATCTGGGTGAAGCCAACAAGAAGCTCTTTACTGCCTAGAAGAAGATAGCTGAGATGACTAATGATCTCGAGGTTTCTGACCGGCTTGAAAAGACCATTGAGACTATATCTGCTGAAGTGAACAGTCTTCAGGATGAGAGGACTTCTCTTTCGAGTGGTTCTTCGTCGGGTGGAGGAGGAGCTTTCGGCCGAAGTGGCGAGGCTGAATGAGAAGGTTAATGCTCTGGAGACAGTTGGTCTTGAGCTCTTCTATGACTTTTGGAAGGCTAATCCTCAGGCCAACTTTGACTACTTAGGCCGTGCTAAGGACATGTACCTCGAGTTCTGTGCTTCCCAAGTAGCCTATGGTGAAACTGAGGAGGTTGCTTCTACCTCCGGCCAAACTGCTGATGTACCTCCCATTCAAACAACAGATCTTCCAACTTTAACTGGCCCAGAAGACCCGAACCAAGAGCCTGGGACTCTAGCAGTTTAAACACTTCTCCTTCTGCTGATGTACCTCCCGTTCAAACAATAGATCCTCCCATAGGGCCTTTTTTAAGACATCATGACCGGCCAAGCGGTCTTTAATTTTGGAATTATTTTTCATTTTTTAGACAACAGGCTGACCGCGCAGCTTTTACTCCGGGTATTACATGTTTTTCTTATCTTTAATGAATTTCATTCTCTGTTTATAATCATCGTGCAATGGTGATTTTTTATCTTTACCAAATGTTTTGTACAGGTATAGGTGCCCCCAAGTGACCGAGCAGAGGTATGACTCTTTGTTACTTGTCTTTTACAAATATATTTTTTATCTGTTCGGTATTTTGGGTTTGAAATAACTATCTTTATTCATGATCACAAGATCTAGGGAGTTTGGTGAATACTATAGTCCTCCCTCTTCATCATTTGATTATTATGGTAACATCCCTTAAGTGGGAATTTATTTCCCATTTTCCTCTTTATCTTTTTTTTAATAAGTATTGATGCATATCTTTGTCTTGCAGATATGGATTTAGAGAATCTCCTCCACTCTTCGAGTAAAAAGGGGAAAAAGAGGAGTGCTGCCTCAGAATCTTCTTCAGATGTTAATGTGGAACCCCTCAAGAGATCCAGGAAGACCACTACAAATAAGAAAGGTGCCTCGCAGACTATAGACGTTGAGACTCCTGAACTGAATTTAGGTTCATACTCCAGCCATTCCACATGTCTAGGAGTCAGTCCCACAAACTCACCAGGCCACAACTTCTACGAGTAAGGAACCTGAGACTTTTTCCATGGAGGCTGGGGGCACCGATTCAGAGTATTGTGCGCAATTTACTGCGTCCTACTGACCCCATTTTCGATATTTCTAGTCTAGCGACTGGGATTTGGTCAACAAGGGCAACCCAACAGAGATGCTTGAGAGGAGTCTTACCTTTAATCTCTCGATTAGTTTCCTTCTTTTTCTATTTATTTTTTAACATTTCTTTCAAGAACCCATAAGAATTCATGTGTATTTTTTTTTTGTGTGAGCCACCTTCTTATCGCATGTCGCCCAAATTCGGGTACTCCATAAAGTAAGTCAATTGGAAGCTAAACTTCATAAAACCATTGAGCAACGCGACGCTGTTGCTAAAGAATGGAACTGTTGACCTCGCTTTTAGCCAATGACAACGAGTCTGATTTAGTCAGCGATAAGTGATTTATAGCAATCAATATATAATAAAGCAATATAAAGACACAACAATTTTATAGAGGTTCATCCCCGAGCAGTTCGGTAATATCCTAATCCTCGTTACTTGTATTTAATTAAGAACAAGGAGAAATGTTCCTTTTCTTATAGCTCTTACAATAGTATCTCTGAATATGTATTCTTAGATAATATCTTTAGGGTATAGTCTCAACTAAACTATTTGCGACCTTTTGCCCAGGGAACATGCATCACTATTTATAGGGCTGTGAAGTTGGAGAGGAAGTGTTTCCCCTCTCGTTATAATGGATATAAGAAGAAGGATTAAACGATCCCTACAGTATACATTGATGGTGGGATATATGCAGAATACATTGATCATGGGATAAATGCAGAATACACTGATCGTGGGATCGTGGGTATGCCATATCTCTATAATATGATCCCCAAGTTATAGGGATTTCGTTGATGAGTCACAATACGAAATCTGAATTTGCTAAGTGTTGGTTTCTCTATGCGGATTGTTGAAAGCTTTGCTCTAGGTATGCCAGCGAGGCATCCTGCTCGAATTGTTCCCTCCGAGCGAATACTCCAAGTGGATTCCATGTATCACCATTATGCGATGCCACGTCCGAGTACAAAAATTGGCATAACATTTGCCCCCAAGTCTATACGGGACTTCTGAAGTTGCATGTAGACTTCAACCGAGCTGCTTCTGCCTTTGGATGGGGACACGTGTCAAGCGCGGCTGTTCGAGACTCGATGTGAGGTTGACTGTGCATCTCTATAGTATGATCCCCAAGTTATATGGATTTCGTTGATGAGTCAGAATGCTCTAACAATTAATATTTCAAAATCTAATTTTCTCTCACCACGGCTGATGGCTGCACTTGATTATTTTTGATTTCCCATATTCGCTTTTAAGGAGGGAAACTGAGGCGTTTGAGGTTCCTTTGAAATGATTACATCTTTTCGTGACTTGCCTATAAATATGAACCAGCATTGGCACATACACTCATTTTCACCATCCTTCTTTGCTAAGTGAGTTTAGAGCGAAAAGAGAGGTTCTTAGCTTCAAGTTTGCTGAAGTGCCTTCATCAAAACTGCTTGTTGGATTGACGTTGCCTGAACCCAAATATCTGACTCTTGAGTAAGTTTTCGATTTCCTTTATGCTTATTTTTGCATGTTTACATTTCGAATGTACCTTCAACTTTGCTATCGAAAATATATAAGAAACCTTAGGTTCAGAAACTCTGCAATTTTCCTTTGACATGGCTTCAAGCGATTTTACAGCTCACAATGCTTGTTTTCTGAACTGTGTATTGTCTGTCTTTCATCTTGCTTATTCTAAGCTTTATGAAATTTTTTGCCCTAACTCAAGAAAATTTGATAATTCTTGAGGTTTGACTTCCCTTTGAACATTCTTGTTCTTGAATCTGTTGAGTACTCCTGGTTGGCATATTTGCTTGTTTATCGTTCGATATTCTGACCAAACACTCATCTTGTGTGTTGTCTTTTGTAGATGAACCAAGGTGAGTTTTAGGAGAACGAACATCGGATCGACCAAGACCTGCTTCAACTTTTGCACGGGGATCATCCTCGTCTTTGTTCTAGCCCTCCTTCCTCTAGTGAAGGACATTCTCCAAATCTTATAACCACCCATAGAATGATGTCTCGTACAAAGAAAACGACTCGTTTGGCTGATGCATCTGATCCCCAAGTGGATCGGCACGCGACTTTGCCCAGCGCCGAGCAGGATCAAGCTATCCAGGTGGAGGGGGATCATGAAGGGGACGCTAAGGTCTAGGAGATTGAGGAGCAGGACAACGTACGTCCTAGCAGTTCCTCGGAGGCGGAGGAGGAGGCAGAGGTTGAACCCCCAAAGTATGGGGAGTACAATGAGGCTGAGGAGCAAGTCAATGCTGACGGAGACATCCTGGTTGAGGGTGTGGATTGTGTCAGTGAGGAGCTTACTGCTGCGGTTCCTCACAGAAGGCAGGGTGCTTTGGGCGCCAGGTGGGTATGCCCTCCTTCCAGAGTTACTGAGGCGGGCCATCGGACTCTCGACCAGGGCGGATACCTGGGCGAATTGGATTGCTACATTCCCTCCCACAACAATCGTGCCACAAACCCTGAAAGGGGGATGTGTGCCTGGTCAGGTGGCCATGCCAAGCAAGGGGCATTGATGCCTTTGCATCAATACTTCAAGAATGTGGAGGACTTCAAGTGGTTGATGGGCACCGATGATTCGGCCATCAGCAAGATTGGGCGTTTGTTGATGAGTACTTCATAGTGGATGGCACGGGCATCAGTCGCACTCGGTTCCTGCAGATTCCGACATATCACCGGGGGAAGATCGAAATATCATCCAATTGACCTTCGAGGATAACTTTGTGAAGTAGGGGCTCTATCCAAAGGACTTCATTCCCAAACTAGTGAAGGGGAGGAAGAGGAAATCTGATACTGGACGGGCTGAACGAGCTCATCAGGAGGCTGAACTCATTCAACTTAAGCGTGAGGCTAAGTAGAAGAGAGGTGCAAGGGCCAAGCAATTATGCTCAGGAGCCCTTTAATCCTGAAGATGAGGCTAAGGAAGAGGAGGTGACTCCACTCAAGACGAAGAAGAAACTTCTGGCCCTGCCCAGGCCTGTTGAACATGTAATTCGCATAAGGGAGCCCATCTCATCTGCTCGGCCGTCCCCTCCCGTGTTCAGAAAAGGGAAAGTTGTTACGTCTGAAATAAGAGCGATCTCAGGTGATGATGGACTTTTGAGTCTTGTTTGGGCAGACACTTTCCATGCCACTTTGTCTTATTTTTGAGCTTCTTGACTATTATGCCTTATGTTTCTGATGTATGTTTTCTCTAACCATGTTGTTTTTTGTTCCGTACAGACATGTATCGGCAGATGGTTGATGCTCTAAGGAAAAGAATGGGCGGAAGCTCGAGCGCCTCTCCTCCGGCCAAGAAGTCTAAAGGCGGTGAGGGGCCTCTTGTAAGGAAAAGAGGCCTGCTGGGGAGGTCATTGATCTTTCCGAGGAGTTAACGGCTGCAAACCCCTCTACCCCAAAAGCTGCTAAGTCCAAGGAATCTCGGGGAGGAAGCTTGGACAGGTCTGAACCACTGAAGGCTGGGTCTGAGCTTGTCAGAAGTGAACTTAAACAGGTGTGGGCCCCTACTCCACCTTTGCCGGTGCTTCCAGAGGCAAAGAAGGGCAAAGGGATGCTCGCCCACTATATGAACCGGCTGGTTCCTGAGGTTAGTGAGCAACTGGCTGGTGATGACAATGACTCTTCTTTGGAGTTGCTGATGGGCGGAGACTTGAAGGAATTCACTAGGGTAAGTCTTTCTTGACACTTCCCTTTAATATTTTGTACTTAGCTCAAATGCTAAAGTTTTTTCTTTGTGCAGGTCGGTCTGAAGTTGGCCTACACATACTCCCGGGCTAAGTCTGCCGCTTCCTGGAACACGACCCTGTCCAACACCCTGAGGGCAGAGGTGGACTTGGCCAAGAAGGACGCTGACGATGCCAGGGTAGAGCTTGGAGCTGTTCGGATGGATCTGGGTGAAGCCAACAAGAAGCTCTTTACTGCCTAGAAGAAGATAGCTGAGATGACTAATGATCTCGAGGTTTCTGACCGGCTTGAAAAGACCATTGAGACTATATCTGCTGAAGTGAACAGTCTTCAGGATGAGAGGACTTCTCTTTCGAGTGGTTCTTCGTCGGGTGGAGGAGGAGCTTTCGGCCGAAGTGGCGAGGCTGAATGAGAAGGTTAATGCTCTGGAGACAGTTGGTCTTGAGCTCTTCTATGACTTTTGGAAGGCTAATCCTCAGGCCAACTTTGACTACTTAGGCCGTGCTAAGGACATGTACCTCGAGTTCTGTGCTTCCCAAGTAGCCTATGGTGAAACTGAGGAGGTTGCTTCTACCTCCGGCCAAACTGCTGATGTACCTCCCATTCAAACAACAGATCTTCCAGCTTTAACTGGCCCAGAAGACCCGAACCAAGAGCCTGGGACTCTAGCAGTTTAAACACTTCTCCTTCTGTTGATGTACCTCCCGTTCAAACAATAGATCCTCCCATAGGGCCTTTTTTAAGACATCATGACCGGCCAAGCGGTCTTTAATTTTGGAATTATTTTTCATTTTTTAGACAACAGGCTGACCGCGCAGCTTTTACTCCGGGTATTACATGTTTTTCTTATCTTTAATGAATTTCATTCTCTGTTTATAATCATCGTGCAATGGTGATTTTTTATCTTTACCAAATGTTTTGTACAGGTATAGGTGCCCCCAAGTGACCGAGCAGAGGTATGACTCTTTGTTACTTGTCTTTTACAAATATATTTTTTATCTGTTCGGTATTTTGGGTTTGAAATAACTATCTTTATTCATGATCACAAGATCTAGGGAGTTTGGTGAATACTATAGTCCTCCCTCTTCATCATTTGATTATTATGGTAACATCCCTTAAGTGGGAATTTATTTCCCATTTTCCTCTTTATCTTTTTTTTAATAAGTATTGATGCATATCTTTGTCTTGCAGATATGGATTTAGAGAATCTCCTCCACTCTTCGAGTAAAAAGGGGAAAAAGAGGAGTGCTGCCTCAGAATCTTTTTCAGATGTTAATGTGGAACCCCTCAAGAGATCCAGGAAGACCACTACAAATAAGAAAGGTGCCTCGCAGACTATAGACGTTGAGACTCCTGAACTGAATTTAGGTTCATACTCCAGCCATTCCACATGTCTAGGAGTCAGTCCCACAAACTCACCAGGCCACAACTTCTACGAGTAAGGAACCTGAGACTTTTTCCATGGAGGCTGGGGGCACCGATTCAGAGTATTGTGCGCAATTTACTGCGTCCTACTGACCCCATTTTCGATATTTCTAGTCTAGCGACTGGGATTTGGTCAACAAGGGCAACCCAACAGAGATGCTTGAGAGGAGTCTTACCTTTAATCTCTCGATTAGTTTCCTTCTTTTTCTATTTATTTTTTAACATTTCTTTCAAGAACCCATAAGAATTCATGTGTATTTTTTTTTTGTGTGAGCCACCTTCTTATCGCATGTCGCCCAAATTCGGGTACTCCATAAAGTAAGTCAATTGGAAGCTAAACTTCATAAAACCATTGAGCAACGCGACGCTGTTGCTAAAGAATGGAACTGTTGACCTCGCTTTTAGCCAATGACAACGAGTCTGATTTAGTCAGCGATAAGTGATTTATAGCAATCAATATATAATAAAGCAATATAAAGACACAACAATTTTATAGAGGTTCATCCCCGAGCAGTTCGGTAATATCCTAATCCTCGTTACTTGTATTTAATTAAGAACAAGGAGAAATGTTCCTTTTCTTATAGCTCTTACAACAGTATCTCTGAATATGTATTCTTAGATAATATCTTTAGGGTATAGTCTCAACTAAACTATTTGCGACCTTTTGCCCAGGGAACATGCATCACTATTTATAGGGCTGTGAAGTTGGAGAGGAAGTGTTTCCCCTCTCGTTATAATGGATATAAGAAGAAGGATTAAACGATCCCTACAGTATACATTGATGGTGGGATATATGCAGAATACATTGATCATGGGATAAATGCAGAATACACTGATCGTGGGATCGTGGGTATGCCATATCTCTATAATATGATCCCCAAGTTATAGGGATTTCGTTGATGAGTCACAATACGAAATCTGAATTTGCTAAGTGTTGGTTTCTCTATGCGGATTGTTGAAAGCTTTGCTCTAGGTATGCCAGCGAGGCATCCTGCTCGAATTGTTCCCTCCGAGCGAATACTCCAAGTGGATTCCATGTATCACCATTATGCGATGCCACGTCCGAGTACAAAAATTGGCATAACATTTGCCCCCAAGTCTATACGGGACTTCTGAAGTTGCATGTAGACTTCAACCGAGCTGCTTCTGCCTTTGGATGGGGACACGTGTCAAGCGCGGCTGTTCGAGACTCGATGTGAGGCTGACTGTGCATCTCTATAGTATGATCCCCAAGTTATATGGATTTCGTTGATGAGTCAGAATGCTCTAACAATTAATATTTCAAAATCTAATTTTCTCTCACCACGGCTGACGGCTGCACTTGATTATTTTTGATTTCCCATATTCGCTTTTAAGGAGGGAAACTGAGGCGTTTGAGGTTCCTTTGAAATGATTACATCTTTTCGTGACTTGCCTATAAATATGAACCAGCATTGGCACATACACTCATTTTCACCATCCTTCTTTGCTAAGTGAGTTTAGAGCGAAAAGAGAGGTTCTTAGCTTCAAGTTTGCTGAAGTGCCTTCATCAAAACTGCTTGTTGGATTGACGTTGCCTGAACCCAAATATCTGACTCTTGAGTAAGTTTTCGATTTCCTTTATGCTTATTTTTGCATGTTTACATTTCGAATGTACCTTCAACTTTGCTATCGAAAATATATAAGAAACCTTAGGTTCAGAAACTCTGCAATTTTCCTTTGACATGGCTTCAAGCGATTTTACAGCTCACAATGCTTGTTTTCTGAACTGTGTATTGTCTGTCTTTCATCTTGCTTATTCTAAGCTTTATGAAATTTTTTGCCCTAACTCAAGAAAATTTGATAATTCTTGAGGTTTGACTTCCCTTTGAACATTCTTGTTCTTGAATCTGTTGAGTACTCCTGGTTGGCATATTTGCTTGTTTATCGTTCGATATTCTGACCAAACACTCATCTTGTGTGTTGTCTTTTGTAGATGAACCAAGGTGAGTTTTAGGAGAACGAACATCGGATCGACCAAGACCTGCTTCAACTTTTGCACGGGGATCATCCTCGTCTTTGTTCTAGCCCTCCTTCCTCTAGTGAAGGACATTCTCCAAATCTTATAACCACCCATAGAATGATGTCTCGTACAAAGAAAACGACTCGTTTGGCTGATGCATCTGATCCCCAAGTGGATCGGCACGCGACTTTGCCCAGCGCGGCGGGGATCAAGCTATCCGGGTGGAGGGGGATCATGAAGGGGACGCTAAGGTCTAGGAGATTGAGGAGCAGGACAACGTACGTCCTAGCAGTTCCTCGGAGGCGGAGGAGGAGGCAGAGGTTGAACCCCCAAAGTATGGGGAGTACAATGAGGCTGAGGAGCAAGTCAATGCTGACGGAGACATCCTGGTTGAGGGTGTGGACTGTGTCAGTGAGGAGCTTACTGCTGCGGTTCCTCACAGAAGGCAGGGTGCTTTGGGCGCCAGGTGGGTATGCCCTCCTTCCAGAGTTATTGAGGCGGGCCATCGGACTCTCGACCAGGGCGGATACCTGGGCGAATTGGATTGCTACATTCCCTCCCACAACAATCGTGCCACAAACCATGAAAGGGGGATGTGTGCCTGGTCAGGTGGCCATGCCAAGCAAGGGGCATTGATGCCTTTGCATCAATACTTCAAGAATGTGGAGGACTTCAAGTGGTTGATGGGCACCGATGATTCGGCCATCAGCAAGATTGGGCGTTTGTTGATGAGTACTTCATAGTGGATGGCACGGGCATCAGTCGCACTCGGTTCCTGCAGATTCCGACATATCACCGGGGGAAGATCGAAATATCATCCAATTGACCTTCGAGGATAACTTTGTGAAGTAGGGGCTCTATCCAAAGGACTTCATTCCCAAACTAGTGAAGGGGAGGAAGAGGAAATCTGATACTGGACGGGCTGAACGAGCTCATCAGGAGGCTGAACTCATTCAACTTAAGCGTGAGGCTAAGTAGAAGAGAGGTGCAAGGGCCAAGCAATTATGCTCAGGAGCCCTTTAATCCTGAAGATGAGGCTAAGGAAGAGGAGGTGACTCCACTCAAGACGAAGAAGAAACTTCTGGCCCTGCCCAGGCCTGTTGAACATGTAATTCGCATAAGGGAGCCCATCTCATCTGCTCGGCCGTCCCCTCCCGTGTTCAGAAAAGGGAAAGTTGTTACGTCTGAAATAAGAGCGATCTCAGGTGATGATGGACTTTTGAGTCTTGTTTGGGCAGACACTTTCCATGCCACTTTGTCTTATTTTTGAGCTTCTTGACTATTATGCCTTATGTTTCTGATGTATGTTTTCTCTAACCATGTTGTTTTTTGTTCCGTACAGACATGTATCGGCAGATGGTTGATGCTCTAAGGAAAAGAATGGGCGGAAGCTCGAGCGCCTCTCCTCCGGCCAAGAAGTCTAAAGGCGGTGAGGGGTCCTCTTGTAAGGAAAAGAGGCCTGCTGGGGAGGTCATTGATCTTTCCGAGGAGTTAACGGCTGCAAACCCCTCTACCCCAAAAGCTGCTAAGTCCAAGGAATCTCGGGGAGGAAGCTTGGACAGGTCTGAACCACTGAAGGCTGGGTCTGAGCTTGTCAGAAGTGAACTTAAACAGGTGTGGGCCCCTACTCCACCTTTGCCGGTGCTTCCAGAGGCAAAGAAGGGCAAAGGGATGCTCGCCCACTATATGAACCGGCTGGTTCCTGAGGTTAGTGAGCAACTGGCTGGTGATGACAATGACTCTTCTTTGGAGTTGCTGATGGGCGGAGACTTGAAGGAATTCACTAGGGTAAGTCTTTCTTGACACTTCCCTTTAATATTTTGTACTTAGCTCAAATGCTAAAGTTTTTTCTTTGTGCAGGTCGGTCTGAAGTTGGCCTACACATACTCCCGGGCTAAGTCTGCCGCTTCCTGGAACACGACCCTGTCCAACACCCTGAGGGCAGAGGTGGACTTGGCCAAGAAGGACGCTGACGATGCCAGGGTAGAGCTTGGAGCTGTTCGGATGGATCTGGGTGAAGCCAACAAGAAGCTCTTTACTGCCTAGAAGAAGATAGCTGAGATGACTAATGATCTCGAGGTTTTTGACCGGCTTGAAAAGACCATTGAGACTATATCTGCTGAAGTGAACAGTCTTCAGGATGAGAGGACTTCTCTTTCGAGTGGTTCTTCGTCGGGTGGAGGAGGAGCTTTCGGCCGAAGTGGCGAGGCTGAATGAGAAGGTTAATGCTCTGGAGACAGTTGGTCTTGAGCTCTTCTATGACTTTTGGAAGGCTAATCCTCAGGCCAACTTTGACTACTTAGGCCGTGCTAAGGACATGTACCTCGAGTTCTGTGCTTCCCAAGTAGCCTATGGTGAAACTGAGGAGGTTGCTTCTACCTCCGGCCAAACTGCTGATGTACCTCCCATTCAAACAACAGATCTTCCAGCTTTAACTGGCCCAAAAGACCCGAACCAAGAGCCTGGGACTCTAGCAGTTTAAACACTTCTCCTTCTGCTGATGTACCTCCCGTTCAAACAATAGATCCTCCCATAGGGCCTTTTTTAAGACATCATGACCGGCCAAGCGGTCTTTAATTTTGGAATTATTTTTCATTTTTTAGACAACAGGCTGACCGCGCAGCTTTTACTCCGGGTATTACATGTTTTTCTTATCTTTAATGAATTTCATTCTCTGTTTATAATCATCGTGCAATGGTGATTTTTTATCTTTACCAAATGTTTTGTACAGGTATAGGTGCCCCCAAGTGACCGAGCAGAGGTATGACTCTTTGTTACTTGTCTTTTACAAATATATTTTTTATCTGTTCGGTATTTTGGGTTTGAAATAACTATCTTTAAATGGTGGTCACTTGACTTGAGTACTTTTTTTCTTTTATCGAAACCTTTGAGCGTAGTCCACCCAGCAGGCCATTCACTTGAACGTAAATGTTCATTCAGTACTTAATGTGGTCATCCGACCTGGTACTTTATTGGTAGTATTTTCTTAAATGTTCCCCATTCCAATACCGTGGTACTAGAACAAGTTGAATTTTTTCGTCATACTTACCTAATTTGTATGCTCCGGAGTCGAGAACTTCGACCACTTGATATTGTCCTTCCCATTTACGTCCAAGCACATCTTTTGTACTGTCTTTGGTGTTTAGGAATACCCTTCTCAGGACCATATCTCCCACAAAGAATTTCGAAGCCTTCACTTCTTTGTAGAAATATTGAGCTACTTTTTGTTGATGGGCCATCAATTTTAAGTTTGCAGTGGCTCGTTTTTCTTCAATTTCATCAAGTGATTCTGTTAGGAGTATGTGATTGGTATCTTGATTGTACATCAATCTTCTGTGGGAAGGTGGCTCGAGTTATACAGGCAGCATAGCTTCATATCTGTATGCCATTGCGAATGGTGTTTGTCCGGTCGCCATTTTTTCGGTTGTACGATATGACCATAGAACTTCAGGAAGCTCTTTCGGCCAGTTTCCTTTGGCATCTTCAAGTTTTTTCTTTTGTGTATCCTTCAAGGTCTTGTTGACTGCTTCAACTTGACCATTCGCATGAGGATGCGCTACTACAGAGAAACTTTTGATGATACCATTGTTCGAACAAAAATCAATGAAGGACTGGCTGTCGATCAGCTTGCCATTATCAAAAACTATCTTGTACGGTAGTCTGAACCAACAGATTATGTTCTTCACAGTGAAGTCTTGAACTTTCTTTGATGTAATGGTTACGAGTGGTTCGGCTTTAGTCCACTTAGTAAAGTAATCAACTGCTACCACTGCATACTACACTCCTCCTTCACCTTTGGGTAATTGTCCGATCAGGTCAATCCCCCAAATAGCAAAGGGCCACGTACTTTGTGTTGGGTTTTATGCCCTAATTAAAACTCATTTCAATATAATCAGATTTACTTATTAATATAGATCAGAAATAACATTTAATGTTGCATGGTTCACATGATTTATTTCATGATTATATGTACATAATGTATGAATTCTATTTAAGTCTAGAACATATCAATTTGTTAATGATTATAGTGTTGTCAACAAAGTGGAATATAATCTTAATTATATGTTCGAAAGTTTATTCCCTGATTTGTCAGAATACTGGATTTAGACTGACATGGTATAATCAGCGATAGGTGTTCTTAATCCTTGGATCAGTGTTATGTCCTTTCCAGGACATTGGCAAAGTTTACCAGCATCGGATGTATGGAGTATACATCGGAAGGGACCGATATTGAACTTTGATTAGATATATTAGAATTTACCGTAATATCTGTTCAATTCAATATCACCTGTTGATCCTGTTGGAATTTTTTTACCAGGATCTTAGATCTACTCACAAGTATGTTTATTAACACCCTAAATATGAACTTTCTAAAAAGATGAAATAAACACATATAAAGTTAAAGAAACCTTACATTGGGTGCAGCGAAATTAAATGACTCCTTCCGTTCAGATCTCTAACCCTTGTACCCTTTCTGTAGCAGAGTATTATCAAGATCTGAACCTGGATTTCTTTCTCTGAATCCTTGATGCTGAAACTCCTTTGTTGATGATCTTTCTTCACGATCTTCCTCACTATGATTGAGGTATTGCTGTGTGTGGGCACTACTCTAATCACTAAGGTAATTTCAAAATACTAAGGAAGAAGAGAGAGAGAGAGTGTGGCGGCCAAGGTAGAGAGAGAAAGGCTCAGGTTTTCTAATTCAGAAGTGTAATTTTTCTGAAGCCTTCACTATCTATTTATAGCATTCCACTAGGGTTAGGTTTGAATTATTTGGCATTAAAATAATGAAAATATCAGTTTAAAATGCCTACAAAAGTGGTCGGCCATGGCTTGATGGATTTGTGCCTTGCTTTTTACAATTTTGCAATTTTAACACTTTTGTATCTGATTTTCTCAAAAATACCAATTTCTTAATTCAACCATTTAAATGCCAATTCTAACTATTTAATAACTATAAATAATTATTAAATAATATTGTCATTTACCATATTTATTAATTGAACCAGACAAAGTATCATAATTAATAAATATGCCCCTATTTACTCTTTCTTTACAATTTCGCCCTTACTTAGTAAAAATTTCACAAATAGACATAGTATAATATGTGAATTATAATTGATTAATCAAAACAAATTACATGAGTCTTACAAACAATATTATCTCAACTACTGCGGGGACCATGGGTCTATATAACCGAGCTTCCAATAAGTAGATCAAGAATTTAGCACTCAAATTCACTAACTTATTAATTCTTCGTTGAATCCACGCATAGAACTTAGAATTCCACTCTCAGTATATAGAATGCTCTATATGTTCCACCATATAAACGCATCATTAGTTATCCATTGTTATAATCCTAATGTGATCAATGATCCTCTATATGAATGATCTATACTGTAAAGGGATTAGATTACCGTAACACCCTACTATGTATTTTATCCTTAAAACACTTGACCCTGTATAAATGATATTTTAGCTTATGTGAAATGAGTACTCCACCATTTATGTTCGTTTGGTCAAGCTCGAAGGAGATCATCCTTTGCTTACTATTCGCCAGATAGAAGCTATAGATTCCATGTTTATGCTAGCGCTCTCACTCAATTGCACTACCGTGTTCCCAAAATGTACGTATCACCCTGACCTAAAAGTAGGCTTAACTAACAAATTAAAGAACACGAATAGCCTTTCAAGATTGAGCCTAATCATAACAGGATTAAGAACATTTGATCTAGGATCAACTAGGCGATATTGACTTGAATAGATTTTACGGTAAGTTTAATTAAATCTAAGTCAAAGTTCAATATCGGTCCCTTCCAATGCATACTCCATGCATCCAACCTGAACTTTACTTTAACCAATGCTCTGGAAAGAACATAGCACTTCTCCAAATGCAAGTAAAGTCTGTTGTAGATTATCATATCAGTAAAACCCTGTGTCTGATAAATCTAGGAAACTTTATTCACATAGTCATGTTTACTTTCCAATGTGTTGACGGCACAATAAACAGGATCAAGTATGTGAAAAGGGTTTCAGATGAATTTATACATTATGTACATATAATCATGAAATAAATCATGTGAACCATGCAACATTAACTGTTACTTCTGATCTATATTAATAAGTAAATCTCATTATATTGAAATGAGTTTTATTTAGGGCATAAAACCCAAAAAACTCCCACTGGCACTAACATAAAACAAAAAGTGCGTTTCAAATAATCTCAACACCTTGATATACAAATCAAGTGTAGTAGTAGTAAACTCCTCGTAATATGATCTGAAAGGTTGAATTAAAACACAACCTTTTCTCCACCATTACTCTTCCTTAATCACAAAATCTTTGATAATGTGAAATTCCTCTCTATATGTGTACTCTCTTGGGATACTCGATTCTATACCTTTGACAACTACTTCGTGGTTATTCAGGAAGTAACACTAATAGTTAAGTCAATTTGGAATGTTGCCAAAAATGTATAGAACTTTCCTTAGATTGAATAAGTACCTTTCCTGCAACTTTAACATTCAGTCCCTTTCTTGTAGACCTAGAGACTTCAGATAGGTTTTTACACTTCTCCAAAATCACTATTCCACCCCCAGAGTAATCACCATCTTATCAGAAAGATTTTCTAGCACAAAGGCAAATTTCGAAATCTGATGTGGTGTAGTCTAAGAGTTTTAAACACACCCTTATAGACTAACATATAGTTCCTCTTCTTTATCTTAAGATTTACTTGATTGTCTTCCAATGTTCTTCTCCTGGATTAATCTTATACCTACTCATTGCTCCCACTCAACAACAGGTGTCTGGTCTAAGGCATACTAAAGCATATCTGAGACCTCTCACTGTTGATATAAGAAATTCTTTCATGGCTTTATCTTTTCTGGAATAGTTGAGACTTTTCCTTAGATAAATAAAATCTATGTCTAAGAAGTTGTGAAGCTTCTATAGATTGCCATTAGAAAGAAAATGCTTCAGCATCTTACTAAAGTAAGTTGCTTGAATTAGAGTAAGTAATTACCAGGTATACCACAAGCCATAGGTTTAGATAAACTCAAACCTATAATACTAGGAACAGGAAGTTTTGTTAAGTCCATAGAATAGACTTATAAAGAAAAATTTCCTTTTATGTCCTTGTAATAGAAAACTTAAGGTTACTCCATGTGAATGGATTAAACCATAGTTCTATTTGCTTTCTTCCTAGTTTCTTATCTTGACAATCCATTACTTGTTTAAACTCACAATAGATTTTAATCACTAGTGTCTTCCAAGTCATAAGAAGGTGAGTTCCTAGAAACTCTCCCACTATGACAAGGTACCGTGAATTCTGTCGAAGAAAACTAAATGGTATTGATCTCTTTGGTTGTGACAAGACAACAGAGCCAGTGGGATCATCATATGTCAAATAAGATGATAGAACACTTTTGGAATCAAGAATTAAATATCTCCTTTATTTGCTACTTTATTTTCAGACTTAGTCATTATCTTAGAAAAGTAGTATTTGTTTGAACAAACACTTTCTTATCTATTGACTATGGGATGGTCCACCCCTAATCACTTAGAATAGCTAACAAACCATGGTTAACAGTTCTAGCTTTTCTTAAGATTTTGATTAGGTCATCCATGAATCTAGTAATGATTTACATTAAGTATACAACCATTACATCATTCTGAAATTGTATTACCCTAGAAGGAATTAGGCAACGACTAGTAACTAATCATTAATATGCAACTCGAAATTTCTGAGGAGGTAAGTTTGGATATAATTCAAAAATCAATTTAATGATCTTTGAACTGCATATCTACTAACTATTTCTCCACCCCTGTCAGTTCGCAAGATCTTTAACCACTTACCTTAATGGTGTTTAACCATTGCTAGAAATTAATGAAATTTTTCAAACATTTCAAATTTCTTTGCATAAGGTATAATCTAGAGTTATCGTTTTAAGAATACAACGAAAAACTCATATCCACCCCTGAATGTACATCCATCTACGAATGAGCTAAACTACTTTAAGTGGATATAGGCATATTGACTCTTTGCAGAGATTGATCTTGTCAAATCCACTATGAACAAGATACAAATGACATAGATTAAAAAAAAAATTGTGGTAGTGTCTTTTGATGACTTAGGTTTAGTTACATCAAAGAATTCTTACAATAGTGCAAGTGGATCCTGGTCACAAAATACCTAACTCTTATTCCATACAGTTTGAATCCATTAATAGAAGATGGATATTAAACCTTTGTGAAGGTGTAACTGTATTGCATCCTGGAATGAGAAATATAAGTAAATTTCTGTTTGGAATCTAAAATTAAAGTCAAAGACTTAAATTTATACTAAATATGATGAGTAATTATATCTTGGACCACCACTACTAATTTAAGTCTAAGTCTGATTTGCCCATACAAGTAGGAGATTTCTAAGATTGAGGATTTATATCAATTGGGAATATAATTTCGGGATTATAATCATATGCCTCATTTAATTTCTTAAGAGAAAATATAGAATGACATGAAATGATTTATAGACCATTCATCCAATGATATGTTATTGAGCTAATTCGAAATGAATAAGCTAAGAGGAATTAGGATAATTTCGTTTATTAAATAAGAATCCAACGATGCTTCGATAGCGAAAGTCAAAGTCATCGTATTTATACAATCTTCTTGTTTCATATCGTAAAAATACTAGTCTAAGGTGTCATCAATTGATGAACAGCTAGATGCCGCATATACAGTATTTATCTTTCGAGATCTAACACTATTATGTATGTCTAATGGTGAAAATCCATTAGGGATTTATCTCATTAGATAAAAAAAATAAGTTAGACCAACAATGAAGATTCGAAATTAAACTACAACTTAATAACAGAAAATAACATGGTTCAATATAAACTCATACACAATTCAGAAATTATTAAACATATAGCAAGTAGGAATGACAAGTGAAAATACTAAAACATACAATCCTAAATAATTTCCAAGGTCTTCAACAAACTGATACAGTGTCCCGGTAGGCGAGAGTCAAAGTATCATTCATTGAATAGAGTTGTCAGCTCATCTAAAATGCAAACCATTCTAGCAACCTTTTATTCGATCAAAATAAGAATCCAATGTTGTCCCGATAGGCGAGAGTCAAGGTTATTCTCATTTTATGAGCTTCCACCATTGTTTCATGTTTCATAAGTTTATCTCTAAGTAGTCACCGTAAGGGAGAGTCTAATATAGACTAAAACTTACAAAACACTTACCAAGTGAGATCTTACGGTGTTAAATGCGTTCAACGAATAACCATCCATAGGGGGACGAAGTCTAGCGTCTCGAGGTTATATTGAAAACATTTAACTATTGTAAGACCAACAATGGAGATCGAATATTTTAATAATAATAAAGCTCATTATTTAAAGTGAGTTGTTTTTTCTTTGATTCTCTTTATTTAATCTATTTATTTAATTAAAATTTTCAATTTAGAATGAAAAATTCTAAATATAAATTTTAATTTAATATTTATAAATTTTACTTAGATGGATTTGAAAATAATATGAATTATTTCCATCTTAGTAATAATTTCCAATAAATATTTAGAAAAATATTCAATTTAAGTTGTTACAAAATTAATTTAAATTAATTTACAACTCAAATTTAATTTTCTATAAATATATATTGCATTTCGAAAAATTAAAGTATTTAAGAATACAATTTTCTAAATTGCATATTAAAATAAAAAATAAATCCTGAAAAATTATTCTAATTTAATGTTGGCCCAAAATTAATTAATAAAATTAATTTACAACAAAAAATATAATTTTCCTATTTAGTTAAATATGTATAAGAAAAATTTCAAATATTTAAGTATGATGATGAAAATCAACTTAAATATTAATTTTCTATTTAATTAAATACACTAGAAAAATACTTCAAACAAAAATATCATCTATCTAGATTTTCCTCTGACTAATTAATTAAAATTTCTAATAAAATATATTTTACTTCATTTATTTTAATTTAATCAATAAATGAAAAAATCATTGATTTAAGTTGGTCCAAAATTAAAATAAATAATTTACAACTTTAATCAATTTTTCAAATGAAATTCAAAATTCCAGCATTTAAGAAATGTAATTTTGAAATTTGATTAATAAAATAAAGAAAAAATATATTTTGAAAATTATTTAAATTTAGTTGAAAAAATAAATTTCAACTAAAAATAATTTTCTATTGAATTAAGTCTCATCAAAAAGAAATATTTATGTATGATGATGAAAATCAACTTAGATATTTAATTTTCAAATTAATTAAATGTATTAAATTCAAGAAATAAATAATTAAGTGTAGAGAAGGCTTAATTATTAATCTCTAGTTTAATACTAGGAAAAATATACTTAAAATAAATTGTACCAAAATTAATTATATAAATAATTAATTTCACAATGTATAATATTTTCCTATTTAATATTATAAATAATAAGTAGTCTAGAAATAACTATCTAGAAAATATTTTATTGGACTAAGTATATTTTCCACAAAATTTGAAAAAATATCTAAATTAAGTTGTATTAGAAAAAATCTAGAACTTAAATATTTTCAAATTTAAATTTAATTAAATATCAAAAATTAAGTTCTAACCACTTAATTTGAAAATATTCCATTTAAAGTTAATATTCGAAAAGATATTAACTTAAAAAAAATATCTAAAATATTCCATTTTAAGCTAATATTCGAAAAGATATTAACTTAAAAAATATCTAAAGAATCTTAATAACCAATGCCTAAAATTCCTCAACTTAATTTTGAAATTTTAAATCTAAAAGATATTCAAATTTAAGTTGGTTAGTTGTAAATAACTAAATATCAACTTAAATAGGAATATTTAATGAAAAAATTAAATTAAGCTTCAGAAAGAATCTAGATGGTTATAATTCTATATTTAGTTAAATACAAGAAAATACATATAATTTAGCTTAGAATAAAAAACTCTTTAAACTATAATTTTCTTAAATTAATTTCAAAATATATGAAATTAATTATGTTGCTAATCAATTTTATTAGGTTAAACTAGTTTAATTAACCTAGTACAGTTATTCAAATCAGGCAAATGGGCCTTCACAATTGGGGTGGTTCATGTGAGGGGGTGCTGCGTTCAGTATGTCGTACCCACTACTATGGCTCCCAACTCTCACACAAGGCCCAAAAGAGAGGAATTTAACCTTAAAATGAACAACTGTTATTAATTGAATAGGCCCAAAAACTAAATGGGCCTAAATAAAATCTATCAAGAACTATGACATTTTATTTAGCAACAACAACCCATATGCATCTATAATGAAATTAAACACATAGGCTCACACAGGCACACTTTGGATGGGTCCTATCATGTTGCTAGGTCATACAGAGGTGAAAGAAGATTGTAAATATACCTGTTACAAATTATTAACTTGACCAAGGGAGCCAAGAGTTAAAATCAGATCATTGGATCTGTCAACAAGTTAACCATGGATACTTGCAATCAAGCAATAATAGGTTTTGAAAACTTACACACAAGCTAAAACACATACTCCTGCAACAAGGTTAGCTGGATAGTTGGATGTAGGATTTATTTAATTTTAAATTAAATAATTAATTTCGAAATTAAATAATTAATTAAAAAAATATTTTCGAAAATTTAAAAAAAAAATTGAAAAAATTCGAAATTAAATTAAAAAATTTAAATTTAAAATTAAACCTACAATTTTGAAAAATTAGGTTTCAACCAACCTAAATATCATTTCAAAATTTGCTAACTACTTTTAAAAATTAAATAAAAAATTAAAAAGATAAATGAATATCTTTTTCAGATTTTAAATGTAATTTAAATAAATAAAATAAAAAAATTTAAAAGTTAGCAAAATATCTTACATCTTTTTAAAATTACATGATTATAATTATCTTATTTTAAATTTAAATAAGGTCAAATTATTTAAAAAAAGATTTAATTTAAAATATTTAAAATGTGACCTTAAATTTAAAAATAAGATAAGATATAATCAAATTTAAAAATAAGATAGATTATTAAGCAAAAAAGATAGATACTAACTATTTTTAAATTCAAATTACACTAATATCATGAATTAAATTTAAAAAATATTAAATTAATTCATTATGATAATTAGAGTTGAATTAGGAATAGTAATAGTATAAATACAGAACTACACAAAAAATCGGAAGTTAATTTTATGAAAAAGCATGAAAAAACGAAGAAAAACAAAAAAAATTGTGAGCTGTACTTGGGGCTGCGTGGGCGTAGTTTCTCGGTGCAGGGGGCTGCTAGCAGCCTCTCCGCGCGCGCACGTGGTGCAGCGACACAACCCGATTTTTTCGAAACTTCAAAAAATCATAACTAATTCAAATTAAATCGAAATTGAGTTCTATAAAAAAGTAACTTGCTTAACTTTTTCCATACTATCTAATAAAAATAATTCCAGAAACATATATTCAATTATTTGTCACGAACATTCACAAACATCAATCAATCATCAAATAACACTCAATACAACATGATACAATCCAAAAACCTCAAACAATCATTTTAAAGTCCAAATTTCTTCCAAGTAAATCAATTACCATGGCTCTGAGGCCAGTTGTTGGAATTTTTTTACGAGGATCTTAGATCTACTCACAAGTATGTTTATTAACACCCTAAATATGAACTTTCTAAAACGATGAAATACACACATATAAAGTTAAAGAAACCTTACATTGGGTGCAGCAGAATTAAATGACTCCTTCCGTTCAGATCTCTAACCCTTGTATCATTTTTGTAGCAGAGTATTATCAAGATCTGAACCTGGTTTCCTTTCTCTGAATCCTTGATGCTGAAACTCCTTTGTTGATGATCTTTCTTCACGATCTTCCTCACTATGATTGAGGTATTGTTGTGTGTGGGCACTACTCTAATCACTAAGGTAATTTCGAAATTCTAAGGAAGAAGAGGGAGAGACAGTGTGGCAGCCAAGGTAGAGAGAGAAAGGCTCAAGTTTTCTGATTCAGAAGTGTAATTTTTGTGAAGCCTTCACTATCTTTTTATAGCATTCCACTAGGGTTAGGTTTGAATTATTTGGCATTAAAATAATGAAAATATCAGCTTAAAAATGCCTACAAAAGTGGCCGGCCATGGCTTGATGGATTTGGGCCTTGCTTTTTGCAATTTTGCAATTTTAACACTTTTGTATCGGATTTTCTCAAAAATACCAATTTCTTAATTCAACCATTTAAATGCCAATTCTAACTATTTAATAACTATAAATAATTATTAAATAATATTGTCATTTACCATATTTATTAATTGAACCATACAAAGTATCATAATTAACAAATATGCCCCTATTTACTCTTTCTTTACAATTTCGTCCTTACTTAGTGCGGGGACCATGGGTCTAGTGCGGGGACCATGGGTCTATATAACCGAGCTTCCAATAAGTAGATCAAGAATTTAGCACTAAAATTCACTAACTTATTAATTCTTCGTTGAATCCACGCATAGAACTTAAAATTGCACTCTCAGTATATAGAATGCTGTATATGTTCCACCATATAGACGCATCATTAGTTATCCATTGTTATAATCCTAATGTGATCAATGATCCTCTATATGAATGATCTACACTGTAAAGGGATTAGATTACCGTAACACCCTACTATGTATTTTATCCTTAAAACACTTGACCCCGTATAAATGATATTTCAGCTTTTGTGAAATGAGTACTCCACCATTAATGTTCGTTTGGTCAAGCTCGAAGGAGATCATCCTTTGCTTACTATTCGCCAGATAGAAGCTATAGATTCCATGTTTATGCTAGCACTCCCACTCAATTGCACTACCGTGTTCTCAAAATGTACGTATCACCCTGACCTAAAAGTAGGCTTAACTAAAAAATCAAAGAACACGAATAGCCTTTCAAGATTGAGCATAATCATAACAGGATTAAGAACATTTGATCTAGGATCAACTAGGCGATATTGACTTGAATAGATTTTACGGTAAGTTTAATTAAATCTAAGTCAAAGTTCAATATAAGTCCCTTCCGATGCATACTCCATGCATCCAACCTGAGCTTTACTTTAACTAATGCTCTGGAAAGAACATAGCACTTCTCCAAATGCAAGTAAACTCTGTTGTAGATTATCATATCAGTAAAACCCTGTGTCTGATAAATCTAGGAAACTTTATTCACATAGTCATGTTTACTTTCCAATGTGTTGACGACACAATAAAAAGGATCAAGTATGTGAAAAGGGTTTCAGATGAATTTATACATTATGTACATATACTCATGAAATAAATCATGTGAACCATGCAACATTAAATGTAATTCTGATCTATATTAATAAGTAAATCTGATTATATTGGAATGAGTTTTATTTAGGGCATAAAACCCAACAGATCCTAGATCAAATGATCTTAATCCTGATATGATTAGGTTCAATATCAAGAGTGTTATTCGTGGTCTTTGATTTGTTAGTTAAGCCTACTTTTGGGTCAGGGTGATACGTACATTTTGGGAACACGGTAGTGCAATTGAGTGGGAGCGCTAACATAAATATGGAATCTGTAGCTTCTATCTAGCGAATAGAAAGTAAAGGATGATTTCCTTCGAGCTTAACCAAACGAAAATAAATGGTGGAGATCTCATTTCACTTAGCTAAAATATCACTTATACAGGGTTAAGTGTTTTAAGGATAAAATACATTGTAGGGTGTTACGGTAATTTAATCAATTTACAGTGTAAATCATCTATATAGAGGATCATTGATCACATTAGGGTTATAACAATGGATAACTAATGACGTGTCTATATCGTGGAACATATAGAGCGTTCTATATACTGAGAGTGCCATTCTAAGTTCTATGCGTTGATTCAAGGAAGAATTAATAAGTCGGTGAATTTAAGATATAAATTCTTGATCTACTTATTGGAAGCTCGGATATATAGACCCATGGTCCCCATACTAGTTGAGACCATACTGCTTGTAAGACTCAGTTAATTGATTTTGATTAATCAATTATAATTCTAAAGTTAGACTATGTCTAGTTTATGAATTTTCACTAAGCAAGGGCGAAATTGTAAAGAAAAGAGATTCTAGGTTTATTTATTAATTTAGAGACTTTATATGTCTAATTAATAAATATATTAAATGACAATATTATTTAATAATTAATTTTAGTTATTAAATAATTAGAATTGGCATTTAAATAGTTGAATTTGAAAATTGCGTTTTTGAGAAAAGCAGATGCAGGAATGATAAAATAGCAAAATTGCATAAGTGAGGCCCATTATCCAAGGCCCATGGCCGACCACACTTATAGGCTTTTATCATTTATTTTTTCATTATTTTAATGCCAAATAATTCTAACTTAAACCTAGATGGTTACCTATAAATAGATAGTGATGGCTCACATTCAAACTTAACTTGGTGAACTTCTGTTAGATGAAAACTGAGCCTCTATCTTTTCTCTATAGGCCGAACCTCTTCCCTTCTCTTTTCTTCTCTAAATTTTGAATTCCTTGAGTGAATGAGTGAGTGCCCACATACATCAAGTGGTATCTCAGTCATAGTGTGTAAGACTGTGGAAAATCATCCAACAAGAAGGAGAATCAGCATCAAAGGAAGGAGAGAAAGAGATCCAGGTTCAGATATTGATAATGCTCTGCTACAGAAAGGAATCAAGGGCTAGATATCTAAATGGAAGGAGTCATTGTATTCCGCTGCACCCAATGTAAGGTTTCCTAAACTTTATATGTGTTTATTTCATTGTTTTAGAATTCATATTAGGATGTTAATGAAACATACTTGTTAGTAAATCTAGATCCTGATAAAATATTTCCAACACTTTACATCTGTGTTACCTCATTGGGTGGAGCTCGTGGTATCTTTGAAAATCTCTGGCATTTGTCACACTTCTTAACATAGGCTTTTGAATCTTCAATCATCGTTTGCCAGAAGTAACCTTGCCTTAGAGATTTCTTAGATATGCTTTGCTTGGTGGCATGAATTCCATAGAATCCATTGTGCACTTCAGATAGGAACCGTGCCGCTTCTTCTTGAGTAACACATCTGAGCAATGGCATCGAGAATCCTCTTCTGTACATAATTCCCTCTACTATGATATACCATGCAGCTTTCCTTGTCATTTTTCGAGCTTCATTCCGATTGTCTGGGAGTTTCTCAGAGTCGAGGTAGGCTGCTATTGGTGACATCCAGTTTGGGGAACTATCAATCATTTCGATTTCTTTCGTGCTAGTGATGCTAGGCTCTTCGAGGAACTGGATAGGAACCATGCTTGCCCTGTCACTTACATTGCTGCTTGCCAATCGGGCTAACGCGTCTCCAGTTGTATTTTCTTCTCTTGGAATTTGTCTGAGACCGTAGCTTTTGAATTGTGCAAGCAAATCATGTATTTTGGTCAGATATGCTATCATCTTTTCTCCCAAGCCTCGTATTCTCCATATACATGATTTACCACCAGCTGTGAATCGCTGCAGATCTCAATGGGTTCGGCCTTCATCTCCCGGGCTAGCTTTAGCCCAGCAATTAGAGCTTCATACTCGGCTTCATTGTTAGATGCTTTGAATCCAAACTTGACTGCAGCATGCAGGTGTTGCCCCCAAGGCGTGACAAGTGCAATCCCTACACCAGATAGCTCATCTGTAGCTAACCCATCTACATGTAGTTTCCAGGTCGGCTTATCTTCATTGTTACTTGGCTGATGTGTTTGTACCGGCTTGGGGTTGCATTCTGGTATGCTTTCTTTCTTGCATGTGCATTCTACCACAAAGTTTGATAAGGCTTGGGCTTTGATTGTTGTTCGGGGTCGGAAAGTAATTTTATATTGGCCCAACTCTACCGCCCACTTAAGTAGCCGTCCAGAAGCATCTGGCTTTTGCAATATTTGGCGTAATGGCTGGTCAGTGTATACCCGAGCAGGATGAGCTTGAAAATAAGGCCTTAACTTTCTTGTTGCTAGAATAAGGCAGTAAGCGAGTTTTTGTATCAACGGGTATCGGCCCTCAGCCTCAATGAGTCTTTTAATGATGTAATAGACTGGGTGTTGTACGTTGTTCTCTTCTCTGATTAGCACGGCACTTACAGCATGTTCCGTGACAGCTAAGTATATTCCAGGTTCTTCTCCTTCCACAGGTTTTGAGAGTACGGGAGGTTTTGCAAGTTGTGCTTTTAGCTCTTGGAAAGCTTTTCACACTCCTCCGTCCACTCGAACTGCTTGTTTCCTCGCAGGATATTAAAGAATGGGACACACTTATCTATTGATTTTGAAACAAATTTATTGAGCGCGGCTATCCGACCAGTCAATCTTTGCACTTCTTTGGTTTTTGTTGGCGAGTTCATATCCAGGAGGGCTTGACTCTTCTCTAGATTAGCTTCAATTCCTCGGGCATTGACGATGAAGCCTAGAAACTTGCCCGAGCTGACTTCAAAGGAACACTTTAAGGGATTTAGTTTCTTATTGTACTTTCTGAGGACTTTGAAGTATTCGTCCAGGTCGTCTATGTGCCCCCCAGCCTTTCTGGATTTGACAAGAATATCATCCACGTACACTTCCATATTTTGCCCGATCTGGTCTTTAAACATTTTGTTTACCAATCTTTGGTATGTAGCACCAGTATTTTTCAGACTAAACGACATTACTTTGTAGTAATGTAGACCCATAGCTGTTCGAAAACCTGTATGTTCTTGGTCTGGTAGATGCATTTTGATTTGATTGTAGCCTGAGTAAGCGTCCATGAAGCTTAATATTTCATGCCCTGCTGTTGCATCTACGAGCTGATTGATCCTTGGTAGTGGAAAATAGTCTTTAGGGCATGCTTTGTTGAGGTCTATGAAATCAATACTGACTCACCGTTTCTTGTTCGATTTGGGTACTAATACGGGATTCACGACCCAAGCCTGGTAGAAAGCTTCAATTATAAAGTTGTTGTTGCGTAGCTTTTCAACTTCCAACCATATCCGCATGTGACCAAGCAAAAACATCTAGGTTTGCTCTCATAAATTTTATCAATTCTGATTTTACTTCGAGCAATAAACCTTTTCTGATCTTTAGCTTTCTAGTCGGGATATCTGGATTGATTTCAATCTCTTCTAATTCTTCCACAAGTCCAACATTGCTGCTTGGGTCCCGAAGTCGAGGATCCACATCTTCATCCCCGTCTTGGGACGTTCCCTACTTGGAAATGTTTTTTCCCTTGTCTATGCTCTAGCTGGAGGATATTTCCTTCTTAGCCTTGGCCACTGCAAGGTTGTAACATTCCCGAGCAGACTGCTGGTTTCCTCTTAGGCACCCTACCCCATTCTTTGTTGGAAACTTTAGGCATGAGTGAAATATTGATGTGACAGCCTTTAAGTCATACAAGGCCAGCCGGCCTAGCATTACATTAAAAGTTGAAGGAACATCCAATATCAAGAACTGTGCCATGACAGTTATGCTCGTCGGAGCTTGTCCAACAGTGAGGGGTAGGCGAATTTGTCCTAGAGGTGCAACGCCTTGACTGGAGAAACCATAGAAAGGCTGGAGACATGGGGTTAGATCCTTGAGTTGGAGTCCCATCTTTTCATAAGCAGTTTTGAACAAGATATTGGAAGAGGCTCCATTATTGATCATGGTTCTGGCCACAATTTTATTGGCTATCTAGACTTCCACGATCAGCGGGTCGTTGTGTGGAAATTTAATTTTGACAGCATCTTCATCGTTGAAGGTTATGGTCGGCTCTCCTGCTCGTGGAACTTTGGGCTTCCTTTCTTCCACGGCTAGGAGAACTTCTTCTTGCTCGTTCTATGCTGTTCGGGCATACCTCTTCGAGCTTTGCCCGAATCTCCAGCAATGTGCGGGCCTCCAAAAATAACTTGCAGATGCCCATCTACCGGTGGAGGTAGTAAATCTTTGTTATTGTCGTTCCTCTGACCCTGATCGGTCTTAACATAATTCTGCAGGTGTGGATTCATTAGAGTCGTGGCCGTAGTCTACGTGGAACTGACAAAACTTTGTCATGTCCCTCTTGTTGACATCTTTCTTCATTGGCCCGGGCTTCTTATATGGGGCCAAAGACTGAGTTGCCATGTAAACACTTTCAATATCTTCAGTTAAGATAGTGAATGTAGTGTATTTGGTATGATTCTCCCGGGGAGCTTGTTCGAATTTGCCAGTGAACTTTCCTTTCTTCCCATTCCATTGCTTGTGATTGTTGTTGGAACATTTACCACTTGAGCTTGAATTATTTCGGTAATGGAGAAGTTGGACGGATGTTCCAGTAGAAGGAGCCTTTGACTTGCCAGGCTTTTCCTCACCTTCCGCTCGTTGAATAGCTTCTTCGAGCTTGATTAAGCCTTCGACACGATGAAGAAAATCACTCATTGAGTCTATCAGCGTGTTCTTCCTTATATCCTTTCAAAGTTCACAGAGGACTTCAATGCCCCCCAGTATCGCGGCTAACTTTCCATCTTCAGTTACCCGTGAAACTTTGCAAGCCTCCGTCCTGAATATGCTGATATATGCCCGGAGAGGCTCGCCTGGTCGTTGCTTAACTTCGACCAAGTCTCCTAGATGCAATGGAAGTTGGCGTGAGGAGGAGAATTGTGCATGGAATTTTGAAGAGAAGGTTTTCCATGAACTAAACTTTCCAGGAGCCAACTTGAAATACCATTGCTGAGCGGCTTCCGACAGCGTAGTAGGGAAAATTCTGCAACATACATCTCCGTGTACCCCTTGCAAATCCATTTTCATTTTGAAGTACTTGAGATGGGAAAGGAGATCTTCTCTCCCTGTTTACATCTTCCATGTTGGCATTTCAAACTTGTGGGGCAACGCCAGGAGATTGATCTCAGGTGAGAAAGGAGTTTCTCGTGCTCGATCCAGCTCAAGATGATTGTTTCTTTGTCCAGCCATGTAACACCCTAACTAACTTAGGCGTATTACGTGATTTTCAAACATACTGTGTAGCTCGTTGCTAATCAACGAGGTTTATGGAAAAACGTGATTAATTAAAATTTTGCTTTTTAATTAAACTTATAAAACAATATTACAAAAGACTCGGGATCCCGATTATAAAATTATTTACAAAAAGTTTTAACTGTTTAACTGTTACATAAAATAAAGGTCGTCTAACAACCAGCTACAAAAATCAGCCTTGCTGTCCCGAGGATCGTACGCTCCAGGCCTAACCGCCCCGACATGTACAATCTCATAAGCTCGCTCACGGTCCATCAGCTAAAGCCTTGCCTTTACCTACACATAAACGTAAACTGTGAGTCGACAGACTCAGTAAGAAAAGCATAAGAATACTCATACATAATTCTAACTGCCGTGTCCAACACGATACTGAGTCCCGCTACTGCCATGTCCAACATGGTACTGAGCCACTACTGCCATGTCCAACATGGTACTGAGTTTTGACGTTCCTAGGGACGGTACTATTGACAAGTATCCTCACGATCGGTCGAGCCGGTCATACTCCATTCTTGGTCATACTCCGGCTGTACCGACGGGATAGGTCAATAGCACGGAACCACCAACCAAATGTCACTGATCGGTCGAGCCGGTCATACTCCGCCGTCGGTCATACTCCGTCTGTACCCAGACGTGACGGGGTTGGATGGTTCGAAGCCTATATACATAACTAATGTAATCTAGCGGGCTTCCTACATGCACGCTAAACATGTAATCTACATATGCATACCGTTATACTAATCTTACACGGATTCCGAATTCGTGTGTCTTGGTCAACTGACCGGAACCGTAGCCGAGTGGCGGACATCGGCTCCTAAACCATAAAAATCACAACGCTATAAGTGACACGCTAAATCACTTCGGGGACTTAAACTAGGAACTAAAAGTTTCCCTATCGATAAAAAGCATGGCAATACCCCTTAAAACATAAAAACGAGGAAAAACACGGGTTACGAAAATTCCCCAACCGTACACGGTTGCCCAACCGAATTCCGGTTCGGGAAATTCAGGACCCTCATCCGAATTCGGATGCACAACCGGAATTCCGGTTCCTAGCAGGCAGCAACATCAAATTTTCATAACTTGCTCAAATCAACCCCAAATCACTTCAAACTTTCCAGACCTGTTCCACACCTTCCCTAGAACATATCCAAGGCATCAAAACAACCCAGAAACCTCAAACACGAAAAATGCCATTGGAGCTCAAGCTTTGAGTTCTAAACTCAAACTTGAGCAAAACCACCTAATCATGCATTCCACTAGCTTAATTCTACTTAATCAAGCTTATCTAAGCCTCTGAAAACAACTAAGAACACCCAGCAACTTCACAGCAACAAATTGAACCATTTCATTCAAAAATTCATAACTTTTTCACATAAAAATCTAACCAACTAGAACAAGAACTCTAGCATGCAATTCAATCTCATTAAACCTACTGAATTCAACACTTTAATCACAGAAACAACAACAACAATAACCAGCAGCAACAACACCAAAACATCATGCACGCATCACCATTTTCATCATTTTTTTCAAGAAATTACAACAAGAAAAGGTTAGAAACTTTACCAAAGATTTGAAGAACACTTAGATTGGATGAAACTAGCTTGAAAATTGAAGAAAAATCCAGCCCTTGAACCCCAAGCTTTCAGCCGAAAAAGAGAGAGAGAAAAGAGAGAAAAAGCTTTTCCAAAATTTCTAATTTTTTAAACTTAGAGATTTTTGATAAAGTGAATTAAGCCCCCATTACATAAACCTTATTTCAGCCAAATAATACTAAAAATAAACATTTAATTTTCAAATAAAAAGTCACTAAAAGACAAAACACTAATGGGGCGAAAAGACCATTTTGCCCCTCCACCATAAAATCACATAAATCATACTAAAGGGGTATTTTTGGGAAATTCTAAATTCCCGGCCATTCCCGACATTTCCAATGTCTAAAACCCGTCCCAAACTAATAACATGCTAAGTTGTGATTTCTACTGAGCCAAACGCCGAGTTCCAAAATACCGGGCACCGGAAATGCAAAATATGAAAACTACTGAATAACATAACCATGCATTTCTGAATTTCATAAATAACAGTAATAAATTATTTAAATAGCTATAAATAATTTCATAAATAATCATAATTAACCGATAATTTCCAAATTAACTAAGCGGGCTTTACAACTATTCCCCCCCTTAAAAGGATTTCGTCCCCGAAATCTAACCTGAATAACTCTGGATATTGAGCTCTCATATCTGACTCTAGCTCCCAGGTGGCTTCCTCCACCTTGCTGTTTCTCCAGAGAACCTTGACCAATGCTATGGTCTTATTCCGAAGGACTTTATCCTTTTTATCCAGGATCTGCACTGGCTGTTCCTCATAAGTCATGTCTGGCTGAAGCTGAAGACTCTCATAACTGAGTATATGAGAGGGGTCTGAAACGTATTTTCTCAACATCGAGACATGGAATACGTTGTGAACTGCTGATAAGGCTGAAGGCAATGCTAACCGATATGCCACTTGACCTATCTTCTCGAGAATCTCGAAAGGTCCTGTAAATTTAGGGCATAACTTGCCTCTTTTCCCGAAACGTTTAATCCCCTTCATCGGAGATACCCGTAAAAACACATGTTCCCCTACTTGGAACTCAACATCTCTGCATTTCGGATCTGCGTAACTCTTCTGTCTGCTCTGTGAGGCAAGCATTCTAGCTTTTATCTTCTCTATTGCCTCATTGGTCCGCTGCACTGACTCTGGACCTAGGTATTTCCTTTCCCCTGTCTCATCCCAGTGGATAGGGGATCTACACTTCCTACCGTACAACAGTTCATAGGGACCCATCCCTATGGTACTCTGATAACTGTTGTTGTACGCAAATTCTATCAACGGTAGATATTTATTCCATGAGCTTTCAAAGTCCATAACACAGGCTCTCAACATGTCCTCCAATATCTGAATTGTCCTTTCGGACTGACCATCAGTCTGAGGATGGAATGCTGTACTAAATTTCAGCTTTGTACCCATTGCCCGTTGCAAACTTTGCAAAAATTTGGAGGTGAACTTCGGATCCCTGTCCGAAACTATAGACTTCGGTACCCCGTGAAGTCTCACTATCTCTCTGACATATAACTCTGCCAACTGATCCACTGTGAACGTTGTTCTAACCGGCAGAAAATGAGCAGATTTCGTAAATCGATCCACCACTACCCAGAGGGAATCAAATAAACCCGTGGTCCTAGGTAACCCGACCAAAAAATCCATCGTAATATCCTCCCATTTCCATTCTGGTAGGGCTAGAGGCTGCAACAACCCTGCTGGTCTCTGACGTTCAGCCTTAATCTGCTGACAAGTGAGGCATCTCGATACGAATTCTACCAAATTCTTCTTCATACCGCTCCACCAGAAGTACGGTTTCAAATCTTGGTACATCTTAGTGGTGCCGGGATGCAGAGAATACGGGGTAGAATGAGCCTCCTCAAAGATCTCATTTCTAAGTTCCACACTGTTCAGAACACAAACCCTGGCTTTATACAAAAGCATCCCACTGTCTGACACTGAAAAGTCCTTGGCTTGACCAGCCAACACCTCGTCTCGGATTTTCACTAACCCCGGATCTGTCTTCTAAGCGACTTTTATTCTTTCCAACAGATCAGATTGCAGCGTCAAGTTGTGAAGCTGACCTACCACAAACTCAATGCTGGATCTAACCATATCCTCTGCTAGCTGAGGTGAGATCTGAACCATACTAGCTACTTGCCCGGGACCCTTTCTGCTCAGGGCATCGGCCACTACATTGGCTTTTCCGGGATGATAGAGGATCTCACAATCATAATCCTTCACTAATTCCAACCAACGCCTTTGTCTCATATTCAAATCCTTCTGAGTAAAGAAATACTTGAGACTTTTATGGTCGGTATAGATCTCACACTTCTCCCCGTAAAGGTAATGCCGCCAAATCTTCAGTGCAAAAACCATTGCGGCCAACTCTAGATCATGAGTCGGGTATCGCTGTTCATAATCCTTTAACTGACGGGAGGCATAAGCGATGACCCGATCGGCCTGCATCAATACACACCCCAAACCCTGTTTGGATGCGTCGCAATATACTACGAACTTCTCCTTGTCCGAAGGCAAAGCTAGCACTGGAGCGGTAATCAACCTCTGTTTCAGCTCCTGAAAACTAGCTTCGCATTTATCTGACCAGATAAACCGCTGATTCTTCTTTGTAAGCTCGGTTAGGGGCATTGAAATTTTGGAGAACCCTTCGACGAACCTACGGTAGTACCCAGCTAAACCCAAGAAGCTTCTGATCTCTGTCACTGTCTTCAGTCTTGGCCAATCCCTGACGGATTCAATCTTCCCGGGGTCCACCTTGATCCCATCTTTGCTCACAATGTGCCCTAGGAAGGACACCTGAGATAGCCAGAACTCACATTTCTTGAACTTGGCATAAAGCTTATGTTCCCGAAGCCGTTGCAGTACCATCTGAAGATGTAACTCATGCTCCTCTTCTGATTGAGAGTACACGAGGATGTCGTCGATAAACACAATCACACAGATATCGAGGAAATCCTTGAATACTCTATTCATCGATCCATGAATGCGGGAGCATTGGTTAGTCCGAATGACATAAACAGAAACTCGTAGTGTCCATACCTAGTGCGGAAAGCCGTCTTCAGAATGTCCTCCTCTCGGATTCTCAACTGATGATAACCCGAACGGAGATCAATCTTAGAAAAGACCGTCTTCCCCTGAAGCTGATCGAACAAGTCATTGATCCTAGGTAATGGATATTTATTCTTCACCGTTAGCTTGTTCAACTCCCTGTAGTCGATGCACATCCTCATAGATCCATCTTTCTTCTTGACGAATAAAACCGGGGCTCCCCAGGGTGACACACTGGGCCGAATGAACCCTATGTCAAGCAACCCTTGGAGCTGAATCTTTAATTCCTTAAGTTCAGCTGGAGCCATTCTATATGGGGCTTTGGACACCGGTTCCGCTCCTCGTGCCAAGTCTATCACGAAATCAATCTCCCGCTGAGGTGGTAACCCTGGAAGTTCTTCGGGAAAAACATCCAAAAATTCCCGAACCACCCTGATGTCCTCTGGCCGAATGGTATCTGGCCGAGTGGTGTCCACCACCACGGCCAGAAACCCTAAGCAACCGTCGTGCAACAATTCTCTCGCTGACATAGCCGAGATCACCGGGATCCGAGATCCCTGAACTGAACCCACAAATACAAACGGTTCTTCACTTTCCGGTTGGAAGACCACCATCTTCCTTTTACAATCAATGCTCGCCGAATATTTAGATAGGAAATCCATCCTAAAATAATATCGAATTCGACTAAACTCATCTCTATCAGATCAGCGCTTAACTCTCTACCATCTATCCTGATCGGCATAGACCTAATCCACATATTGGAGATAACCAATTCTCCGCCAGGTAACAGGGTTCCAAACCCTGATTCATAACTATCATACGGTCTACCCAATTTACTAAATACTCTAGCCGCCACATAAGAATGTGTAGCCCCAGAATCAAACAGCACTGAATATAGCGAGTTGTTAATAAAAAGCTGACCTGTGACAACTGATGGGCTGGCATCTGCATGAGCCTGCGTGATAGCGAACACCCTGGCTGGAGTGGGTATCGCTGGAGCTCGCGGTGCCTCTGGTCGGAGCTGGGGACAGTCCCTCTTGAAGTGTCCGGGCATGCAACAATGAAAGCATCCCTGACCTTTGCACTCGCCCCGATGGTGCCTCTTGCAGCTAGGGCACTCGGGATAGGAGAATCGGGTCTCAGTACCACCAGGACGACTCCCTCTGTTCTGGTTCCCCCGGAACCTCTGGTTCTGACTCGAGCCACCGGAAGCAGTGGGTGCTCTCTTCCTCTGATCAATGGGCGAACCACTACTCCCCCTGCTATAGCCTGATGCAGGAGGGGTAGGAGCTCCGCCACTCACCGGAGTACTGGCTGATTCTGACATACACCCTACAACGCCCTCAGCTCGCAGTGCTTTCTCCACCATCTGAGCATAGGTGGTGCTGTCATCGGTGGTGATCATCAGGTCATGCCTGATCTTGGGATTCAACCCGTCCAGATACTTCTCCTTCTTTCTGAAGTCGGTCGGCACAATTCCCGAGGCTAACCTCGCCAACCGATCAAACTGAGTAGTATACTCATTGACGCTCATGTTCTCCCGCTGGGTCAGGTGAGCGAATTCTTTCCTCTTGGCGCTTCTGACCGCCTCATTGTAATACTTTGCGTTGAAGAGTTCCTGGAACCTTTCCCAGGTCATGGTGGTGACGTCATGGATCTGAGACACCATGTCCCACCATACCAGGGCGTCCTCCTGGAACTGAAATGTGGCGCACACCACTCTATCGTTGTCGGTGACACCCATGAAATTCAGAATCTTGGTGATCACCGTCAGCCATTGCTCGGCTTTCACTACGTCCGGACCTCCCAGGAAAACCGGAGGTGCTTGCTTCCGGAACCGCTCATACAGAGGTTCCAATCTATGGGCCGCCACCACTATCTCGGCCTGGGCAGTAGGGGCAGGTGCCACTGAAACTACGGGCACTGGAACTGCAGGAGCACCCTGCTGTCTCAACCTCTGAATCTCGAGGTCTTGTTCTTCGATCCGGGCTTGCATTTCCGCAAACCGCGACTCCCAGTTTTGAGCTCCCTGATCGGCTGGGGGAGCCTGGGCAGCCTGTGGTGGGTTCTCATCACCCCGACCACGAGCCCTGCCTCGGGGACCTCTACCTCGGCCCCTAGCAGGTGGGGGAAACTGAGCTCCCTGTCCTTGGTTCGACCCTACGGAGTTGCCCTGACTCCTGGTAGTCCGCCTGGCGTCCATCTGATTAGAACCGCCTGCGAAACCAAGAGTTGGCATATCAGGTCGTATTCAAGGAGAGCTTACTAATGCCGCTCAATTTGGAAATTAAAAGTGAAACATGCGCCTATTCTACTATCAGGCTACTAACATGCTTCCTAACAGGCTTTTCTTTTTCATAACTGAATAAAATAAACTACTAAAGCAACAAAAGGCTTACTGAACCGTGAAACGAGCTAACTGCTGATGATGATTGTACATGTCGTGACGATCTTCGGAAGACAACCTGGCGGCTATGATACCAAATTGTAACACCCTAACTAACTTAGGCGTATTACGTGATTTTCAAACATACTCTGCAGCTCGTTGCTAATCAACGAGGTTTATGGAAAAACGTGATTAATTAAAATTTGCTTTTTAATTAAACTTATAAAATAATATTACAAAAGACTCGGGATCCCGATTATAAAATTATTTACAAAAAGTTTTAACTGTTTAACTGTTACATAAAATAAAGGTCGTCTAACGACCAGCTACAAAAATCAGCCTTGCTGTCCCGAGGATCGTACGCTCCAGGCCTAACCGCCCCGACTTGTACAATCTCATAAGCTCGCTCACGGTCCATCAGCTAAAGCCTTGCCTTTACCTACACATAAACGTAAACTGTGAGTCGACAGACTCAGTAAGAAAAGCATAAGAATACTCATACATAATTCTAACTGCCGTGTCCAACACGATACTGAGTCCCGCTACTGCCATGTCCAACATGGTACTGAGCCACTACTGCCATGTCCAACAAGGTACTGAGTTTTGAACGTTCATAGGGACGGTACTATTGACAAGTATCCTCCTGATCGGTCGAACCGGTCATACTCCGGCTGCTGGTCATACTCCAGCCTGTACCGACGGGATAGGTCAATAGCACGGAACCACCAACCAAATGTCAGCCTGATCGGTCGAACCGGTCATACTCCGGCTGCTGGTCATACTCCAGCCTGTACCGACGTGACAGGGTTGGATGGTTCGAAGCCTATATACATAACTAATGTAATCTAGTAGGCTTCCTACATGCACGCTAAACATGTAATCTACATATGCATACTGTTATACTAATCTTACCTGGATTCCGAATTCAGGTGTGCCGGTCAACCTGACTGGAACTGTAGCTGAGTGGCGGATTACTGGCTCCTAAACCATAAAAATCACAACGCTATAAGTGACACGCTAAATCACTTCCCGGGGACTTAAACTAGGAACTAAAAGTTTCCCTATCGATAAAAAGCATGGCAATACCCCTTAAAACATAAAAACGAGGAAAAACACGGGTTCTGAAAATTCCCCAACCGGTAGACCGGTTGCCCAACCGGAATTCCGGTTCTGGGAAATTCAGGACCCTCATCCGGAATTCCGGATGCACAACCGGAATTCCGGTTCCTCGCAGGCAGCAACATCAAATTTTCATAACTTGCTCAAATCAACCCCAAATCACTTCAAACTTTCCAGACCTGTTCCACACCTTCCCTAGAACATATCCAAGGCATAAAAACAACCCAGAAACCTCAAACACGAAAAATGCCATTGAAGCTCAAGCTTTGAGTTCTAAACTCAAACTTGAGCAAAACCACCTAATCATGCATTCCACTAGCTTAATTCTACTTAATCAAGCTTATCTAAGCCTCTGAAAACAACTAAGAACACCCAGCAACTTCACAACAACAAATTGAACCATTTCATTCAAAAATTCATAACTTTTTCACATAAAAATCTAACCAACTAGAACAAGAACTCTAGCATGCAATTCAATCTCATTAAACCTACTGAATTCAACACTTTAATCACAGAAACAACAACAACAATAACCAGCAGCAACAACACCAAAACATCATGCATGCATCACCATTTTCATCATTTTTTTCAAGAAATTACAACAAGAAAAGGTTAGAAACTTTACCAAAGATTTGAAGAACACTTAGATTGGATGAAACTAGCTTGAAAATTGAAGAAAAATCCAGCCCTTGAACCCCAAGCTTTCAGCCGAAAAAGAGAGAGAGAAAAGAGAGAAAAAGCTTTTCCAAAATTTCTAATTTTTTAAACTTAGAGATTTTTGATAAAGTGAATTAAGCCCCCATTACATCAACCTTATTTCAGCCAAATAATACTAAAAATAAACATTTAATTTTCAAATAAAAAGTCACTAAAAGACAAAACACTAATGGGGCAAAAAGACCATTTTGCCCCTCCACCATAAAATCACATAAATCATACTAAAGGGGTATTTTTGGGAAATTCTAAATTCCCGGCCATTCCCGACATTCCCAATGTCTAAAACCCGTCCCAAACTAATAACATGCTAAGTTGTGATTTCTACTGAGCCAAACGCCGAGTTCCAAAATACCGGGCACCGGAAATGCAAAATATGAAAACTACTGAATAACATAACCATGCATTTCTGAATTTCATAAATAACAGTAATAAATTATTTAAATAGCTATAAATAATTTCATAAATAATCATAATTAACCGATAATTTCCAAATTAACTAAGCGGGCTTTACAAGCCATGCCGTGAAACATGTTTTTCAGTTGATCTAGCTGTCCCTGTACGGCTGGGCTAACCTGCTCGGCATTCTGGTCAATTTGAATTACGTCAGCATCTTTATGAGCAGGAATTTGAGTACGGGTTCTGGGCTGCACGATCGTCGTGACATTCTAGTCGTCTACTCCCCTCCTTCTCTTCCGATCATTCCTTAGCTCATGGGTCCTGGCTACCTTAGCAATTGATTTGCTTGGTTGACAGGTGGAATGGCACCATTGATCTTGTTGGAACCATCACGTATGACTTCTCCTGATGAATTACTAGACAAGGTCTGCCCGCCTACCGCTAGGCCCACGAGTGGAACTCGTGATTGGGGATTGGGCGGCTGACCATTTGTAGTGTGGGAAGTATTCATCGCTGGATCTTCATCCGTCTAACCCAGGGGAATGACATTCGGAGGTTGCTGACCTACAGTTTGGTAGGCTTTTCGTATCAGCACGGTAGCTTGCTGACTACAATTTTTAATCTCTCCATGATGAGGCCTTAACGCCTCCATCTCTCTATCTCTCCACTTGGTAAACATACGCCTTTATTCTTCGAACGAGAGATTTATCGCAGTATGGAGTTCGTCTTGAGTGTTTGTTCCTGGCGGAACAGTTGTGTTATGAATGCCCTAGTTGGGTACAGAACTGTTATTCCCAGGCCCTTTCACACCAAGTGCGATTTCATCTAAAGGAGTTGTTACACCATTACCCACGTTTGCCTGCTGTCCAGGATTAATAGTTGGGGGAACCCTTGTGTTTCCTGGGTTCTGCAATGCAGGATCCACCGTCTGTGAATTTGCTCGATCAGTCAGGCCTCTACGAGTCTACACTATCGTATTTGTTGTTAGATTTTGAATAAAGAGCAATTCTTGATTCTGCTCTCAATGAAAGCACAGAAATTTTGACCTCGCTTTTAGCCAACGACAACTAGTCTAATTTAGTAAGAGATAAGTGATTTATAGCAATCGATATATAACAAAGCAATATAAAGACACAAGAATTTTATAGAGGTTCAACCCCGAGACGTTTCGTAATAGCCTAATCCTCGTTACTTGTATTGACTTAAGAGCAAGGAGAAAGGTTCATTTTCTTATAGCTCTTACAACAGTATCTCTGAATATGTATTCTTAGATAATATCTTTAGGGTATAGTCTCAACTAAACTGTTTGCGACCTTTTGCCCAGTGAACATGGATCACTATTTATAGGGCTGTCAACTTGGAGAGGAAGTGTTTCCCCTCTCGTTACAATAGATATAAGAAGAAGGATTACACGATCCCTACAGTATACATTGATCGTTGGATATATGCGGAATACATTGATCGTGGGATAAATGCAGAATACACTGATCGTGGGATCTTGGGTATGCCATATCTCTATTATCTGATCCCCAAGTTATAGGGATTTCGTTGATGACTCACAATG
Organism: Cannabis sativa; assembly: GCF_029168945.1. Classification (NCBI taxonomy): domain Eukaryota; kingdom Viridiplantae; phylum Streptophyta; class Magnoliopsida; order Rosales; family Cannabaceae; genus Cannabis; species Cannabis sativa. Next base: position 70,591,854 of record NC_083601.1, read on the forward strand.
CGGAAGCTGAATTCGCTAAGTGTTGGTTGTTCTACGTGGATTGCTGAAAGCTTAGCTCTGGGCATGCTAGCGAGGCATCCTGCTCGTACTGTTCCCTCTTAGCAGATACTCAAAGTGGATTCCACGTGTCACCATTATGCGATGCCACGTCAGAGTACAAAAATTGGGATAACATGAACGATGACCAAAAGCAGATTTTCTGTCTGACCAAGGAGGCTGAAGAGATGAAGAGGACTCATAAGACTGAACCTGAGGAAGCCCACAAAGAAGCAAAGGACAAGTCCAAGTCTTGTAATACACTCCAACAAGAACTTAATGCAGCCACTATAAAGCTCGAGGGCGCTGAGGCCAATGCTAAAGAACGGTGCAATGATGTTGCTCAACAATCCATTTACCGAGCTTGGATGGCAAATCCTGAGATGGACTTAAGTTTCTTGGGGGAGGGGGTCGAAGAAGTCTTAGCCTATTGCGAGAAAGCCTTAAAAGAAGAATAATAGGCAATTGAGTCTGAAGAAGATAAAGACCCGTCCAAGTCTCCTACTATGTAGGCTTGGTTTTTAACTATTTTTTCTTTTAATTATTTAGGAAATTGGTTTTTTGGCCGAGACAATGGTTTGCCCCTTGTGGAAATAATTTTGTAAAGACAGATTTGCATTGTTGGATGGTCAGCTTTACTTTTTATTTATTTCTTTTCGTTTGTTGCCTCATATCTTTCTATTTGAACATAATATGTTTGTTCATTTGCGTTTTTAATCATAACTTGAACAATTATATGGTGATCAAACTTAAGATGCTTTAAGTAACCATTTGTTATCCCATTTTTTTGACTATGAAGTGGCAGCATGTACGAGTGATACGTGTCCATCATTCCTTGTACTTGGGCAGAGAAATATTCCGAACAGACTTCAAGCAACATATCTGCATGCACATAGTCTGCTTGTCCGAGCAGAGTAAACGGCAGACTATCCAAGCAAAGCATGAAGTTAGTTCTCCGAGCTCTGTACCAAGACTTGACTACTTTAGAATAGTATCGTGAAGCCCAAGCATGAAGGTAATTCCTACAATCATGGGATTGTATCAGAGGGATATGGCAGGTTGTCTCAGTCCCTCATCTCAGGTATTCAAATTATGTAATAAATATTCTTACCAATTATAGATATTGTATGCAAAAGGGAAACCTTCCGTCATGCATTAAGCCCTATAAAAAGTGATCTACCTTCACTGTAAAAGGGATCGAAAAAATTGCTTTAAAGAGGGATCTAAGAGAAAACACTCGGAGATTTCATTGTGAGAGCTTTGACAGAGGAAACATCGTGTTCTTTGTTATCAAATAAATAAAATCTAAGTGGAGTACGCTATTACCAAACTAAAGGAGTCAAACCTCTTTAAAACATGGTGTTCTTTATTGCTTATTGATTTTTGCTCTGTTTTTATTATATTTCTAATCGCTTATTAATTGGCTCACTATCGTTGGCTCAAAGCGAGGTAAAAATTTTAGTGATTTCATTGTGAGAAAAAATCCATGTTCGTTCTTTGTCTTAAGTTTCAACAGGGACACAAAATGGTGGTGCAAACTCGCAGAGGCTTGGTTGATCAAAGTGACCCACTGGTGATAGATCATACTATGCAAACCCCAGGGAATACAAGGGTCGCACCAAGAACTAATCCCGAGTATCCTATTACAAAGCCACAAACTCTCGGCCAAGGTGTAACTTCCCCTCTAGCTGGGATCACACCGAATGTACAAGAGATTGGGACTACCACTTTTGCAGCCGATCAAAGCACTCCCAACATTGGAATCCACTCCACAACCAATGCTCAGAGGACGGTAGGGGATGACAAAGAGATTCAAAATCTCCGTGATGCCCTTGGACTCATGCATGGTCACACTAACACCATGCACCATGATAAGGAGCATCTCTGTGCTACAATAAACCTTTCATTTGATGAACAACGATGCCAGTTCATTTAGTGGAGGGATAGGGAGATGGAAACAATGAAGGCTCAGCAAGCAGCAATCGATGAGCAAACAAGGCAGGCTACCGTACTGATACAGAGAGCCTATCAAGCTATTAATCAGCAACCAGCTGCTGCGTCTAGTATCCCACTAGGAGGTACAGAAGAAATTACTCTTGGGCATACCGCCTAGACTCATAATTGTCAGTCGTGTTGGGTTTTATGCCCTAAATAAAACTCATTTCAATATAATCAGATTAACTTATTAATGTAGATCAGAAATAACATTTAATGTTGCATGGTTCACATGATTTATTTCATGATTATATGTACATAATGTATGAATTCTATTTAAGTCCAGAACATATCAATTTGTTAATAATTATAGTGTTGTCAACATAGTGGAATATAATCTTAATTATATGTTCGAAAGTTTATTCCCAGATTTGTCAGGACACTGGATTTAGACTGACATGGTATAATCAGCGATAGGTATTCTTACACCTTGGTTAAGTGTTATGTCCTTTCCAGGACATTGGCAAAGTTTACCAGCATCAGATGTATGGAGTATACATCGGAAGGGAACGATATTGAACTTTGATTAGATATATTAGAATCTACCTTAATATCTATTCAATACAATATCACCTGTTGATCCTAGATCAAATGATCTTAATCTTGATATGATTAGATTCAATCTCAAGATTGTTATTCGTGTTCTTTGATTTGTTAGTTAAGCCTACTTTTGGGTCAGGGTGATACGTACATTTTGGGAACACGGTAGTGTGATTGAGTGGGAGCGCTAACATAAATATGGAATCTATAGCTTCTATCTGGCGAATAGAAAGTAAAGGATGGTTTCCTTCGAGCTTAACCAAACGAAAATAAATGGTGGAGATCTCATTTCACTTAGCTTAAATATCATTTATACAGGGTTAAGTGTTTTAAGGATAAAATACATTGTAGGGTGTTAAGGTAATTTAATCCCTTTACAGTGCAAATCATCTATATAGAGGATCATTGATCACATTAGGGTTCTAACAATGGATAACTAATGACGTGTTTATATCGTCGAACATATAGAGCGTTCTATATACTTAGAGTGCAATTCTAAGTTCTATGCGTGGATTCAACGAAGAATTAATTAGTCAGTGAATTTAAGATATAAATTCTTGATCTACTTATTGGAAGCTCGGATATATAGACCCATGGTCCCCATACTAGTTGAGACCATACTGCTTGTAAGACTCAGTTAATTGATTTTGATTAATCAATTATAATTCTAAAGTTAGGCTATGTCTAGTTTATGAATTTTGACTAAGCAAGGGCAAAATTGTAAAGAAAGAGATTCTAGGTTTATTTATTAATTAAGAGACTTTATATGTCCAATTAATAAATATATTAAATGACAATATTATTTAATAATTAATTTTAGTTATTAAATAATTAGAATTGGCATTTAAATGATTGATATTGAAAATTGGCGTTTTTAAGAAAATCAGATGCAGGAATGATAAAACAGCAAAATTGCATAAGTGAGGCCCATTATCCAAGCCCATGGCTGGCCACACTTTATGGGTTTTGTCATTTATTTTTTCATTATTTTAATGCCAAATAATTCTAACCTAAACCTAGGTGGTTACCTATAAATAGATAGTGATGGCTCTCATTGACACTTGAACTTCTGTCATATGAAAACTGAACCTCTATCTTTTCTCTATAGGCCGAACCTCTTCCCTCTTCTTTTCTTCTCTAAATTTGGAATTCCTTGAGTGAATGAGTGAGGGCCCACACACATCAAGTGGTATCTCAATCATAGTGTGTAAGACTGTAGAAAATCAACCAAAAAGAAGGAGATTCAGCATCAAAGGAAGGAGAGAAAGAGATCCAGGTTCAGATATTGATAATGCTCTGCTACAGAAAGGAATCAAGGGCTAGATATTCTAACGGAAGGAGTCATTATATTCCCCCGCACCCAATGTAAGGTTTCCTAAACTTTATATGTGTTTATTTCATTGTTTTAGAATTCATATTAGGATGTTAATAAAACATACTTCTAGTAAATCTAGATCCTGGTAAAAATAATATCCAACAACTGGCCTCAGAGCCATGGTAATGATTTACTTTCATGAAATATGAATTAAAACGATGTTATATGTTGATTTGGATTGTTTCATGTGGTTTATGTGCTTATTTCGATCTGGAATTATTTTTCTGGAAATTAGACGAAATATTAATAAGTTTAGGCTTTTACAGAACCTAATTTGGATTTTTTATGAATTAGTTATGATTTTTTGAAGTTGAACGAAAATATCACGATTTGAATGCACACACCCGCGCGCACGCTCTTGGGCTCGCTCGGACAAACACGCTTCAGACAACATGCGTGTCCGAGCAGGCTTGGTGGCTGCACGCAGCCTCGTTCCTCGGCCAAGCTCCCCTTCCGCGCGCGTAGGGGTATGCATTGCATACCCCTGCGCCTCAAATCTTGTTTTCGTCATAACTTTTGATTCAAAAATCGTTTTTCATTGAAACAAAAGCCAAATTTTTGTAGAATTTTGTGTAGAATCTAAATTTTCAATTAAAAATCTAATTGTCAAAATAAATTAATTTTTATTAATTTTTTAATTAATTAAAATTAGTTTCTGATATTAGTAGGCTTTGAATTTTGAAAATTTGATTTCTCACAAAGGAGCCTTATGGTTATTTTTGAAATTTTAGATTATTTTATTTATTATAATTATAAGATCAGATATTATTTTTAATTAAATTTTAAATGATCATACTTTGATATTAAAATATTATCTTTTAAAAATAATCTTGTTCAAATTCGAAATTTCCTAACCATATCATATCTTTTCCAAATTTGTTATTTTCAAAATATATTTTATTAATTAAAATTATAAGATTAGGAATATGTTAGGTTTAACATTTTATCTTATTAGATATTTTTTTATTAAAATTATATTTTTGCAAAAATAACATGAAATTTGAAAAATTGGTTAGTTTAGTTTGAATAGATATTTTAGGGTTTCAAACCATAAATTTTTTTAACTTATTATTTTATTATTTTTTATTTAAATATTCTAACCATATAAAATATCTTATTTTTCAATTAGTTTATTTATGTAATATTTAAATTTATTAAATTATAAGACTCAGAATATAATAAAATATCTAAATTTAAAATTCAAGATATTATATTATATTATATTATATTATATTATCTTATTAGAAATTTTAAATAAATTTAAATTTTGAATAAACTTGATATTTGAAAAATTGGTTAGATATTTTTGATTTTTTGTTAGAATTTAAGAAATTTAGGAGTTTGTTGAATTTTGAATTTTTTTTTCAAATATTCTCTAACAACCTAAATTTGAATTCTAGTTAAGATATTTATTTTAAAATTTAAATTTATTTTAAATTTTAAAATTGAGATATTTTAGCTTACTTTCCAGGTATTCCAGATAAGTTATTTTTTTGTATTGTTTGATTATATTATTATGTATTCAAAATTTTTTTTACAAACCTATTATTTATTTGATCTAAATTGCTATGATTAACTTGTTGACATATCCAATGATCTGATTTTAATCATAGTTTAATTAACAATAGATCTTATAAAAAATTTGTAACAAGTAAATTTTGCAATTTCTTTCATCTGTGTAAACCTAGTAACATGATAGGGCCCATCCAAATCTTTTGACCTGTGTGAGCCTATATGTTTGCTATTGGGCTTAGATGCATATAGGAAGCCCATTTAAGTTTTACTAAGTAAATGGACTAGGTTGCTAAAATAAATTTTGACATAAGTAAATTTATTTAGGCCCAATTAGATTTGGGCTTATTCAATGAATAACAATTGTTTATTTAAAGGTTAAATTCCTCTCTTTTGGGCCTTGTGTGAGAGTTGGGGGCCATAGAAGTGGGTACGACATACTGAACCCAACTCCCCTTCACATGAACTACCCCAATTGTGAAGGCTCATTTGCCTTATTTAAATAATTGTATTAGGTTAATTATATTAGTCTAACCTAATTAAAATTGAATTAGCAACATAATTAACTTTTAAAATATATGAAATTTAATTTTTCATTTAATATTTTAAAGTTAATTTTAGAAAAACACTTAGTAAATGAAATTATTCTAGATAGTTATTTCTAGAACTAGTTATTTTTTCTAATATTTAATTAGGAAAACATCATAGATTGTGAAATTAATTGTTTAATAATTAATTTTGGTACAATCTAAGTTAAGTATATTTTTCCTAGTATTAATTAGAATTAATAATTAAGTCTTCTCTATACTTAATTATTTATTTCTTGAATTTAATATATTTAATTAAATTGAAAATTTAAATATTTAAGTTGATTTTCATCATGATACTTAAATATAATTATTTTCATGTTAATTAATTAAAATTGAAAATTATTTTGAGTTTGAAATCTTATTTCATATAACTTAAATTTGAATAATTTTCAAAATATATTTTATTTTATTTTATTAATCTTTTCCACAATTTTGAAATTGCATTTCTTAAATGCAAAAATTTCAAATTTTATTTGAAAAATAGATTAAAGTTGTGAGTTATTTATTTTAATTTTGGACCAACTTAAATCAATAATTTTTTCATTTAATGATTAATTAAAATAAATGAAGTAAAATATATTTAATTAGAAAATGAAATAATTAGTCAACAAAAATCTAGATAGATATTATATATTTTTGCTTGAAGTATTTTTCCAGTGTATTTAATTAAATAGAAAATTAATATTTAAGTTGATTTTCATCATGATACTTAAATATTTTAAATTTTTCTTATATATTTAATTAAATAGGAAAATTATATTTTTTTGTTGTAAATTAATTTTATTAATTAATTTTGGGTCAACATTAAATTAGAATAATTTTCCAGAATTTATTTTTATTTTATTTTAAAGCTTTTTTTTCTTTTCGAAAATAATATTCTTAAATACTTCAATTTTTCGAAATGCAATGTATATTTATAGAAAATTAAATTTGAGTTGTAAATTAATTTAAATTAATTTTGTAACAAGTTAAATTGAATATTTTTCTAAATATTTATTGGAAATTATTACTAAGATGGAAATAATTCATGTTATTTTCATATCCATCTAAGTAAAATTTATAAATATTAAATTAAAACTTATATTTAGAATTTTTTATTCTAAATTGGAAATTTTAATTAAATAAATATATATTTAAAATAAATTGATTAAAATAAATATTAGAAGAAAATACACTTTAAATAATAAGCTTTATTATTAGGACATTCGATCTCCATTGTTGGTTTTACATTGCTTTTGTTTTAGTGAGTAATCCTCCCTAATGGAGGAACGTTCATTAGCAAGTTAGCATCGTTTAATCTCGAAAGATAAGTAGCTTTGTAAGTGTTTTATATGGTATGGATCACCCTAATGGTGGCGACTGTATTTGACTTACAAGATATGAAACAATGGTGGAAGCTCATAAGATAGAATAGCCTTGACTCTCGCCTAAACGGGACAACGCTGGATTCCAATCTTGATCGAATAAAAGGTTGCTAGAATGTTTAACATTTTAGATGAGCTAACAACTCTATTCAATGGATGGTAGCTTTGACTCTCGCCTAAACGGGACACTGATATCAGTTTGTTGAAGACCTTGGAAATTATTTAGGATTGTATGTTTTAGTATTTTCACTTGTCATTCCTACTTGCTATATATGTTTAATAATTTCTGAATTGTTTATGAATGTATATTGAACCATGTTATTTTCTGTTATTAAATTGTAGTTTAATTTTGAATCTTCATTATTTGTCTAACTTGGTTTGTTTATCTAATGAGATAAATCCCTAATGGATTTTCACTATTAGACATACATAATAGTGTTAGATCTCAAAAGATAAATATTGTATATGCAACATCTAGCTGTTCATCAATTGATGACACCTTAGACTAGTATTTTTACAATATGAAACAAGAAGATTGTATAAATAAGATTACTTTGTCTTTCGCTAATCAAAGCATCGTTGGATTCTTATTTAAACAACGAAATTATCCTAATTCCTCGTAGCTTATTCATTTCGAATTAGCTCAATAACATATCATTGTATCAATGGTCTATAAATCATTTCGTGTAATTCTATTTTTTCTCTTCAGAAATTAAATGACGCATATGATTATCATCCCAAAATTCTATTCCAAAATGATATAAATCCTCAATCTTAGAAATCTCCTACTTGTATGGGCAAATCTGACTTAGAGGTTAAATTAGTAGTGGTAGTCCAAGGAAGAATTACTCATGATATTTGGTATAAATTTAAGTCTTTTTAGATTCCAAACAGAAATTTTCATATATTTCTAATTCCAGGATACAATACAGTTACACTTGCACAGGTGTTTAATAACCATTTTCTATCAATGGATTCAAACTGTACGGAATATGAGTTTAGTATTCTGTGACTAGGATCCACTTGCAATATTCTAAGAACTCTTTGTTGTAACTAAATCTAAGTCATCAAAAAGACACAACCACATTTTTATTAATCTATGGCATTCATATCTTGTTCATAGTGGTTTTGACAAGATCAATCTCTACAAAGAGTTAATATGCCTATATCCACTGAAAGTAGTTCATCTCATTCGCAGATGGATGTACATTTAGGGGTGGATATGAGTTGTTCGTTGTATTCTTAAAACGAAAACTCTAGATTATACCTTATGCAAAGAAATTTGAAATGTTTGAAAAATTTCATGGATTTCTAGCAATGGTGAAAACTATTAAGGTAAGTGGTTAAAGATCTTGCGAACTGATAGGGTGGAGAAATAGTTAGTAGATACGCAGTTCAAAGATCATTAAATTGATTTTTGAATTATATCCAAACTTACCTCCCCAGAAATTTTGATTTGCATATTGATGATTAGTTACTAGTCGTTGCCTAAGTCCTTCTATGGTAATACAATTTTAGAATGATGCAATGGTTGTATACTTAATGTAAATCATTACTAGATTCATGGATGACCTAATCAAAATCTTAAGAAAAGCTAGAACTGTTAACCATGGTTTGTTAGCTATTCTAAGTGATTAGGGGTGGACCATCCCATAGTCAATAGATAAGAAAGTGTTTGTTTAAACAAATAATACTTTTCTAAGATAATGACTAAGTCTGAAAATAAAGTAGAAAATATAGGAGATATTTTTCTTGATTCCAAAAGTATTCTATCATCTTATTTGACATATGATGATCCCACTGCCTCTGTTGTCTTGTCACAACCGAAGAGATCAATACCATTTAGTTTTCTTCGACATAATTCACGGTACCTTGTCGTAGTGGGAGAATTTCTAGGAACTCACCTTCTTATGACTTGGAAGACACTAGTGATTAAAATCCATTGTGAGTTTAAACAAGTAATGGATTGTCAAGATAAGAAACTAAGAAGAAAAGCCAAGAGAACTATGGTTTAATCCATTCACATGGAGTAACCTAAATTTTTTTATTACAAGGACATAAAAGGAAACTTTCGTTAATAAGTCTATTCAATGGACTTAACAAAACATCCTATTCCTAGTATTATAGGTTTGAGTTTATCTAAACCTATGGCTTGTGGTATACATGGTAATTACTTACTCTAATGCAAGTAACTTACTTTAGTAAGATGCTGAAGCATTTTCTTTCAAATGGCAATCTATAGAAGCTTCTCGACTTCTAGGCATAGATTTTATTTATCTAAGGAAATGTCTCAACTATTCCAGAAAAGTTAAAGCCATGAAAGAATTTCTTAAATCAACAGTGAGAGGTCTTAGATATGCTTTTGTATGCCTTAGACCAGACACCTGCTGTTGAGTGGGAGTAATGAGTTGGTATCAGATTAATCCAGGAGAAGAACATTGGAAGACAATCAAGTAAATCTTAAGATTAAGAAGAGGAACTATATGTTAGTCGATAAGGGTGTGTTCAAAACTCTTAGACTACACCACATCAAATTTTAAGACTTGCCTTTTTGTTAGAAAGTCTGCTGATAAGATGGTGATTACTCTGGGGGTGGAATAGTTATTTTGGAGAAGTGTAAGAACCTATTTGAAGTCTCTAGGTCTACCTGAAAGGGACTGAATGTTAAAGTTGCAGGAAAGGTACTTATTCAGTCTAAGGAAAGTTCTATACAACTGTGGCACCGTTCCAACCTGCCTTAACTACTAGGGTTACTTGCTGAATAACCAAGAAGTAGTTGCCAAAGGAATAGAATCCAGTATCCCAAAAGAGTAGACATATAGAGAGGAATTTCACATTATCAATGATTTTGTGATTAAGGAAGAGTAATGGTGGAGAAAAGGTTGTGTTTAATTCAACCTTTCAGATCCTATTACGAGGAGTTTACTATTACTACACTTGATTTGTATATCAAGGTGTTGAGATTATTTGAAATGCACATTTTGTTTTATATTAGTGCAAGTGGGAGTTTGTTGGGTTTTATCCCCTAAATAAAACTCATTTCAATATAATCAGATTTACTTATTAATATAGATCAGAAATAACATTTAATGTTGCATGGTTCACATGATTTATTTCATGATTATATGTACATAATGTATGAATTCTATTTAAGTCCAGAACATATCAATTTGTTAATGATTATAGTGTTGTCAACACAGTGGAATATAATCTTAATTATATGTTCGAAAGTTTATTCCCTGATTTGTCAGAACAATGGATTTAGACTGACATGGTATAATCAGCGATAGGTATTCTTACACCTTGGATAAGTGTTATGTCATTTCCAGGACATTGGCAAAGTTTACCAGTGTCGGATGTATGGAGTATACATCGGAAGGGACCGATATTGAACTTTGATTAGATATATTAGAATTTACCGTAATATCTATTCAATAAATTATCACCTGTTGATCCTAGATCAAATGATCTTAATCCTGATATGATTAGGTTCAATCTCAAGAGTGTTATTCGTGTTCTTTGATTTGTTAGTTAAGCCTACTTTTGGGTCAGGTGATACGTACATTTTGGGAACACGGTAGTGCAATTGAGTGGGAGCACTAACATAAATATGGAATCTATAGCTTCTATCTGGCGAATAGAAAGTAAGGGATGATTTCCTTCGAGCTTAACCAAACGAAAATAAATGGCGGAGATCTAATTTCACTTAGCTGAAATATCATTTATACAGGGTTAAGGGTTTTAAGGATAAAATACATTGTAGGGTGTTACGGTAATTTAATCCCTTTACAGTGTAAATGATCAATATAGAGGATCATTGATCACATTAGGGTTATAACAATGGATAACTAATGACGTGTCTATATCGTGGAACATATAGAGCGTTCTATATACTGAGAGTGCAATTCTGTGAATTTAAGATATAAATTCTTGATCTACTTATTGGAAGCTCGGATATATAGGCCCATGGTCCCCATACTAGTTGAGACCATACTGCTTGTAAGACTCAGTTAATTGATTTTGATTAATCAATTATAATTCTAAAGTAAGACTATGTCTAGTTTATGAATTTTCACTAAGCAAGGGCGAAATTGTAAAGAAAAGAGATTCTAGTTTTATTTATTAATTAAGAGACTTTATATGTATAATTAATAAATATATTAAATGAAAATATTATTTAATAATTAATTTTAGTTATTAAATAATTAGAATTGGCATTTAAATGGTTGAATTTGAAAATTGGCGTTTTTGAAAAATCAGATGCAGGAATGATAAAATAGCAAAATTGCATAAGTGAGGCCCATTATCCAAGCCCATGGCCGGCCATACTTTATGGGTTTTATCATTAATTTTTTCATTATTTTAATGCCAAATAATTCTAACCTAAACCTAGGTGGTTACCTATAAATAGATAGTGATGGCTTTCATTCACACTTGAACTTCTGTCAGATGAAAACTGAGCCTCTATCTTTTCTTTATAGGCCGAACCTGTTCCCTCTTCTTTTCTTCTCTAAATTTCGAATTCCTTGAGTGAATGAGTGAGTGCCCACACACATCAAGTGGTATGTCAATCATAGTGTGGAAGACTGTGGAAAATCAGCCAACAAGAAGGAGATTCAGCATCAAAGGAAGGAGAGAAAGAGATCCAGGTTCAGATATTGATAATGCTCTGCTACAGAAAGGAATCAAGGGCTAGATATCTGAACGGAAGGAGTCATTATATTCCGCTGCACCCAATGTAAGGTTTCTTAAACTTTATATGTGTTTATTTCATTGTTTTAGAATTCATATTAGGATGTTAATGAAACATACTTGTTAGTAAATCTAGATCCTGGTAAAAATAATATCCAACAAGTCGTCCAATCCCTTGTCACAGGTTCATCCTGTGGGCCAAGTGGTAGACGGCAAGACCCTATCTGACTATTCTTTAGGTGGAGTTATACCTAATAACTTCATCCAAATTGACAGTTCTGGCCAACCCACCGGCCAAATCAGTCAAAAACTGAGGCTACCCGGTGCATCAATGTTCAATAGATTGGGTGCAGTCGATGATCTTAGGAATAATTTGAACAGAAGAAGAGGCTGGATGAAAAATACGTTCAAAAAGCCACTCAGCCAGGCATCCACATCCAGGACCCAACTTTAAGAGATCCTGACGTGACATAGGTCGGTTAAGAGGCTGAACCGGTTCACCCATCTATGCAAGCACAGTTAGATGAACTAAAAAATATGTTTCAAGGCCTGACTGGCCCAAAACTCACTTTTCTCGAGCTGGACCGAGCACGCGTATCACCTTTCACCCCTGAGATCAAGGTTCTTGAGCTACCCCTAAAGTTCAAGATGTTGACCTGGAAGATGTACACTGGAAAAGAGGATCCCTTGACACATCTTAAATATTTTGAGCTGCAAATGGATCTGAAGGTGTACGGGGTGATGTGCGGTGTAGGGTATTCCCTGCTACCCTTTCGAAAGTCGTACACCAGTGGTACTTCAAGCTACCAACAGGGAGATTTAATTCATGGAAAGCTTTTTCCTCAGAATTCCATGCGCAGTTCTCCTCTTCTCGTCAACTCCCATTACATCTAGAAGACCTGGTTGAAGTAAAACAAAGACCAGGAGGGCCCCTCAGAGCCTACATAAGCTCGTTCATGACAAACGTTATGAAAGTAGCAGGATTAATTGAAGAGGGGAGGCTGGCCGCCATACTGGGGGTCATCGAGGTACTCAGGGAACTGTGGAAGGACACTAACAGATGTGGCCGCGTGGGGTCTATGGCAGAGTTTCTGGACCGAGCAGATGAGTTTATCAAGCTTGAAGAGGCCATTTAGGGAGGAGATGTGGAGCCTAAATAGGGCCAACCACATGTCCCCGCGGTGGGAGCACCTGCTCAGAGCCCACAATATCCTTGTAGCTCAACTCCAGGTGGAAAAAGATCTAATAACAATGGCAGGCAAGGCAACGGAAAGAAGGGAAAGTTCACAGGAAAAGTAGAACGCACCCCTAGAGAAAATGCCTCCAGGTTCACTGCCTTCTCTGTCCTAACTGACGACATAGAGACAATCTACACGGCAACTCAGTTTATGGTCCCATACAAAAAACCTGCCCCCATGAAGAAGGACATAAGTAAGAGAGACACGTCCAAGTTTTGTTGTCTTCATGGAGACTACGGCCACGGAACGAATGAGTGCAACAACTTGAAGCAGGAAATTGAATTCATAATCAGAAAGAATAACCTGCACTATAGAAGTACGTCAACGCAAATCAGAATCAATGAGCTGCCCAAGCAGACAATAATCAAGATCTACTAATGCCTCCACCAGTTGACGGGCATTTACAAGTCATTATTGGGGGCCCACATGTAGCTGGACACTCGGGCAAAGCTCGAGAAAGGTATGCCCGAACCTTACACTATGAGCAAAAGGAAGTAGTTTTGGTCATAGAGGAGAGAAAGCCAAAAATTCCACTGGTAGGGGAACCCACTATAACTTTCACTGAAGCAGATGTTGTCCACATTCGCTTCCCACACAACGATCCCTTGGTCGTGGAAGTACAGATAGAAAATAAAACAGTGGCCTGGACCATGATAGACAATGGAGCCTCTGCAAATATTCTGTTTAAGACACCATATGAGAAGATGGGACTCCAACTCAAAGATCTAATCCCCTGTGCCAAACCGGTGTATGGTTTCTCTGGCCAGAGTGTTGCACATTTGGGGAAAATTTGTCTATCCCTCACTATTAGAGAAGCTCCGAAGAGCACAACTGTGATGGCACAATTTTTGATAATTGATGTCCCATCAGCTTTAAACGTCATTTTAGGCCGACAAGCCTTATATGACCCGAAAGCTATCAAATCAATTTTCAATTCGTGCATCAAGTTCCTAACAAATAATGGGGTAGGGTGCCTAAAAGGGAATCAACAAATTGCACGGGAGTGCTATAACCTTTCCCTGACCAAGGCCAAAAAAGAAAATTCCTCCAGCCAGAGTTCGGACAAGGGGAAAAGTATTGCCCAATAGGAAGTCATTCAAGGCCGGGACAAGGATGTGGATCCCCAACTTGGGGAACCAAATACAAATGTTTGCCTAGTAGAAGAATTGGAAGAGATAGAAATCGACCCAAATGTCCCGACCAGGAAACTTTAAATTGGCAAAGGTTCGTTGCTTGAAGTAAAATAAGCTTTAATAAGATTTCTAAGAGCAAACCTTGCCTGGTCGCGCGAAGACATGGTCGGTATCAATCCTTCTATAATATCTCACATCCTAAACATTGATCCTTACTTCTATCTCGTTCAACAAAAAACAAGATTATTAGACAAAGAACGGGCACAGACATTAAAAGAAGAGGTAGAAAAACTACGCAATAACAAGTTCATGATTGAAGCTTTCTATCAAGCTTCGGTAGCTAACCCCTTACTGGTACCTAAGCCCAACAAAAAATGGCAAGTATGTGTTAATTTTACTAATCTCAACAAGGCGTGCCCCAAAGACTGTTTTCTACTTCCAAGAATAGATCAACTTGTGGATGCAACAACCAGGCACGAAATCCTAAGCTTTATGGATGCCTATTCGGGGTATAGTCAAACTAGAATGCATCCACCAGAGCAAGAACATACACGTTTCTGAATAGATATGGGTCTGTATTGTTATAAAGCCATGTTGTTTTGTCTAAAGAATGCTGGTGCTACCTATCAAAGGTTTGTGAATTAAATTTTTAAAGACCAAATTGGACAAAACATGGAAGTAAACGTCGATGACATGCTCATCAAATCTAGGAAGGCTCGAGAGCATATATATGACATGGAGAATGCTTAAAAATCATCAGAAAATACAACATGAAACTCAATCCCTTAAAGTGCTCCTTTGGAGTCAGCTCGGGTAAGTGTTTTGGTTATATTGTTAATGCTCAAGGTATTGAAGCCAATCCTAAGAAAATTCAAGCCCTTCTCGATATGAAATCACCAACAAAAACTAAAGAAGTCCAAAGCTTAAATGGTCGGATAGCCCCACTCAATAGATTTGTTTCAAAGTTAACAAATAAGTGTGTTCCTTTCTTCAACATCGTTCAACGTAATAAGAAATTTGAATCGACAGAGGAATGCGAGAATGCCTTTCAAGAAATAAAAAGACAACTTGCAAAACCTCCTGTACTCTCAAAACCCCAAGACAGAGAAGAGTTAGAAATATACTTAGTTGTTAATGCCAATTTTTGTTAACTGTATTTGAGCCTAGACAGTGATAGATTTTCACAAAAAATAATAGCAGAAAAAGAAAGATATGAACACAAAGGTTTTTACGTGGTTTTACAGTTAAAATTCTTCATAGTTCACGAGTCAATCTTATTAGATTTCTGGTATAGCTCTAGGACTGTCTTCTCTTATGAAATATTCGCCCCCTTTTCAATACAACATGCCTCTATTTATAATTATATCATAGGGCAGTTAATTAAATAGTTGACTGATATCTTATAATAATTATCCCCTGAAATTGTGGGGTTTGATATCATACCAAGTAAAATAAATGTGGTTAACATTTGAAAATCACACAGCTATAATGGGTCCGCTTATACCAGGTCAATATAAATGTGTATTAAATACGTAATAAATCGTAACATTCTGGGATGTCTTGATGGGAACATAGCATCAGTAACCTTGGTAGAGAGCTGGAGCTTTTCACATGTTTTCGAAGGGTTGATGATGTAAGCCTCGTCGTTCCTGTGCTTGAAGACATAATGCTCCATATGAAAATTGCAGTTCTTGGCAACAAGGTGAACTTCAATAGCCAACATCATTTGAATGTCAGCTTCTATCTGAGAGAACTGACTCGACGGAGCTGTGAATCCCATTGAAAGATGTCTGGAGCTGATTAGTGAAGGTACCACGAGCGTGCCTTCATATAATGAGATGGACGCCTCTTTATCAATTGTTTGGGTTTACCCGACTGTTATACTTAGTTTGTATACTGTGTATTATACGCTAAGTGTCTTAGCAGTCATTATATCTTGCTTACGTCTCTTCATGCGTAACGAGGTTGATGCCTCATTTTGCTCATCTCATGTCATATGGTTTCTCATTAATGCGCAAGACAACAGTTTGTATATCTTTATCTCACGTAAGACCTTTCAGTCAGCAAGTTGTAAATATACTCTGTCAATCCTGTATTAATGAGTTATTCCATTTTCAAATATAATTACCATTACATTTTATTGATTCACATTCTTCCTAGTTTGACACGTGTCCTCCTCTGAAATAGTAGCTGAATTTTGGGTATAAAAACTTATTCCAATTCTTTAATTGGTTCAAATAAGTTTCTTTCATCTTGAATTCGAGGATCAAGATCTTCATACTTCTTTTTGCTCTTCTCTATCAATACTGCCATTAACTATGACCATCTTTTCTGTGTTGTAGCTCTATGCGATAGCAATCGCGAGCTAACATCTGATTGCCTCGCACTACTCCCACACCCTCTAGACTTTGAAATTTTAGGGATAAATGCTTGATCGAACTAACTTCCCCCAGTACGATCAATGCTGCATGACCCAGTAATATATTGTAAGTTGATGGCAGGTCGACAACCAGAAAATCTTGCATAATTGTGGCGGATAGAGGTGCCTCACCCAAGGTTAATGCGAGTTCAATTATACCTTGACAGGCGATACTTTCGCCAGTGAATCTGCATAGATTTACCATGCAAGGCCTCAATTTTGCCTTTTCGAGCCGCATCTTCATCAATGTTTCCCTGTTTCACTGAACACCCGTTATCTATCAACACCCTCTTTATCCTTTTATTGGCGAGTTGGATAGTAATCACTAATGGATCGACGTGAGGGTACCTCATGTTCTTCTCATCTTCCTCTGAAGATATAATTGGAGGTTCTTTAGTTTTTACCTTCATGGAAGGTTCTGGAGCAAATACTGACTGCACATTTTTCATTTCCTTCACGTACCTCTTTTGGGCATAACTGTAACGCCCTAACAATTAGGCATGCTACTTGAGGTGATTAAGAAATGTTAATCCTTTAAACGGAATTACTAGTAAGATAACCGCGGGAAAATTTAAACATTAAACGAAAACAGAATGAAAATAAAACTTGTAATAACTTTAACTTTACAACCAAAATGACATGTTTTGGGATCCCAAAATATTTTATAAAATATTACCTGTCCTTTCCACTAGTCGACCTAAGCGACAAAATCAGAGTTACAAAAGCACATCACTGGTAGACCGCAACCCGCTTGGTCTCGTGTGGCCCGAACATGTACATACATCGCCCAGCTTTAGCACTTATGGCTGATGAGAGACAGACTTATCCTATCCTGCACAGTAGAGCACCCGTGAGTCAAGACCAGCAAGACAATATAATTATCAATAATCATCATTAACACATCACATAAATATTAATGCCATTTCATATCTGTCTGTATGACACAGACCCGCGTGTTACACTCACACGCCTATTTATCTCTATGTGGCATAAACCTACGTGTTACGCTCACACGTCTATTTACAATAAGGCCTTAGAATGGTTTATCTCAGTTCTAGTTACCGAGTCCAACCTGATTATGCCTTGAACGCATATATATAACATGGCATAGCACATTCACATTAATAATCACTAGGGAAATAATCCTAGACCATTAAACCGCTCATGTTAGGGTGATAATCCTAATCCTAGTTTCCAAATATCAACATATATAATTTTCAATATAGGCGCCACCTTGCATTCTTTACGTGCTAACTACTATCATACCTGATGTCCCGCAAACATGGAGATTCCAAATCCCTGGGTGCTCCTGACAAAGTGCCGCTAATCTTAGTCATAATTTTTGGGATTTGTAAGTATAGGATTAATCCCTGAATCCATTTCCACAACTTATAAATTTTGCATTCAAATTACAGATAATCACATAGAGCTCGGAACGAGCTTTCGAACAATATAAAGAACGTCTCAAACGTAGTCCCGAGTCAAAAGGTTTGGCGAAAGCAAAAAAAAAAATAATAAATTGCCATTATCATGGTCACAACCAGACCTATGATAGTCGCGACCATTGGGTTTAAAAACCCAGAAAACCCAGTTTTCAGCTTCGAAAAATGCATCAAAACTCACTGAAATTCACCCCAAACATGCATAAATCCCAAAATCATTTCCAAAAATAATTATCAACATAATAGAGAGTTAACCTACAAATTTCATGCATCAAAATCCAACAATATAGACCATCTAAATTCAGATTTAACAACACAAAAACTAGGCCCCAAACATTGAGCAAAATTCACCAAATCCCATCTTCAAGAGCTTAAACACAAGAACAAAACTCAACTATAAATTCAGAGTTGCACAAATTAAAAAGAGAACCAATCTAAACTCAAAATTCCTCTCAAAACACAGCATAAAGCATCTTACATAAATCTTTAACGCAATCAAGCATTAAGTATTACAAATTACACTAATATCAACATACATGCATCTCAAGAACATTCAAAGCTCAAAGACCTATTTATCCACTTCCATTTTAGCAACAATTTCAAATTAAAATAGTAAGAAAACTACCTCCAAATCTTCAACTATTCAAGCTCCAAAGAAGTCACAAAATCAAGTTGAACACAAGCTATTTCTCCACAAATTCACAAGTTGATAAAGATGGATAAAGAGAGAGACGCGAATCATTTTGGGGGCTGAGAAACAAACTGAAAAAAATGCATTTACTTCATTTAAAATTTCTTTTTTGTTGTAGATAAAATAAAGGGTCAAAAAGACAATAATGCCTATGGGGCCATAATAAAGCATAGGCAGCAAGCAAGGGTAAAAATATCATTCTGACATAACACCCAATTCAATTAATTTTTAGATTTATCACACATTAATAAAATGCCAATAAATAATCTCGAAAATTAATTTTGGCCCCGAACCCGGTTCGGCGCAAAATTCCTAATTGTGACTATACCGCGTCGACTTGTCAAAAAACACCTAAAAAAGGACACAAAAAGTACACTATATAATAATATAGTCCAATAGCACGTCATTTAATTAAATTCACTGTTTTACCCTTCCTGGGTAAAAATTACGAAAACGCCCATGGCTCACCAACGGGATCTTAACTTGTCATACACCATATTAATTCACATATAATAAAATATATAATAATATAATTCAACAATAATACACATTTAACTAGTTAGGGTTTGCTAATTAATTTTCTTATTCTTAGGGTATTACAATTACCCCCTCCTTATAGAAATTTCGTCCCGAAATTTACTTGAACAACTCCGGATATTTCTGCTGCATATCCGTCTCGAGTTCCAAGGTTGCCTCTTCAACTTTCCTGTTCCTCCATAATACCTTTACCAGTGAAATTTTCTTGTTCTGAAGACCTTGTTCCTTCTGTCAAGTACTTGCACCGGTTGTTCCTGGTATGATAAATCTGGCTGAAGTTCGTATGCTTCATAACTCAGAATATGGGACGAATCTAAAACTTACATCTGAGGCATTGAAACATGGAACACATCATGTACAGCTACCAGCACTGGGGGCATAGCCGACCTATACGCTACTTTCCCTAACCTTTGATGGATTTCAAAAGGTCTAAAGAACCTCGGGCTAAGTTTTCCCTTTCTTACCAAAACGTTTAGTGCCTTTCATCGGTGATATTCAGAGAAATACCATGTCCCCGACCTAAAATTCAATATCTGGTCACTTTGGATCTCCATAACTCTTAGGTCTGCTTTGAGCCGCAAGCATTCGCACTCAGATTTTATCAACTGCCTCACTTGTTCTCTGAACAACCTCGGGACCTAAGAACTTCCTTTCACCCACTTCATCCCAATGAATAGGTGATCTACACTTTCTTCCATACAAAATTTCATAAGGGGCCATCCCGATTGTTGCCTGATAGTTGTTATTGTACAAGAACTCGATCAGGGGAAGGTACTTTACCCATGATCCTTCAAAGTAAAGCACACATGCCCGCAACATGTCTTTTAAGATCTAAATAGTCCTCTCCGACCGTCTATTCGTCTGAGGATGAAATGCTATGCTGAACTTCAACTGAGTACCCATGGCTCAATGAAGACTCTCCCAGAATCTTGATGTGAATTTTGGATCTCTATCCAAAACAATGGACTTTGAGACACCCTGAAGACGAACAATTTCTCTAACTTATAATTCAGCATACTGATCAATGGAGAAGTCCGTCCGAATGGGTATGAAGTGTGTTGACTTTGTAAACCTGTCAACTATGACCCACACAGAGTCATATTGTCCAGTTGTCCCAGGCAATCCTGTTGGGTTTTATGCCCTAAATAAAACTCATTTCAATATAATCAGATTTACTTATTAATATAGATCAGAAATAACATTTAATGTTGCATGGTTCACATGATTTATTTCATGATTATATGTACATAATGTATAATTCATCTAAAACCCTTTTCACATACTTGATCCTGTTTATTGTGTCGTCAACACATTGGAAAGTAAACATGACTATGTGAATAAAGTTTCCTAGATTTATCAGACATAGGGTTATACTGATATGATAATCTACAACAGAGTTTACTTGCATTTGGAGAAATGCTATGTTCTTTCCAAAGCATTGGTTAAAGTAAAGCTCAGGTTGGATGCATGGAGTATGCATTGGAAGGGACCGATATTGAACTTTGACTTAGATTTATTAAACTTACCGTAACATCTATTCAAGTCAATATCGCCTAGTTGATCCTAGATCAAAAGATCTTAATCCTGTTATGATTAGGCTCAATCTCAGGAGGCTATTTTTGTTCTTTGATTTGTTAGTTAAGCCTACTTTTAGGTCAGGGTGATACGTACATTTTGGGAACACGGTAGTTCAATTGAGTGGGAGTGCTAACATAAACATGGAATCTGTAGCTTCTCTCTGGCGAATAGTAAGTAAAGGATGATCTCCTTCGAGCTTGACCAAACGAAAATAAATGGTGGAGATCTCATTTCACGTAAGCTGAAATATCATTTATACGGGGTTAAGTGTTTTAAGGATTAAATACATTGTGGGGTGTAACGATAATCTAATCCCTTTACAGTGTAGATCATTCATATAGAGGATCATCGATCAAATTAGGATTATAACAATGGATAACTAATGATGTGTCAATATGGTGGAACATATAGAGCATTCTATATACTGAGAGTACAATTCTAAGTTCTATGCGTGGATTCAACGAAGAATTAATAAGTTAGTGAATTTAGGTTATAAATTCTTGATCTACTTATTGGAAGCTCGGTTATATAGAGCCATGGTCCCCGCACTAGTTGAGATAATATTGCTTGTAAGACTCATGTAATTGGTTTTGATTAATCAATTATAATTCTCAAATTAGACTATGTCTATTTGTGAATTTATCACTAAGTAAGGGAGAAATTGTAAAGAAAGAGTTTTAGGGGCATATTTGTTAATTATGATACTTTGTATGGTTCAATTAATAAATATGATAAATGACAATATTATTTAGTAATTATTTATAGTTATTAAATAGTTAGAATTGGCATTTAAATGGTTGAATTTGAAAATTGGCATTTTTGAGAAAATCAGATGCAGAAAAGATAAAACTGCAAAATTGCAAAAAGTGAGGCCCAAATCCACTTGTATAGGGCCGGCCACTTTTGTAGGGAATTTAAAATGATATTTTCATTATTTTAATGCCAAATAATTCAAACCTAACCCTAGTGGAATGCTATAAATAGATAGTGAAGGCTTCAGGAAAATTACACTTAAATTTTCTACTTTTTCATTCAGAAAAAAAAACTGAGCCTTTCTCTCTCCTTATCTTTAGATGCAACTTCTTCTCTCTCTTCCCTCTTGAATTTCGAAATTCTTAGTGTGAGAATAGTGCCCACACACAGCAAGTGATACCTCAATCATAGTGAGGAAGATCGTGAAGAAAGACTTTCAGCAAGAAGGAGTTTCAGCACTAAAGAATCAGAGAAAGAGATCCAGGTTCAGATATTGATAATGCTCTGCTACAGAAAGGAATCAAGGGCTAGATATCTGAACGGAAGGAGTCATTATATTCCACTGCACCCAATGTAAGGTTTAGTAAACTTTATATGTGTTTTTTTCATCGTTTTAGAAAGTTCATATATAGGGTGTTAATCAACATACTTGTGAGTAGATCTAAGATCCTAGTAAAATAATTTCCAACAACTGGCCTCAGAGCCATGGTAATTGATTTGCTTGCAAGAAATTTGGACTTTAAAACGATTGTTTGATGTTTTGGATGGTATCATGTTGTATTGAGTGTTATTTGATGATTGATTGATGTTTGTGAATTTTTGTGAACAATAATTGAATCTGTTTCTGGAATTATTTTTATTGGATAGTATGGAAAAAATTAAGCAATTTCCCTTTTTACAGAACTCACTTTCGATTTAATTTGAATTAGTTATGATTTTTTGAAGTTTCAAAAATATCGGGGGTGTTGCTGCACCACGCGCGCGCGCGGAAATCATGCAGCCTGCCCCTGCGCCGAGGTTTCACGCCCAAATACCCCCCATGCGTGCCCATGGGCAGTATGAATGCATACTGTCCGTACAGCTCGCATTTTTTTCGTTTTTCTTCGTTTTTTCATGCTATTTCATGGATTTAACTTCGGATTTTTTGTGTAGTTCTGTATTTATACATTTACTATTCCTAATTCAATTCTCATTATCATAATTAATTTAATTAATATTTTTTAAATTTAATTCATGATATTAGTGTAATTTGAATTTGAAAAATAGTAAATATCTATCTTTTTTGTTAAATTATCTATCTTATTTTTAAATTTGATTATATCTTATCTTATTTTTAAATTTAAGGTCAGATATTAAATTTTTTAAATTAATTTTTTTTTAAATAATTTGACCTTATTTAAATTTAAAATAAGATAACTATAATCATGTAATTTTAAATAGATGTAAGATATTTTGTTAACTTTTAAATTTTGTTATTTTATTTATTTGAATTACATTTAAAATCTGAAAAAGATATTTATTTATCTTTTTTAATTTTTTATTTAATTTTTATTTATAAAATAACATTAAATATTTAACAGTAGTTAGCAAATTTTGAAATGATATTTAGGTTGGTTGAAACCTAATTTGTCAAAATTGTAGGTTTAATTTTAAATATTATTTTATTAATTTCGAAAATATTTAAATTTTATTTTATTTAAATATTTTTCGAAAATAAATTTTTTTTATTTAATTAATTTTTCGAAATTATTTATTTAAAATTAAATAAATCCTACATCCAACTATCCAGCTAACCTTGTTGCAGGAGTATGTGTTTGTAAGATTTTAAAACCTATTATTGCTTGATTGCAAATAGCCATGGTTAACTTGTTTACAGATCCAATGATCTGATTTTAACTCATGGCTCCATTCGTCAAGTAAATAATTTGTAACAGGTATATTTACAATCTTCTTTCATCTGTGTATGACCTAGCAACATGATAGGATCCATCCAAATAGTGTACCTGTGTGAGCCTATATGTTTAATTTCATTATAGATGCATATAGGTTGTTGTTGCTAAATAAAATATCACAGTTTTTGATAGATTTTATTTAGGCCCATTTAGTTTTTGGGCCTATTCAGTTAATAACAATTGTTCATTTTAATGTTAAATTCCTCTCTTTTGGGCCTTGTGTGAGAGTTGGGAGCCATAGTAGTGGGTACGACATACTGAACCCAGCATCCCCTCACATGAACCACCCCAATTGTGAAGGTCCATTTGCCTGATTTGAATAACTGTACTAGGTTAATTGAACTAGTTTAACCTAATAAAATTGATTAGCAACATAATTAATTTCATTTATTTTAAATTAATTTAAGAAAATTATAGTTTAAAGAATTTTTTATTCTAAGCTAAACTATATGTATTTTCTTGTATTTAATTAAATATAGAATTACAACCATCTAGATTCTTTCTAAAGCTTAATTTAAATTTTTCATTAAAAATTCCTATTTAAGTTGACATTTAGTTATCTATAACTAACCAGCTTAAATCTGAATATCTTTTGGATTTAAAATTTCAAAATTAAGTTGAGGAATTTTAGGCATTGGTTATTAAGATTCTTTAGATATTTTTTAAGTTAATATCTTTTCGAATATTAACTTAAAATGGAATATTTTAGATATTTTTTAAGTTAATATCTTTTCGAATATTAACTTAAAATGGCATATTTTTAAATTAAGTGGTTACAACTTCATTTTTGATATTTAATTAAATTTAAATTTTAAAAATATTTAGGTTCTAGATTTTTTCTAATACAACCTAAGTTAGATATTTTTTCAAATTTTGTGGAAAAGATACTTAGTCAAATAAGATATTTTCTAGATAGTTATTTCTAGACTACTTATTATTTCTAATATTAAATAGGAAAATATTATACATTGTGAAATTAATTATTTAAATAATTAATTTTGGTACAATTTATTTTAAGTATATTTTTCCTAGTATTAAACTAGAGGTTAATAATTAAGCCTTCTCTACACTTAATTATTTATTTCTTGAATTTAATACATTTAATTAATTTGAAAATTAAATATCTAAGTTGATTTTCATCATGATACTTAAATATTTCTTTTTCATGACACTTAATTAAATAGAAAATTATTTTTAATTGAAATTTATTTTTTCAACTAAATTTAAATAATTTTCAAAATATATTTTTTCTTTATTTTATTAATCAAATTTTAAAATTGCATTTCTTAAATGCTGGAATTTCGAATTTTATTTGAAAAATAGATTAAAGTTGTAAATTATTTATTTTAATTTTGGACCAACTTAAATTAATGATTTTTTCATTAATTGATTAATTTAAAATAAATGAATTAAAATATATTATTAGAAATTGAATTAATTAGTCAAAGGAAAATCTAGATAGGTGATATTTTTGCTTGAAGTATTTTTATAGTGTATTTAATTAAACAAAAAATTAATATTTAAGTTGATTTTCATCATCATACTTAAATATTTGAAATTTTTCTTATATATATTTAGTTAAATAGGAAAATTATATTTTTTGTTGTAAATTAATTTTATTAATTAATTTTGGGCCAACATTAAATTAGAATAATTTTTCTAGGATTAATTTTTTATTTTAACATGCATTTTCGAAAATTGTATCCTTGAATACTTTAATTTTTCGAAATGTAATATATATTTATAGAAAATTAAATTTGAGTTGTAAATTAATTTAAATTAATTTTGTAACAACATAAATTGAATATTTTTCTAAATATTTATTGGAAATTATTACTAAGATGGAAATAATTCATATTATTTTCATATCCATCTAAGTAAAATTTATAAATATTAAATTAAAATTTATATTTAGAATTTTTCATTCTAAATTGGAAATTTTAATTAAATAAATATATATTTAAAATAAATAGATTAAATAAAGAGAATCAAAACAAATACAACTCTCTTTAAATAATGAGCTTTATTATTATTAAGATATTCGATCTCCATTGTTGGTCTTACAATTGTTAAATGTTTTCAATATAACCTCGAGACGCTAGACTTCGTCCCCCTATGGATGGTTATTCCTTGAACGCATTTAACACCGTAAGATCTTATTTGATAAGTGTTTTGTAAGTTTTCGTCTCTATTAGACTCTCCCCTACGGTGACTACTTAGAGATAAACTTATAAAACATGAAATAATGGTGGAAGCTCATAAAATGAGAATAACCTTGACTCTCGCCTACCGGGAAAACGTTGGATTCTTATTTTGATCGAATAAAATGTTGCTAGAATGGTTTCTATTTTATATGAGCTGACAACTCTATTCAATGAATGATACTTTGACTCTCGCCTACCGAGACACTGTATCAGTTTGTTGAAAACCTTGGAAATTATTTAGGATCGTATGTTTTAGTATTTTCACTTGTCATTCCTACTTGCTATATGTTTAATAATTTCTGAATTGTGTATGAATTTATATTGAACCATGTTATTTTCTGTTATTAAGTTGTAGTTTAATTTCGAATCTTCATTGTTGGTCTAGCTTGGCTTATTTATCTAATGAGATAAATTCCTAGTGGATTTTCACCATTAGACATACATAATAGTGTTAGATCTCGAAAGATAAATATTGTATATGCGACATCTAGCTGTTCATCAATTGATGACACCTTAGACTAGTATTTTTACGATCTGAAACAAGAAGATTGTATAAATAAGATTACTTTGACTTTCGCTAATCGAAGCATCGTTGGATTCTTATTTAATAAACGAAATTATCCTAATTCCTCTTAGCTTATTCATTTCGAATTAGCTCAATAACATATCATTGGATGAATGGTATATAAATCATTTCATGTCATTCTATATTTTCTCTTAAGAAATTAAATGACGCATATGATTATAATCCCGAAATGCTATTGTCAATTGATATAAAACCTCAATCTTAGAAATCTCCTACTTGTATGGGCAAATCTGACTTAGAGTTTAAATTAGTAGTGGTGGTCCAAGAAAGAATTACTCATTATATTTGGTTGAATTTAAGTCTTTGACTTTAATTTTAGAATCCAAACAGAAATTTTCTTATATTTCTATTTCCAGGAAGCAATACAGTTACACTTTCAAGTGTTTAATAACCATCTTCTATTAATGGATTCAAACTGTATGGAATATGAGTTAGGTATTCTGTGACCAGGATCCACTTGCACTATTCTAAGAATTATTTGATGTAACTAAACCTAAGTCATCAAAAGACACTACCACATTTTTTTTAATCTATGGCATTTGTATCTTGTTCATAGTGGATTTGACAAGATCAATCTCTGCAAAGAGTTAATATGCCTATATCCACTGAAAGTAAGTTCATCTCATTCGCAGATGGATGTACATTCAGGGGTGGATATGAGTTTTTCGTTGTATTCTTAAAACGATAACTCTAGATTATACCTTTTACCAAAGAAATTTGAAATGTTAAAAAAATTTCTTAAATTTCTAGCAATGGTTACATCCATTAATGTAAGTGGTTAAAGATGTTGTGAACTGATAGGGGTGGAGAAATAGTTAGTAGATATGCAGTTCAAAGATCATTAAATTTATTTTTGAATTATATCCAAACTTACCTCCCCAGAAATTTTGATTTGCATATTGATGATTAGTTACCAGTCGTTGTCTAATTCCATCTATGGTAATACAATTTCAGAATGATGTAATGGTTGTCTACTTAATGTAAATCATTACTAGATTCAAGGATGACCTAATCAAAATCTTAAGAAAAGCTAGAACTGTTAACCATGGTTTGTTAGCTATTCTAAGTGATTAGGGGTGGACCATCCCATAGTCAATTGATAAGAAAGTGTTTGTTTAAACAAATACTACTTTCCTAAGAAAATGACTAAGTCTGAAAATAAAGTAGCAAATAAAGGAGATATTTTTTCTTGATTCCAAAAGTGTTCTATCATCTTATTTGACATATGATGATCCCACTGCCTCTGTTGTCTTGTCACAACCAAAGAGGTCAATACCATTTAGTTTTTCTTAGACATAATTCACGGTACCTTGTCGTAGTGGGAGAGTTTCTAGGAACTCACCTTCTTATGACTTGGGAGACACTAGTGATTAAAATCCATTGTGAGTTTAAACAAGTAATGGATTGTCAAGATAAGAAACTAAGAAGAAAGCCAATAGAACTATGGTTTAATCCATTCACATGGAATAACCTAAAGTTTTCTAATACGAGGACATAAAAGGAAATTTTCGTTTATAAGTCTTTTGAATGGACTTAACGAAACTTCCTGTTCCTACTATTATAGGTTTGAGTTTATCTAAACCTATGGCTTGTGGTATACCTAGTAATTACTTACTCTAATGCAAGCAACTTACTTTAGTAAGATGTTGAAGCATTTTCTTTCTAATGGCAATCTATAGAAGCTTCACAACTTCTTCGGCATAGATTTTATTTATCTAAGGAAAAGTCTCAACTATTCCAGAAAAGATAAAGCCATGAAAGAATTTCTTAAATCAACAGTGACAGGTCTTAGATATGCTTTTGTATGCCTTAGACCAGACAGATGCTGTTGAGTGGGAGTAATAAGTAGGTATCAGATTAATCAAGGAGAAGAACATTGGAAGACAATCAAGTAAATCCTAAGAATAAGAAGAGGAACTATATGTTAGTCTATAAGAGTGTGTTTAAAACTCTTAGACTACACCACATCAGATTTCGAAATTTTCCTTTCTGCTAGAAAATCTTTCTGATAAGATGGTGGTTACTCTGGGGGAGGAATAGTGATTTTGGAGAAGTGTAAAAACCTATCTGAAGTCTCTAAGTCTACCAGGAAGGGACTGAATGTTAAAGTTGCAGGAAAGGTACTTATTCAGTCTAAGGAAAGTTCTATACATCTTTGGCACCATTCCAAATTGCCTTAACTACTAGTGTTACTTCCTGAATAACCAAGAAATAGTTGCCAAAGGTATAGAATCCAGTATCCCAAGAGAGTAGACACATAGAGAGGAATTTCACATTATTAATGATTTTGTGATTAAGGAAGAGTAATGGTGGAGAAAAGGTTCTGTTTAATTCAACCTTTCAGATCCTATTACGAGGAGTTTACTACTACTACACTTGATTTGTATATCAAGGTGTTGAGATTATTTGAAATGCACATTTTGTTTTATATTAGTGCAAGTGGGAGTTTGTTGGGTTTTATGCCCTAAATATAACTCATTTCAATATAATCAGATTTACTTATTAATATAGATCAGAAATAACATTTAATGTTGCATGGTTCACATGATTTATTTCATGATTATATGTACATAATGTATAAATTCATCTGAAACCCTTTTCACATACTTGATCCTGTTTATTGTGCCGTCAACACATTGGAAAGTAAACATGACTATGTGAATAAAGTTTCCTAGATTTATCAGACATAGGGTTTTACTGATATGATAGTCTACAACAGAGTTTACTTGCATTTTGAGAAATGCTATGTTCTTTCCAGAGCATTGGTTAAAGTAAAGCTCAGGTTAGGTGCATGGAGTATGCATCGGAAGGGACCGATATTGAACTTTGACTTAGATTTATTAAACTTACCGTAATATGTATTCAAGTCAATATCGCCTAGTTGATCCTAGATCAAATGATCTTAATCCTGTTATGATTATGCTCAATCTCAGGAGGCTATTCGTGTTCTTTGATTTGTTAGTTAAGCCTACTTTTAGGTCAGGGTGATACGTACATTTTGGGAACACGGTAGTGCAATTGAGTGGGAGCGCTAACATAAACGTGGAATCTATAGCTTCTATCTGGCGAATAGTAAGTAAAGGATGATCTCCTTCGAGCTTGACCAAACGAAAATAAATGGTGGAGATCTCATTTCACATAAGCTGAAATATCATTTATACGGGGTTAAGTGTTTTAAGGATTAAATACATTATAGGGAGTAACGGTAATCTAATCCCTTTACAGTGTAGATCATTCATATAGAGGATCATCGATCAAAGTAGGATTATAACAATGGATAACTAATGATGTGTCTATATGGTGGAACATATAGAGCATTCTATATACTGAGAGTGCAATTCTAAGTTCTATGCGTGGATTCAACGAAGAATTAATAAGTCAATGAATTTACGTTATAAATTCTTGATCTGCTTATTGGAAGCTCGGTTATATAGACCCATGGTTCCCGCACTAGTTGAGATAATATTTCTTGTAAGACTCATGTAATTGGTTTTGATTAATCAATTATAATTCTCAAATAAGACTATGTCTATTTGTGAATTTATCACTAAGTAAGGGCGAAATTGTAAAGAAAGAGTTTTAGGGGCATATTTGTTAATTATGATACTTTGTATGGTTCAATTAATAAATATGATAAATGACAATATTATTTAATAGTTATTTATAGTTATTAAATAGTTAGAATTGGCATTTAAATGGTTGAATTTGAAAATTGGCGTTTTTGAGAAAATCAGATGCAGAAAAGATAAAACTGCAAAATTGCAAAAAGTGAGGCCCAAATCCACTTGTATAGGGTTGGCCACTTTTGTAGGGAATTTAATGCCAAATAATTCAAACCTAACCCTAGTGGAATGCTATAAATAGATAGTGAAGGCTTCAGGAAAATGACACTTAAATTTTCTACTTTTTCATTCAGAAAAAAAAAACACAGAGCCTTTCTCTCTCCCTATCTTTAGCCGCCACTTCTTCTCTCTCTTCCCTCTTGAATTTCGAAATTCTTAGTGTGAGAATAGTGCCCACACACAGCAAGTGATACCTCAATCATAGTGAGGAAGATCGTGAAGAAAGACTTTCAACAAGAAGGAGTTTCAGCACTAAAGAATCAGAGAAAGAGATCCAGGTTCAGATATTGATAATGCTCTGCTACAGAAAGGAATCAAGGGCTAGATATCTGAACGGAAGGAGTCATTATATTCCGCTGCACCCAATGTAAGGTTTACTAAACTTTATATGTGTTTATTTCAACGTTTTAGAAAGTTCATATTTAGTGTGTTAATCAACATACTTGTGAGTAGATCTAAGATCCTGGTAAAATAATTTCCAACAAATCCAACCCCGAAGTCCATGGCAATACCTTCCCATCTCCACTCCGGGATATTCAGTGGCTGCAGGAAAGCTGCAAGCCTCTGATGTTCAGCTTTCACTTGCTGACAAGTTAAACACTTAGGTGGCGTTTGGTTGGAGGTAATGAAATGGAATGGAATGGAAAGGAAACAATTTTTATTCCATTCCTTTGTTTGGTTGCATTTTCAAGTATTGGAATAGCATTCCAATGGAATGCTCTTTCCACCATTTTGGTGGAATGGCTATTCCATTTTAAAAATAAAGGAATGACCATTCTAATGTAACAAGAAAAAAAAATTGATGATTTTTTTATCAATTTTTTTTATGCATTTTAAATTTTATTCCATTCCATTCCTATTCTTATTCCTATTCTCATTCCCATTCCTATATTTTCATTCCTCCCAACCAAACGCCTCCTTAATGTCCTCTGATTTTGGAAGTTGTGCAGTTTTGAGGTACATCAGTATTAAATGACCATCTTTTCCACTTCCACTTTGAATTCTACCCGTAGGATCAAATATTTTCCTGATCTGATGAAGCCAATATCATGAGCATAAAGTAAGAAAAAAAGAACCACCTTTGCATTATTTCCTCCATTTTAGAATGTCTGAGAAACTCTTAAGCTTTTTGGCTAAGAATCACCATTGAGTTTTGCTGAGGATTTGCATGCCATCCCTGTCCTTAAAATTTTTTCTACGAGTTTCCTTCGACTTCATCTTCTTGAAGCGATCCTTACTACATTCGAAGATTTGCAAACAGAGTAATCATTCATTGCCCCAAGCCCTAACTTCAAATAGTCAGTTGGTTTCTTCCTTTACATGCTTGCTACATTGTGTTAAATTGCTACTTAATTTGTTTGATTCGTTGCCATCTCATTTTTTTGGTATTTTTTAAGGTTGAACTATATTTAGCTCCATAGAAGGGTTCAGGAAATATGTAGGTTGTTTCAGAATCTCCAACTCATCACCTTCGGGTTTGATAAAATTCTCTACAGGGATTGGGAGTACTGCTTTTTTCTTGCAGCAATGTCCCACTCTGGTTCAGGAATTTATCGTCCAAAAGATTTAGAATTTGAGTTTCCTACAGAATCAGCCTCCCGTATAAACCCGACTGTACAAAACCCACCCCCTAGAAAGATATTGCTAGTTGTTACAGGCGTTTCTTGCAAGAAATCTCTGAAGGAAAACACCAATTCTTGCGAGAAGCAACATGGCCAGAACCTCCCGGCATGTCCTTTATTCCTTTGGCAAAGCCTTTGTTTTTGCCCGAAGTCACGACTGCTTTTGAATTGGGTGACTTGGACTTTGAAATAATGCCTCCTAAGCCACGTACATCAAAGACTCCCAGGACCCCAGAATCACCTTTGAAGCTGAGTTGATAGAATCGAAGGTGCGATCTATCTTAGGCTAAACAGGTGATATACTGAAGACTTGTGGAATTGAACTTGGGCAATCATGCCAAGTTAGGTTAGTACGAGAGGGTGAGTTCAGTTGTTTCCCCCTGCACATTTTTCAAGTAGTACCCCGGGGACCAGTGCTAAGACTAGTACAAGTGGCTCGACTGGTATGGGCGCCTAGAGCCTTAAGCATATCAATGCAGGGGCCATACTTCCACTTCGAGACTACATAAAGGACTACGTAAACCACGTTGAGGTTACCCCATTCGAGCTGAATCCTATTTCTTACAGGATTCTCGCTAGTCTGAAGGTCTTGTATAAAATTTTGAACTAAGGATGCCACACCCAAGTAGAAATTGAGTATCTCTACTCAGTTAAGGCCGTTTCATCGAGGAAGAATGTCGCAGGGGGCTTCTATTATCTTGGTACTCATTCTAGCGAGCCTAAAATCATTGTGGACTTGCCCAACAAAGTGTCTTTCAAAGATAGCTTCTTGTGGACATCTGGTCTTTCCCCAATCGGCACAACCACCTTTCGTAGACTTTGTCAGTGATTGTTTTCATCTTTCTTAGTTACATTAATCCTTGTCTTTCAGTTTTCTGACTAATGTTTTATTTGTTTTTTACCCCTCTTGACGAGGCCTACCCCTACCCTCGAGATGGTCAGTCGGCATAGGCGCCTGATGACTCTTCGCTATGGCCTTAGCTCATGCGACTTTCTTCTGAAGAAGGCCAATCTGAGATCGGTGGGCCTTCTTTCTGACAAGGACTATACTTTCGATTATAAGTTTCCCAAGTATTGAGCTTGGCAGCAGGTTACCATCCCAGACGAGGATAAGGCTTGGGATCACGTGGCTCGGGCACAATACCTTCAAAACACTACCCCTCAGGAAGTTGGTGAAAGAGCATCCTAAGGTAATCAATGTGGTTGGTTCCCCACAGTACTTAGGACTAAACGTAACACATTAGTCACCTTATGAGATACTCGCTTTAATTTTTATATGACAGCTAGTACCCTAGATTCCACGTTTAGATTAACTGTCATGAGTCGTATTATGGTATAGCTGAGCAGTAGGTACTATGGAAGATATGGCAAGTCATATAGATGCGAACTGGGATTTAGAACCCATCGAGCCCTTTGACATATTCAAGATTATAGGCTGTGGGGATTTTAGTGGTTATTACATTCCTTCTACCCCTTCTTCTAGCGATAGCTTGCCCTCTAGTGACCTTCGTAAATCCCTTAGGTAAAAAATTGTAGTCCCCCCTTTTTCATCTGCCTTTCTAATAATTGTAACTCTTTATTTTGTTTTGGAGACATGGGTGGTTTTGAAGTTATCATGGACCGAAATGGGAAGAAGAAGGTATCCAACACAGGGGTCCCTACAACTGCCAAGGTGGTACCCCCTAAAAGGCACAGGAAAACCACTGCCCACAAAAAGAAGTCCTTGTCTTAACCTATTGATCTCGAGGTCTTTGATACCGAGACTCAAGAACAAGTCCCTCCTCCAGTTGTCCCTAACACCAATGCTCCCCCTCCTGAGACAGCTCGTGCTTCTGCCTCCTCGAGCCGGGTCATTGAGTCCTTATCGGCCGCAGTGGAGGAGGCTTGATCTGAATTCGCTCAAGCGTACGGGGTTGCTTACTGGCATAACCTTCAGGCTCTTGTCCCTCCTGATTGGGATTTAATCAATCTTGGGAGTCTAGAAGAGATGCTTTCAAAGAGCTTTGACTAGAACTTCATGTTGGAAATTATTTTACCAGGATCTTAGATCTACTCACAAGTATGTTGATTAACACCCTAAATATGAACTTCTAAAACGATTAATGAAATAAACACATATAAGGTATTAGAAACCTTACATTGGGTGCAGCGGAATAATATGACTCCTTCCGTTCAGATATCTAGCCCTTGATTCCTTTCTGTAGCAAAGCATTATCAATATCTGAACATGGATCTCTTTCTCTCCTTCTTTAGTGCTGAAACTCCTTCTTGTTGAATGTCTTTCTTCACGATCTTCCTCACTATGATTGAGGTATCACTTGCTGTGTGTGGGCACTTACTCTGATCACTAAGAGATTTCGAAATATCAAGGAAGAAGAAAGAGAAGAAGGTGGCGGCTAGGTATATAGAGAGAAGGCTCAGGTTTTTCTCTGAAGGAAATCAGAAAGTTAAGTGTAAATTTCCTGAAGCCTTCACTATCTATTTATAGCATTCTACTAGGGTAGGTTTGAATTATTTGGCATTAAAATAATGAAAATATCAGATGAAAAACCCTATAAACGTGGCCGGCCCTAAGTAATATGGATTTGGGCCTCACTTTTTGCAATTTTGTCGTTGTATCATTTCTGCATCCCATTTTCTCAAAAACGCCAATTTTCAAATTCAACCATTTAAATGCCAATTCTAACTATTTAATAACTATAAATAATTATTAAATAATATTGTCATTTATCATATTTATTAATTGAACCATACAAATTATCATAATTAACAAATATGCCCCTAAAACTCTTTCTCTACAATTTCGCCCTTACTTAGTGAAAAATTCACAAATAGACATAGTCTAATTTGAGAATTATAATTGATTAATCAAAACCAATTATATGAGTCTTACAAG
Source organism: Cannabis sativa (assembly GCF_029168945.1). Lineage (NCBI taxonomy): Eukaryota > Viridiplantae > Streptophyta > Magnoliopsida > Rosales > Cannabaceae > Cannabis > Cannabis sativa. Next base: position 70,626,851 of record NC_083601.1, read on the forward strand.
CAATATTATCTCAACTAGTGGGGGGAACATGGGTCTATATAACCGAGCTTCCAATAAGCAGATCAAGAATTTATAACCTAAATTCACTGACTTATTAATTCTTCGTTGAATCCATGCATAGAACTTAGAATTGCACTCTCAGTATATAGAATGCTCTATATGTTCCACCATATAGACGCATCATTAGTTATCCATTGTTATAATCCTAATTTGATCAATGATCCTCAATATGAATGATGTAAACTGTAAAGGGATTAGATTACCGTTACACCCTACAATGTATTTTATCCTTAAAACACTTAACCCCGTATAAATGATATTTCAGCTTATGTGAAATGAGCACTCCACCATTTATTTTTCGTTTGTTCAAGCTCGAAGGAGATTATCCTTTACTTACTATTCGCCAGATAGAAGCTATAGATTCCACGTTTATCTTAGCGCTCCCACTCAATTGCACTACCGTGTTCCCAAAATGTACGTATCACCCTGACCAAAAAGTAGGCTTAACTAAATCAAAGAACACGAATAACCTCTTGAGATTGAGCCTAATCATAACAGGATTAAGATCATTTGATCTAGGATCAACTAGGGGATATTGAATTGAATAGATATTACGGTAAGTTTAATAAATCTAAGTCAAAGTTCAATATTGGTCCCTTCCGATGCATACTCCATGCACCCAACCAGAGCTTTACTTTAACCAATGCTCTGGAAAGAACATAGCATTTCTCCAAATGCAAATAAACTCTTTTGTAGATTATCATATCAGTAAAACCCTGTGTCTGATAAATCTAGGAAACTTTATTCACATAGTCATGTTTACTTTCCAATGTGTTGACAACACAATAAACAGGATCAAGTATGTGAAAAGGGTTTCAGATGAATTTATAAATCAAATAGATAAGCAATTGATAAGATGAACCAAAACGTACTTCTATTTCTTTATTGATGTTGAATAAAATGGATTACATTGAAATGAAGTTTTATTTAGGGCATAAAACCCAACAAACTCCCACTTGCACTAATATAAAACAAAAAGTGCATTTCAAATAATCTCAACACCTTGATATACAAATCAAGTATAGTAGTAGTAAACTCCTCGTAATAGGATCTGAAAAGTTGAATTAAACACAACCTTTTCTCCACCATTACTCTTCCTTAATCACAAAATCATTGATAATGTGAAATTCCTCTCTATATGTCTACTCTTTTTGGGATACTGGATTCTATACCTTTGGCAACTACTTTTGGTTAATCAGGAAATTAACACTAGTAGTTAAGGCAATTTGGAATGGTGCCAAAAATGTATAGAACTTTCCTTAGACTGAATAAGTACCTTTCCTGCAACTTTAACATTCAGTCCCTTTCTGGTAGACCTAGAGACTTTAGATAGATTTTGACACTTCTTCAAAATCACTATTCCACCCACAGAGTAATAACCATCTTATCAGAAAGATTTTCTAGCACAAAGGCAAATCTCGAAATCTGATGTGGTGTAGTGTAAGAGTTTTAAATACACCCTTATTGACTAACATATAGTTCCTCTTCTTAATCTTAAGATTTACTTGATTGTCTTCCAATGTTCTTCTCCTGGATTAATCTAATACCTACTCATTACTCCCACTCAACAGCAGGTGTCTGGTCTAAGGCATACTGAAGCATATCTAAGACCTCTCACTGTTGATTTAAGAAATTCTTTCATGACTTTATCTTTTCTGGAATAGTTGAGACTTTTCCTTAGATAAATAGAATCTATACCTAGAAGTCGAGAAGCTTCTATAGATTGCCATTAGAAAGAAAATGCTTCAGCATCTTACTAAAGTAAGTTGCTTGCATTAGAGTAAGTAATTACCAGGTATACCACAAGCCATAGGTTTAGATAAACTCAAAACTATAATACTCGGAACAGGACGTTTTGTCAAGTCCATTGAATAGACTTTAGGTTACTCCATGTGAATGGATTAAACCATAGTTCTATTGGCTTTTCTTCTTAGTTTCTTATCTTGACAATCCATTACTTGTTTAAACTCACAATGGATTTTAATCACTAGTGTCTTCCAAGTCATAAGAAGATGAGTTCCTAGAAACTCTCCCACTACGACAAGGTACCGCGAATTATGTTTAAGAAAACTAAATGGTATTGACCTCTTCTGTTGTGACAAGACAACAGAGGCAGTGGGATCATCATATGTCAAATAAGATGATCGAACACTTATGGAATCAAGAAAAAAATATCTCCTTTATTTGCTATTTATTTTCAGACTTAGTCATTATCTTAGAAAAGTAGTATTTGTTTAAACAAACACTTTCTTATCTATTGACTATGGGATGGTCCACCCCTAATCACTTAGAATCGCTAACAAACCATGGTTAACAGTTCTAGCTTTTCTTCAGATTTGATTAGGTCATCAATGAATCTAGTAATGATTCACATTAAGTATACAACCATTACATCATTCTGAAAATGTATTACCATAGAAGGATTTAGGCAACGACTAGTAACTAATCATCAATATGCAAATCGAAATTTCTGGGGAGGTAAGTTTGGATATAATTCAAAAATCAAATTAATGATCTTTGAACTGCATATCTACTAACTATTTCTCCACCCCTATCAGTTTGCAAGATCTTTAACCACTTACCTTAATGGTTTTAACCATTGCTAGAAGTTTATGAAATTTTCAAACATTTCAAATTTCTTTGCATAAGGTATAATCTAGAGTGATCGTTTTAAGAATACAACGAAAAACTCATATCCACCCCTGAATGTACATCCATCTGCGAATGAGATGAACTACTTTCAGTGGATATAGGCATATTAACTCTTTGCAGAGATTGATCTTGTCAAAACCACTATGAACAAGATACAAATGCCATAGATTAATAAAATTGTGGTTGTGTCTTTTGATGACTTAGGTTTAGTTACTTCAATGAGTTCATAGAATAGTGCAAGTCGATCCTGGTCACAGAATATTAAACTCAAATTCCATACAGTTTGAATCCATTGATAGAAAATGGTATTAAACACTTGTGAAAGTGTAACTGAATAGTATTCTGGAATTAGAAATATAAGAAAATTTCTGTTTGGAATCTAAAATTAAAGTCAAAGACTTAAATTTACACCAAATATAAAGAGTAATTCTATCTTGGACCACCACTACTAATTTAACTTGAAGTTAGATTTGCCCATACAAGTAGGAGATTTATAAGATTAAGGACTTATATCATTGTGGAATAGAATTTCGGGTTTATAATCATATGCGTCATTTATTTTCTGAAGAAAAAATAGAATGACATTAAATGATTTATAGACCATTCATCCAATGATATGTTATGGAGCTAATTCGAAATGAATAAGCTAAGAGGAATTAGGATAATTTCGTTGTTTAAATAAGAATCGAACGATGCTCCGATTAGCGAGAGTCAAAGTAATCTTATTTATACAATCTTCTTGTTTCATATTGTAAAAATACTAGTCTAAGGTGTCATCAATTGATTAACAGCTAGATGTTGCATATACAATATTTATCTTACGAGATCTAACACTATTATGTATGTCTAATGGTGAAAATCCATTAGGGATTTATCTCATTAGATAAACAAGCCAAGTTAGACCAACAATGAAGATTCGAAATTAAACTACAACTTAATAACAGAAAATAACATGGTTCAATATAAATTCATACACAATTCAGAAATTATAAACATATAGCAAGTAGGAATGACAAGTGAAAATACTAAAACATACAATCCTAAATAATTTCAAAGGTTTTCAACGAACTGATATCAGTGTCCCGTTTAGGCAAGAGTCAATGCTACCATCCATTGAATAGAGTTGTCAGCTCATCTAAAATGTTAAACATTCTAGCAACCTTTTATTCGATCAAGATTACAATTCAGCGTTGTCCCGTTTAGGCGAGAGTCAAGGCAATTCTATCTTATGAGCTTCTACCATTGTTTTATATTTTGCAAGTCAAATATGGTCGCCACCATTAGGGTGATCCATACCATATAAAACACTTACAAAGCTACTTATCTTTCAAATTAAACGGTGCGAACTTGCTAATGAACGTTCCTCCATTAGGGAAGATTACTCACTAAAACAAACGCTATGTAAAACCAACAATGGAGATCGAATATCTTAATAATAAAGCTCATTTTTTAAAATGTATTTTCATTATTATTCATAATAAAATATATTCATTAAATATCGAATTTAGAATTAAAATTCTAAATTAGAATTTAATTTAATATTTATAAAATTATACTTAGATGGTGATTGAAATAACTTGAATTATTTCCATCTCAGTAGTAATTTTGATATAAAATATTAAGAAAATTAATTAAGTTGTATTAATTTAAATTAATTTGCAACTCAAAATAAATTCATGAGAATATATTTATTGTATTTTGAAAAAGAAAGCATAAAAACTTTATATTTACGAAATACTTAAATAATAATTACTTAGAAAAATACTTCAAGCAAAAATATCACCTATCTAGATTTTCCTTTGACTAATTAATTCAATTTCTAATAATATACTTTAATTCATTTATTTTAAATTAATCAATAAATGAAAAAATCATTGATTTAAGTTGGTCCAAGAATTAATTCAAATAAATATTTAATTTACAACTTAATCTATTTTTCAAGATAAATTCAAAATCATCTTGAATTATGAAATGTAATTTCGAAAATTGATTTATAAATTAAAGAAAAAATATATATTAAAAATTATTTAAATTTAAGTTGAAAAAATAAATATCAACTAAAAATAATTTTCTGTTGAATTAAGTGACATGAAAAAGAAATATTTAAGTATAATGATGAAAATCAACTTAGATATTTAATTTTCAATTTAATTAAATTTATTAAATTCAAGAAATAAATAATTAAGTGTAGAGAAGGCTTAATTATTAATCATTAGTTTAATACTAGGAAAAAATATACTTAAAATAAATTGTACCAAAATTAATTATTTAAATAATTTATTTCACAATGTATAATATTTTCCTATTTAATATTAGAAATAATAAGTAGTCTAAAAATAACTATCTAGAAAATATCTTATTTGATTAAGTATCTTTTCCACAAAATTTGAAAAAATATCTAATTTAAGTTGTATTAGAAAAAAAATGTAGAACTTAAATATTTTCAAATTTGAATTTAACTAAATATCAAAAATTAAGTTGTAACCACTTAATTTGAAAATATTCCATTTTAAGTTAATATTTGAAAAATATCAACTTAAAAAAAATATCTAAAGAATCTTAATAACCAATTCCTAAAATTCCTCAACTTAATTTTGAAATTTGAAATTCAAAAGATATTCAGATTTAAGTTGATTAGTTAGAGATAACTAATTTTCAACTTAAATAGGAATATTTAATGAAAAATTTAAATTAAGCTTCAGAAAGAATCTAGTTGGTTATAATTCTATATTTAATTAAATACAAGAAAATACATATAGTTTAGCTTAGAATAAAATTCTTCAAACTATGGTTTTCTTAAATTAATTTCAAAATAAATGAAATTAAATATGTTGCTAATCAATTTTATTAGGTTAAACTAATTTAATTAACCTAGTACAGTTATTCAAATCAGGCAAATGGGCCTTCACAATCCGAGTAGTTCATGTGAGGGGGGGATGGGTTCAGTATGTCGTACCCGCGACTATGGCTCCGAACTCTCACACAAGGCCCAAAAGAGAGGAATTTAACCTTAAAATGAACAACTGTTATTAATTGAATAGGCCCAAAACTAAATGGGCCTAAATAAAATCTATCAAAAACTATGATATTTTATTTAGCAACAACAACCTATATGCATCTATAACAAAATTACACATATAGGCTCACACAGGCACACAATTTGGATGGATCCTATCATGTTGCTAGGTCATACTCAAATGAAAGAAGATTGTGAAAATTACCTGTTACAAATTATTTACTTTACCAAGGGAGCCATGAGTTAAAATCAGATCATTGGATCTGTCAACAAGTTAACCATGGCTATTTGCAATCAAGCAATAATAGGTTTTAAAAACTTACAAACAAGCTAAAAAACACATACTCCTGCAACAAGGTTAGCTGGATAGTTGGATGTAGGATTTATTTAATTTTAAATAATTAAATTTCGAAAAATAATTAAATAAAATATAGAAATTTATTTTCGAAAAAAAATAATAAAATAAACTAAAATTTATATATTTTCGAAATTTATAAAAATAATATTTAAAATTAAACCGACAATTTTGAAAAATTACGTTTCAACTAACCTAAATATCATTTCAAAATTTGCTAACTACTTTTAAAAATTTAATGTTATTTTATAAATTAAATATTCAATAAAAATAAAAAAAAAAAAGATAAATAAATATCTTTTTCAGATTTTATGATTTAATTTAAATAAATAAAATAACAAAATTTAAAAGTTAGCAAAATATCTTACTTCTATTTAAAATTACATGATTATAGTTATCTTATTTTAAATTTAAATAAGGTCAAATTATTTAAAAAAATATTTAATTTAAAATTTAAAATCTGACCTTAAACTTAGAAATAAGATAAGATATAATCAAATTTAAAAATAAGATAGATAATTAAGCAAAAAAGATAGATATTTACTATTTTCAAATTCAAATTACAATAATATCATGAATTAATTTAAAAAAAAATTAATTAATTTAATTATGATATTTAGAATTGAATTAGGAATAGTAAATGTCTAAATACAAAACTACACAAAAAATCGGAAGTTAAATCCATGAAATAGCATGAAAAATCGAAGGAAAACGAAAAAATTGCGAGCTGTACGGACAGTATGCATTGCATACTGTCCATGGGCGCGAATGGGAGTGCTTGGGCGAGGAAACACGGCGCAGCAAAGGTGCTGCATCACTTCCGCGCGCGCGTGGTGCAGTGACACCATCACCATATTTTTCGAAACTTCAAAAAATCATAACTAATTCAAATTAAATCGAAATTGAGTTCTGTAAAACAGTAAATTGCTTAATTTTTTCCATACTATCCAATAAAAATAATTCCAGAAATAGATATTCAATTATTTTTTACGAAAATTCACAAAAATCAATCAATCATCAAACAACACTCAAAACAACATGATACCATCCAAAACACAAACAAATCGTTTTAAGTCCAAATTTATTGCAAGCAAATCAATTACCATGGCTCTGAGGCCAGTTGTTGGAAATTATTTTACCAGGATCTTAGATCTACTCACCAGTATGTTGATTAACACCCTAAATATGAACTTCTAAAACGATTATGAAATAAACACATATAAAGTATTAGAAACCTTACATTGGGTGCAGCGGAATAATATGACTCCTTCCGTTCAGATATCTAGCCCTGGATTCCTTTCTATAGCAGAGCATTATCAATATCTGAACCTGGATCTCTTTCTCTCATTCTTTAGTGCTGAAACTCCTTCATGTTGAATGTCTTTCTTCACGATCTTCCGCACTATGATTGAGGTATCACTTGCTGTGTGTAGGCACTTACTCTAATCACTAAGAGATTTTGAAATATCAAGGAAGAAGAAAGAGAAGAAGGTGGCAGCTAGATATATAGAGAAGGCTCAGGTTTTTCTCTGAAGGAAATCAGAAAATTAAGTGTAAATTTCCTGAAGCCTTCACTATATATTGATAGCATTCCACTAGGGTTAGGT